>NC_139560.1:27150084-27777608 GCF_965112155.1 Podarcis liolepis | reverse complement strand
AAGATGTCAAAATTGCTTTCCTCGTTGATTTGCTTAATGCATTTGAAAATATCATTGCCTCTATAACATGAGACTTTACCCAGGATTTACTATAAATCAGGAATGTGGAACCAGGTGTCCTTCAGATGTTAGTAGACTTCCAGCATCCCTGATCATTGGCCATGCTGGCTGGGGCTAAAGGGGGTTGAAATATCATCTCTAAAAAGAAGAAGAAGAAGAAGAAGAAGAATTAGCCCATGAAGATTTCACTTTTAGGAAACTAGTTCACTAATGTGATGTCATTGAAAGAATGCAAGAAGTACATTTTGCTTAAAGCCAAACTTAGACTTTTAATCTCATGAGCTATTTTGCTAGTACAGCTCTTCATAAAACCCAATGTAATGGTCTCAGAATGAATTGGTCTCAGCATCAGCATCACAACCACGCTCTTCATGATGAAGGCAGAATACTATGGTAGCCTCATCTCGGTCAAAAGGCAATCATCCTTAGTGATTTATGAGTGGTCACTTTCTATCACTGCTATGACTTGGAGAAGCTTCCAGCTATGGCTTAGCAATCCAGTAGAGCAGACACCAAATGATGGTCATAGCCAACAAAGAATAGAAGGTTCTGCTAGAAAACCCAACATTGTTTTCAAATTTCACTCGCTTTTTAAAAGGGAGCACCAAACCATAGCAGCAACATGGCATGTTGTTGTTGTTTAGTCGTTTAGTCGTGTCCGACTCTTCGTGACCCCATGGACCAGAGCACGCCAGGCACTCCTGTCTTCCACTGCCTTCCGCAGTTTGGTCAAACTCATGCTGGTAGCTTCGAGAACACTATCCAACCATCTCGTCCTCTGTCGTCCCCTTCTCCTTGTGCCCTCCATCTTTCTCAACATCAGGGTCTTTTCCAGGGAGTCTTCTCTTCTCATGAGGTGACCAAAGTATTGGAGCCTCAGCTTCACGATCTGTCCTTCCAGTGAGCACTCAGGGCTGATTTCCTTAAGAATGGATAGGTTTGATCTTGCAGTCCATGGAACTCTCAAGGGTCTCCTCCAACACCATAATTCAAAAGCATCAATTCTTTGGCGATCAGCCTTCTTTATGGTGCAGCTCTCACTTCCATACATCACTACTGGGAAAACCAGCTTTTACTATATGGACCTTTGTTGGCAAGGTGATGTCTCTACTTTTTAAGATGCTGTCTAGAGCAACATGGCATATTTTCCTTAAATTGTTCAGCTTCAAAATGGTCAGAGATGATGGGAAGGAAGATCAGTGGTGGTGGTGATTCTTCTTCTTCTTCTTCTTTGGCGATGACTTGTAGCCAAGTAAGATTGTTTTCCATTAACACAATTTTAACAGTGGGTCCCTATGTGACTGTGGAGGCCAATTCTGGATCCACACGTCCTTTCACAGTGGGGACATAGGTTTCTGGGTGGAAGATGATCAGGGTGAGGGTTTGCCAAGTGTGCCTTTCTCTTAGCACATTTCTCCCTTTCATCCTGAGTTTGAGCATCCTCAAAGCCCATGACACCTTTGGTAAAGGCTGTTCTCCAACTGGAGTGCTCGCAGGCCAGTGTTTCCCAGTTGTCGGTGTTTATACCACATTTTTTAAGATTTGCCTTGAGTCTTCAAACGTCTTTTGTTGACCACTGGCATTCCGCTTTCCATTTTTAAGTTCGGAATAGAGTAGTTGCTTTGGAAGACGATCATCAGGCATCCGCACAACATGACTAGCCCAATGAAGTTGATGTTGAAGAATCATCGCTTCGACACTGGTGAACTTTGCTTCTTCCAGTACACTGGCATTAGTTTGCCTGTCTTCCGAAGTGATGTAGCCGAGGTTCACGCACCTCAGGACTGGTAGGCCAGAAGACTGGGAACTCAACAGTTGGGAGAGGCAGAGCCAATGACAGGCAAACAAAACTCATTCTAGATTTGTCCCCATTCACCTCCCTACTGAGTTCTATAAGGACAACAGATAAACTAAGGAGAAGCAAGATGTCACAGGCAGTACCTCCCTCCACCCCCGGACTGGTTGCAAATAAGCCAATGGGCAAGTGGAAGCTGGCTGAGGGCAGAGTAAGGTTGGCAAGACATTTATTTGCATTTTAATATATATATATATATTTAAAAAAAGCTTTCTAGGCCAACGCTCTACAGCTCTAAGTGGATTACACTGTCTGTTAACCATATAGCACTTTAGGCTGTTGTAGCTGCTTTACATACATTAGCTCAGCGACAACAGCCTTGTGGAAAACTGTAAAAAAGAACCTGTTTTCCAAATAAAAAGAAAGATATGAAATGTCTTCAACCTCACAACCCATCACCCCAGACCCAACGTATTGCAATCATTAGCATATTACTGAGGTCAGCCCACATCTGTTTCCTTTTTCCTTCTTTAATTTCAATTATAACTTGCTGTTTTATATTGCACCATTTATTCCTAAGTGACTGTAGTGCCAGAGAAATGCAGTCAGCCAATTTATTCATTAGATCTATTGTAGTGGAACTGGGGCAGGATGGGGGGGTGTGGAATGGGTTTTATTATCAATCTATTTAATTTCGAGATAGAATTTAGTGGAAATCAATATTAGAGAATGCATAATTGCTAAATCTTCTTAAATTAATAGACTCATTCATTAAGTTTCCCCAAAAAATACTTAGCTGGTATTTCTTGTGACTTTCCCTAATTAATTAGCAAGCAGAAACCAACTGTGAGCAAAAGAGTTTTGGCAATTGTGTGGCAGAATCTGAAGATCAGTTCCCAGAGAAGAATAAATTCAGATGTGTATATGGGGCATTTCAGCTCAAAGGGGGGGGGGAAGTGTGGGGGAGAGCTGATTATCTCTCATGGATAGATAGATAGATAGATAGATAGATAGATAGATAGATAGATAGATGATAGATATAGAGCCAGAAGCAAAGCAAAGGTTTTCAGTACAGACTGCAGAACCTACCAATATGTTGCCACTAGTGAGTAACAGACAGCTTTGAAAGCCTTTATTGTACAAGCTTATATGGACTACCTACCCCACAACTGAAGTTCTGGAAGTTTGCAGATGATTTTCTTTTGACCTTTTACTATTCAAGACAAAAGCCTTTTTATTAAATCTAGCATGAATTAACTCTAGTAACTTTATATTAGATTTGCCATATCCACTATAATCCACTGGGAACTTCTATACAAAATGGACTGAAAATGCAATGCAATGGATGTGAGGGATGGAGGTTAGCATAGCAACTAAAATGCATTGGACTATGTTCCACTGAATTCAACGATACTTATTTCTAGGTAAGTGTATATAACTAGCCTTCCCCAATCCCAGAGTCTTCCAGATGTTTTGGACAACAACTCTCATCAAAGAAAAGTGGTTGTGAGCTCCTCTCCAGGAGCCTGCATGACCACACAACCACAGCAAGTCAGAGTTTATAGGGGGAAAGGCAGGGTATAACTAAATATATTGTATAACAAAACAACAACAACAATGTAATTGTGAAAAATACACACTGATTTAATTAATCTTATTTCATATTGGCCTTTTTTTGCCTTGGTTTACCATTTCATTCTTAAAACATGTAACTGACATCCAATAAGAGATTTCACCTCTTTGATAGAAACATTCGCTCATTTTGATCTGTTTGTTTGTTTTCTACCTCGCCTGCATTTTCCATATTGACCTCATTCACATCACAGCAAGATCTAAGGGAGAGCGCCAATTCACTCAGTGGGGTGGTATGTGTTGTCCATTTGGAATGAATTCAAAGAATCTAAGGTCTTCAGGGAAATTTTCAAATCATCCTGTGATCACCACTTGCCAGGGAATCAAGGGCAGCTGCAAAACATCACACATGCTTTTGCTTTTGAGCACGCAAAAATGCAAGATGCTTTGTATTTACCTCATTCTTTAGGGGAAATAAATTTGAGAAAGAGATGAAAGATAGTTGTGCTTAGGACATTGATAACAGTTCTAACATTTATGGTTTGCAGATTAATGGAATTAGGAATTGGGGACTGCAGTTGTGAGATGGCAGTGTGCAAATGAATACACAATCCTAGTCACTCGCCAAGGCCTTCTCTGCAATTCCTCTATAAAGACATGTTCATGGGGGTTTTTTTAAACAACATCCCACAGTTCACACAGGAACTAACACTGGCATTTTGTCTCATTTGCTAAAATACTGTTCATTTTTCATTTGTAGCTTTACTACATTTTTTGTATGGCTGGACAAATCCATCTATTTCTGGTCTATACTAATTCTGCACAAGTCCATTTCATTAATCTGCAACCTATTTAAACAAGTACCTATGAGAAAAAATACACATTTTGAAACGTATATTCGTTTAAAAAGACATGTTTCTAAATGTATTTTCACTTTTTTAAAAGTCTAATAGCCAGTAGTTAATGATCCTAACCATGTTTCTCAGAAGCAAGTCCCACGGAATAAGTGGGGCTTATTTAGATAAGTGGATTTAGGATTGCAGCTTATGATCTGCACCTTAGTCCTCAAGTACACCTGGTTTTATACCCCTTCCATGTTATTCTAAATAGAGGTTTCGATGACTTGCAAAAGCGAGCAAGAACATTTGTGCCAAATCTTATATTTGTGTATTTTTCTTGTGTGTTTGTTTGAATCTAATGAAGACTTTGGCTTTCATGATCCTTTGCCCTAAAAAGAAGTCTAAGTAAATAATTGGCTAAGCAGTTTTTTTGTTTTTTTGATGGCTGGTACCAGTTCAAGATCATCTTGAAGCCACACCCTCTGAATAAGAAGTCCCACCTCTAGATCTGCACGCATGAAAATTACACACATCTTACATGTTTTATTTCAGCTGCAGTCCTGTAGTTGCTACTTGGCAGTAAATCTTATTGAACTCAGTGGAACTTACATACAAGTAAACACGCATAGGATTCCACTGTAAGTTTGATTATTTTATAATAAGCCTCAGACAGAACCTTTCCTCGATTTCTTCACTCTTTGGGGTATATGTTGCATATCACCTCTAGATTTGACCATTTTAGCTACTGAAATAAATAGAATTCAGTTTAACGGAGGATTACATGTGTTGGCCAGAGTGATGGCATATCTGTCACCATGAACAAGGACACTTGGAAGAGATTAAACAGTCTTAAAACATAACAAGCAAAGATGCAACCAAGTGAAAACATAAGCATGGACTTGATCAATGCAGGTGTGTGGAATTGTAATAGATATTGCTATGAAATATAATTGAAATTTGAAAGCAACTAATAAACTAAGCTGGCATGCTGGATTATGGGACTATTCCTAGACTACTAAAACATATCCAGATGGAAGGGTCTCCCATGGTTAGTTTTATGCCACGAAGCAAAGCCAGAATACCTGAAATAACATCTCACTCCTGGGAAAGTAGGGTTAAGGTTGCAGTCTCAGCTTGTCTTTTAGACTGCACCCGTGACACTTACCCTGACAATATTGGAATGTGCAACTTTTGATAGGTTGCTGAATAAAGTCAATAGGCTATGTGAATTTCCCTCAACACACGCATTTTTAATATTCTATATTGCCATATTTGGGTTTGTCTGTTGTTTTGGAATGTCATTTTGGAATGTCATTTTTTGGGGGCCCAATAAATAGCTTTTCTTGTTGTGAACTGCCCAGTGATATGCAGATGAATGATGATATACAAATTATTACCATTATTATTATTATTATTATTATTATTATTATTATTATTATCATCATCATCATCATCATTATTATTAATATCATCTGACTGCCGAAGCACTCTACCATATTGTGTGGCTGCTTTAAACTGACAGTTTTATGGATTTTACTGCTTCCACTGCTTGATCTGTTTTTTATTGTTTCTACCGATACTATCTTAATGTATTTTCATTGCTTTTTTATCTCTGACGTGAGATGCTCTAGAACTTTTTAAACTGAAGGGCAGTGTATAAATATATTAGATGAACAAACAAAGATGCTCTTCAGCTTTAAAGTGGCTTGCTTCCCGGAATCTGCAGAGAAAACTCCAGCCAAGTCACAACAGGGTCCTGGCTTCCTTGCATGCAAGTTTTGGTCAATGGCCCCTTTGACAGGGGCCCGTTGGATCAGGTCAAAGGCCCCAACTAACCCACAGTGGCCAGCCAGATGCCAATAGGAAGCTCACGAAGCAGGACCAGAGTGCAACAGTGCTAACCCCACTTGCAATTTCCAGCACATGGTATTCAGAGGCTTAGTGTCCCTGACAGTGGAAGTGGGACATAGTCATCATGACTAGCAGCCATTGATAGCAGAGGTGGATTTAGGGAAGCATGATTGGTTCAGTCGCATTGGGTGCAGAGCCTCGGGAGCACTGCTGAGAGCCTCGAGAGCCAGTGTGGTGTAGTGGTTAAGAGCGGTAGTCACGTAATCTGGTGAACCGGGTTCGCGTCTCTGCTCCTCCACATGCAGCTGCTGGGTGACCTTGGGCCAGTTACACTTCTTTGAAGTCTCTCAGCCCCACTCACCTCACAGAGGGTTTGTTGTGGGGGAGGAAGGGAAAGGAGAATGTTAGCCACTTTGAGACTCCTGAAGGGGAGTGAAAGGCGGGATATCAAATCCAAACTCCTCCTCCTCCTCCTCTTCTTCTTCTTCTTCTTCTTCTTCTTCTAGGAACTCCACGTCTATGATTTACAATAGACTGCTATATTCTGGTGTTGCACAAGGTGCCACTGAAATCTGAGACCCCAAAGATCTGCCACTGTTGATAGTCTTATTCTCCATGAATTTGCCCAGACCTCTTTTAAAGCCAAGTTATTGACCATCACTACACCTCTTAGGAGAGAGAATTCCATAGTTTAACTTTCCCACATCTCCCCCACATTCGCAAAACAGATTCCCTGACCCTGTGTCTGCTACCACAGCAAGAAAGATGCATCTCAATGGCCCACACAGCCTCCTCGAAGCTGATAAACCATGAACAAAGCAGATCGCTCCTCCAATGCAACATTTCGTACATGACCTGAAAACAGCTTCTTCTGCTACCACACAGGCAAGGCATTTGTTGAGCAGATTACAGGGGCGAAAGTGTGTAGTGTTCTTTGAGGGGCTTTTTGGATAATACAAACAAAATGTTGAACAATAAAAGCCAGCTAACGGATGAGTGAGTCGCTTCTGGAGTGGATTTAGGCTTTAGTGACAGAAGACAGAGTGCTGACCCAGAAAATCGCGGCATGTTCACATGCCCCTCGGGAGCACACAAGATGGAAGCCTGGGCAGACAATTCAGGTGGAAAGAGGAGCTCCTGTAAAGTGAAGAGGATTTTGTATCGAGGAGAAAATGAGCATTGGAAATATTTTGATAAATAAAGAGGGACTTCTCAGACATGCACTTCAAGAGTTCCTGTAGGGTGAGAAAGCTTGGGAGAGATGCAAAGAAAAGCAATTGAAGGAAAAGGCAGAGAAGGAAGAAGCTACAGAAACTCCCAGCCCTCCTTCTGAACATCCTTTTGGAATGAGACAAGTAACAACATATATGGTAGGAAAGTGATGGTGCAGATCCTATTGCCTCTAAGAGAAATGGTGCATGCAGTATCACTTTCCTGCCAAACTTGGGCTTGCAGTCCTCAGTGGGTAAAAGAAACTCAGTGGGTGGGGGACTAGGAGAACCTGCAGCTGCCACCTCCTCCAACTTTTCATTCCTCTGCCCAAATGTAGGTTTAAATTTATTTGTCTTTGGGTAGGAAAATCAGGAAACAAAGGAAGATGCAGGAACTTATCAAGCACTGTTGAGTGCTGGTACTATCCTCAAGGATGAGGCCATATGGTGTTAATGTGTCCAGCATGTGCATCCAGAATTCTCCCTTTTTGCAAAAGTTGTTGGATCTATTGGCATAGATAGAATCATAAAATTGTAGAGCTGGAAGAGACCACGAGTGTCATCTAGTCCAACCCCCTGGAATGCAAGAATCTTTTGCCCATAGCAAACACTGCATGGCCTCAAGCTAGATAATAGTACCAGAATTGCTTAGCTTCAGCAAATGAAGGCCTTCTGAGCATCCTTAAAGCTCCGTAATGGCCACCTTGGAAGCAGCAATTTTTTAATCAGAGCAACTGATGGTGGTGGAAGCTGAAACATTTTGCTATAAAAGTTTAAAAATTCCTTTTTGTTAGCTGGCTTAGTCTCTTATACTGGTCCTTAAAGAAAGAGTAAACTTTTTTCTCCTTCAGAAAGTTTGGAGGGAAAAATGTGAAGTGTAGGTGAAACTTGAACAGATTAAAGGCAGACAGATCTGCCTTCCTTTAAGCGTGAAAGACACCTTTGATTAATGGTTTCCTATACCTCTGCTAGCATTACAAATCTTGAGTAAATATGCTACTAGGACATTAATGTGTGGAATGTGTGTGTATAGGAAAGGCTTTATATTCAAGAAACACTGAAGAATTTCCATGGGCCATGGAGCAGATATCTAAATGATCTTCATCCTTCCATCAGCCACACTTCGCAAATGGACTTGGCACAGAGATACAAGCGATATTTCAAAATAATTTACCTCTACTGCAGGGCTCTTAAATGCTTTGACAACATTGCTGCTTCTTGTAATAGCTTGAAAGAATGCTTTTTCTCAGTGTCTTATTATCTGTTTTCTAGCATGTTGTATTTTACTTATTGACTAAATCCATTATCATCTTAAAGAATAGCAGCCTATGATCATTGACAATAAGATGAATCAGGGCAAAACTCAAATAACAGCAAAGCCCTGTTTTTTAAAATGGAAGTTACTGTACTGTTCAAATTCCCCCCTTAGCTTTATATTTGGAGTATGATAGTTTCTGCTTTTTAACTACTGCTGGAATTAAAATCAAACTACAGGATCAAAGGAAATACAATACAGAAATTGAACCATTGCAATGTGATTCTTCAGACTCCCAAGCATGAACAGATAAATGTAGCAGTGAAAACCCAAAGTGACTGCAGAATCTTCAAAGTGCAGCACAGACAGCAGCTGGAAATGACTTTAGAAAATGAAGTACAGGTAATATAATTGATAGCTCATACCTAATGATATTTCCAGCTTCATCTTCCTAACACCTTTGTAATTGCATGGGACTCCAGTAACAAAAAACCAGCAACAGGTATTTAAGCAGGCATTGGAAGAGACCAGAGCTCAGTAGTAGAGCCCATGAAGGTCCTCAGTATAATCTCCAGTTAAAAGAATCAGGTGATGGGGGAAATCTCTTGAGATCATGAAGAGCTGCTGTGAGTATGAGTGGACAATACCAGGCTACACAGACAAATCATCTGACCTGGTTTAAGGCAGCTTCCTATGCTCTACCTGTAAGGCCTTTCCACATATTTCTCTGCTGCTCCAAATTTGTGCAATATTTTTAATTTGCAATTTGCTTTGTGAAATCTATTGGGTTTGCCTTCAGAATAACCATAAGCCAATATAATTCTGATTTCACGGCGTGGGAGGTGAGGCTGGGTGGATTGTCCAAGTCAGGAGCTGCCAACCTTTATGGGCACATTTACAAACTGGAGAAACTGTTGAGGGCATCACAAACATCAACCGCAACCAAGCACATACCATTGGTTGCAATACAATATTTCTATCAATCCTAGTTTCAGTGGTGGGATGGGTTGGGCTAGGACCAAGGGAGGCTTCTTTGGGCACATGAGCATCCATGGGTGCTATATTGGGACCCTTAGTCTAAGTTCATACACTAAGTATATGATAGAAATGGGGCATGAACCCAGGTTGATCAGATATAAAACCATACCCTTACTTGCTCAACTGTCCTAAGCAGTTCGGGACCAGAATACCTGAAATATCATCTCAGCCCTTATATTCCAAGGTAATTATTGTGCTCTGCAGGTGAGTGCCTCCTGGAGACATCATCTTATAAGGAGGTCCTCTCTGCACAATATCGGAATGTGACCTTTAGTGTGGTGGTGCCTACCCTTTGCAATGCCTTTCCCTTAAATACTAGACAGGCACCACCTCATCATTTCAGCACCTACAGAAAACCTTCCTTTTCCAGCCAGCTGTTGAAGTAGACATCTTTCTCTGCCTGCATGTATATTGGAATTATTTTTAATATATCTTTATTGTTTTGTCACTTCTGGCTTGTCACTATGTGCTCCTACCCACTCGGCCTGGGCAATATATTGCCCAGGACCGATATGAGGAGCAGAGTGTGATGTCGGCTTCACTCAGTGGTATATTGCTGCTGAAACCGCCACTTCTCCTGACTGAATCCCTCTGCTAGCAGCATCTGCTGGAGAGAGTCAAAAGTTCCTTCCCCCAGTGAGCGCTCCTAGCAGACGGACTCAGGAGTGGTGGCAGTTTCACCAGCAATATATTGCTGAGTGAAACCACCATCCCACTCTGCCATCATACAATGCAAAGGGAGAAACAAGCTATATCTGTGAGACGGTGATACAGCTTGTTCCTCCCTATGCATCTTTAAATTGCTCAACTGAGGAGTGTGCAGCTGCCCTTACCTCAGCCGAGCAGTTAGAGGAGCCCCCAGCCTGGCACTGGCTCCCACAAGCCGGTGGTGGGGTAGGGGCTCTGAGAAACTGCTCATCTGAGGGGAGTACAGTTGCCGTTCCTCACAGCAAGAAGTTAAAGGAGCCCTGATGCTCCACCCACTTACTGGTGAGTGGGAACAGCACCAGGGCTGTCTCAGTTGAGGAAGGTCAGCAATGTCTAGGCAACACGATGACCATGTTTATGAAGCAATTGTATATCCTCCCACCACGCTGATGAAGAGTTCTACGAAACAGTAGTCAATATTCAGTGTTGGACATCATATTTGCTGAATACACAAAGCTTCACAGCTTGTCTTTCATCATACACAGTCTGGTACCTCACTTCATTTAAAGATTTTCAGAGACATTGAGACTAAAGATTTCATTTTGTACTTGTTATGGTTTGAAGGAATTCTATAAAGATTATCTATTGCGTATGTACATGGTCATTGTGTTGCTGACATTCTCTTTGCAACACAGGGTTTGTTTGGTTACTACTTACTCAGTTGAGGAAGGGGCACTGGTGGAGGAAGAGGAGTGTGGGGGGAGCACACTGCCCCCGGCAGCTCAATCCCGATGGGGTGCCATTGTGGCTGTCCCCCCACCAGCGCTGGGTGCCATGCCCCCAGGATGCACGCCATGCCCCTGTGGGTGGCACGGCACAGCCCCGGGACATGCACCAACGCCGCCCCCACCTGCTCTCTGCCCCCCCCCCCCGGTGCTGGAGCATGAAGCTCCACCACTGGGAAGGGGACCCTTCTCCACCTGAGCTTCACAAACAACCTGCATTGTCCCAAGCCATGAGCGCCTGGGTAAAACCGCCTCAGCTCCTGAGGTAAGAGCTGGGGCAGTTTCACCAGGTGTCTCATGGACAGAGGCAAATGCAGCTTGTTTTTTTCAACATCATGGTATATCGCCAAACTGCAAAGTTTGGCTGGTGATACACCGCCATGTTGAAAAGCTGATATCGCCCAGCCCTGCTACCCACTTAGGTGACCATGTCAGGCATTTGATGGACGTTTAGGCCACAATTAATTTGCTAGCATTGCTACACTCACCCTAGTTTGGCAGTGAGAAGTATCAGGGGTTCCACTGTTTACCCAGTTTGTGTTTCTTTTCAAATGAGGTCACTGGAGACTTATTGGCATTTTGGATTACCTGCATTCCTTTACAAATGGTTGAGATGGTAGTTCACAGCTTCAACACCTCCCAAATCTTCCAGCTCTCTGTCTTTGCTCTTTGCTCCATTCTCTCCTCAAATTAAAAGTGGCTTGCTTTTACATTAATACCTTCCTGCCATTCAGATATCTGCTGGCCACTAATGTCCATCAGCCTACTAATATGCCTATCGATGGATGCACCTGGCCAAATGATGTGCCTGGGTCTGGCAGGTCTCAGCCATTAATCCTGGGCCTTAGAACCAAGAATGACCAAGGTGGACTTGGAAGTGATCTCCAGGAGATCATTGAGACTAGTCCAAATCCCATAACAGTATTTAAGGTGTCATTAAAACTGAGTTCTTTGCTGCAAGAAGCAGACTCTTCTAGAAAATATATATAGATACTCTTTTTAGAAGAAAAACATTTGGTCTTCCAAAATGACTGACCTGGTAAGAGAGAAAAGATTTGCCATCCACTCTACAAAGTAATACCAAATCTCACTATCTGCCTACATAAAGCACCATGACGCCTTTTTAATTGGCTTCTAACTCTACTGCTGCACTCAAACAAAGGGTGATTTTCCTAATTACCATCTTGCTTTCTTCTTGTCCTCTAGCAGAAAATGAGTATGACTCACTGCTGCAGAACATAGCTTGAAAAAGGCCAAACAAAGATCACGGCTGGAAATGTTTGGGTAGCAAACTTTCCTGGGTCAATATAGAAAGCTCTCCTGTAGTCTTTCTATCTTTGATTAATAAAATCCACTTAATTTTTCTAACTGATATTGTAGCTACACCTAATGTGGTCTACTGTAAGCTCATTAACCTCTCAGGGTATACTTCTGGCACTTCGCCTGTTTCTAAGTTTAGTGCTTTAACAGCAAACTGGGAATTCAAGAGAACATATCCCCAAAGTACACATGAGCAGACACAGCTGGATTGTGTCAGAAGTTCAATTCAGTTCAGTCACTGCAGAAGCTATTACTGTCCATTGTCAGTAGCAAAGCAGCCAACCCCCCCATAAAATATTTGAGGGAGCTGCCACCCAAAGTTGGTGGGCATTGCTATTCAAAAGGTGTGGGGGGGTGTGCATGTCATGTCATGTGATCGATTGAGGCAGAGCTTACCTGCCACCTGCCCCATATTTTATTGAAGTTGGCCCCCTTGGTCAGTAGAGAATGAGACTTTTCATTTCCGGGTCATGGATTCAAGCCTCTTGAAGCAAGCATGTGCGTTTGTTGCATGTTGGGAAACACAGGGTGTAATTAAGCATTGTGCTGTTATGATCCTTTCATTCTCCCGAACAGAATGATCTCCCCTCTACTTACTCTGTACAGGATACTGAGGGATCTTCCAACCCTCCAGAGCATATTTGGGGAAGGCACAGAGGCACACCAAGGGGTAAGTCCTGTTGTGCTAGAAGGAATCCTTGCACTAGCTTCCACTAGTACCATGTTAGTTGAATCCAGTCCATACTGATTATTTATCATTATTGTTTTTGGTGAATCGCCTTTTCCACAAGTCTCAAGGCAATTTACAAGCATACCATAAAACTGCTAAAACTAATTTTGAAAACAGTACCAAAACAGCAACAACTAAAGACAAGTTTAAATGCAATACAAAACGTACAACAAAGGTAGAGGTCAAACTGAGAGGACGAAGGAATCGGGCTTTGCAAGCACCCACAATAAGCTGATCAGTGGCACTTGCAAAGTGTAGGGCTTTGTTAGTAACAATGTTCAGCTGATCATAGGCTCTTGTTTCCTTCCTTGCAAAGGGCTTTGGAAGCACCTGAAGATCAGGTAGGTGTGGCTTAACTGAAACAGTCTCACAGGTAAAATTGGGGTGCCCTGTGGGCTGAATTATTATTATTATTATTATTATTATTATTATTATTATTATTATTATTATATTATTCCACTCTTCGTCTGAATATCTCAGGGCAGTTTATAAGATAAAAATACAGGGTAACAGCACAAAATAAAATTAAGCCCACAGGCCAGAGGATTGTCGCTGCTGAATTGCAGCACAGGCTAGGATAGTCCTGTAAACTTTTCACTTTTTATGGTTTTTCTCTCTCTCTTGATTTCCTTGGGATTGTCTTCAGACACAAGCACACAATGTAAACTTTGGAGGCTGTGCACTGTTACTCCCCATTGCTGGAGTCCATGTCTTCTCTCGTACTCATCCCAGTACGTGGCAAGGCTGTCCTTGAGGACTAAGGGTATCTTCTGTTACATAAGGGCAGGAACAGAGTGCTGCTAGTGAGGCCCAGGCTAAGAGGTGCAAGTGTTATCCTCCTGCAAAGAAGCAATTGCCTGAGAATGTCCTGTGTTCCTTTTCATTTATCTTCCTGTCTGCTCACTTAACCTCCTAATCTTCATGTCCGGTAGCTGCACATAGTTTTGCTCTTCTCATGCTCACATGGAAGAAAACCTCTGTGCCTCTACCCACATTTTCAGCCATGTAGACGTCATATGCCAAGGCAGAGCTGTCTGCATTAATGCAAACTTGGGCAAAGGCAGGTGACCTTGGAAGGCCTCAAAGTGCAGAGCTGTAGCTCTCCTGCAGTGTATCGCTTTTAGCCTCCCCAGAAAATAACTACTTTCTTCTGCTTGATTTAGAGCCACACACTCTCTTTTGTGTCTTTTCACAATAGAGGATAGGATACAATAGGGCACACACACACACAATTGTGGCTGATGAAGTGATGTTATTGTTTTTGTCATCAAAGTGTGGTCCTACAAATCGCCACAGCAAATCCTATTAATTTCCCACAATTAGCCTCCACATAAAACATTACATTACTCAGCCACACAGAGTCTTGTGTGTTAAGCAGGGAGAATGTAAAGACAGAGCAACTAGGCATCTCCTCCCACTCTAATGAACTCAATCTTAGCAATGACCTCTAACATTTATTTTAAAAGCAAAGAATCTTGCAATGAATGCTTGTGCTTCTTTGAAATATACCCTCTTTTAAAGTATTCCTAAAGGATACACCAGGCACAGAACACATGATTATGAAAATGGGGCTGTAGAGAGATGGAGAAGGAAGATTTGGCTGACCTCCATGGTATCCCTCTGTCAGCCTGGCTGAACACAGAGCATGGCACCCACACATCTGGTGACACCTCCCTGAACACACAGCAGCTGCGTGAGAGGCAGCCCTTGGTTGCTGGGAAGCAGAATGGCTCAGAATACTACCATGTAAGGAGGCTGGATGAAGGGTGTGAGCAGAAGGGCTCAGAACGGTGCAAGGGAGGGTGGAAGGGCAGAGGTACAGAGGAGACAAGGGCAAACTGCAGAAAGATAACTCCAGGGTGGGAACACACTCTCAATAGGCAATAATGGGGAAGGGTCTGGGTCTCAAGATGTAGGGTTGAGCCACTGAGGTGGGGAATAAAACTCAGACCATGTACAGGACCCCAGTGAATAGAAGGAATATGAAGTCCTCAGGAATCAGGGATCCACCAGGCACACACTAAAGTAAGCATTAGTTCTGGGGCTCTGAGGGTTTCCCACAGAAAGTAAGATTCCGACAGAATTTTGCACATCAGCAACATGACTGCATTCTTCTTTTTGCTTATGAATGTTGAGGCTGTATAAATTGGCAGAAATGTTATTAATAATGTAAACCAATTCTTATTTTGTTTTGCATATGAGGCTCATTAGAAACCAATTACTTTTCAATATCCTTTTAATTTCAATGCTCATTAAATTGTAAGTTCGGTCTCCCATGGGATATGTAGGCAGCTGCCAGGAAAGCTTCATGCCCCTTACATTCCCCTCCCAATAGCACCACATCTGCCAGGTTTTGGGGGCATTGCCTTGGGTTGATTTTCAGTGTTGGTGTGAAACACATTCTGGTTTGTTTGCAAGATTGTTTTGCTGCCCTCACTCTCTCCTTGAAATACACTTCACCAGTGCTTTTTTCTGGGAGGACACATACCCTAAACATTTTACGAATCTAAGTTTGGCCTCATTGAGGGGCAGTATTTCAATGTGAGCAGGAAAATAAGAGTACCCCTAAACACACACACATATACATATATAACTGCACTTCATGATTATGTGAGATTTCCTCATCTCTCTACATTATATCTACCTAAGGACAGGACAAGGATGAGGAGTTGGCATGATTAGGTGCTTACTAATGTCCATAATACAGGGGGTTCATCACCAAGACAACTGCTTGCCATTCCTCCATTTTGCTCAGCAGGTCCTTCTTCTGGTCCAGAAGGGGGTGGTAGTGAATAATAGTGTTATGACTCCCAACCAATAATTCTTGGCAGCCCCAAGGAGGAGAGGGATCCATTTCTTGGTTCATCCCATGTGGAGCAATGGACACCAGAGCCTTCATCTCCTCCCTTGAACCCAGGCAAGATGTCTCTGCCACAAGACTCCAGTGAATGGTCCCCAGATTCCTTGGAGGATCTGAAGAGCCCTGAGGATAACCACTGTTTGAAACTTCATGATCAAGAAGCCGCCAATGGCTTCAGAAAAGAGCAACTGCCCTTTGACTGGCCAGATGAGGCATGCAGGTATTCTAGTCAAGAAATACCAATCCCAGTCTATAAAGGTCTGCCAACTGCCCCACAACACTGCCGAGATAACTTGACCATTCTTCCTCAGCTGTAGGATTGCTAACCATGGTACTGAAACCCACACCTTGGTCCCTCTCCAAGGTGCTGATTCTGCCTTGCCTTCCTATCTGCCTGGAACCCAGAGTCTACTGACTTACCTTGGACATCAGCTATAGTGGGCATTCCCATAGATCGAGGTCAAGGAGGAGAAGGGGATGGCTGTTCTTTGACTTGCTCACCTAACTGCTCTCTCCCAAGCAAGCCAGGGGGCAAAGAGGAAGAGGAGCACCAGCAGGCCTAATTGAAGAAGGAGGACACATTGAAAGAGCAAAACCACTAGGGTTGTTTTGTCTGAGGGTTAGGATTGGCAGTGCTTATAGGTAAAGTGTGATTTCTCACATCTTGGATCTCAGTCTCAGTTGTCTTCTTGAAACTGCTTCAGGCTTTCTGTTAAGTTTTTTTTTAAGCTAATCTGTAAAATGTTTACCTTTTAAACTGTAAAAGTCTCATTGTTCTCTGTTCTCAATCTTATTGTATTTAATTGGTTACTGTTGCACTTTTTTGTGTGAGCTAATTTGAGGGCCAGAAAGCAGCACAGAAGAAAAGTATTTCTTCACACAGCCTATATGGAACTCACTCTCGCAGGAAGCAGTGATGACCACCGAACCTAGATGGCTTTAAAAGAGGGTTGGACAATTCATGGAGGAGAGGGCTGTTGGCAGCTATTAGCCATGATGGAGACAGCAATTATTTTGAATACCAGTTGCTGGAAACTGCAGAAGGGTTGCGCTTGAATGCTGTTTGTGAGCTTCTGAGAGGCATCTGCATGGCCACTGTAGGAAAAGGATGCTGGGCTATATGAGCCTAAGGCCTGATTCAGCGGGCTCTTCTTATGTTTTTATATTCATACAAATACTTGGTTTGGTTGCAGCTTTATACAAGAAACTATTAACCTACACCATGGGCTCTGTGTTGGATTTCAAACTTGTTTGGGAGGGAGCTATAAGGCAGAATATAGGCGATGGTGTAATGTGATATGACTGGCCAATAAAATCAATCTCGGCTCATTCCAGGGAAAGTACACTTAAGCTGTACAGGACCCCAGTACAATTGACATATAAGACACCTCATACCTGTTGATGAGGCTATGGTGCTAGGGGAAACATACTTTCACCTCTGGTGGAAGTGCTGCAAGTTCACATATTTTGATTCTTGGTTTTCAAAGAAATTGCTGCAATTGCTAAGGAGACAATTCAATTACTCCCTTTTCTTGCTCTCCAATTTATTTTGGGACATAAAAAGATGGATGTTATTTTAAAAGAACTAGTAATCATCTTATTGGCTGCTGCACACTTGTCCATCATCCAGAAAGGTAAAGCATTATGGTACTTGGACCTTATGCTTTGGTACAAGAATGTTAAGAATATTGCTATTCTGGAAAAGATGACACTCCATCTTTGAACATTGTGAGGTGCAGCTACACACAGGTGGAGTTTTACTTTGTGCACCAATGAACATCACATACAACAAAACTTACACCAGCCTCCCATGAGATCTGGAATTCTTGTGTTAACTTATAGAATAGAATCATAGAATCATAGAGTTGGAAGAGACCACAAGGGCCATCGAGTCCAACCCCCTGCCAAGCAGGAAACACCATCAGAGCACTCCTGACATATGGTTGTCAAGCCTCTGCTTAAAGACCTACAAAGTAGGAGACTCCACCACACTCCTTGGCAGCAAATTCCACTGTCAAACAGCTCTTATCTTTTGCCAGTGTGTGATATATCATTTCTGCCATCCTTCATCTCCTATGATCCCTTATTGTTTTGCTTTTACAGAATATTGTTTATTTTGCATTAAAGTTAATATAAATCAATATAAATAAAAAAGGAATGTTAGGCAACACCCTTTAGTTGATTTTTACCCATCATGAGCAATAAATTTAGATGCATGGATCAAAATTATTTAAAAGAATTACTGGATTTAAGAAAAATAATAAGAGTTCTATATAGCAGCCAGTTCTGGAAATAAACAAGTTCTGAAGTGAATAACATTATCTCTCCTTAAAAAACAACAACACTGGAAGTGTTCAGCTCATACCTGCCTCCATTGTGCCTAAATTTGTTCAGCTTCCATTGCAGCTCTGGAAATCAAGAATGCCAAGTCCATATTACTTCTCTCCCACAACACAACATGCCATCAGTGCAGTGGGCAGTTTGCCATAAATATTAGCAGGCGCTTGAGTGAGATTCCTGTAAATGAAGATTAAAGGAAGCCACTTTGAAATTGGCTGAACTGGACAAAGTAGGGATTTCACATCCCTCTAAATATTGTAACACAACAAATACACAGCACAGCCACCAATTCCTTGATCAGCTTCTTTGTCACTTGCTGGAAAAAGGAGAGTTACTAAGGACAAAAATATGGAATCTACAGTAATATCACAAAGTCTGTGTTGCTTCCAATGCAAAATATGATGGTTTCTACTGTATAACATTTGAATCACAAGCTTCCATTCCTTCAGCTCCTCATGCATATGGATTCTTTTTCTTAACTTCTGTCACTACAGGTAGGTCCCTGAATTAGTTACTCCTAGGAAATGGGAACATGTTAATCCCAAGTTCCCTGCAGTTTCTCTTATTTCCCATCTTAAATTCAGTACTCCATACCTCCACATCAGTTAGCAATTTTTTTAAGTCATCATGAAACTTCATCAGCAAATTTCTCATGAAATTTTGCCCCCCAGACCACATCTTTGCAAAGCAATTTCCCCAATTAGAATGCATTTTGGTATGTTATGTTCAGTATGTTGGCTTTTTGCAGTATAGTGACGCTGCAGAGAGCTTGCTGGGGAGACCATGCATTAAAAAGAAGGGACTCAAAAATAACTTAAAGAAGGTTTTAATAAGAAAAACAAAAACTCCATTTACACTAAATACATCAACAAACCAGACCCAACCACCAACCCATCCCCCAGGGTAATGGGAGAGCTAGATGCTGCTCCTTATATACTCTACCCAAATGCTGACACACCTTAATCAAATACAACTCAGCAGCACCTGCTATGTTACACAGCTGTAAAGCTGGGTCTCGTTAGTTTGCTCTGGCCCTTGCTCCGGCCCCTTAAAGACATACACATGGAGTGGAACAATGATGAACCTTTACATATTAAGAAACCATTCAACATTTCCCCTGCGGTTCATCATTGTGGAACAAAAACATAAAGCATACTTTGTACATGTTTTTCATGTGTAACCTTTGGAAGTGCTTTAGTAAAAATGTCCGCAATTTGATTGTCAGCTGGAACATATTTAAATACAACCATTTCATCAGCAATTAGTTTCTTTACAAATTCTAAACGTAATCTTAAGACTCTGGTGCGCTGCGTATTGGTCTCTGCACACAGGATAGCAAGTCCACTCTGGGAATCAAGGTATTAATTAAAGACATACACATGGAGTGGAACAATGATGAACCTTTACATATTAAGAAACCATTCAACACAGTAATGAGGGGCCAAGAAGAGTATGTGGCCTGAGGGTACAGGTGAATGTAAAAGCTGTGCACTGGATTTGGCCAAGGCCCTAAACCCAAACCCAACCAGGCCAGTTCATGGAGATCTGGGTGTCACTTGAATTGAGGCAACCCCAGATTGCCATGGATTGGGCTGGTTCAGAGCAAACTGAAGCTGTCAGGAAGCGGGGCATCAGGCAAGGAAGAGAGGCAGGCATTGGGTGGAAAGGAGAAAAAACACAAAAAGAGTAGGTGGGACCTACTTTACCAGCAACATCTTCCTGGGAGAAGGTAGGAGTTGGAAATGGAAGCCTCTGGATGTGGAGTGTGGGGTGCAAGTTTCCCTGCCAAGCCTCACCTTCCTGTCCAGTCTCTTCTTCTGATGCTCCACTCCCTGAACCAGCACCATGCAGGATCAAACATTTTGCTTGCTAGCTGGTAAGCAAAAGATTCGATCCCACAGGGTGCAGATTGCTGCTCCTTCATGAGGTGCTTCCCTGTAGAGTATGAGCAAGATCAAATCCTCCTGCTCTTGGCCCAGGAGAAAGCAGGAGGAGATATAGCATCTCCTTCCCCCACGCCCTACTGTATGTTGAACCAGAGTTTGAAAGATTGTTTTCACCTCATAAACATGTTTTTGACTTCCTCTGAGCCCTCCCATCTGAATTTCCTTGTATTTAAATGTAGCAGTTTTCCAATATCATTATTAAAACACAATATTCCAATTAAAATCAAATTTCTTAACTTTTCTTAAAGTTCTAAATCTCATTTATTTAACTAACCCCTAATTTGATCCTAGGCCTATTTGGTACTTTCAAGTAACTTCTAATTTATAATATTACAATATTTATTCAAATAGTCTTTAAATTTCTTCCACTCTTCTTGGTGTTCCTCTTCTTTCTGGTCGCGGATCCTCCCAGTAAGGTCAGCTAGCTCCATATAGATGTTAGAAGTTTAGATAAGTAGCTAATTGTGTTTTTTATGTGTTTGTTGTTATGTTTTTTATCATCTTTTCTGCTTATATTTGTGATTCTGTTTTTTGTTGTTGTCGTTGTTGTTGTATGTGCTATATTTGTAAGAAATTTAATAAAAAATAATGTAAAAAATAATAATGAAAGATTGTTTTTTGCCATTGCTGGAAGTTGTAATGTTGCAAATTTAATGTTGTTATGTTTGTAGCATTGGTTTGCTGTTCTGTTGTTTTATTATTCCTGCTGTTATGGAATTGCTCTTGCGATGGTTGCTTTAGAGGTGTCTTTCTACTCTCTTTGTTGTAAGCCACTTTGAGCATGTTCAGTTTTGTGGCTGGTGACCAGTATGCTTTTTAGCAAAGAATCTCCACACTTGCACACCTGTATGCACAGCACCATGCAGAAACATCTACCATTGCCACTCAGTGTGCCTGAATGGTCAGTGCACACACATGGAAAAATAACCATTGGTGGGGAGGATACACTAACATTCTACCTGTTGGGTCCTTCCATCATCTGGCAACCAGCCAAGACATCCAGTCGGTGGGGCAAACCCTGCCAGGCTGGCAACCAACCTTCTTGCTTCTAATATTCTATTGCTCCGTGTGTTGGGAATTTTTTGTACGAAGGACACAAGGGAATCCCTGCCTGCACTCTGAAAGGATACAGTGGAGAAGCTGGCTTTACTATCTCATCTGTTGTTTGTGAGAGAGAAGTAGGTCATAGTGAGATGGTGAATAAAATTTCATGGAGATTGATCCTATTTGATTGGATGAAATATTCCTCCTTTGTCTGGCAACTTGCTTGAATTTCATGCTGTCTGTGTGATACATCATATGTAGCATAAATATCAAACCAAGCAATGATATCTCAGTAGTGTGAGTTCATTTGCCATCTTAAAACAATGTACCTGACTGTATTTTAGTTTATATTGGGTCTCTATTAGTACCTGGCTCTCTCTTACTCACTCACTCACTCACTCACTCACTCTATATATTTTGTCTTAAATTGCACTTGTTAGATGGATTTCCCATTCCATATAAACACCCCCATACTGACCAGATTATCATTATTTTTAAACCCTCTCTTGATAGCATGTGGCAATGGTGGTTGTTTCTTTTTCCTTTTGATAACATTTTGGCTAATGGACTTTCTGTCTTTACTGTGCTTCAATAGTTTCCCCATGATCGTCATAGCAACTGGAATCAAAGCTGTTGTCCAACTGTTGCACAAGCATATTATGTCATTCTTTTGTGAGACAAGAAAATGACAGCAGCAACAAAGCTTACCATCTTTTTTTAACTCTATAAAAAATGAACTTTTGCAAGTAAACATATAATATCATTCTATGAATGACAGCTTTCTTTTCACATCACCACACCACAGAAAAACTGACCATTAAAGCACACACACACACACACACACACATGCTTTATCAATCTACACAAAACCAATTTTTATTGTTAAAATCAAGAATAGGTCGAATACACTTTCAAAACAGAAGCACAAGTATTGTGTGCATGTGTATTTAATTTGGGTTTTTAACTCCATTGCTCCTGAAAAAGAACTGTATATTCTCTGATCACGGTTGAAACTATATTTGTTGTGGATAGCACCTTTGCTTCTTCCTATATACATAAAAATGTAAGGTTGTCATCACGCTAGTACTTGTGCACATGCACAGCCAGCAGAAGAGGGAAGAGCTTAGGCAGGCATGTGTGTGAGTCAGTGAGAGAGCTAATGTGTGGGAAGCCTTTCTGCCTGCAGTGGAACTTTGTGTCAAATTGCCTGGGGCAGCCCCACAGAGAGTTCCAGAAAGGAGCATGGCAACATTCTCTGCATTCTCAGAGGCAGCCACAAACAAGTCAGTACCTCCTTCCTTGGATGGGAGGAGGACAGGGTCCATGTGCTTGTTTTGTTGCCTAGACACTACAGAGCACATGCCTTTAAAGGCTACAAAAGAAGGGCAATGGGGCTGCCAGAAAGGTTGAGGAGCCAAAGAGGGGGTTATGTAGTTTGTAGGAGTGCACCTGCGCGCGCACACACACCCTGGCCAGGCCAGCCTTCTTGGGGAAAAGCAGCAACACCTCCTTGGTCCTTCCCAACTCTCTCTTTTTTTATTCCTTACACACACAGCCCACAAACATTTCCCCCTCCTGATCATGGCCTTAAGACTAACCTTCTGGATTAGGCCAATGGTCCATCTCGTCCAGCATCCTGTTCTCACAGGAGCCAAACTGATGCCTGTAGTAATCCAGCAAGCAAAACATGAGCTCAACAGCACTCACCCCTCCTGCGGTTTTTAGGTAGTAGTATTCAGGAGCATGTCATTGCTGCCTCCAACTGATTGTAACTAATGCATAGCCATCATGGCTAATGGTCTCTCCTCCATGCATTTGTCCAATCCTTTTTTAAAGCCATCTAGGTTCAGTGACTATCACTGCCTCCTGTGGGAGTAAGTTTCATAGTTTAACTGCACACTGTGTGAAGAAGTACTTAGTTTTATCTGTCCTGAATGCACTTCCTAAGCATGGGATGGAATAGGATGGGACAGGGTGGGACAGGAGAGGGAGGAAAGACCCACCTTGAGGTCTATGAAGGATGAAAAGTGGAAGAAAAATGTAAGGAAATAAATAAACTAGGCAGAGTATCAGGGGTTAATTGGTTTCATGTGATTTTTGAGTGACCAAGGAAGCAGGAATGACACAGAGCTCCTGGAGCAACACAAATCTACCTAATAAAATGGTCTGTCTTATCTAAACAAGTATAATTATCTGTCAGTGTTAATTATTGTGCTGTGGATTTATATTAATGGAATCCCATAAATTAGGTCTTTCTGCCTCTGCCTCTGTCTTGTTCAATTTGTATGTAAAACATCTCCCCTATGTTTAGAGGGTCACTGTCTAGAAAATTCACAGCACAGTCCTACGCATGTCTACTCAGAAGTAAGCCCCATTGAAATCCACTGGATTTCCTTCCAAGCAAGTTTATATAGGATTGCAGCCCCAGGCTTTTTTGAAAACAACACACACACACGGGTCTCCCAAAACAGATCAATACAAAGTGTTCAGGCTAGACTTTAAGTTTCAGCTAAAGTCACATATTGAGCTTTGAACTTCCTTGCACACAGCCGGAATAACTTCTCAGAGTCTCCAAAACTGCGTTGGACCTTCACTGCTTCAACCAGCTTGACACTCTCCTGGGAATGAAGCATCCCAGTTCCACCCAAACGTCAGTCTGTATCATAAATAAAAGATGGTTATCCTTGCACTATGTTATTTTATGGCTTCTGTAGTGAAGAATGGGTCAGGGATTATGAGAGTGGAGCAAGGAAGTGCCACAGGACAATCTGTCTTCCATCCTTTGCTGTGAGTGTGCATTCTGCAGCACTGTATACTGTCCTGGGTGATTAACTGGAGCAGTTCTTTGTCTCCGCTTTTCAGCAGAAAAGATAAGCCACTACATGAATCCCAGCAAAGCTTCCCACAAACTAGCTTGATATTTGTCACTGGAGAATCCATAACATTTTCCACATGAATGCCATGCCTCAGGTCCTCAGGATGCTGGAAGTTTTTTCTGGTTTAGGCCATTGTTCGCCTCTTAGGGTTTAGAATTACGCTCTGCTCCCAGTGCTGAATGAGCCAAAGAACATGGGATCAATAACTATATGTAGACAAAAGTGTAGTAAAGTCTTTATTGTTCACTTATTGCATTCATAGCCCACCTTTTTCTCCAAGGATCTCAAGTTGGTGTATATGGTCCTTCTCCATCTCCTCATTTCATTTTAGACTGAGAAACAATGACCTGCCCAAGGTCACCCAATGAGCTTCATCATGGCCAAGTGGAGATTGGAGCCCTGGTCTCTGGGGTCCTAGACCAACACTCTACCCATTCCTCCACACTGGCTCTCCAAAATGGTCAGTTTTTATTTGCTACAGCTCAAAAATTTCAGCACAACATAAGGCACATAACTAGATATCGGACAGCATGCTGCTGACCAGTGCCACCACCCAATCAAATATGGTGCTGTAAACATTGGTAGGGGGTAGCAGAAACCTCAGACCTGCCCAAGGTGGGCTCTCCCTACAAATTGGCTGAAGCAGAACCAGCATGGCTTCTGTGAGGAAAAGTTCTGTCTCACTAACCTTTTAGTGTTTGTTGTGATTGTGAGAACAAGATGCAAGAATGGATGGGTCTTTGCTCTGGTCCTCCTCCCAGCACCAGCATCTCATCAAAGAAGCACTGAGACTATACAGTTTTGCCAGTCTAGCTGGCCCTGCACTTGGAACTGGCAGCATTTCTGAGGGTGGTATTCAACTAAACACTTGGGCTAGCACATAGATTCATATTAGCACAATGGGATTCCCCCTCCTCTCCTTGTGAACGACCCACACCATCCCCAAATTTGCTCCAGAAGTTTGAGTGAACACCTAGAACAGATTTAGGGGGTGCATGAGGAAGGAAAGGGGGAGACAGTTCTGTCATGCAAGGAGAATTCCTTCCACTGATAGAATGCTCTCCTTAGTTCTACTTTGAATAAAACCCAGACAAATTATCTTATCTTAACTGACATAGTTTAGTTAGGAGATTACAATCAAGTAGAAACTGAGGCAGAGAAGGGGAAGGGGAAAGGAAAAGGAGGCACAGCAGGAGAGGTAACCTTGAAAGCTAATAGTTTATCACCATCCAAAGTAGGAGAGTTGGAGGATCAATGTAAAGAATTTGCAAAGCACTATGCAGTGGTTATTCTTTGAGAGTGAAGTGGTGATATGATTTTTGTTTTCAGCTAAACATCTGGAATCAGTTTCTACTTAACTTCTAGCAATCAAAATCTATTATACTGAAGATGTCTATAAGTTATATTAAAGCTGACAACAGTTTATTGGAATTTGACAGCTTTCAGAAGGTAAATGAAGGTAAAACCACTTTCTTAAAGGGAACAATATATTTAGCCCAGCAGGTTTTTGACCTCACAATGATCCATTGTGTTTACCTGCCAACCATTTTCTAGAGGGGGGTAGAATTGCCTTTGTCATAGTTGAGAAACACACCACTTTGTTGACCATAACTTTATATGAAATAACCTGCATCATTTTTCACCTTTGAAAAATGAACAGTGAAGCTGTTTGCTCTTTACAGGAGAGAAAGGAACCAAGCATTAGTTACAATCAAACATCTGACAAAATGCTTAGCACAGCACTGTGGGGCTGGCAGTCCAGGGTGCAGATGAAGATAGTTTCACTGGAGCCCAGAAATGCAAGATATGGAGCAGGGGGGAAGATCTGTTCTCGTTTTAATCTGACTCTATCAAATCCACACTTCCCAAACCAAGACACAAATTCGAATGCAACTATCCTTCAAAATTCACACTTCTCTGAATTTTGCAATACAGTTCTACAGTCAACAGATCTGTATAAAAAATGTGTGCGTGTGTGTGTGTATGTATTAATTTAAATTACACACATATACAAAGAATTTACAATCTCATACTACAAAAAGAAAATTAAAGAAAAAAGAAAAGAAGAAAAAAGAAAAGAAGAAAATACAGAAAAAAGAAAGAGGAAAAAGCAGATTTACGTGCATAAAAAAGACTTACGGTAATACTTAAATAAAAAAGACTTCTGACAAAATGAGTCCTCCAATCATTCTCATTGTACTGTTTATACTGTCATTTTCCCCCGCACAGTTTTATATTCTTTAATATTGTTCCCGTCTACTCCACAAACAGTATTTGTTGTGTTTACAAGTATCACTCAAGTTCTGCTAATATGGTGTGGTTGGTACAATATGATCTTATATAATCCTTAAATATTCTCCATTCTCCAAATATTTTCCGGATCAATACTCCTCTAACTCTTCCCATCAGTTTTGCTGTGTATGTGTATATTAGGTAGAACTTGATTCTGCAATTGTTGCTGTCCCAACCAAAGTGCCCAGTGCCATAGCCTGTGATGTGTTTTGGGATCACTTTCTGCTTATGCAGCCTGATTATATGGGTAAGGTGCTTGCAGCTCTATGCCTGATCCTGTGCTCCCTTGATCTTTGTCCCTCCTGGCTTCTTAAACTTGCAGAGGAGGTCTGTCTGGTTGGGTCTGCAGTGCAGTTAATGCTTCATTGTATCATGGGATGGTCTCTGCTACCTTAAAAGACCAGGTGTATGTTCATTCCTAAAGAAGCCAATTCTGGATTCATTGGTTTCAATTAACATATGACCAGTCACAACACCCCCTATTTAGAGAATGTGATGGAGAGAATTTTGGGAGAGCAACTGCATACATTCTTGGATGATACAGTCAGAGATGGATAACGTGGCTGAGACAGTTATATTGAATTTTATTTCCTGAGAGAGAGAGAGAGAGAGAGAGAGAGAGAGAGAGAGAATATATACAATAGAGAGGAGTTTAATAACAGCATTCTTATTATGCATACTGCAGTCATGTATTTCATTCTTGGTCCTAGTACTTTCCTAGTCTTCCTTATTTTCCGCCTATTGAAAGGATGCAAACATATCTTATAAAATTATAGCTGCATTTCTGTTTTAAAAAAACAAAAACCAAAGAAGTAAACAATAAACTACATTTTCATATTTTTTATATGAAAATAATAATCCCATGCATAGTGTTAATATATTGAGCACTACAAAGAGTTGAATATCAACATGTTTGATTCAGGATTCCTCTAACATTTACTGTCCGTAAACAGGTTTCAGTGTGCTGATGCAGGAGTCCTGATACAGGAGTAGGATATTGTTTTATTTGTCTTTCTGAAAGGTAACAAAGTGGTCAAAGAACTCAAAAGTGAAGTTGCTGGGGATGAGCCAAAAAGATATACATCCACGCAACTTAACAACTGTATTCACAAAAATGGGGCCCTACTTTCACTAAAACAAGTTAATTCAGTGAGATCCGGCTTGGGATAGTTCTACCACGCCCAGAACTTAAATGTCACCACCATATGTGGCTAATATGGAATTCAGTACCATCTGTAAACAGAAGTAGAAGGGGAAAAGCTCCAGAATTATCCTTCACACTGGATAAAGGGGAAATAGAATGACAGAGGCCAAAATACCATGCAATGTGCCCTTAGAGGCAACAAAAATCCTAACTTTAAAGATACATCAATGGCATATATGCTTGCTATAACTCTCCAAGAAAGTGATGGAGTCATACTAGAAGCTGAGTGGAAACTTCAGCTCAGTTTCCTAGGGCAGTGTGCTCAGATATGACATTTCTTTTTTAAGGACAACTCTGATTTAGCACTGTCAAAGTGAAAAGAAAAATTATCTTCCATTTTGAGGTGGTGTAGAAGGCAGGTTGGCTTTCTGTTTGAAAGTACCAAATCTGAATAACAGTTTATTTTCAAAGCATTTTCAGCAACAAAGTACCTTCTAAGCTTTCATTTCCTCAATTCTGGTTTGGAGACAAATTATGGCTTACCATAGTTTGTCCTATTAGTACATCATTAGTTGCCACAAATCAGGACACAGGGGAAGGAACTGGCACATGGGAGCAGGAAGGAGGGAGCTCCCATGTTCCAAGTTTTTTAATGATAGCCAAACCAAATGTTAGCAATGGCATCCAAACTGAGCCTATGAAATTCTCACTCACAGAATGCAGTGATGGCCACCAAGTTGGATTGCTTTTAAAGGGGGATTAGACTAATTCATGAAGGATAAGGCTATCAGTAACTACTAATCCTTATGGCTATCTCTCATCCAGTATCAAAAACAGTATGTCTCTGAATATCAGCTGCTGGGACACACCAGCAAAAAAGCTTCTGATCTTCCCATAGACATCTGATTCAGGAACAAGATGGTGGACTAGATAGACCTTTTCTCTGATCCAGCAGGACTCTTTGTCTGTTTTTTGGCCTATGTGTCTGGCTGCTGTTAAAGACTGGGCAGTCCTACCACACAAGCTTGTAAACCACCCCATTATAAAGGACTTCAAATCATCAACACATTTTGCGCTAGTTTTTTTTATTAGCCTGCCTTTTTTGTGAAATAGGCAGGGGGGAAGAAATTAAATGACATTAGCCATAATATTACTACTTCAAAGCAATACTGGCTTTAACAGACATATTCTTCTTCTATAACTCTGTGAAGAAAGGAGAGGAGAAGAAAGAAAAGATTAAAATCAGGTCACTCCTTCGCTGAGCAATATAGGCTACCTTAATTGGTTTGTGTCACTCGACAGAGAATAACAGCAGTGTAGTTCTGAGTAAAATACTTCAGCAAGTAATTACCATTTCCTAGAAATTGATCCTTCCAACCTGGCTCTCCCAGAGCAGCTGCAGGAGATCGCCTCTAAAATAACAGTAACAGCAGGCTATGGTGAAATAAGACTGTTTATCCAAATCTCATTCTGTGTGTGTGGTTTTTTTTTTTGTTCCTTCCCCCCCTTGCAAATGTGGCCTGGAGGAAATGAGATAGAATGAGCTAAATGAACCAGGTTTAACTTGCACAAAGGAACAAAGAGACCTGTCCACTTTGCATTAAGAGCAATGGGGGCGATTCTGTGTGCTTTTCCCGCCATGCTATTGTTAAGACTGCAGAAACAGGAGACTAATGTCAGGGTGGTAATGATACGAGAAAGGCTTGCAAGTTTGGAGCCTATGGGTTGTTCTATTAATTGCAGGCTCGATTATTGCACACTCTAAGCAGAAAACCCTGCACAGTCATTGGATGAGGTGACACAATTAGTACGCAGGGAAGGCAGCGTTTGACAGAGGCGCAACGAGAAGTGTGCACAGCAAATTGCTGTGAATTGTTTCTACATGGCATTTAAATAGACTTAATTTGCTTGCACAGCTCGGTAATCTTTCTAAAGGGGAGAGGTAGCCATGCAGGTTGTTCGAGGGATGCAATGGCTCTCCGATGTGGGCACAGCATCAGAAAGATTTCACAGCTGAACGAAAGGAAGTTTTGCTACCATTGAGTGCTAGAGGGAGAGGTAAGAACACAGGATTGGATCCACGGTGCCCATCTGTGAATGGAAGGGCTTTCCCCAATTTAGCACAACATCCTTCTATGAGAAAAGAGAACTGAACTCCAGTGGTGTGCTTCTTGTAGCCCTATGCCTTGCACAACATCTCAAGATCCACATCTGTACTCAGTCAGCATTGTGCATAGTCCCTGTCACTTGTGCGCACAGCGTCACTATCAGAATTTCTTCTGCATCCAGCCCACAGAAGACAGATTGTGATTGGCCTTTCTAGGTGTTCGAAACTCATTGAGCCTCAGAATTCACCTAACCAACAAATCAAAAATTTGAGAAGTATCTGTATTGGAACTGTAGTGGGACTGGTACTTTTTTACTTGGTCATCAACAGAGTGAGATCAGAGGGAGACGAAATGCAAAAGCTACACACAGTGCTAGTTATGCAAATGCCTAAGTGTATGCAAAATAATCATCTAATTATTAATGTTTGGCCTCACTCTGTACTCCTCACCATTCTCGTCCCTTGTTCTGCATGCAGTTGCTTGCCAGCTCCTGATAACTCTTCATACTTGCGATGAGTACATTTGCCACAAGAAATTTGTCAGTCATCACAGTACTGCAAGATTCTTGGTTACTTTCAAAATCAAGTTCCTCCCTTGATTTTAACCTCTGGGGAGAGCTTCATCTGAACAAAGTGGGAAGAAAACAACATGTGCATCGGTAATCACACATCCATTGGGCACACACATAATCGTTGCCGCCTGTGCTTTAATTGAATTTTAATTATGGATGATTATATTTCTGAGAAACCTTTTTGGTTCCGTGGAACAGATCCTTAGTAGTGTTGGCCTTGGGGACCAAATTTAACAGGTTGGGGGGCTGCCCACCTGGCAATCACATGAGGTCACTGTGACATTGCATGGGTGATAGGTGGTCAGGGCTGCTCACCCATCAAAAGCCATGCTGTGATTTTTGCAAAGCACCCCTTGAACTGGCTTCTGGCCTTCATTAATAGAATGGGTAGGCCAGTTCAAATAGCACGTCACTCTGCTTCTCCTTTAAGCAACCAGCAGCAGTAGCACCCCTCCATGGCCTGCTTAAACACGACCACCAAGCCTCACAATACTACGTTAATTGCATAGAGTCTAATGACTGAAAGGGACTACTGACATGTGGCTAACAGCAATTAGTGATTTAATGGGGTAAGTATAGGGAAGCTTGCTGCTACCCAAGGCATGGCACATAATAAGTGGATTTAAATGTAGCAGCTTTGTGTTTCCTCATTCAATAATAAGCCTACACAGCCTCAGTCATATCTTATACCTTCTATTATCATGCTCTTCCCACAAAATCTTTCTGTACCAACACTTTCAGAGTTGCATTCACTGCCAAACTGTTGAGAAGGTTTCTTTTCATGGCCCAGGGATCATGCAGTGTGCAGCAGATGAAGCTGATGAGGGTGATGTTCAGGCTACTTTCATAAGTGGAGAAGCACTAATGCCTTATCTGGAGCCCTCCCAACCGGAAGCAAATCACTCCAGGTCTGACCAACTTACACAAGGCCTCAGTTGGCTCCAGCTCCTTGCGTCTTCTGTAGATGCCTTTGCATAACCATTTGGAACTGTCCAAGGTGCTGTTCGAGCAGACTTTGACTGCTTCCCCTGTGAGTCTCAAGCTTCCATGGAACCAAGCAGTGTTTCCCAAACTTGGGTCTCCAGCTGTTTTTGAACCATCCCCGACCACTGGTCTTTCTAGCTAGGGATGATAGGAGTTGTCCAAAAACACCTGGAGACCCAAGTTTGGGGAACACTGAACTAGAAGATCTTCTACTCCACCTTTGAGTCCTCACTAGTGTTTCATCAGCCCCACCCACCTGTTCCCAGTCTATAGTCTTTCCTCAGTCTCTGTCTCTCCTTTTCTTCCTTCATCTCAGGAAACCAAGCCTTCTCTCTAGGGTAGAGAAACAGGTCACAGCACAGGCTGTTGGGAAATGTTATCCTAAGACTATATGTCCCTTTCTTATAATACAGAATGTGCCAGGTTCTTCTAGGCATCTGAACTTCCACTTTCTTTAGCACTAGCACCTTCCAGATGTTGTAGGACTACAATGCCCATCAACCCTAGAAAGCACAATAGTTCCAGCTGAAGCTGATGGGAGTTGTAGTTCAACCACATTCAGAAGGCACAAGATTGGTGAACGCTGTTCTAAGGGAAGCTGGGGAGTGATCATCTCAGAATATGTGATGGATCATTTAAACTATCATTAGTTCAAATAAGCCAGGATCAAACCATGGTATATTATCCTGACTTGTTAAGCAACCATAGTTTAAACCAGGCATCCCCAAACTCAGCCCTCCAGATGCTTTGGGACTACAATTCCCATCATCCCTGACCACTGGTCCTGTTATCTAGGGATGATGGGAGTTGTAGTCCCAAAACATCTAGAGGGCCGAGTTTGGGGGTGCCTGGTTTAAACTGTAGTTCTCTGAGTTCAAATGTCATAAGGAGCTTCAGTTCACTTAAAATCAGAAAACTGGTTTAGAATTTCAGCCTTCCTTATCTTTCCCAGAATCAGTCACAAAACAATCAAAGTTTGCAAGCTCATCTCTTGAATGAACCAAGGCATCACGTAAGAAGTTCAGCGCACTGAACTCCCCATTGCATTTTAGCTTGTTTAATGCAAGAAACTAATTTACTGGTTTTACTGCTTCTTGGACAATCCTTGGGCTGGTAATTCAATTTTACATTCATTTAGCTTGTATTGTGTAGGGGAACATCTGCAACAACTCCTAACAATAACTACATTTCAAAACAATTACACAGTAATAACTAAGCTGGAGGATACTATCAAAAACACACAAGAAAACGAAAAGAAGAACAAACATATGAGGCTGGAGGAGTCAAATTAAATTTGATCCTTAATCGGGAAAATGAAAATGTATGGAAGAGGAGACACAGACAGTAATGCTAAAAACACTGTTACCACTGGGCAGTACCAGTCCTGATTCCACAGAGTGAGATGCAGTGGAGCACAGAAGGCTGCAGATATGCTGGGCAGGTGCACGAACAAGGACAGTTGGAAATACTCCTTTTTTTCCAAGAAGGAGCATCTTTTACTCACTCATATATAGGGATGGAAATATCTCTTTATTTTGGTTGCTCTCTCTTCCTTTTTTTTTTTTCAGTCTTATGTTCAGTTTGCCACATTTCCACAACAGTTTCTGGTTTTTAAAAAGAAACCCTCCCCCCGCAAAAAAATCATCAATATGTCGGTGCATTTCTGAACATGCTCATTACTAGAGATTCATCCAGCTTTCTGGAATAGAACAGAAAGTTCTAATGGTAAGATTCAAGCATAAGATTAAAGCATAAGATTATGGTAGCATTTTCATGTTGAGGTCATCCTATTCCACAGACAAGAAAATTGCTGTAGCATACCTGACAGGTCTCTTCTCAGCTACAGTCATGCGTAATGATAATAATTAAGGAACTGTTGCAGTTCTGTAGCATTTCTCAAAAGAAGCCAGCAGTGCTGTTAATGTTCTTCACCATTTAGATTTCATAGCATTTGCCTTTGTTTGGGCCCACCCTCTTTTCAGCTGTAAACAGTGTATATTGGTGCTAGATCTTCAGGCAGCAAGCATTACAATAAGCACTAGGAAACTATGTACAAGGAGCATAGGCTCCAAGAATTCTCACTGGATTTCATCCGGGCAACCACCTTTCCCCTTTGTGTAAAACTCAAGGATCCACAACTGCACAGAAATTACCACCCTGGACACTTTTGTGAAAAATGAATAAATAAATATTAACATAGTAAAGATAAAGGTAAAGGGACCCCTGACCATTAGGTCCAGTCGTGGCTGACTCTGGGGTTGTGGCACTCATCTCGCTTTACTGGCCGAGGGAGCCAGCGTACAGCTTCCGGGTCATGTGGCCATCATGACTAAGCCGCTTCTGGAGAACCAGAGCAGCGCACGGAAACACCGTTTACCTTCCCGCTGGAGCGGTGCCTATTTATCTACTTGCACTTTGACGTGCTTTCAAACTGCTAGGTTGGCAGGAGCAGGGACCGAGCAACAGGAGCTCACCCTGTCACGGGGATTTGAACCGCCGACCTTCTGATCATAGGACTACTTTTAAAAAGGAGAGGGGGCTTACCTATGAATTGCTAGTCAGGCAGCCATCCTATGCACAAGAAGCTGGTGCAAAGCAAACTAGTATAAATTAAGCTGCCGTAAAGTTACACTAGATCCAAAATCCATTCTGCAGTGGGGCTGCTACTGCTCTGTCTAAGCCTGGCAGAGCGGACACAATCCTTTAAAGTAGTGTTCTATGCTGGGTTAGCTGGTCACATGGCCAAGCTGAATAGGTGTAGGATCCAACCTAAGTCCTCACTCTGTGGTTCAACCTCTGTCACCCCACCAGAATGCCTCTTTTTTGGCCTCAGCCCAACCATTATTATTATTATTATTATTATTATTATTATTATTATTATTATTTATACCACACCCATCTGGCTGGGTTGCCCCAGCCACTCTGGACAGTTTCCAACACATATAAAAACATAATAAAACATCCAACATTAAAAACCTCCCAATGCAGGCCTGCCACCAGAAGTCTTCTAAAAGTTGGATAGTTATTTATCTCCATGACAACTGATGGGAGGGCCTTCCATTGGGAGGGTGCCACTGCCAAGAAGGCCCTGTGCCTGGTTCCTTGTAACTTCAGTTCTCACAGTGAGGGAACCGCTAGAAGCCCCTCAGAGCTGGAACTCAGTGCCAGCTTCGGCTGATCCAGAATGAGCAAGTTACATTGATTGATCTGGGGTTGGGAATGTAATGCTAACTGAGCCTGGTTGAGCTGAGAATCAGCTGGCTGAGTCTGAGATCTACTGCAACCTAAGCTGCTCATCCTGAATGACCTTACCATAGGATTGCCCCCTTAAAATGATTATGGATAGATATAGATATAGATATAGATATAGATATAGATATAGATATAGATATAGATATAGATATAGATATAGATATAGATATAGATATAGATATAGATATAGATATAGATATAGATATAGATATAGATATAGATATAGATATAGATATAGATATAGATATATCTTTCTTAAGGAAATCAGCCCTGAGTGCTCACTGGAAGGACAGATCGTAAAGCTGAGGCTCCAATACTTTGGCCACCTCATGAGAAGAGAAGACTCCCTGGAAAAGACCCTGATGTTGGGAAAGATGGAGGGCACAAGGAGAAGGGGACGACAGAGGACAAGATGGTTGGACAGTGTTCTCGAAGCTACCAAGATGTGTTTGACCAAACTGCGGGAGGCAGTGGAAGACAGGAGTGCCTGGCGTGCTTTGGTCCATGGGGTCACGAAGAGTCCGACACAGCTAAACTACTAAACAACAACAACATTACATATAGATATAGATATAGATATAGATATAGATATAGATATAGATATAGATATAGATATAGATATAGATATAGATATAGATATAGATATATTCACCAAACATGCTTGTTTCGAGATTTTATTTTTATTTTCCTTCCAGAACATTCCCTTGCTACATTGCCGATTACTATAACAATGTAATCAAAGTTAACACTCTGCAGCCAACAAGCAACCTAATTGTTTTTCAATACTGGATTGTAATTAAACCGCAGGGCTGTGCTGGAGGCAGTGCAGCAAGATGGAAGGCATCTCCAAGATTTGGATTGTGGTCTATGAATAAGTAGAAATGGCACAAGAATAAACTGCTGGATTAACCAAAGGGGATTTTACTTTTCCATTTGATCAGAAAAGCACAGGGTTTAAATGCAGAACTTTGCAACCTCTCGTGGGGTTTGTTTCTTCTTACATAAAGGACAGCAGCTATTTTCTCAGGGCAAATCAAAGTATCAGCATTTTAGTATGCTGCTATGAAACATACGGGGATTTGTGTGGGGAGAGCACAAAGCTCTTCAAATTGAACTTCAGTGAAAGGATTATTTCAAAAACAAAGAACCTAATCTAATATCACTGTAAGTATATTACGAAAACCCGATCAGAATTCTTTTGGTGGCTGATCAGCAAGCATATGTTGCCTGGGATTCAGAGATTTATATGGGCCAAATATGATTAAAACATATTTGTTAACTTACAAATCTTTTATTCAAGAACTGAGGAATCAGCTGCCAGGTAGTTCTTTAAATTATGGAAGAAACCTCAAAGGACATCTAGACCAAACCCCTGCCAGTTCAGGCTCTCCACTACTACTGTGGAACGCCCTCCCATCAGATGTCAAAGAGAAAAACAACTACCAGACTTTTAGAAGACATCTGAAGGCAGCCCTGTTTAGGGGAGCTTGTGATGTTTAAAAGACTATTGTATTTTAATATTCTGTTGGTAGCCGCCCAGAGTGGCTGGGGAAACCCAGCCAGATGGGCGGGGTATAAATAAATTGTTGTTGTTGTTGTTGTTGTTGTTGTTGTTGTTGTTGTTGTTGTTGTTGTTTTACAGCATCCCTAATGTGAGGCCATCCAGCCTCTGCTTAAGAACCACTAGTGAAGGAGAGTCCACCACCTTCTGAGATAGCCTCTCCCACTGTTGAACAGTTTGTCAAGCACCATAATAAAACCCACATTATTTTGCACAATTAAGTCTGATATACCCATGTGTCCATGATAGTTGCGGTTCTATTATATTTATAACAGTACTATTTTTAATGTAATCGATCATAAGCTGAATGACTGAGCGGAATGCTTGAACAGAAGTTAGCTCTGCTGTAAAAAGAAAGGACTTTGCCTCTGAGAAGCACAGAGGTAAGCTAGCTTCCTTGGAAATTTCAAATGAGCAAGGCATCGATTGGCTCAGAATTGCACAGTCATGGCAGTGGTCTTCCAGAAAGTACAGCAGTATGCTGTTATGGTCAGAGATCCTGTAATCACGAGGTCAGCTTGCCTGCCATGTGACTTTGGGCAGAACAAACAGAGAAAAAATAAGCTTGGGGAATGGAACAAGTAGAGGTAAGAAAACAGTAAGAATTTTGGGGGCAGAGACACTCTGGGGCCAAGCCTTCTGCAGCATCCCACCTACCCATCATTCCTCTGAGCAACTGTCTTTGGTAACTATATCCCTGCAGCACAGGGGTTCTTGAACAGATTAAATTAAAAGTTTCCTTCTGAGAACTGGTCCCACTGCTTTGGCTTGTGATTTCACCCACCAATCCCAGGCTACTTTCATGGCAAGCTGATGCAAAAAATAAATAAATCCCCTCCAGGTAGCTGCAATTTGCCTCAGGAAAGATAGCTCCCTGTTCCCTCTGCTCAGTAGTAATTATGGTTTAAACTATAGTTATGTTCAATGACTGTAATGTGTAGTTGGCCCACCAAAGGGTTGGTTTCTATGCTGATACATTCTATTTTGGGGCTGTAAACTTAAACACATATTTACATAATCCGACTTGTGGTTCCCACAGGATTATTTCAGAATTAATGAGTAGTTGAGGATTGCAGTCAGATGCCAGGTTTCCATTAGAGTAGATGACCTAGTGGAAGTTTTCGCTTAAAGCGTCTTTCAAATCGCTTGCCACGGGTACCTCAATAGGAATAATAATAATAATAATAATAATAATAATAATAATAATATATTATTTATACCCTGCCCATCTGGCAGGGTTTCCCCAGCCACTCTGAGTGACTCCCAACAGAATATTAAAAACATGATGTCTTCTAAAAGCCAGATAGTTGTTTATTTCTTTGACATCGGATGTCAGGCGTTCCACAGGGCGGGTGCCACTACCGAGAAGGCCCTCTGCCTGGTTCCCTGTAAGCTCACTTATTGCAGCGAGGGAACTGCCAGAAGGCCCACGGAGCTGGACCTCAGTGTCTAAAAGGTGGCACTGCTAGTCAAACTCCAGTGGCAGGTGACCTCTGAGCAATTCCTCCCATAAGTGGAACTGCTGTTGATGGGAATTATTCCAAATATGTGGTCACTTAGCTGAAAAGGCTTCTACAACCTTTTGTGGAAGGTTCCTCAATTGGATGTGGGCAGAAATGAAAAATGTCGAAAAGCTTTAACACTTGCTAACCCTGTTAACTTGAGTCAAATAACTCAATTCCCAGCAACTTTCAGTTGGCATTTATATCTCAAGAAGGAGCACCAGTTTTAGTCTGTTGCACTATTTTAATCTTTGTTGTGCAGCTGTAACCAACCTGAGATCATTCGTGCTCAGTTAAAGTGCTTATTACCTCCTGCACGACAGTAACTTGGGGAGAAGGAAACCATACTTATTGGGAGGTCGTTTATGAATGGCAGTCTTTAAAATGAAGGGTTATCACAAGAAGTCAGACATTATAGCCGTGCAGGTATATAACCTTCAAAATACTGGAATTTTTATATTATTAATTTATTTAGTGGCCAATTATCAGCCCTTAGCACAAAGCAGCAAGAGGTCTTTTCTGTCAGGGGGAATGTACAAGCATCAATCGCCTGATGTGATAAGATGCACCTAAAATAATTGACCATAAAATCTTGGGAAACGAAATTATTTAAACAGACAATATAAAGACGGAACAGAAGTGACAGCAGTGCAGTTGAGTGGGGATGTTAATAAAGAAATCATAAACAATATGGATAGTGGAGCAGAAGCTGTAAGGATGAAAATGGGTATGTCACATTAAAGTTGCTAGAGAAAATGTACTTTGAAATATTTGTATACAAAGAGACGCTTGGGAGAAAGCCATCAGAAATGTTAGTTTCCCCTGTCATGTTATCCGGTCAAAATATACTGGGGGTCAAGTTCAATGTCACCTAACCAGAGAGAGGCTCACGCCAAGGTCTGTGCCAGAAACACTTCCCCGGCCTCTGTAGGTTCAGCCATTATGTGTGAGGGTTTTATGCATGCACTGATTTTAATTAGATAATTAATTTGTACATTTATATCTCTCCTTTCCTCCAAAGAGCTCAAGTGCCATGCCTGGTTCTCTTTCTCTCCATTTTATCCTCACAATAACCTTTTACGGCAGATTAGGCTGTGGAAACATCGGCTGGCCCACGTTTTGTGGCTGAGCGGGGATTAGAACCTTGTTCTCCCTGGTTCTGCAACAACATTCTAACCACTACAGCATTGGAAGACACAAGACCTACCCACCTTGGAAGACTGGCAGATGCAACTAATAGACTACATGGAGATGGCGGAAATGACTGGCAGAATTCGAGACCAGGGAGAAGAGTCGGTGGAAGAAGATTGGAGGAAATTTAAAATGTATTTGCAGAAATATTGCAAAATTTTTGAATGTTGAGGACATTGAAATGAAATGCAGGGGTTTTAGCAACAAGGTAAATTGTAAGATTGGATTAACAAAGAGAGAGACTAACAGGACATGAATTTGCTGAACTAACTTTTAAAAGGGATACAAAAATGGGAGACGTGAGGGAGTCAGGAAAATAAGTTAATCAAAGAGGAAAAATTAAGAAAGAAGGAATTTGTGTCTTTTTATATGTGCTTTTTTCTTTTCTTTTTTGTGTTTAATGTTTGTTTTTCTGTATTTTGTAATTTTGTATTTTTTTCGTTTTTTGTATTTGTTTAAACTTTTTTATGGATAAAACCTAATAAAATATTATTAAAAAAACATTCTAATCACTACATTGGATTTAGGTTTATATTGATCCAGAAATGTGCTAATGTACAGTGCTCCCCTCTACTCTTCCAGTCAGCCATGTCTTTCTCCATGATACTCCCACTCAGTTTTCCAAATATATTGTTATAGATGGGGGAAGGCACCCTAAACCCTAGAAATTAACAAATTGTAAGATTTTGACTATTTGGGGTGTGAAGGGAGAAATGCAAACTGCAGAGAAATTTTGCATGGGCTAGCCAATACCCAACCTCTCTCACCACCAAGGAAATACAACAAGTGAATAGTAAGAGAACTCATACAAGTAACGCTGACACAACCCCTCACACCAATTCATAAACCAAGAACTCATACATTGACTACTAATAATGAAACATACGTTGTAGATATTTTTCCACATTTATTATGCTACTTTTGTGATATACAAATGGTATGAGAAAACTTGGTAAACTTTTTTGTATAACATTATTCTTGTTTATAAAACCCTCTCTCTCTCTCTCTCTCTCTCTCTCTCTCTATATATATATATATATATATATATATATTAAACACAAGAAGGAAAAATAAACAAAACAAGGTCATTGAGAGCCATGGGCAATGCAAGAGAACTGCCCTCCCCCTTGCCCTGCAATATGAACAGAGACAGGGCTTTGCAAAGTTGCCAGGATAACTGTGTGTTTGAGGTGACAAGAAAAAGGAGTCTGCAAGGGGTTCTAGGAAGGAGGAGAAGGAAGGTTCTAGGATCAATATTCTGCAGGTTGGCTGGTAAATAGGTCAATAAACCATATTTCTTAAAGTTACAACAGTCTTCGCCATGTCTCAGTTCTCCAAAGGAACACAAACTCTGGGTGACTGCCTGGAACCACATGGGCTCTTGCCACCGCTCAGCCGAGAGAGGGGAGGTCACCCAACTTTTGTAACAATATATATGGACTGACTCTTCAATAGTCAGTCAGCATTCCTGGTTCCCCAAGCACACAGTCCAAACTGGGCCTATTGGGCATGGGCAATAAATTCTATTCAGTCCATTTAAAAGGAGAATGTGTGCTTTCCAAAACAATAAGTGAATAACTGACTGGTGGTACACTTACGTGTGCGCACACACACACACACACACACACACTGGGCCAGCCTTGCCCTTAGGCAGATTGAGGCAACCCTTAGATGGGTGTCTCACGCAGCTGATTTTGGGTAACATGAAAGAACAGCAAATCATTTCATATAATATTTCCTTGTGGGACTTTCTCTATCTAGGGTCATAGCAACTTGGCCAACTTTGGGTGCTATGCACTGGTAAAGGGCAAGATTTGCTATCCCTCCTGGGCAGCCAAACGTCTTAGGATGGCACTGAGCAAACAAATATATCTGGCTGGCCTCCCTCAGGAGCAGGATGTTGATCTAGCTGAGTCTGAATCTTATTTTAGCAAGGGAATCCTGACATTCATGCCCTGTGCTGTTGGCCCAGTCTGGATCTACTTGAGTTTTAAGTGTTTGGAGAAAATCTTGGCTCTTTAGATAAATGCTTTCAAGAAACATCAAACTATTTAACTGGGGAAAGTCACCTCAGCAAATGCAGCGCCTATTTATTCAGAAGCTACCTCGAGGTTTACCTTTACGCACCATTGATAGGGATTAGTCACAGCAGAAAGAGGAATGTATTTGTCTTTCTTCCTTACTGAAGGCCATTAAAAACATTTTTAAAGTCCAATAAACAGCATTGCATGACATCGGCTCTGCTTCACTCAAACTCTTTGTTCCTTTCAGTCCCGAGCAGAAAAAAATGGCACATCTTGAAACAAACATTTTTTAAAAAATGATGCCCAGGATATTGCCGTAGTGAGTATAAAAAAGTATTTGCACACAATCAAGTTAGGTAATGATGCAAAAAATTGCTCCATAAATCAATCAGCCAGCTATACTTGTTTCATTAAGAGATAATATAACTGTGATATAATTTCAGTAAAATTGGCAAGGCTGTTCAAATTTGATATCCATCCAGGGTTGTTTTTTGTTTTTTAAAAAAGGCACAACTCAGCACTTTAGAAACAAAGGAACTGGGGTGAAGGTAGAGATAGTGCAGATGTACGTTTTCATGATGTTTTATGCATAACAGCAAGGTTGCAATACATTCGTCATTATGGCAAAAGGTCTATATAGAATACTAACTATTGCTCAAAGAAAAGTTGCCCTTCCGTGCACCCTGAGAGGCTAACCACAAATTGAACTGAGTCTGAGAGACAGAGAAAGAGGGAAGAGAGAGGCAGTTAATTTATTATTGTGATACATTATGTGCCAGATTCTGCTTTCTTGGTTAAACATAAGCAATTATTATCAGGCACAAGTTAGATCCCTTTGCATGCAGCAGAGAGAGGATGTCTTGCAGAATGTGTTGTAACTCTCCAGCCTTGGGGGGGGGGGATGGGGAAGGGAGGACTCTGACAAGCTTGTGTATCTGGTCATACTGAAAGGGGGGGGGAGGATTTGTCTGGGTGACAGCTCACTCGTGAGAGATTGCCCCTGGATTACTGCCCCTTGGGTCTTTCCCAGTTCAAAATATAGACCCTGTTAAAAATGCATGACTAGCCTAAGACCTAGACCAAGGATGGGGAACGGGTGGTATTTCAGATGGTGTTGGAAGCCCCAGCCAGCATGGCCAATGAATTGGGGGGGGAGTCATAGTCCCACAACATATGGAGGACCACAGGCTCCCTGATCTAGACATTTCTATCCACCCATCACTCTCCTTGCTTGAACTGTGGCACTGAAAACTACTAAGATGTATTATTTATATATAGCGATCAAACAATATATTATATATAATAAATATTAATATGTAATTGTGAGATTGCACAATTAATTGAAGAACTCTTACCAGGCTTTAGCAAATTAGCTTTAATCTATTTAATGTGAATAAATGTGCCTGTTTCTAAGGCTGCAATGCTATACACATTTTCCTAAGAGCAAGCCTCGTTGAAGTCAACAGGGCTTCTGAGGATAGCAGTATGGAGGAGCCTTTCTTAAGTCCTTCTCAAAAGAGCTATTACCTCTTGCATTTTTCATATATTTAAAAGGGGTTTGAATCGCAGAGTTGGAAGGGCTCTCAGAGGTCATCTCACCCAAGCCAAAGTCGGAAGGGCTCTCGGAGGTCATCTCACACAAGCCATTGATCAGTGCTGGATCTGCCATGCAGGAAGTACCGGTAATCACAGCATCTCTGATAGATAGTTGCCTGCCGCTGCTTAAATTCTTAAGCAAAGGAAAGCCAACCACCTTCACTCCAGTGTTCCACTCCCTGATTAACTGATTAATGGTTATACTTCTACTCCAAATGAAGTTTGAAAATTTAGGGAAGGTTCATAGCTCAGTGGCAGAGCACCCATATGCAGAAGGTCCAGGTACTATCTCTGACATCTTGAGGTAGGGCAGGGAGAGACCCCAGTCTGAAATTCTGGAGACCCACTACCAGTCAGTGTAGGGAGTGATGGCCAAACTTGGCCCTCCAGCTGTTTGGGGACTACAATGCCCATCATCCCTAGCTAACAGGACCATGGTCAGGGATGATGGGAATTGTAGTCCCAAAACAGCTGGAGGGCCAAGTTTGGCCATCACTGGTGTAGGGGAACCTTTTTTGGCCTGGTGGGCCAGAAGTTTATCCAGGACCTGCCTGTTAGAATTCCTGCTCCATGATTGCAGTCATGGGATTTTTGTCTATCACATGACGGTGTATGTTTTGACTCCACAGAGTGGGAAGTGATGGCGACAGGATGTTTGTGTTACTGTGTTCCGTGAAGTGGGACTATTGTCCTTCGTTTTTACTCTTTGCTGTCTGATGCTAGAGAGAGAGGGAGCCATGTTGCAGTGCTCCATGTGTGTTTATATGTAAATAAAGTAGATTAACCAAAATGCTGTGTTGCTGAGGTCTGTTGCGAAAGCTGCGAAGACTCTGTGGATTCCTAAGTGTGCCGATGTCTGTTGGCATCGGTCGCTGTGATGTTCGGGCTGAAGAAAGCTTTTGAAGCTCCCGAACGAACAAGTCAGGCATAGGTCTCTACCAGGGTCCTACTCAACTGTAGGATGATCTCCTGACAACGGTTATGGGCTCAGGGATCGGGGCCACAGACCCAGTGCCAGCAGAGGAAGAACCGGGCGTTCTTTTTGTCCCGGTTGGGGTCTCCTGGAACCAGCAGCATGAGGCAAGCCTCTTCAGAGATGGAAGAGAAAAAAGCTGCACACTGGTCAAAGTTGTCCCACAGGATGCGAGAAGATAGTAACCAAGCAGTGAGTTTCTGGTAAGCTGGTCCCTACTTGCACAGCCCTGACTTCCCAGTCGCCTTGCCCCTCCCACTCTACCTCCTGGCAAGCAACAGTGACCCACCTGCCAAGAACTTGGGTAATTGCTGCTAGCCTACAACTGCCCCCTGTCCCAGGGGGTAACCAGGACTTGCAAAATGTGAATCCACAGCTGCTGTCTGCCCAGAAGTGTCAGAACAACAGATAACATCATTGGCACATTATGGGCAGTGCTTTGCAAGTCATAGGTATAGTATGTTCATTAATATACCTTCTCCAGAGAAAACGTAATAATTAAGCTTGTTGATGGTCATCTGGCCTGTATAATGCTGCCTGAAGCAGGATTTCCTGTTAAGCTTAATATTTTCCCCTTTTATCCACATGCATTTTTCTAATTGTGCTGACTAGTGTGCAGAGTATCCTTTTGTTCTCTGGTGTTTGTGTAAAGTATCAGTGAAGGCAGTTAGCAATGGCAACCTGTTTGTACTTACCCCTCACATCTGTACTCTGTTCACGTGCACTAGGCCTGATCTTGTAATATGCTGAACGCTTCTGGGGAGGTGCTCATCTCCCTCAGCATGCATTGATTTCAGCAGATGAACAGCCTGCCATTTTCAATATCTTTTATTGCGGCTGTGGGATGCTACAGGCTCCTTTATAAATCAGATTAGAGAATACTTGCAAAGAAATTTGGGTTGCATCTCAAATCTGAATAAACATCTCATCATCACAAGCAGCTCCAAACAGGCCAAAACAATGCCCAACTTGCAGGTTCCAAATTAAAATTCCATGCAACATCTTCATTTGCAGTACAGCCACTGTCACCTTTTCTCAAAAGGGCCCAAAAAGTATCATTGCTATAGATCGGATAATTTCTGCCAGGCTGCTTGTGGAGGGGTCATATGCACATCTAATATACCCACAGCCCATGTGGTTCCGGCTTTGTAATTTGTTAGTACTTGGTGGTTTCCTGTCAATTTGCACTTTAAAAAAATGAAAAGAGGGGGAATGTCATGTGATCAGCATAATGAGCCAATCTGCATGCCCTGAGAAACAGCAGTGACATGGCTTTACCCACTGCACTGATATCTATCAATATGGTAGCATTAACCATGTGATAGGGACGTGGGTGGGGCTGTGGATTAAACCACAGAGCCTAGGACTTGCTCATCAGAAGGTCGTGGTTTGAATCCCCACGACGGGATGAGCTCCCGTTGCTCGGTCCCTACTCCTGCCAACCTAGCAGTTTGAAAGCATGCAAAAGTGCAAGTAGATAAATAGGTACTGCTCCAGCGGGAAGGTAAACGGTGTTTCCGTGTGCTGCTCTGGTTCGCCAGAAGCAGCTTAGTCATGCTGGCCACATGACCTAGAAGCTGTATGCTGGCTCCCTCAGCCAATAAAGCAAGATGAGCGCCGCAACCCCAAAGTCAGTCACGACTGGACCTATTGGTCAGGGGTCCCTTTACCTTTACCTTTAACCATTTGATATATTTGCTTAGCTGAAGAGCAACAGGGCTGGTCTTACTTATGCAGGTGTCTACACCAGCCTGCCCTGAGCCCTATAAGCTAGTCTGAGGCCTTCTGTTGCAGCAGAGGGCAATATCCCCTCACTAGTGCTGAAGCAAAATTCAACTGCTTGTCCAATCAGCTTTTATTCATGGGATTGGAGGGACACCTCCTTGTCCTTTGCCCCAGGCAGCAAAATGCACTGCACTGCACTGGGCTGGCCAATCAACTCCCATTTGCTCCAAGCAGAATGGCTAGTGGTCAGGGATGATTATTCATTATTATCAGGTTTTATTAATTTAAATAGCACTTTACATACAGCTAGGCTACAAAACATAAAAAGCAGTTGCACAACATTGTGTAAATAATTTTTTTTAAAAAAAAATACTACCACCATTCAAATGCGCAATAAGCATACCCCGCTAAAAAAAAAAAAATTGTCCGTGATATAAATGTGCATTGAAACAATCCCATTAAAACAACAAAGCAATTAAAATAGGAAACCTGGGTCAAGAGATCAAGAGAATGCCTCTGTAAACAGGTAAATGCGCAGTAGCCAGCAGACCTGTCCTGATTGATTGATTGATTGATTGATTGATTGATTATTGATGCATTTAAAATCTGCACTTTCATGAAAGCATAACAAGGCAGCATACAACATACAAAAGTATAATAAAATCAGTCACAGCATCGTTAAAACATCAGTTGGAAAAAATTAAAAATAACATACTTCAAAGGCCAGTCTAAACAATACAGTTTTTGGAACATGTCTAAAGGAGGCAGGAACACCTGTATGGACCAGCTCTGTACTAAAGACTCAATCCCTAGTAAAAGCCAATTAAGCCTCAGTGGTGTGTGGAACCATCATATAATCTCAGTGATTGAGGTGGAGTGTTCAAATGGTTCTTACACAGTTCTTTGGATCCAAATTGTTTAGGGCTTTGTGGAACCTGGCCTTGTGGAAAGTTGGCAACCTGTGCAAATGGGATTTAAGAGTCTAACAACTTCTGAAGAGCACCAAGTTGGCTATAAAAAGAACAAAAGGAATTGGGATTTTGAACCAGCTGCATCTTTCAAACTGCCAAAGGCAACCACAGGTCTCTATCGCTTGAGCAATTTCTTGGGAAAGTGGAGTTTTCAGATGAAGCTGGTCATAGGAAGAAAGAAGCCACAGTTCTTGAGGAACCTCAGCTTCCTTGAATGTGAGAGGTTAACGAAGAGGAAATGGATCGAAATGGTAGTAACACTGGCCAGTCATGATAAAGAACAGTAGTGGCAGAGCACAGAGAAAGCCTTTCTAGACTTAAAGCAGTTGCTCTTTCTTGAAACTGCAACAGTTTCAGTGGAAGAAAGGAGGAAAGAAGAATGGGTTGAATGTGTCTCACCAATGCTGGGAGCACATGTAACAAGGCTGCTGAATTGGAAACATATGTTAAGGAAACATTGGCTTAATTGGAATGGCAGGGACTGGTTAAAATGAGATATCAGCCGCAAGGATAAAATATTGCTTGAGGGGGGAGGGTTTCTGATGGGCTTCATGGTAAAAAAAAACCTGCAGAACGAGCAAAAATATGAACAGAGGAGAAATGTCAGGCCCATTGAAAGGAGGGGGGAATATTAAGCTGAGACTGCAAAGACCATTTGGAATCAAGTGAAGGGTTAGATATGGGAAAAAATTGATCCTTGGCTATTGCCAAAAACCTTCTGGAAGCAAATAGACAGCAGACCAGGAAATGTTTGTGTGCAAGTAAAGGAAGTTTGTAACAATGCCAGGGCAGCAATTGTGCTGAGTTAAATGATCTACATATCAACTGGAAAGGCATTTAGAGGCGAAAGTGAGGAAGGAAGCCTGATCCTGCCTGGACCTGAGCTCCAGGACAGGGTTCCTTCCTCAGAAAATACACTGGACCATGAAATATTTATCCCAGTGTTTTGGAGAGGAACAAATGCTTCACTGCCACCAAGTAGGGGTGCTCGAAATTTTCATTCATTCTTAAGCCAAGAGACCTGATTCACACTTCCTAGACTAATACCTGGACCAGAATGCAGTTAGGCTTTTCACACATGGAATTTGTTCACTGTATATGTCAGACAGTTTCACTCCAGACTTGATATGTCAGCTGCATTTACAGTATTAGACTTGGGGATGAGGATTAACACTTGCCTGCAAAAGGCAAATAACTTTGTTACTCCAAAAGACAACTCGTTCAATGGACTATTTCCATTGAACTTGCATGTCAACAGAACACTATCTTGTACTTTTAGGTTTAGGTTTTTGTCATTTTTTATTCATTAATAAGTACTTACTAGCTCATATTGACTTTCTTGCATCTGGAATGATGATGATGATGACAACAACAACAACAACAACAACAACAACAACATGCAAGTAAAATGCATATAAAATTTGCATTTAGGATAAAATGTACAAAAAAGAGAATTTCAAGGTAGAATGCATCCAAAAGTCATATTTTGTTTTTTAAAAAATAATGTGATTTTTTGGTGCTTTCTTTTTACAAAAATGCTGATTGGTGTAGAACTGGGATGGAAAAGACTTATGACTAAACTTGTGAAAAACTGAAATAGTTCAGAAATGGACTTAATCCCTACAGCAAAGGCAGACCACTAACTGTTGACTTATTCAAAAAATGGAAAAACTGGAAAGTTTGCAAAGATGGAGAAATGAGTTAATGGACAAAAAATGGATAGCATATAGAAGGCTTCCTTTCAGGATGCTGGGAAAATCAGGTAGATAGAACCCATTTAAGTGGAAAGAAGACCAGCATGTCAGGGTTAAGAGTTGCAGGATGTGATATTTTTAATTAGTGTAGCACAAAGATTAAAAGATTAACCAGACAGTAGAAAAATGGTACTGATATAACAGACACAGTCAGCACCATAACAATTAGGTTGGGGGGGAGAATGTGAAATAGCTTAAGGAAAGCTGGCTGGAATACAGCCATGGGGGAGATGCTGAGACATATTTAAGATTCATTGGGGAAAGATAAAAACCAACACACATCTGAGAAATAGATATCAGAAAACTGAAAAGCAGACAGAGGAAAGTGTGTTTAAATATGTATACTACTTTGCCTTGTTCTGAAAATCCGGCTTAAACAGGTTTTGTCAAAGGTTTCTCTTAGCTAATGTCACTGACCATTTCCATTAGGTTGTATCAGCAACAGCAGATTCCTGCCCTGTAGCTGAGAAGCTTTTCAAAGTTTTCTTTTCTTTACCAATATGTCCCTTTGTTGCTTTTTCTGTGTGTGGTACAGCACGGAAGTGACGTGTGGCTGTAAATCCTACCAGGACACTTATAACTTGATCAACGGGCTACAGTTTTACATGACTACATTGCAGCTCAGGGGGTGCCATCGCTATGGGGCCAAGGTGCCTTTGCCCCCCCCAACAGCTGTTGAGAGGAAGCTGGGTGCCCTCAAACTTGAGGGGGTGGAGACCAAGCATGACATGCTTCTGCAACTAACATCAAACAGAGGTATCTTTTGCAGTAATGGAGCATATGCCCACACTGCCCAGGGTGGGCATGCTCCCAAGGGGGGGGCATGGTGTGGAGGGTGCCCTCCCAGGCACAGGATAGCCACTCAGGTGCCCAGAGCGGCACGCATGCCCTGCAGCCAGGGGCGGAACAAGCCACCCATAGTGGCTCAACTAGGGCCAGGGCCTTTTCAGTACCGGCCCCGCAGGGCCTGCAAGACAGAGCTGTTCCACCTGCCCTTTGGTTTGGAATCAGTCTGACCCTTATGTTTCCCTCCCCTTATAGTTTTGATCTATGGGCTACTTTTAAAATGAGGCTGCATTTTAAATTGTATTTTAACCTGTATTTTAAATTGGGTCCCCCCCCCTATTTTACTTTAATTTTACTGGGGTTAGCTGCCCTGAGCCCGGCTCTGGCTGGGGAGGGCAGGGTATAAATAAATTATTATTATTATTATTATTATTATTATTATTATTATTATTATTATGGTGGACATTCGGTGTGCCCACGACTCCCAAGCCTCCCCCAAGCTGTCAAAACAAAGGGGGAAGGTGGGGTGTCACCGGCAAAGCAGTACAGCTCCCCCCTTACCTCAACGGCTCGGGGTAGGCTTGGGAGTCATGGGTGGGCGGTGCACCAAATGTCACCCCCCTCAGTGAGGGCACCCAGAGATATCCACCCCAGCACCTCCCCCTCCCTATGCCCCTGGTCTTTTGGTGCCACGCTTCCCCACCAATAAGGGCTGTCAGATGGAAGAGGGAACATGCTTGTTTTCTCCTGTTCTGGAAGGTACCAACAGCTTCAATTTACAAAAAATGAGATTCCGACTAAACATTTGGAAAAACTTTCTGGCAGTAAGAGCTGTTTGACAGTGGAGCAGATGCCCTCGGAAGGTTGTGGACTCTTCTTCCTTGGAGGTTTTTAAGCTGGAGTTCAGCAGACCCACCACCCCAGACCTCAGGCACAAACGCTGGCAGTGGTGGCCAAGGCCCAGCCCTACATGGTATGCCAGCTCTGAGGGGCAGGCAGAGGGCAGGGCTGCCCTGGGTGGGAAGAAAGGGGAAGAAAAGCAGAGTGCAAGGAATCTTGATTTAAAAAAAATAATAAGAAAAATGCTTTGTGTGTCTGTGTCTTGCCCCTTGTGTAGTGGTGCTGACACTTGCCCTTCTTCTGATTGGAAGTTGGGGTGGGGAGTAAGAAATATTTCTATTTTCATCTGAGGAGTGTTGGAGGCTATTTCCCTCACAGAGCTACATTTTTCAGAGTCCCCTATGATGAAATATTGTTGTTAAACCACTCTGAACTATAGCTCTTTAAGGGGAATTGAGGAGGCAGGGTCTCCTAACAGCTCTCTGAATCCTTAACAAACTACAGCTCACTGAATTCTTTTGGGGAAAGCCCTGCCTGTGGTATCAGAGTCCTTTAACTGTATGGTGTGAATGTGGCCAGTGTTTGATGGCCTGGTTCTGGAATTTTCACAAGAATCACCCCCAGGAAAGGGTCACATGATGAGTCAAAAAGTATCAGGGATTTATGGCTGGAAGAAGAACAATTAAAAATAAAGACTGTTGTGAATCATGTTGACGAATAACAAACAATTTGGGCACTCTCCAGCCAGCGCGGAGCACTTTGAAATCCAGTGGATTTCAAGGAAGCTGAGTTAAGCACATGCTTCACTTGCCAAAGGCCATAAAACTGACTTTAATTTGCCTAAATTTGGATTGATGTTGCCCTGTGCCGGGTCCAGCTCCAAGTCGTTGGACAACCTGGGTGAGCTGCCTCCATCATCCTCATCTGGTGGTACCTTCCCTGCTTCTGTCCTCACTTCCACACACCCCTGTGACTTACTAGATAACGGGCAGACTCCCCCCCCCCCGGGAACCATTTCCAGTCCAAGAGCAGCATTCCCTTCTGAGTAACTTTTCAGAGGCCACATGGCATTGGAAAGTGGTGCTCGAGAGAGGAAAAAATGGGTGGACTAACACATGTGAATTCTATCTTTGTACCATAGGCTTGTTTCTTTTCCTCCCTCTCTATCCTCCATCCAGGCCAACAAGAAGCACTGCCAGAGTTCCAGCCAGGCACAAACACTCCAGGAAGGGGCAAAGCAGGAATGGCGAGGGGTGTGGCTTGGGAGAGAGTGGCCTGGGGAGAGACCCACGGGCCAGATAGAGACCAATGGTAAGCCCCCACTGCCCCTCCACTGAGGTTTGTCCCTAGTGAAGGGACAATAGAGTCACTTCAAAGGTCAGGGCCAAATAACACTAATGGCTTCTTCCCCCTTACCTATAAGGGGAATCAAGTCCTATCTAATCCAGGGCAAAAGGGCATCTGATGTAGTGGCTGGTCATCTTAGTACAGTGGTTCATAAGATATCACTGATAGAGGGGGAGGAAAGCAATGGTGAAAATGGTCCAGCGAGTTGGTGCAGGGGTGGGGATCATAGCGATTAGGCTTAAAGATTCGTATCTCACTAGCTCTAGGTGATATCAAACTGTGCTATGTTATAAATTTATATGCAGTTGCATTTCTATCCCCTACATAGCTTCTTACAGGATAGGGCAACTTGTTCCTCGCATAGACCTGCTCATTGAAATTCAATATATTCAGCACATTGGAAATTCAGCAGAAGCCAGAGGTTCACAGTATATTTGCATATTTTCATGGCTAACATCGTTTGCATAAAATTGATGTTAACATGTTGGGAACCAGACCATTGCCAGCGGACATGTTTCTTTTGTTCCTTTTGTGGTGCCATTTGTACAAATTCTGGAACAAGACTGGAAGTAGCATTTGTTTATGTCAGTGAAGCAAGTGCAAAAGTACTAGCATTTGTTGTGATATGTTCAAGGCTGTTTTATCAGTCAGCTGGACACCCAGGACAGATTCTGAGGGCTTTGCCGTTGCAATGCAGGAAGAAGGAACCTGGTCATCAGAATAATAATAATAATAATAATAATAATAATAATAATAATAATAATAATAATTTATTATTTGTACCCCGCCCATCTGGCTGGGTTTCCTCAGCCACTCTGGGCGGCTTCCATAGAAACAAAAAATACAGTAAAGTATCACAGATTAAAAGCTTCCCTGAACAGGGCTGCCTTAAGATGCCTTCTAAATGTCAGGTAGTTATTCATCGCTTTGACATCTGATGGGAGGGCGTTCCACAGGGCAGGCGCCACTACCAAGAAGGCCCTCTGCCTGGTTCCCTGTAGCTTTGCTTCTCGCAATGAGGGAACCGCCAGAAGGCCCTCGGCTCTGGACCTCAGCGTCCGGGCAGAACGATGGGGGTGGAGACGCTGCTTCAGGTATACTGGGCCGAGGCCGTTTAGGGCTTTAAAGGTCAACACCAGAATGGGTTGCTTTTCCCCCCACCCCCTGTGTGTTGAATATGGAGCCCCAGATTGCCCACTAAGAATATATGAACAAGCAGCTGGATAATAATAATAATAATAATAATAATAATAATAATAATAATAATAAATTTATTTATACCCCGCCCTCCCCAGCCAGAGCCGGGCTCAGGGCAGTTAACACCAGTAAAATTACAGTAAAAAATAATGGGGGGGGGACAATTTAAAATACAGGTTAAAATGCAATTTATAATGCAGTCTCATTTTAATAGTAGCCCATAGATCAAAACCATAAGGGGAGGGAAACATAAGGGTCAGACTGAGCCCAAACCAAAGGCCAGACAGGACAGCTCTGTCTTGCAGGCCCTGTGGAAAGATGTCAAGTCCCACAGGGCCCTAGTCTCTTATGACAGAGCGTTCCACCAAGTCGGGGCCAGCACTGAAAAGGACCTGGCCCTAGTTGAGACCAATCTAACCACCTTGCGACCTGGGACCTCCAAAATGTTGTCATTTGTGGACCTTAAGGTCCTCCACGGGGCATACCGGGAGAGGCGGTCCCATAGGTACGTGGGTCCTAGGCCGCATAGGGCTTTAAAGGTCAAAACCAGCACCTTAAACCTGACCCTGTACTCCACTGGGAGCCAGTGCAGTTGGTAAAGCACTGGATGAATGTGATCCCGCAGCAAGGACCCCGTAAGTCCAATGGCCCACCCAGTCTACCATCTCATTCTCTCAGTGACCAACCAGGTGGCTGTAGGAAACCTGCAAGCAGGATCTGAGCACAGCAGCACTCTCCCTTCCTGTGGTTTCCTGGAACTGGTATTCAGAAGCATTGCTGCCACCAACTGCGAAGACAGAGCATAGCCATTGTCGCTAATAGGCATCAATGACCCTCTCCATGGATATGTCTAATCTTCTTTTAAAGCCATCCCACTTGGTGGCCATCACTGCCTCCTGTGAAAGTGAGTTCCTGCATGAAGAAGTATTTTCTTTTACCCATCCTGAAGCTGCCAACATTCAGCTTCATTGGATGTCCATGAGTTCTAGTGTAATGAGAAAAACTTCTCCCTGGCCACTTTCTTCATGCCACATATAATAAGAAAAGCTTCTGCCTTGTCACATCTTATAAGCCTTTTCTCTAAGCTAAAAAGTTTCTAACACAGCAACCTTTCCTTATAGGGAATTCACTCCATCCCCTTGATCAATCCCCTTCAGATGTCCATAGATTGTGGGTGGGAACCTGAGGATCCTCCATGCCTCTCCATCTAACCCTCAAGACTCTTCCCAAGCCACATCAGCCCAGCTCCATCAGGTACTGTCAGGTACTGGGCAGAGGAGGAATGGTGGAGACCGCCTCCCCAGTCTGACTCTTCCGGGGAGGAAGAAGAGGAAGACAGTATAGATTTACAACAGGGGTTTTGTCAGGTGTGCATGCAGGAGCTAGGCCCTGTGACCAATAGGACTTTGCAGGACTGGGGCCTTCCTAAGTTTGTTCTGAAGAGGCAAGGTGCAGCCTCACAGGGGAGGCTGATTGGTAACTCACAGCACCTGGTGGCAAGAGCTGGGAAGGGATATAAGGTCAGCATTTCCCTTCGGCTCTTTCCCGCAGCAACACGCTTCCTGCCTTGCTGTGTTTGGCTTCTTGATCCTCAGACCCTCAGATTCTTGACTCCCAGGCCTCTGACCCTTGGACTCTTGGCTTCCTGACTCTTGGCTTCTGGACCCCCGTTCCTGCTCCCACCCCGCTATCTTGCCCCCAGACCTGACATCCCCTGCCGGGACTTTGATTGCCTGTGAACCGTACCGTGACAGGTTTAAGGGAGGTCACAGCTCAGAGGCAGATGAGGGGGGAAGTTGGGAAATCATGGAATAGCCAGAGCACCACCTGGCTGACACGTCATTAGAAAGCATTCCAGACCCTCCGTCTCCCAGAACCCAGCAAGCCTTGAAAGTAGGAGCGCAAAGAGCTCAAAGACAGAGAGCACGTAGATGAGGAAGTGGGAGAGACAGGGGGTGGCGATTCACTCGGGACAACGTCATTATCCAAGAGACTGGGTTTTATAGCCTCTCTCTGTAAATACTGACTAAAAAAATGGTGGTAAGAAATCTTCTCTTGTCTTTATACTCTCCTGGGCAACAGCTGGGAGTCGCTGACAGCATCCTGACAGGTACTTCGGCATGACTGGAATGTATTCATGAATTGTTATCTATGTTGCTTAGCTGGAGGATGGAGATTCTGAAGGGGTGATGGTAGAGGAACCCTACTGTACAAAGGCAAACATAACATGTTGCTCCAACCGATCCACAACTGGCATGCAGGCTTTGAAAAACTGCTTATGAGGGAACATGGTCCTGCAGCTGAAAAAGTTCCCCCACCCTTGCCATGAAACTTAGCGTACAGTGATCGCAACAATGAAAATCCCTATAGAAGAACAAGAGAATAAATAGTTGTTAGAATTAACCTTCTGATTACTCTTGGGAATAAAAATTAATATAGTGGACAGGCAGTGTCAAGGAGCTGTCAAGCGTGCCCAGGTCAGCCACAGGGCAAGGAAGAACAGGAGACACAGAATGCAATTAGCTTTTTATTAACAGAAATAGCAAGAGAGTCCTCTGGTTCTACTTAATCCAGCTGAGACGTTGCTGAAACTGACCACTAGCCCCACCCTTCCCCCTCTAGCCTCTCACTTTGGATCCCTCCCAAGCAGACAAAGGCTGCATCAAGAGGATGGGCTCCTCCTCTGGGCCTGTCTGGCCTGTTGCTCAGCAACATGCAGGACTCTCCTAGAGCAGTGTGTCAGAGGGGAAGGAGATACAGAAGGACTGGGACTGCCCTGCTGCTGGGTAGCAGGGGCAACCTAAGACTTGCTTCTGTCTAAGTCTGTGTTCACACTATGAATCTCAGCCTCTAACCCTGTCTTAGAAAGCCCTCCTTCTCCTGACCACCACCACCCTTGATCACTCAAATCCCCTGCTTCTTGCTCATCCCTTCCCCAAACTGCTCTTAAGCATTCCACCACCACAATCCAGGATCTAGGTCATCTTCTGTGTCCTCCCTGTGTCCTCTTGGGCAGGTGGAACCCACCACTCTTCCTCAGCCAGCCAGTCCCTGACAGGAAGGACCACAAGTCCAAAAGGAAGATCTCAGCACAACAGCATTCCTCCTACTCATTATTTCCAGAAACTGGCATTCAGAAGCATACTGCCTCTGACAGTGGAGGTAGTCTTAGGATATAGTTTCATTCCACCTTTAGAACAGATGTGTGGATTGTTGTATGTCACATGTCTGTTTACATTCCAGCACAGCCTACTGGGAACTTCCATTGTATATTGCTTTTGTTCTTCTTCTGTTTGCTGGGACATGAAGGGAAGCAGACATGTTTTTGGTTTTTTTCCCCTGATGCTGAATAAAATGCTGTAAATATGATTACACATGTCTCTGTCTGCCACTTCCATTGTAAAAAGTTATTCACTCTGCTGATAAGAGCATGCTTCTGAGGCTTGAGTCACTGATTGATACTGATCCTAGAACTGAAGTTTGCCCGGCTGCCGGCCGGTGGCTGGAGCCAGCTGGGGGCCTGCCAAATGCCCCCGTCTCCCTGGACGCATCCCAACAGGTAGAACATAGCCATCATACTGTAACTAGTAGCCATCATTATTATTTTTAGCCATTCTAATGGGAACTACCTTTTGTTCTATCTACTGTACCATGGTTTGCTCTGGGCGAGCCATTTTCTTGTCATTCTGCTTTGGGTTGCCTTTGTAATACCAATGAACAAAATAAGTACCGTAATTAACCAGACATCATGCTGGTGCCAAAACATGGGCTGCTTCCACCATCCATACACTCTGTTTCATTATATCAAGATGGACTGGAAGGAGCCCGCCAGCCAGGAGAAAACTGACATTGTTTTATGCACACCTGTGCTTATTTAATTCAAATGGCTTTCCAAAATACCATTTACTTCTTCTCTGTAATATATAAAGAATAATGTGTTTCTAAGCAGCTGAATTAATGTGCTGGGTTATGCAAGGGCTGCGGTACACTCAGGACAAAACAAAGAACTGTGAAACAAAAGAAAGGTTATTTGGGAACTGCTTATGAAAAGAAACAAAAGTAGTGTAGCCCCAAGTGCACTTAATAGGAAGTTAGCCCAATTTCAAGCAATATTTCAGTGTGAGTATTCTTAGGATCAGGTGGTTAGCTTAGGATGTTAAATGTGTCGTAAATCAGGACTTCGTACTTACGTCTTTGTTAAAACAAAACAATAAAACTAGACATGCTCGAAACCAATGGTTTTCTTCCCTTAGCCATGCTGAGAGCCAGACACACATACAGTTTGTAGCCATGGAAACAACCATTTCAGCAAACACAAACTTGAACATCCCTGTTAAGTGACAGCTCCTTTCTTATTAAGAGAAGCTGTTCGATCTGGCATGGCACTACAATCCCATCTGGGACTGAACCTATCGCAAGCAGTTGTGTGAAGTCTTCCAGATAAGAAAAAATTACTCAGCATTGGATTAAACTCAGGAAGGAAGATGACTAGTTGGAATACTCTGAACACATTTAGCCACATCTCCAGGGACATCAGTATAGGTATCTGGCAAGGAATGCTAGATGCAGGATCCAAGGGCAACTAGTGAAGAAGTTCCAGAGGGGTAGCCATGATAGTCTTCTCTAGCAGTAACAACAGAGTGGTTTAACAGCCAGTCCCTCTTCCCAGGGAATTCTGGGAACTGTAGCTCTGTAGAGGGAATATGGGTCTCATAGCAGCTCTCAGCACCCTTAGCAAACTACAGCTCCCATGATTCTTTGGGGGAAGCTGTCGCTATTAAAACGATATAATAGTGCTTTACAGGGTGTGTGTTTTTCAGGCAGAACTCACCAGAACACAGTTCCGGCACCTCTCAGGTAGGCCATTGCCATTATAAGAGAACAAGGGAAGCATTTATGGTGAGTTCTGGACCTTTTTTTTAGAAAAATAGCACTGGTGCTTTAAATGTATGGCATGGATGTGGTCCAAGGCAGAAAGAGCAGAAAATTTGAGAGTGCAGAAGACTTTCAGGTGTCTGGGGGTGATGGAGCTGAAGGAATGAAGTTCATGGGTGGGGGTTTAAGACCAGAGAGAGAAAGGAGGACAAAGTATTGGGAGGTAACAGTGGGATGTTTGCACTTGACAGGGAGGTGTTGTTGGTGTCGCATTCAGCAATGGTTGGCTGTGAATGGAGTGTTCTGGTTTCATAACCTCCATCACAACCTGCAGAGCTACACTTCAAGGAATGGGTCATTTTGTGAGAGGCTTCTTGTCCTCTGTCTTCCATTTCAGCTTCCCTAAGTAGACTAAAAACTAATTTTCTCCCTCCAGCAGTACTGTTGTGGAAAGTGAGTGAAAATGTCTGAGAAGGTTGGAGGGAGAAGGAAGTAGGGGGAATCCTGCATCTCTTTCAGCAAATTTAGATATGAGGGATAGCAGAGAACAATAGCTAGGAATGAGCAAATACACACCCTTCCCATTTTGCCAAAGTAGATAGAAATTTTGGTGAACTTTTGTGGCAGCAGATTTTCATGAGCATTAAATTTATCACCCAGGCAGAGTCATTTCTCTCAGTGACCCACAGCAGGCAGCTACATTTTCTTCCCTGTAATCCCCCTCTGAGAGAAGCTATTACATAATTTCCCCCTTATAATTGGCCTGTGGGAGATGTAATAGCATCCTGGAGTTTCATTCTGGGACAAAGGGGATGTCACCTCCTGCTTTGCACTTGCCCTAGAAAGCCCTTGTGAATGACACTTGATATAGCATCATTTAGAGGCATTGTGGGAGATGGAGTAAGGACTGCAGAGAAATTCATTTTGTTCACATCTTGATGTGGAGATGCCATACTCACTGTTCTCAACCAACATGTGAATTAAAGTACATCTCTTCTTTGAAATGTTCACTTCTCTGAATCTATCAATGCAGCTCTCCAACCAAAGAATGCACACAACAATGTATCCAGCAGGGGGGAGATTACAAAATTGCATCCAGTCAGTAGAAAAGAGCTTGTGCAAATGCATACGCTGGACAAAATTGTACATACTAGACAAAATATTCATATCAGAAGAAATACATTAAACATTATCAGGCAGAAGTTTTTTTGGGCTTTTAAAAAACAAATTCACACACGTTCAGAAAGGGGGTGAAAAACTGGAGACTGAGAGAAGGCCAAACTGACAGATTCGTCCATCCATGAGACAGATGGGAATTGAAGGCCACCGAAATGAAAAAGAAAAATAATAAATCTGCTATCACCAAAGCTACTGAAAAGCAAGGTGGCAAAGGATCAAATGAGTCAGTAGATTTCATCCCCACATGGGTCTCCACTTGGGCAAATAACACCAATCTTCGTCCTACTTCTAGTCACAGCTGTCTGATGTGAAAGGAGCAAATCACCAAAGGTGCATTGCAGTTGAGCCACTCCTAGTCATTTTCCTGAGGTGAATTGATTTGTGGTTGTGATGAGGTTGAGTTTGGAGCTTCTCATTCTCTTCCCACCCAAATGAAAACAAACAAAAAACCCCAAACCAAACTATGTTGAAGCTCTTGACACAAGGATTCCAAATCGAATAACACTGATTTGTCCCGACTGACGGAGTGTGTGTGTAACCCTGTTATTCATAGAGAGCTGGTGTAGAGAGGTCAATGAAGAGCCAGAGATTGTCCATGACAACAACCGCATTGGCCATTTTCTGAGCACTCCTCTCTGGTGCAGTGGGATTTTGCTCCTCTGTTATTTTTCAAACTCTGCAATGCGTTTATGTTCCAAAGTGAAGAACTTCATTTTGTGCTTTCATTTAAGTGTGGAAATTAATCACTGGGGAGTGTAATTAAACATATGATGCTTGAGGAAAGTAGAATAAAATTTGAAGTAGAACATCTTTAGCCTGCATTTTGTCCTCGACATGTTAGATAATGCTTAATGAAGCATTTTACATCCTATTAAAGCTTTATGGCACACAGTACCTCCTACTTTAAAAATGCTGAGAGCCAGCATATAATTACAGTTTAAAATTAGATAATACTTATCAACTGTAAACACATTATATAACTGTCCCACTGTAATGTAATAACAATGTTTATACAGCTTGTGGTAAAAAGCAGAAAGCTGCCATAAAACATGTGCATTTGCTGACACAAAAATGAATCACTGTTTTTTAGGACAGGCATATGGTGAGCAGCTACAACTTGATGGGGACCCCTGTGCAACACAAAGTCCAAATCATGTAGAAACTTCTTTGTGAGCAGCTGTGCACATGTATTTCATCAGAAATAATGACTCCCAACAGACTTCCACTCCAAAATATGTACTTCCTGGAGCATCAGCATGTCTGAGTCTGGGGCCCAAATTGTGGCTCCACTCTCCAGTCTTCATGTCTTGATCCCTGCGTGTGGATAACATGTGAAGAGGCTGCACAGGTTGTTGACTTAGAGCTGTCCAAGGTTCTGGAGCTCCAGTCTGACACTACCTTCTCGGTTGATTGATATATGGCTGGATCTGCCCAGGAACCTCCTCTTGGCCAGGCTATCATCCCACTGCTCTCTCCTCTAATGAGTCAATATGCTTTATTTCCATTGTTTCTGGTAAACACGTAATGTGCTGCTATCCAATAATAAAGTTAGCAATATAAAATATTTATTCTAATTAAGTGGTATTTTTGGTTTTTTATCACCATCATCATTAATTTTATTTGTTATCTGCCAAATGGTCCCTAGGTGACTCACAACAATTAGAAACAGTCTTACAATTTTTTTCTGAGGGGCAATGAATTGAAGAGGCCAGAAAATGAATGTAAAGATATATAATTTTTGTATATGGAAATGCTAAGGTATGAGCCTAGCACACATGTTCAGCAAAACTCTCCTTTAGGTCACATTCCCTTCTGGACAACTTTCCAGAGGACACATGCCACAAGTGGGCATAGCCAGAGTCAAAACTGAGTGGTATAACAGCTGTAAATTTTAGCTTTGTAGAGTACACTGGTTTCTCTTCACACAGACAAAATCCTATGTACACCAGCGGTTCTCAACCTGTGGGTCCCCAGATGTTATTGGACTACAACTTCCATCATCCCTGAACTCTGGTGTTGCTAGCTAGGGGTGATGTAGTTCAACAACATCTGGGGACCCACAGGTTGAGAAAGGCTGCTCTACACAGACAAGCAAGAGGCACTGTCAGAGTTTAAGAGTCCATCCCAGCCACACAGCCACACACTTGGAGTTACAAAGCAGAGCCGGTGAAAGGAGTAGCCTGGTGAGAGTACAGAGGGCTAAGTAGAGTGGTCTGGGTCTGGCCCCTGGATTCCCCACCCCCACCCCCCTGGCATATAGGATTACAACTGACATCACATTTCACTGCATGGTTCCTGATCCAGCAGAGAATTAGTGTGTGTGTGTGTGTGTGTGTGTGTGTGTGTGTGTGTGTGTCCACCACCTTCAATGGATTGGGGTCCATATTTTATTTTTTTACTTCTAAGCTCTTTCTGAGCTAGTGTATATAGTACAATGATACCTGAAATTTCCTGAAGAAATATATCCAAAATGTACTGAAACATAAAAGCATTGCACTCAACTCCAAATCTACTTGTGGATTAGCAGTTTTGCTTTTACGGGGTAAGATAATTATGTACCCTGTTAAAGAAGCTTATTTTGCTGATTAGACTCCTTTCAGATGACTACCCACAATAGCTACTAGGCTAGGAACAAATTGTGTTTAGAGACAATATGCTTTCATGACTAAGGAAATCATTAAATTCGCTCTTTTTCTCTTTGCTCCCTTGTTTTTGTTTTTTCTTTCACAAACAGTTGTGGGCGAGTGAAGATAATTCATTTGGAATGCTGAACAAATGCATACGAGGAAATAATATATAATGATTCATTACCATATTAACAGTCTGTCAACACTTCGGCTTTTTCGGAATACTGACGCGACACTTGTTGGTTTTACAGTTTTATAGTAGTAAAGCATGATCAGCAGAAGAGAAGAGAAGAAAAGAGATCTGGTGTTTGGTTTCCTTTTCATTTTCTTCATCCGATAAATGCTGCCCTATGAAGCCAATGAGCATCCTTGCCCTTCAGTTCACTGTTAGGCCTCATCTGCACCATACTTTTAAGGAGGCACCATACCACTTTAAGCAGTCATGGCCTCGTCCAAAAAATCCTGGAAACTGCAGTTTGTTAAGGGTGCTGAAAGCTGTTAGGAGACTCCAATTTACCTCACAGAGCTACAATTTCTTGAGTGATTTAACACTCAGTCCCTCTTCTCAGGGAACTCCTCCAGGATCAGAGAAAGTATGCTAGTGAGTGTGAACAAGAGAGTGCTATTGTGCTTTCATCCTGCTTGAGGGCTTCATATAGACATCTGGTTGGCCTCTGAGGGAACAGAACGTGGCACTAGATAGCCCTTTGGTCTCATCCAGTAGGTCCTTCATTTTCTTTTTTTTAAAAAACTACCAAACAACAGCAGGAGTTTAATGAAAACAGGGATGGAGTTACACTGAGGGGAGATTAGCAGTTTAAAGCAAGGTTTGCATACAGCAAGAAGAAGTTGGGAAAGGCTTAGTGGTGTTAGCATTTTTGTCTTACTTTCTGTGGTATACCCATTTTTGCTATTATTAATAACTGTTAAAAACACACACACCCTCAGTGTTTCTCCATCCCTGCTTTATTCAAACCTCTGCTGTTGTTTCAAACCACCACTTTTTCCTATTGGTGTCCCTGTACCCCTGTTTCACTCAAATGTCTGTCACTATATTAAACCACTTTCCCCCCTCTCAATGGGGAAAGTGTCACACAGAGTGACCCTTCTCGCCGCCACCACCAACAAGGCCTCTCCCCAAGGAATTTACTACAGACAAGACTTTCCTCCTTTTCCTTCCCCCCACTCCTAACCTCTAGAGCCTTGGAAACAGCCAATGACAGCAGTGCAATGAAGGAATAGTGCAGATATAGTCCAGAGATAAAACGTTTTTGGCACACTGTGTTGTTTTCAGGCTTTGGAAAGGCACCTGAAATTGCAGGGTTATTTGTAGCGAGTGATTTGCTGACCATTCCTTTTTTGTGTGTAGCTCCACTCAAGACACAAAGCCATCATCGTTTGTGGAATGCTTCTGATTTTCCAAGCGTTCTGCAGCCTTTATCATGTCCTCACAATAGCGCTGAGAGATGGTTCTCTCTTAACACATTCCAAAAGCATGGGGCATACACAGAAAGAACGCCTTTTTCATGGTAGGCATTACAGCCGATAATGAAATTCAGAAGCATATCTCTGCAAATATCCATTTAGGATGTGGAGAATTTATATGCTTTATATTCCTTTCTTCTCTCAGCTATACATTCACACTACACATAGAACCATTTAAAAAAGGTTTCAATCACATATAAAACTCCGTAGAAATTTCCATTTTTTGCCTGTAAAAGGCAAAAAAATATAAAAAGGCCAACCCTAGAATTAGATTTGTTCTCACTCTGCCAGCTTTTGTGTTGCTATGTTCCGTTTACTTTACTTTTAACATGGATTTGTATGCACCTTGATGGACAGCTTCTCCTATGGGCTATTTTAAATTTTGCTCTTTAAGTTCAATATACTGGCCTTGAAATTTATCTTTTAAACAGCTGTTTTCCAGCACTTAAATGTGTACCTTTCCTGAGGATCATAAAATACTTCAGGTGCTGAAATGTTGCTGCTGCATTGATCACTTCTGAACAGAAATTATTTGAATCCCTGCACTTTTATAACAATATGTTGTTGCCGACGTGGGCACTTATCTATGACTGATTGGCTGTATATTTCTATGTCATGTTCTTTAGTGGTGAAATAAACACTGGCTGGTCAAGGAACAAAGTATTCATCTGAATTCATTGACCATAGAAAAAGCAAAGCAAAAGCATAATCCAATGTGTAAACTGTAGGGAATGATCTGGTCTGTCATATTTTCTGCTTTTAAAATCTTACTGGCACTCCAGGCCACATAAATAACATAGCCTTTTCATACTTCTGCAATAGCCACAGTGGTGTAAATTGAGGAGTTAGATTACAAATCAGCTCTCTGGGGTCTAAATATGCTAGCACATAATAGGAAAGCAAGACTCAGGCACATTTTACAAGTACAGATGGACAAATCTGTCAACTTCAGTTGCTCTTGGTTTCTCATTTTTCCAATATTAACTTCAGTTTACCACATTTCCACACCCCTTTGCAAAGTGCTCTTGAAAATTTCTCAGCATTTTAGACTGCATTTCTCCCAGTAAACATATTTTTTTTGAATCCTAACTAGTGTCTGTATTTAGATTTTTATTCATTTTATGCATGTGCTGCATAAGTGGCAAATCATTTTGGGGTGCCTCCTGGGAAGTGACTTATAATTGAAATAAATAACTTTTAATACTGTATCTGTATGCGGTTGTTACCCACGCTGGACCTTGTGGTCAAAAGTGGGTAAGAAATCCAAAAGGGGAGGAGGATTAGCTGCTTTGATCACTGCTTTAGATGGTTTTTAAATGTTTATGTCTAATTGTATAGTGTTATCACTATGGTGTCTGCCACTTTGGGCTCTTTTGGGAGAAAAGGCAAGGTATAAATGGAATGAATAAATAAAGAAGTGTTGCCTCAGAAGGGGCTGGAGTGTTGGACTTTGGCTGGGGAGACATAGCTATGCAGTCATGTAGCTGAGCCCATCCTTAATCCCAGGGTTGTGTGTGCCCTGTGTGTTGTGTCACTGGAAACTTTTAGTTGTATGCCTCATGATGTTGTTGTTGTTGTTCAGTCGTTTAGTCGTGTCCGACTCTTCGTGATCCCATGGACCAGAGCTCGCCAGGCACTCCTGTCTTCCACTGCCTCTCGCAGTTTGGTCAAACTCATGCTGGTAGCTTCAAAAACACTGTCCAACCATCTCGTCCTCTGTCATCCCCTTCTCCTTGTGCCCTCCATCTTTCCCAACATCAGGGTCTTTGTTAGGGAGTCTTCTCTTCTCATGAGGTGGCCAAAGTATTGGAGCCTCAGCTTCAGGATCTGTCCTTCCAGTGAGCTCTCAGGGCTGATTTCCTTAAGAATGGATAGGTTTGATCTTCTTGCTGTCCATGGGACTCTCAAGAGTCTGTATGCCTCATGCAGAGGTCTAAAACACAGAGGCTCTTTTTCACCTTAGCTGTGCAAACGAAGACTGATTCCACGAGACTTCTGTTTTTGAATGCTGATGTTCAGAATCCACACCTTCTGTTCAGGCTATTAATTGCATTAATGACTATTGCAGAGGGATTGTGCACTGAACACAAACTGATATGGGCACGAGGTTAGCCAGACATGACTGGAGCATGCAGGATGCACAAGCAATGGTAATTTGTTAGTTACCACATGGGGGTTGTTGCTGTGCTATGCCATACATTGAAACTGGATATAGCACTGAGCTAATTGGAATAAATGACTCAGCACAGTTAGAGCATAAAGGTCAAAAAGAAAAACAGATTTCCTTAAGTGGAACTAACAGTGTGGTGAGGAACGGAGACAGGAAGAAGAACTGCCTGTGTGGAGAAAAGTTTATAATCAGGTTTTGGTCCCTGACACGGGGAAAATTATTGACTCTATATATTGTAGCTAACACACATGCATGTAGCTGCCTGTTCTGCCATGCGTAAACTAGCATCAAACTGCTTTGCTGATGGAAATTGTATTACGCAAGTGGTTCTAAGTGAGCTCACAGGCAATTGGGCTTATTTATTTATCTGGCCTGTTCAACATGCCCAGATTAATATGACATGGCATTAACAAAAGTCAAAGCGAATCATTATTTCATGGCTATTATGCTATCGGAATGGCAGTGGTTAGCAGGGAGGTCACAGACTTTGGGGTTGAGCAGAGATACACCCAAACTTTTCACCCGCAGCCATTACTAAGTTTATAGTGCCATTTTTCTGTCGTCATGGGAGTTTAGTGGGTGGGAGGATATCACCGGGTTTCATCTCAGGACAGCAACTAAAGTCTGGCTAGGTGAGCTAAATTTTTTTATTATTATTATTATTATTATTATTATTATTATTATTATTTACCAATAGCCCACCCATCTCATCTGGCCAGGCCTCCCCAGCCACTCTGGGTGACTTACAACAGAATATTAGAAACACAATAAATCATGAAGCATTAAAAACTTCCCTAAACAGGGCTGTCTTCAGGTGTCTTCCAAAAGTCAGTTACTTGTTTATTTCCTTGACATCTGGTGGGAGGGCATTCCACAGGGCGGGCACTACTGCCGAGAAGGCCCTCCACCTGGTTCCCTGCAACTAATTAATCAAGATCATGAAAATGACAATAGCAGGACAAACCAGACATTATTCTAGCTCTGATCCTGTCCACTTGTAGTACAGTATGTCAATGCCAGAAAAATTCCACTGAAGTGTACACAAAGCAGGCCAATTAGAAAACAATCCATCCACCCCCTGTTGTTCTCCCCAACATCTCAGAAAGCAAAGGTCATTAGAAGACAACAACTTCATAACAAACAAGACAGTGGTCCTCCCTCCCACCTTTTCCTCATCATTAACCTTTAAAAAGCTTGTCATCATGGGAAATCATGGCTGCAAACAGAATAGCAGAACTCAAAAAAGGATTAGGAATGCCCATGTCATATGGATATGCATTTGTGTTCATGGCTACCAGGCAATCTTATTTTTAGAATATTCTTATTGGTATCTATGTTGTTCAGGGGCGCTGTCTTCTTCTGGGTCACATGCCAGTGGTAAGCAAGGACAGAAGTAAAGGCAGGCAGAGCAACAAATAGGCTTGCTTGTACACACACCCATTGCTATCCTCCATCCAGGCAAGCAAGCAGGCAAGCAGGATTATCAGAATTCAAAGACCTGTTCTAGCCAGTCAAAAGACTCAAGAAGGCTCCAAAGCAGGACCAGTGAAGGATGTGGACGGGGAGGTGAGATGCAGCCTGGGGAAAGTCCAGAGGGCCAGATGGAAAGAACCAGAGGGCCAAATTAGGCTCCCAACCTGATGATTCCTATCCCTGGTCTAGAAAATGGAAGACACCAAACAGGGCAAAACTACTTGTGCATGTTCCAACCAAATTAAAAGATTGTCATCTTAAGCATGCTTACCTTGCAGGTATATCTTACTGAAATAAATAGAACTGAATTCTGCAAGTCTCACTGTAAACAAAGAGTTTGAAGGGATTTGTGAAGTGCTTGATTCTGTTTGGATCATGCCCATTGTCTGCTTATTTGCATCTTACTTGTCCATTAGGCAGATCTGAACAACCTTTTTTTAAAAAAAAAATACAACATTAAACAACATCAAATAGCATCATGGAACCAGGGATGGGAGTAAAATTAGTTTTTATTTGCATTTTATTGAGAAACTACCTAATTTGCACTTCTTGAATGAAGCAAAACACAAGTATTCAAAGTCTGCAATTATCTGAATTTTGCAATTCAGATTTCCAAGAAAACAATGTGTACCAAAAAAAAAATCTATATTAGGGGAAAGGGTGAATAAAAATGCACACATTCATCAAAAGAACATACAAGGAAGCATTGCATTAGGGAAATGTGCAGATAAGGAGAGATGCAAACTAAAATTCTGAACAATTTTCACGAGGAATTTTTTAAAATGCAAATTGCTGCAGAGATTCAGGGACCTGAATTCAATATTGGAAAAAGGAGAGAAACTGAGGGAAACCAAAACCGACAGATTTGTCCATCCCTAGATGGAACCAATAGCAGGAATCATGCAACTCAACCAGGCACTGTCCAGACCCAGACCTGCTTTGCAGCAGCAAGGTGTTAAATTCATGTGACTTCCAGCCACACCTTCAACTACAATCCCCTAGTCATTGCTGGCTCCTTTGTTTATGATCTTCACCCCACCTTGCTTCCTGATCATTAGTAATTGTTAATAGGAATTCTGGAACCAAAGGACTTTTCCCATTCAGTAGCAACCTGTACACACAATAGTGCCATCTACTTCAGATGAAGAATGAATGGCTCTTACAGAATTTGAGGTCTTAGTACGACATGGATGGACATGCTGTTTCACTTTAGTCGTATAAGCCTTGAGACCATTCCATGGACTGGGGATGTCAGTAGGCATGTCTTTAGTGTGGGATCAGGAGAGAAGAGAAAAAGTCATTCCACTTCTAGATTTTGATTAATTATTACAGTTGAAGGTTAAATTTATAGACACAGGGTGGGGGAAATGATACTTTCAGCAGGTAAAGGAATAAGTCTTCAGGAAGTTTGTCTGGGGCTTTCTGAAACATTTTAGCTGTCTGTAGCTTTCAGTTTGCCTTAAACCACAGCACTAGATGTTGAGCTGATGATTTCAGAGAACTACCTGCAGAGACACTAGGGTCTCTTTCATGAGTGGGTATTCGCTCTTCCGGGAATTCATGTAGTTTTCTTCTCATGGCCCTTTCCTGACATGAATGTTCTTTCAACTGATAATCCAGTAGCCTCAGTGACTCTCAGCCTGCCTTCTCGCTTCTGATACACTTCAAGGAGGGAACAGCAATGGAAAGAGAGAGGAAATACAAGGGAGATACTTTGTGAATGGGAAAGTCTGCAAAGAGAATAGAGGCTGTTTTGTTAGAAGTACTTGGCAGTCAAAGAATTTCAAATAATAGTGAGTCAGAAAAGGGATAGGTTGGAGAGAAACTGAGGAAAGGTTTCAAGCGTGCGTACATACACCAGGATTTGGATTCAATGTGTAGTGAGTTAGAGTGTTGGATTTAAAAAGACCTGAATTTGAATCCCTTATCAGCTATGAAGCTTCATGAAGGAATTTCAGCCAATCATTAACTCTCTCAATAACTTACAGGTGCAGGGGAGTTGTGAAGCTAAAATAAGGGGAACATGTTCGTTTTGAAGGATATGAAGTATATACATGAAAGGCAGGCAGGCTGGCTAACTAACTGAGAGTCAGTGTGTTGTAGTGGTTAAGAGCAGTAGACTTGTAATCTGGTGAACCAGGTTCGCTTCCCCGCTCCTCCACATGCAGCTGCTGTGTGACCTTGGGCCAGTCACACTTCTTTGAAGTCTCTCAGCCCCACTCACCTCACAGAGTGTTTGTTGTGGGGGAGGAAGGGAAAGGAGATTGTGAGCCGCTTTGAGACTACTTCAGGTAGTGATAAAGTGGGATATCAAATCCAAACTCCTCTTCTTCTTCTCTGTAAACACTGTGGTATTTGCCTGGGCTTTGGGGTACAGAGCTCAGAAGTAGAGTTGGGAGTAGTAGAACCCAGCATATATATATATTTGCAAGTCTAGAGATAAACCACAGTACAAAAGATACCTAGTTGCTTAAGATGATGTACAGGTAAAATAAAGCCTTGGCCCTTAAGCAAACCATCTGAGGGAGTTGACATCTTGTTTAATGAAAGTGCCCTAATCTGAAGAGGCTACTCACTCACAAGGCCTTCCAACAATGACACAGATCAAGGGGGAAATCCCATCCTTTCCTCTTATCTGCCCACACAGCAGAATTACTCTCACACTTGCGAGGTGTTAGGACTTTGCCTGAAGTTTCAGTCTAATTCTTTTGGTCCTCATTGAAAGAGTAAAATCTCAGGGTGGCAGGCCAGAATCAAGGGGGATGGAACTATGTTCTGCTTTTCTTAAGAACGTCTCCTCTCCATTTTGCTCCACCACCTAGGGATAAGGGACAAATGAAGTCCACAAGACTTCATTCGTCAGGTACTAGGCACTACCATGGTCTCCCTCAACCCACCAGGTGTCATCTGCGTCCATCAAATGCAACAGGGCTTTGACAATGCACTGTGAGACTCGATTCTCCTACTCTGCAGACACAACCCTAGTTTAATTCATAAGTTTGTGAGGATTTGAGCCTTAGGAGGCCTAGCAGTTCTGTTATTACTGGATCTAGAATCATCCCACCATGCTACTGAGGGCTCATTTGCTTATTAATGTTGTATAGTTAAGACCTGAGGTCCCAAACATGATATCCATGAACACCATTGCATTTTCATCTTCCCTTGGTGTCCTTTTCTTTATAAAAAACAAAACAAAAAATGAGCTGTGTGTATTTGACTTGGGGTGGGAAGGTTGTTTGCTGGGAAAGACTGCCTGTCCAGGGCTGTTGCCTAATTCTTGCCTGTATTTTATTTGTTTGTGGGTATATGTAGGTGTTTTGCCTGTTTGAGGAGCAGTGGTGATTCTGAGCGTGACTAGATTTTTCCTTTTGTGAAATGGGTATTTTGTGATGCGCATTGCATTTCTTTCGATTTCCAAATGTCCAGGTGCCAAAAGGTTGAGGTGGGGGCTGCTTTAAGCCAGTCATCTGTTTTTATCAACACAACAAGATAGTGCCAACACAAGTACAAACAGATACATAGTAGAAGTAAGAATATAGCCATGGGAACTGTTATTGACTTTCTCAACCATATTAGTACATATCTAGCAAGGGTCAGAACTGATCACATGGACCAAAATAAATAAAGAAGTGAGTGTATCAGCCTTTAAAATGTTCTTTCACTGGAGTTTTCCTTTTATGTTATATTAAGCAAAGTAAAAGATCCAAAATCCAAGCTGGGAACTTGATTTATTCATTCTTGGTACTGAATGTGGTTTTCCTTAAGTCGTTGGAAAAACTCTGCATATTTGCATTAACCAGTATTATTTTTCATCCAGATCTATCTCTTTTTTGACCCTTCAGCTGCTGCGAAAATTAATCATGCTATTACTCAAATCTAAAACCAAGATTTATCTCACCATAGAATAATAAATCTTGTTTAGAATGCAGCAGGGTTTTTTCCTAACTTAATGATTCTGCAGTCAAAAGAATGTTAAGGTTGTGACAAAATCAACAAAAGCCAGGAAATCCAAAGTTAATGCTGAATATCATCCATAAAGCACATCATTAACCCCCGTCATTGCATCGTGTATCGTTTCCAGGGACATCTGCAGTTGCTTACAATTACTGGGCAAGTTAAGGACAAGCAACTGAGCCAGGAACATTCAAGGCAGCATCTTCACAGGTTTTATGCTACAGTGGCGCATCCCAGCTATATCTTGAGCCAGTGCAGGCAGCAGAGTATGGCAAATTTCAAGCATACCTAGGAGGTGAATACAGTACATTACACTGGTGGGACAACCCAGTGATGTCCAATCAGCTGCTGTTCACCTGCCTTACCTATGTCCCCCACTCTTCTGTCTGGCCAACATTCCTCTTTCCTTGCCACATTCTGCTACTTTTGATCCTCTGCCTGTCTTTGGATATTACTTTGATTACAGAAAGCACAGGGAACTTGTGGCACTCTAGCCCCATCCATCTCAGCTGGCAGAGATGCTGGGAGTTGTAGTCCAACAACATTCCGGAGGTTCCCCAGGCCTGGATCACAGTATCATTTAGGCTGTCCTATACCCTGCAAGTGTCCCAGAAAAACCGGGACATCCTGTTTCTTATCAAAAGAGAATAGTGGCCATTTGGGTTGCTGCGATTTTGCCACCCCAAAAAATGTGCTTTTTCAGGACCATTATCTCATGCAGCACCCCAAAAAGACATGCTTTGTGGAGCCATGCCTGAAAAAAGTGCTTTTTTGTCAAGGGAAACCATGGTGTGAGATCAAGACAACCAAAATGGCCACCATGCTTTCATGATAAAAAATGGGAAGATGGCATATGGGAAGATGGGGTCCCAGATTTTGGCTTCAAAGTGTTGGAGGATATGTTGTCATTACCACAGACAAATGCAAAGAGTGACTGGGGAAACCCAGCCAGATGGGCGGGGTATAAATAATAAAATTGTTGTTATTGTTGTTGTTGTTCATCCTTCTGAGTCCTGGGACACTTGAAAGTACCTGTAATGATCTCTGGCAGACAAGCAAGCCTCGGTAAAAAAATTATTTAGAAAAAGACACACCCAGAGCCCGGCTTCTCACCTGCTCACATTTACGGTTGTTGGTCAGTCTGAAGTTTCGCCCTTCCCACAGCAGGAAGGATGCCAGACTCCTGCCTTTCGCCTCTTGCTCTTACATTGCCTTCTGATTTCATCCTGATGCATAGATTGGAAAATGAGAGGCTGACCTCCCCTCTCCTCCCCATTCTCACTCGACCCAGACTCAGACCTCTGCTTATCCGCTGATTGCCTAGCAACGCTCTGGCTGCCTTCCAACTCTTCCTCTCCTTGAGAGCTCATAGAATAAAATCATAGAATCATAGAGTTGGAAGAGACCACAAGGGCCATCAAGTCCAACCCCCTGCCAAGCAGGAAACACCATCAGAGCACTCCTGACAGATGGTTGTCAAGCCTCTGCTTAAAGACCTCCAAAGGAGACTCCACCACACTCCTTGGCAGCAAATTCCACTGTCAAACAGCTCTTACTGTCAGGAAGTTCTCCCTAATGTTTAGGTGGAATCTTCTTTCTTGTAGTTTGGATCCATTGCTCCATGTCCGCTTCTCTGGAGCAGCAGAAAACAACCTTTCTCCCTCCTCTATGTGACATCCTTTTATATATTTGAACATGGCTATCATATCACCCCTTAACCTCCTCTTCTCCAGGCTAAACATGCCCAGCTCCCTTAGCCGTTCCTCATAAGGCATCGTTTCCAGGCCTTTGACCATTTTGGTTGCCCTCCTCTGGACACGTTCCAGTTTGTCAGTGTCCTTCTTGAACTGTGGTGCCCAGAACTGGACACAGTACTCCAGGTGAGGTCTGACCAGAGCAGAATACAGTGGCACTATTACCTCCCTTGATCTAGATGCTATACTCCTATTGATGCAGCCCAGAACTGCATTGGCTTTTTTAGCTGCCGCGTCACACTGTTGGCTCATGTCAAGTTTGTGGTCAACCAAGACTCCTAGAGCCTTTTCACATGTACTGCTCTCAAGCCAGGTGTCACCCATCTTGTATTTGTGCCTCTCATATTTTTTTTTGCCCAAGTGCAGTACTTTACATTTCTCCCTGTTAAAGTTCATCTTGTTTGTTTTGGCCCAGTTCTCTAATCTGTCAAGGTTGTTTTGAAGTGTGATCCTGTCCTCTGGGGTGTTAGCCACCCCTCCCTGCAAATTTGATCAGGATGCCCTTGAGTCCATCATCCAAGTCGTTGATAAAGATGTTGAATAAGACCGGGCCCAAGACAGAACCCTGTGGCACCCCACTAGTCACTCTTCTCCAGGATGAAGAGGAACCATTGATGGGTTCGGTCAGTCAGCCAAATCCATTGAGTGGTAGCATAGTCAAGACTGCATTTTACCAGCTTCTTTACAAGAATATCATGGGGCACCTTGTCAAATGCCTTGCTGAAATCAAGGTAGGCTACATCCACTGCGTTCCCTTCATCTACCAGGCTTGTAATTCTGTCAAAAAACGAGATCAGGTTAGTCTGACATGACTTATTTTTCAGATCAGGTTAGTCTGACATGACTTATTTTTCAGAAATCCATGCTGACTATTGGTGATCACAGCATTCCTTTCTAGGTGCTCACAGACCGTTTGCTTTATGATCTGCTCCAGAATCTTCCCTGGTATTGATGTCAGACTGACTGGGCGGTAATTATTTGGGTCCTCTCTTTTCCCCCTTTTGAAAATAGGGACAACATTTGCCCTCCTCCAGTCTGCCGGGACTTCACCTGTTCTCCAGGAATTCTCAAAGATGACTGCCAGTGGTTCTGAGATCACATCTGCCAGTTCTTTTAATACTCTTGGATGCCATTCATCTGGCCCTGGAGACTTGAATAGAGTCTTCTCCGCAAAGGGTGGTCGAACTGCCCTTTCTCGATTCTGTCAGCCAGTTCTCATCTGCTGAGTCAGTCCCTTGTACACCTAGTTCAATTTCTGAGTCTGACTCATCCCCTGTGCTCTGGGGGACCACGTTCCTGACAGTGCCGGACCTGGCTGACTGCTGGCACCAGGGTTGGGTTGACAAAACTTGGCCACTTGTGAGCTCTAATACCAACATTCAGGCCTCCAAACAATCCATCAAATCTCACCATGTCCTCCATCGCCACACTTATTCTTTTACCTAAACACAGAAATGTTCTTGGAGTAAAGGAATACTTTTGGCCCACACTGCCTTACTTGCTTGCTTCAACAATTCTTTTCAAGACATAGATGAAAATCCTCAAACAAATAGGCTTCGACAGGACTATTGCACCAATGGGGCCAATGTTTGAAATAAGCCTTAGGATAGCTTGACTGCAGGCAATTACAAAGCAATCTACTGACTTAATTGAATTGCTCTTTTGTGACTTGAAGGGCGAGAATACTACTAGCAAACTTTGGGTTTAATTTTTTTTTCTTGGGGGCTGGATTTTTTAACAAAATAATTCTTACCTAGAATACAAAGTATAATTAATTGGCAATACTTTTGGATAGAATACTTCTGACTCATTTAACAGGCAATAAGTACTTCAGTCTGATAACATGAAGTAGTTAATTTGCTCGTAGGCATCCTTCAGTTGGAACAGGTAGCAAAAGAAAATACAGAGCTGTTTAGGTTGGAATGGTTTTGCTTGCTATCATTATGACTGATTTATATGTTTCTATAGTGTATCTGCCAAGTTGTTAATTAATAAGCCAGGGTAAGAAATCATGAGACTATATTGGCTGTGAGTCCTGGAAGATCTGCTCCCTGCCTTATAGGCCCCACCTGGCCTGAGGGGGTGGGGCCCTGACAGACTCCAGCTGCAAAAGCTGGCTCTGTGAACTGCCCTGAGACCCCTGGGTATAGGGCAATGTGTATGTGTGTGTAGTCATAAATAAATAAATAAATAAATAAATAAATAAATAAATAAATAAATAAGCAAGAGAACATCTTGGCTGGGAGTCCAGGAAACCTGATCCCTGCATTGCAGGCCTTTTTCTACCTGGCCTAGGAGGGCGGGACCCTGACTCCAACTACAAAAGCTGAGGCTGCTGAGCAGACTCTCAGGATAGGATGTTTTGTTAGTGGAGTTGTTGCAGGAGGGTTGTATCTTTTTTTTTTTTTTTACATCTTGTGATTTATGTAGAAATTGTTTAGTTAGGTTATGTATTTTTGGTGTTTTATTTATTGTTTATGACTTCTTTTGTAGATATGTATTTTTTAATGTTGTAAGCCACCCTGAGCATGTTTTGAACTGTGGAAAGGCAGCATACAAATAAAATTATACAGGTATGTGAAATAATAATAAAGACATTATATGTTTCTTCTTTGTCAACAACCTTTATCATCAAGACAAAGGAATTTAAATTAACGTAGACTTCAATACTACATCCAGTTAAGCTGGAAGGATTGCAGATTACTTCCGAGTAGACAGGTCTACAGGGTTGCCAGCCCCCTAGGGCTGACCTGAAGCCTCCAGATTTGCCTGCCTTTCCTCAAGTGGGTGGCAAGGAGAGGGCTTGAATCCCCAGGTGGGCAAAAGCAGCTTAAAATGATGATGATGATGATGATGATGATGATGATGAATGTGCATGCAGCTTGCAAGCTCTCATCCTCTCACAATTAACCACCATCTCTGCAGGCTGCCCCCTGCACCCCAAGACAGCCCTAGTTCTCAAATTAGGGCCCTGAAAACTCAGTGTCTGGGATACATGTGTAGACAGCATATTGGCTCAAACCAATGGGGATTTTTAAAAAACAAAACAGCACTGTGGGGAACACTGGATAAGTCTGCTCACCTCCCACCCTGGCTGGAGCAGCAGAACTTGGGAACTGGCAGTACAGTCATACCTCATGTTATGTTTGCTTCACGTTACGTTTTTTCAGGTTGCATCCCACAGCGACCCGGAAGTACTGGAAAGGGTTACTTCCGGGTTACTTCCTGGTTTCGCTAATCGCCCATGCGCAGAAGCACTAAACCACGTTTCGCACATGCGCAAAAGTGCCAAATCTCGCCACACACCTGCACAGATATGGCACTTCAGGTTGTGGGCTTTTCATGTTGCCAACGGTCCTCCGGAACGGATCCTGTTCACAACCAGAGGTACCATTGTATATCTGCTAGTTCACCACACTCTACCCCCAGCCAGTCCTATTCACCTAAACTCATATAACGATTATGGAGTTCTATATAGTTCAGATGAGTGAGACACTCCCTCTTTGTTCCCCACCCTGGTCTCTACTTATTTTGGTCTCCAGCCATGATTTGCCATTGTTACTTTTGCTGATAGGTTTCAAAATGAAATGGGTATCGACAAGCCTTGCATCTCCAAGTGCTCTTACGTCAGCAAAATCTACGCAATATATCTCTACTTCCATTCTGTATATATAGAAAGAGAAGTGTGATAGATGCTTACTCCGTGACATTTATCTTCACACCCATTAAAAAGATAACTCTCGCCACTGTTGTAAAGGAGCTGGGAAGATAAATGCTTCAACAGAGCCATTTTGTTATTAGGTTTTGGGGAAGAATTCTCCCCTCCTGAGAAGCTCCAAGCGGCCTGATGCATTTACTGGGAAAGACATGTCTTGGGAAACATCAGAGGAGTCAACCCCTAGTCAACTCCCCAATAAAATATTTGAGAGGACTGCCCCCCAAAAGTTGATGGGCATTGCTTTTCAAATGGGGGCTTACCTGGCCCCCATATTTTATTCAAGTTGGCACCTCTAGGAAACACTGAAATTGTTTGTGCACAAAGATTGATACAGTACTAATTTTTTTAAAATGCAAGACAAGCCCACTTAGCTCCTTCATGAAACTATACATAGGTATGCTGAGGTTATTGTTTATGATGGTGATGAGATAGACACTGTACCCATAATCCCTGTCCGCCATTGGTAACATCTCCCAAGCATATTCTTACCAATCTTCCCCATGCAAACCTCACTTTCAAGCATCCCCACCAACTGCACCCACAACACAGCTAATCCTCAGCCAACTGTATGTTGCAAAGGAAGTTCTGGTCTTCAAAGAAAAAAGAGGAAGCAGTATTAAGCATAATTTACAGGCAGCTCATTCAACCATCTCCATAGGGCAACACAGTACCATACAAACAACAGCAGTGTCATTCGCCCCCTGTCTTTCAACATGCAATGACCAGAGTGTTGGCTTTTTGCAGTATAGTGACGCTGCAGAGAGCTTGCTGGGGAGATCATGCATTAAAAGGAAAGGACTCAAAAATAACTTAAAGAAGGTTTTAATAAGAAAAACAAAAACTCCATTAACACTAAATACATTAACAAACAAACATGACCCAACCACCAACCCATCCCCCAGGGTAATGGGAGAGCTAGATGCTGCTCCTTATATACTCTACCCAAATGCTGACACACCTTAATCAAATACAACTCAGCAGCACCTGCTATGTTTCACAGCTGTAAAGCTGGGTCTCATTATCTTGCTCTGGCCCTTGCTCTGGCCCCTTAAAGACACATACACATGGAGTGGAACAATGATGAACCTTTACATTTAAAGAAACCATTCAACATTTCCCCTGTGGTTCATCATTGTGGAACAAAAACAAAGCATACTTTGTACATGTTTTTCATGTGTAACCTTTGGAAGTGCTTTAGTAAAAATGTCCGCAATTTGATTGTCACCTGGAACATATTTAAATACAACCATTTCATCAGCAATTAGTTTCTTTACAAATTCTAAACGTAATCTTAAGACTCTAGTGCGCTGCGTATTGGTCTCTGAACACAGGATAGCAAGTCCACTCTGGGAATCAAGGTAAACTCTTACTGGTAGTGTTACTTGCATCTGTAGGTCTGCAAATACTTGCAGATACCATTCTACATCACGAGTGGCCTGAACGCATGCACATAATTCACTCTCTGTTGTGGAGAGACAAATAATGTTTTGTGTCTGGGACTTCCATTCAAATGGACAAGCGTTGTAACAAAACACCATACCAGACACACCCCTGCAATTATTTTGTTCTACTGCATGAGATGCATCGCAGAAAATTTCAAAACCTTTGTCAATACATGTTGTAAACTGCAACCTATAATGTTTGGTATGTTTAAGGTACATCACCACTCTCTTAAGAGCAGAGAAACATTGCGTAGTGGGCTTTTCCACATTGTGATGCATCTTTTAACAAAAGCTTAACTGTTTCATATTTTACACTTGGTGAATAACACAAATCATAATCTTCGCCTGGAATTTGTTGAAAGCCTCTAGCAACTAGTCTTGCCTTGTACCTTACAACTTCATTTTTGTCATTCATTTTAACTCTATAAACCCATTTTGAATCAATAAGTCTCATATCTGGGGTTTGTGGTACAAGAGACCAAGTGTTATGCTCTTTTAAAGAAGCTATCTCAGAGTTCATAGCTTTATACCAATTTACAGCTTGGTGCTTAGGTAAATTCTGAACATCATTGTAGCTTTTTGGCTCAAAAACCACCTTATTGGCATACACAGTATTAAAATGTTCATCTGCAAAACGTTGTGGCTTCTGCCTCTTTCTATCTGAACGTCTCAGTCCGGAAGGAGAGTCAGACTCCTCAGACTTAATGGGACTCAATGAACTACTAGTTTCAGGTTGTAAATCATCATTGTCAGACTGAAGATGTGCCTGTAGGCTAAGCTCACGGTCAGAAAACTCAAGAGAATCTAACCTCCCCTCAGGTGCCTGTGACTTTAAGTCAAACAAATTATCAGATTCAACAGGCTTTTTGTCTTTTTCTATTAATTCAGAATCACCATTTCCTCCTGCTGCTGCTGCTGCTTCCTCTTCTTCCTCAGTATCATTTATACCATCGGTATCTTGGAAAACAGCAACCCCATTCCAATTTACAGTTTGTATCATGCTTCTGGTAATATGAAATTTGCCAGTTGCTGGTATGTAAATTCTGTACGCCCCCTGCTGGTAGCCCATTAATTTTCCCTGGACACTACGTTCACCCAATTTCTGCTTAGCAGGATAATGCATAATTACATCTGAACCCCAAATACGTAGGTATTTCAGATTAGGGCGTTTTTTAAACAACTTCTCATAGGGGGTGACATCTAAACCAGAATGATAACTGCGATTTCTAACATAACAAAATGCATGGAGCGCTTCAGCCCAAAAGTCTTTGGGCAGATTAGCATCGTGCAGATAAGTTTTAACCCCTGCCTGCAAGTCACGCTGCACAACTTCAACAAGCCCATTTTGCCAGGGACTTCGGGGGCAAGATAACTCATGAGTAGTCCCCTGCGCTTCCAGGAATTTCTCAAAATTTTCAGAAACAAATTCCCCGCCCCGGTCAGAAAACAGGTTCTTAATAGGTTTGTTAAAGTGCGTTTTTACCCAGTTGCAAAAAACCTTGTACTTCTCAAATGCTTGGGACTTCTCAGCTATTGCATAAGTCCAACAGTATCTACTATACTGGTCTATGAGGGTAAGCCAGTACTTTGAACCTCCTAATGAGGGTGGGAGTGGCCCAACTAAATCACAATGTACACGCTCAAATGGCTCAGTTACTTTCCTATCTGAGCACCTACCCTTGCGTGCAACCTTAATCTTATTCTTGCAACAGGATAGACACTGCATAAAGAATTTACATGGTTTTAAGTTGAGGCCATTGACAATATTCTTTGTCTTAATTACATCAGCAAAATTCAGGTGTCCCAGAATTCTGTGCGCCATGTGGACACACCCAGAATGTGGTCTTACATTCCTCAACCCCTGGCTTAACTGTGCTGCTCTGCAATTTATATGCGATTGTGAGTAGGTGCGAAAATACAGTCTATATAAACCATCAGATTCCCGGGCATACAATAGACGTTTGTTCCCCTCGAAAAACTCACACATAGACTTTAAGAAACGCACAGTTATGCCTTGACGGGCAAAGCACCTTACTGACAATAAATTGTCCACTGACGGGCAGTAAATGCAGTTCGCTATTGTAATGTTTAAAGAGTCAAGTTTAACGGTACCCCTGCCAAGCGACTGCAAGACTTGTGAATTGGCTAAATGTACATTACCAATTTCCTCTTCGAAAGAAATAAACAAGCTTCGATCATTGCAGATATGCTGAGATGCTCCTGAGTCGACAACAAAAGACTTCCACTTGGCACCTTTAATTCTTTTACGATCTTTAGTCCGAGCGTGAAAAGCTCGCGGCTCGTTTCTGTCTTTACTATACGATGCCGGCTGCTGGGCTGACGACCGTGATTGACGAACAGAAACAGGCTTGGGAGTACTTTGCTTTCTTTTGGATCTGCAGTCCCTTGCAAAATGTCCTTGCTTATTGCAGAACCAACAACGCTTTGCAGCTTTAAATGCAGTTGTATCACCACAGGTTTGCATATGGCGTTCCTCATTCTTTCTGGAAACAGGAGTGCTTATGGCACAAGCCTCCCTTCTATCCAACTCGCCCATTAATCTGGCCGTTACCCCTTCCACAGTTAATTGTGCTGGTGGAACGGCAGATATCTGGCTAGCTATACCATCAAAGTCCTCATTAAGGGAACAAAGGATGATAAAAACATACTGAATATCAGGTATCTCCATGTCCCTTCGAATTAACTCGCCGCGTATTGCCTCCAGACGTCTCAAGTGTGCTGCCAAATCACCACCAGGCTGCAACTTCGTCTGGTACAACTGCTTGAAAAAGGTCAATGCAGACGCTGACTCTTCTCTAACATGCACTGCTGCAAGACTGTCCCACATTTCTTTGGCAGTTTTCTTATTTCTTATATAGACTACTTGCTGGTCGCTGACTGCCAAATTAATTATCGCCCTGGCTTTCGCATCTCCTTTTGACCAAGCATTAGTTACAGGGTCAGGAGGGTCATCAGTTACATAGGTCCATACTTCTCTAGAGGTCAAAAGCGCCTCCACCCGAAAAGACCATAAACTATAGTTCTCATCTGTTAGCTGTGGGAAGACCAGAGCCTTCTCAGCTTCAGGAACCCGGTCAACCATTCTGCAACTCTTCCAGACCCACAAAAACTATGCTAACAGGAGAAGGAGTTTTCAAACCTTTCTCAGAGTCCAAAAATATGCAGTCATCCTCTCAGCAGCTGGGCCCATAACCAAAGATGTTGGCTTTTTGCAGTATAGTGACGCTGCAGAGAGCTTGCTGGGGAGATCATGCATTAAAAGGAAAGGACTCAAAAATAACTTAAAGAAGGTTTTAATAAGAAAAACAAAAACTCCATTAACACTAAATACATTAACAAACAAACATGACCCAACCACCAACCCATCCCCCAGGGTAATGGGAGAGCTAGATGCTGCTCCTTATATACTCTACCCAAATGCTGACACACCTTAATCAAATACAACTCAGCAGCACCTGCTATGTTTCACAGCTGTAAAGCTGGGTCTCATTATCTTGCTCTGGCCCTTGCTCTGGCCCCTTAAAGACACATACACATGGAGTGGAACAATGATGAACCTTTACATTTAAAGAAACCATTCAACACAGAGATGATGGGAACTGCATGGCACCTGGCTGGGAAAGGCTGCTTTAGGTGGACTACTATAGTCAGACAACAACAATTAACCAAGAGCACTCCTAATCTCTATTTTGGAAAAATCGCAATGGACAAACACCAGTTGACAAGCAACCATTAGATGTTTTGGTAAGGACACAAGACATGGCTTTCTACAGATGCGGAAGTGCAGGATCTGGACTAAGAGTCGAAGGTAAAGGAACGACCAGCAAATGCTTTCTGATATTCTCCAGGTTAGCTTGTCATCCCCCCCCCACCCCCTTAAGTTTAAAACATTGTACAGATTCTCATCACCCAAGCAACTGTGTCTGATAGATTGCTTGGCATTCAGTACTACATTCCATGATTAAAGTTAACCAGCATCCTGGTGAAAGGCAGAGCTGGAGATTCATTATGCTAATAGAGCAACTGAGAATTTGTTAGCTTTTTCAATAGGTCTGATATAGGAAAAATTATGGGGGCAGCACTGGCAAAACTTGTCACCTTCATTCTAAGAAAATAGGCGGATTCAATATATCTGAAAGCACAGCCAGTGTTTACCTTGTTAGCTTCACTGAGACTACATATCAGATAGATCTTTTGTATTATTCATACTATAAAAAGACCACAAGAAAAGCCATTCCTTTCTTTCCATCACCTTGTGCAGATGCTAAATGCAGAAAACGTGCAAGGGATTCAAAGATAAAACTTACAGTGCAATCCGTGTCTACTCATAAGCAAGTCCCATGGAGTTTTGTGAGGCTTGCTCCCAGGTAATTGGGTATCTGATTGCAATCTCAGGGAAATTTTATTTTCTACATCAAAAAATTATGTTAATCTAGGAAAAAGATTAGATATATCACAATTTAAATGACAACAAATCAATGATTGTGCAACTGTCAAGTTTGAAGCAAGGAGCCTCCCTGTGCAAATTTCTGAGCCCTTGAAAGTCAAGTTCTAAAATCAGAGGTTCCCCCATGAGTGGAGGAGATTTATTGCTTCATACAGTCACCCCAAAACTCATGCAAAGTGATGAGAACAATGTGAGCAAAGTTAGCACACTTGGGACTAATCTGCACTGGTCAGTTAATATGTTTAAAATGTGTTATAAAAATGTGACACCAGAGGGCGCTGTAGAGCAGCAATCGGTCATCAATGGGAAATTTCATTGAGAGCTATATTATGTGGGTTTTTAAGCATTTGGTTTTTTTTTTTCAGATCAGTGTAGATCCAGCCTTGGTCTCACAATGTCTCCCGTCTTGCATGATGGCCTTGCAGTATATGGTCTCGGAATACCTGAAGACATCTTGAATCAGCCACAGGAAATAACATAATGCAACAGAATTAAAAGTTATTCAAAGACCAGAGACAGTTCAAAACCAGTTCAATAAAAGCAAATAAACATTTTTTTTCAATAAAAGGCTTAGCAATGAATTGTTCCTGCTAATCGTAATCAAGGACTTCTGGTGAGTCACAACAAACCACACAACCTCTTATCAGATATATAGAAAGCCAGACTTCCTGTATCTATCATTTAATTACTGTTAAATGATTTCCCTGCTAGTGACCCAAACCAAATGTAAAAATTTGGAATCTCCAGGGGAGGAGGTGGAATGTAACATTACAGTAAACACTTTATTAGTCTGCTAATCATAAATGGCTTTTTAGAAATTCTTCAGTGAAGTATGGATGGATAGCTGTAGCGTAAGTGTAAAAATGTGGTTGTTTTGGTTTTTTTTAAAAAAAGTGCTGACTAGTATAAAACAAGAACATTTATAATGAACAGCATGTTTAATTCCCAATGTTGAATTCTGAGCTGTCTCACAGAAGATGGATTAGATTTGCTCCAGGGTGCAGGATTGGAACCAAAGTATGGAAACTGTAGAGAAACGGATTTCTGCTAAACTTTCGGAGAAATGTCCTAATGATACAAGTTGTTTGCCAGTGGAACAATCTGGAGATGGCAGCAGGCCTGGCACACCCAAGAGGCAAGGAGAGATGACTGCCTCAGGTGGAAGGATTTGCCAGGGCAGCAGAAACCTGATGTCAATCTTTCTTGTTCCTGGTGTAGATCTTCCCTCACCACTTCTTCCCTGGCACAGGTCCGCCTTACGTGCCAAAATGTCTTGGGATGCCCCTGGGTGGTGGACTGCCAGTGGCCAGAGGTATTTAAGCAAAGAGCAGATTATTTCAGAGGTCCATTCCAACTCTGTGATTCTCTCTATGTGTTGGCTTTGCCCTTGTTAAACACATACCGTACTTTTCCGTGTATAACACGCCCCCTATTTTGGGGGACTGAAAATTTAGAAAATAGGGGGGACCTTTTTGGGGGAGAGGATTGCCCACAGTTGTTGAGTTGGGGGGGCAATAGTTAAGCTTTTTTTAGGGGGAAATGCTCACCCACCAGACCGACACTGCCACTCACGCACGTCGACAAAGCAACCTATCCTCTGTCCCATTGCCGAAAAAAGCAGCAAATTGCCCGCCCAATTGCCACAGCAACCGCCAATCAACAACAGCCCTTGCAGCAGCCACCAATAACAATCTCCAACTCACACCAACAACCAATCCCATGGTCTCACAGTGCACTACCAATGTACAGTGGTGCCCCGCAAGACGAATGCCTCGCAAGATGGAAAACTCGCTAGACGAAAGAGTTTTCCGTTTTGGAGGTGCTTCGCAAAACGAATCTCCTATGGGCTTGCTTCACAAGACGACAATGTCTTGCGAGTTCCTGCGGGGTTTTTTTCCTTCCCCCCCTTTTTCTAAGCCGCTAAGCCGCTTATCAGCTGATCCGATAAGCCGCTAAAAGCCGCTAATAGCGCTAATAGCGCTAATCCGTCAATGGGCTTGCTTCGCAAGACGAAAAAACCGCTAGACGAAGAGAATCACAGAACGGATTCTTTTCATCTTGCGAGGCACCACTGTATAAGACGACCCCTAATTTTGAACATGATTTTGGAATTTAAAAAACCATAGTCTTATAAATGGAAAAGTACGGTATATGCACAAAGTGTGTAAAAAATCCTTTTGCAGAAGTGATTGCAACATGGTCCCATCTTCACCATACATCAGGTAAGCTGAAAAAAAGTGTATTTTCCTCCACTGCCAGCAAGGGCATTAAGACTGGCAAACGGAACTTGGTTGTTTTTGCCATGGCCTGATGATTAGCAGTTTGTGAAAAAGCCCAGAGGTGGGCTTTTTCAATGGTGGCAGCAGCGCCGTGGAATGCCCCTCACTTCTGAAATATGAGAGAACCCATCAGTACTAGCATTGGAAAAATGTTTGTTTCTCCTGCAACCAAAGGACTGTGACATCTCAAAGGGAGTAGCACCCAGACCAACCCAATCTATCATTATTTTGGTTAGAGAAGCTGACGCCAAGCCTGCCATCTTAAATAAAAATGCTTTAGCAGAGGACGAGTACATCTCCCCCCCCCCCCAACATGCTGGTATTTTCTAAATTTAAACTCACTCCGTGATTGAAGTGAGTATAGTTTTCCTGAAGGTTGATGGGCACCTAGCAACCAGATAGAGTAATTTATCACTGTTAGGAAATAGCAGCTTCCAACCACAGAAACAGTTGTTAGCAAAAGTGTGTTTGTGTATATGTGTTCTCATCATTTGAATTTACTCTAATTTTTTCTTTGAAAACCCCATGTCTTTGAAAACCTCATTTTGAGCTTCATTACAAACAGCAGGGGGAAAACTCACAATAATTCAAAAACAGAGTTCAGAACATTGGGTTCTCTGCTTCCTAAAGCATAGTAAATGGCAACATGTACAATTAAACACACCCTTCCTGCTCTGAGCTCACACTAACACCCCATGTATACATCATTCGAAGGCATCTGAGTAAGATTTCCAGTGATCAAATATTTATCCAAATTACAAAAAAGTAAAGGCAGCCTTGTTGACCCATCAGAATAATAGTAAAATCCATATTATGGCCAACTAAAGTATCACAAAAGATCAAACACATACACACATATAATGAATTGCAGGTGTTCCGGATGAATTATGTTAATGGTATAATATATTCATGTTTATGTTTTTAAATATGTTGCAAGTCGCTTGGAGACCTCTGAGTAACAACTGACTAACAAGTCTAATAAATAGTGTGTAAATGTTTGAGCTCCCCAGAACTCTTCATCAGGCCAGATCATAAACTGAGCAGGGAGGACTTGGCTAATGTTGAAGCCATGGAGTCTGAATGTGGTCACAGACCATCTTGACTGAGATTATGACCAGATGAAGAATCGGTGACTTTTTTTTTTTAAACGATTCTTGGCCTAATCCACTATTCAAAAAACTCATGTTCAGACTGTGGCCACATTCACACTATACATTAAAAGAACTATGATACCAGTTTAAGCAGTCATGGCTTCCCCAAACAAATTCTGGGAGCTGTAGAGCTACAGAGTTCCCTGTAAAGAGGAATTTATTTTTAAACCACTTTGAGAATTGTAGCTGTCTGGGAGGGGAACAGTGGTCTCCTAACAGCTCTCAGCACCCTTAACAAACTGAAGCTCCCAGAATTCTTGGGGAGAAGCCATTGCTAAAGTGGTATCATAGTGCTTTGAATGCCAAGTGTGGATATGGCTTATGCGCCACCTTTTGAGCACCAACTTCCCCAAGCCCCAATCTGGTGCCCATATCTGCTGAATCACATGTGTACAGACTGAGGCATAATATGTTGGACCTTGTTGTTGTTTAGTCGTTTAGTCGTGTCCGACTCTTCGTGACCTCATGGACCAGAGCACACCAGGCACTCCTGTCTTCCACTGCCTCCCACAGTTTGGTCAAACTCATGTTCATAGCTTCGAGAACACTGTCCAACCATCTCGTCCTCTATCATCCTCTTCTCCTTGTGCCCTCAGTCTTTCCCAACATCAGGGTCTTTTCCAGGGAGTCTTCTCTTCTCATGAGGTGGCCAAAGTATTGGAGCCTCAGCTTCATGATCTGTCCTTCCAGTGAGCACTCAGGGCTGATTTCCCTAAGAATGGATAGGTTTGATCTTATTGAAGTCCATGGGACCTTATAGTGCAGGAATAACTGTGTTGCAGTTTGTCCTATAAAAAGAAGTACACAGAGAGAGATGCAGGCCAGCCCAGCAGGAGAGGAGGAGTACACAGCCTCCAGCAAACATGCTCACAAGAGGTTCAAAAAGGGCACATCAATGAAGTGGCAAGAGCAAGTAAGGGCAAGTTGGTCTTTGCCAGCTAGGTGACCACGACAGCACTGCTTTTCCCAGCAGTAGGGAGAAATAATACATTTAAATGTAATTAAAACACTAGACCTTAGCAGGAGACAGTTGAGCAGCTTAGAAAGAAGATACCAGATGAAGTATCCAGTACGCTATCTATAACCCTTGAACAACCACAATCCACACCAGAATCACAAAAGGAACAAGTTGGTTAAAAATATGCAGGGTGGTAGACACACACACACTTCCCAAACTATGAAATACTGTACTTGGAATTGTGGGTAATAAAAGCAATATCTCAGTGACAATAGCATCCTGGGAAATGGTGCAGTCTGGAGCAAACACCACATACAACAAATGTGCATTTATTGTGGGACACACATGCCATGCACCAACTATGTGAAAATCCTAAGAAGTGTCCATAAATTCCTCATCGTATAGTTTGCATCTTCTGCTTGCAGAACGTGGGGCTTTCAGCACAGCATCAGTTAAAGTCAGCATTTTACGATGGCAAGAAACCGGGCCAGGCTTGGTGCCCTTGTTAATGTTACAGATGACACAATGGATAGGATCAATATTGTAATGAAAATAATATTAAATCAGAGCTGGGGGAAAGAACGTATTTGGGAGGGGGGGCAGGGTTTTGCAGTTACCTTTTGCTCATGGAATTCAACCAAGACTTTTTCAATCTATTGAAGCCTGGCTTTCAAGGAGGCTGCAAAAAGAAAATCTGAAGAACACAATAGAAAACTGCTACACTAGCAAGAATAATACAAAAGGGTGAATCAAACTGCATCAACCTTGTATCAATACAAGAGGAGCAAAGCAATAGGGCATTCCATTGAAGAGCTGGCTGAGATAACTGCAGGAGATAGTTCAGCAGATACAGTTGACCTTTGGTGATAATGATAACATTATGGGAGATATTTATTTGTATTTATGAATTTATGGCCTCACCTACACCGCCCTAAGCAGCTCAGCTCAGGACTAGGGAAGCTTATAAAATTATGTCCATCTGAAGTTCTCTCCAGATTTGGGTATTCCAAATTATTACTCAGGTTTGCAGTGCTCAGGTTTTCCATGCTTCAGTTCTGATGTACGAACATGGATCAGAATGTGCTGTTTGTTGCAGTTTTCTCTTCACATCTTTCTCTCTTTCATCCTTACAGATTACAGGTTACAGAAGTGCGCATACACATGGATGAAAACACCATGCGAAGGGAAATTTTGAAATGTCATTTCCTGGGACTTTACCATGTGTGTTGATAAAAACACAGCACCAAAAGTTGTGCCCATGGCATGCTACAGTAACCTATTGAGTGGGGAGGGAAGACATGTATGACACACTGTGCCAAATTGTGAAGTTAATTTTAGAAATTCTCTAAAGTGGAAGACAGGCAAAAACAATAATAGACCGCAGGAGAGCACACCTAAAGCATGCCTAACATGCATATATATGAGTGAAAATAACATACAAAAATTAATTACATATGGGGAAATTGTTCACTAAACATGTGTATTAGGCAAAAAAAAATGCATACAAACATATGTATAAGAAGAATTCTCACTAAAATGCTGATGGGTTTCTCATGGGCACCTGTGTAGAATTATAACAATACCAAAGGAATCCATCCCTTACTTGGGTCAACATTTTCAACTGCATATTATTTCATAATCCATATTTTAAATCTGTCCATATTGTCCATAGTACTTGTTACATTACAAGTGTTATTAAAACCCTGCTAATGTTTTCATCTGCTTACAGTGGTCTCCTAAATAAATTATGATTTTTCACCCCCATTCTTTCTTAAAGTTTTTGTCTTCTTGGTTCCTGAGCTTTCTGGTCAGTTTTGCCATTTCAGCATAGTCCATCAGCTTGGTTTGCCATTCCTCTCTGGACGGACTTTATCTTCTTTCCATCTCTGGGCTAGTAACATCCGCGCAGCTGTTGTTGCATACATAAAAAGTCTTTTCTGATCCTTTGGAATATCGATACCTACAAAGCCTAATAAAAAAGCTTCTGGTTTTTAAATAAAAGTTATTTTAAACATTTATTTTTTCATTTCATTATATATCTTTTCACAGAATGCTTTTATTACTTTACACGACCACCACATGTGATGAAAGGTGCCTTCATTTCAGGCATTCATTCCCAATCACCACGCAGTCATTGCTGCTCAATGTGCAAAGGTCAGGGGTGGGATGGGCAGGGCTGGCATGCACCAGGACATTGCGGGGAGACCAGTGTGTTTTCCCCCATGCCCTAATCTCCCTGGTCATGATGGGAATTCTCTGTTCAGGTGAGGTGCTCTTGTTGCCCACCAATCACTGAGGATGCTTTCACAACAGAAAAAGAACAGCTGCACTGAAAGGACTCTCGACAATTTACTAAATGTTCATCTATCAAGGTGATCTGCTTTACACATCCGGAATCAAATACTAAACTTCTTCTGCCCCCCACCCCACCATAAATGCCAGAGTTTTTTACTAGCTCTCTCCTATTTCCTATGGAACAACTGCTACTTAGATAGATGTTCCTTGTTTCAGAAGAGGCCTCTTTCCTGTGGTCTTGTTACATTAGACTACAGAAAGTGAAAGAGTGCTATCGGGTGAACCAATTTACACAGAGGAATTGTTTCTCAACAAGCACAGAAGCAGCTTAACAAGTTGTCAATTTGAAATGTTTCAACAGGAGACAGAATGGAAAATACTCAACTCCACTGCAGTGCTACCGCAGCTGCTGAGATCACTTAGGTGGGGGAAATGGAAGGCTCTTGACAGTAAGAAAAGGAGTACGTGGAACAAGCTCTCATTCCTGAAACCACCACTTCTACAGGAGTAGCACTGGGGGGCAGGGAATGAGCAAGGTGGAAAAGAAAGGGTTAAGGAGGTTTTCAAGAGACCAGTTCTCCTGCAAACATGAGCTGTTCGGAGAAGGATGTTCAGGAAACGCATCACAGGAACATAGGAAGCTGCCTTATATTGAGTCAGACTCAGAGCACTGGTCGATCTAGCTCAATATTGTCCACAAGCAGCCCTCTGGGATGTCAGACAGGGGTCTCTCTCAGCCTTGCTTGGCTCTGCCAAGAATTGAGCCTAGGAACTTCTGCATTCAGAGAAGATGCTCAACCATTCTGCTACTGCCCTACCCAAGTCTGTGTAACGGTTCAGGTGTATGCATGTATGCCAGCAATCTTGGGAGGAGATGAGATTGTACATCATTAGGGGGAGTTGAAGAACTGCCCACTGTTGGCCTCTCCTTGAGTTGCAAGTCTGATAACAAAACGGCCCTGAATATTGAAACATGCCCTGGAGTTGTTGAAAGTCAGGGAGGTGTTGTAGTTAGAATCTGGTTTCATATCTCCACTCACGAATAAAGCGCAGTGGAACTGCTGCCCAACCAGAACCCCAAAGAGAGCCTCCCCTGCTTTAGGTTAAGAGAAAGTCAAGGGTGAATGAACTGAATCAAGCCAGGAAGTCCCACTCAAAGCACCTGAATTCTGCCGACAAGCACTTGAAACCCTGCTGGAATTTTTACAGCACCCCTAGCTGGGTGAGGTCCACATTCACACCATACATTAGGCAAGAGGGGTTTGTTTCTAGCCAATAAGGCAAGATGACTCATCCCGGACACCCAAGAAGAGATTTCTCTCTCAGTAGGAAGATGAAACCTGAGAACTCAGGGTTTCAGGCCGTCAACCATTGCTGTCAACAACAGTAGAAGCTCAGCTCAGCAATCCTGAACAAGCAAAATGCTTGCATAGGATCTCTCTCTGGGAGCAGAGAGAGGAAAGTTGTTAAAAAAAAGACCGGACCACATTGACTGCTGTTAAAGAGCAATGTGTTACTTTGTATTTTGTAGCATTTATATGTAACTATTTTAATACTGTTTCCAGTAAAAATGTAATGTTATTGTGGTGGAGAGCAAATTCATTTCTACTCTACACAAGGTTCTGGTCAGAGATCCCATTTGCATCAACAACATATTTTATATCCATTTTGTGTTTATGGAGGATTTTGGATTCATGCCAGTGATGTCATACTGTAGCTGCCACTAGTTCCTCTTGGCTGCATAACCTCCAAGTCACAATAAAACACCACAAATAAGACACAAGTTAGATACTACATAGAATTGGGGGGGGGCATGTTCAGCTCAGACAGTGTAATCCTTCCTGACAACTCAGCTTACTGGGTGGTGTGAATATAATTGTGATGGCACAGGTAAAACCTGCATTGCAAGAAAGGAGGGAAGCAAGCAAACCAGTCACACTAGCCCCTCCACTTTCTTAGAGTAACCACTGTCTCCAAGTGGATATTTATTTTTCTCTGACAGCACACTAAGCAGCCTTTTCACCTTTTGGACTTTGTCCCAACTTACTCCAAATACTAGGTAGGGTGGTATGACAATTAGACATAATGTGACTATAAGGCCACAGACCAGTTCTTCCCCAAAGAAATTATGCTTTTTGTTTAAGAATGTAGACTGCAAACATACCCCCACTCAAGCACAAATAAAATTACTTCTGAGTAGACATGGTTAAGATTGTAGTCTTCGTAAGGTGACAAGTTAAACAGTTTGAAAAAATGAATTACCATATTTTAAAAGTTAATTTTACAGGAGGAAGCTTTTGTTTAAAAGAGACAAGTGCATCCAGTTATACCTATACTAGACCATTATTATTACCCCCCCCCTCAGTCTTTGAAAAAAGGTTGTGCATAAATTAAAAGGGGAAATAACTATTTATAAAAATCAGACTAAACGATATGAAAACTGTTCCTCTTCACCTCTCTCCCCACCTAGATGTCATCAATCCAAAGGGACTAATTGAGGTTTCAAGGCCGTTTAATCTCAATAGTCTGATTCCAGTGGCATTCATAATCATGTCTGCCTAAGTAAAGCTTATTGCACTCTGACTTTGGACAGTGTATTGTAAAGGTTACTTACTGCAGCTTGTTTGATGGCTTTTCATCCGTAATGGCTTCAAGGCCAAACTCATGGGCACTGGGCTTATAGCGGTGTATAGATAATTACTTGAAAGTCTGCACCTTCTGGCTCCCTGCTGTTTGAGTGCAGTTGCTGTCACTTGGAAACTTAAGCTTTTTTGCATGCCACTACAAACACACACACACACACACACACACACACACACACACACAGAGCAACTTGCAGTTTCAGTGGCAGTCCAAAAGCTAAATCCTAATAATTGCAGTAGTCTGTCTGGCTTTGAACAAGGGATGCTCTGCAAGCTACCATGGACCCAACTGCCACATGAGTCAGCCTTGGATCAGGACCACTGTCTTATTCTTAGAATGAAGGGCTCCATAAATGTGTGTGTGTGTGTGTGTGTGTGTGTGTGTGTGTGTGTGTATACTCACAACAGCTTTACCATATCTAAATTGTGATCCTTGGTGTGTGTGTGTTTTTGAACTACAGAATTCCTTCCAAACTATACTATTAGACTTCAGGAAGATGGATGTGTTGTTAGCCTGAGCTTGAACAAGGGCAAAGTTTAATGTCAGAAGTAATTTGAAAAAGAATGAAAACCATTTCAGCTTTGGGGGATGCTTTTTTAGCGCACTCTCTCTCTCTCTCTCTCTGCCAGACATGCCAACGATTCTTTTATGTTCCTATTAGGGAAGGTTACAGAAGGAAGCCAGCTGAGTCTGCCGAACTTCGCATGTACCTCGCGTGTCCATAGCTCCTATTCCCTCTGTCATCTAAGCATGCAATCTAGAGAGGAACAAAAGCAGAATATAATGAGCGCTGCAACCGGAGTTTCGACTTTAAAGACCTCCTTGCAGTCTGTCATTTGAAATAAGACTCCATCGTGTTAAGTGGCGCAGAAATGGATACTGGCACCCTTCAGCCACAAAGCAGATGATCAACCAGTTGCCCATATTCAAAGCTGAATGAGCAGCTGCCTGAATCTTTTTGCCACCTCGTTGGCCCGCCTTCCCCATGTGCCGCCTATGGCAGTGGTTTCCTATAGAATCATAGAGTTGGAAGGGACCCCAAGGGTCATCTAGCCCAACCCCCTGTAGTGCAACCATGCCCAACCTGATGACCTCCAGATGTTGCTGGACTGCAACTCCCATGCTGATTGCAGCATCAAGGCTTGACAAGGCATGTGACCCTCACCTGTTCCAAGCCTGCTGCAACTGAGGAATCACACAGCTTCTCCCAGAGCTAGCGAGCCTCACCTGGCCAGCTAGGCTGTGGGCTCTTGCCTTCCTCAACCTCCTAGAGCAGCCCTCTCTCTGCTCCCTACACCCCAGAGCCCACCATATTCGAGGGGACAGGGGCCACTCTGGTGATGGGTTCTGCTGCTTTGATTCCTGTGTATTGACTTCCACCCCTTTGCCATCCTCCATCACCCTTTAGGTACTTCCTTCTCCATCCCCAGTTTCCCCGGTGTGTCCCAGTCTCAGCTACACCCTTCACCGGGATCCTCTTTCTCCTCTCTGTCGTTCTGCCAGGATCAGGTGATGGATAAGTCCTGTTTGAGACACACCTGGAAATCTGCTGCCATTCAGAGTTGGTAGCACTGGGATAAGTTCCCCAGTGATATGATTTGTGTTCACCCTAAAGTGACCTTGTGAGCCAAGGGGTTGTCATGCTCCTGCAAACATGATAAAAGCCACCGCAGATTGAATCCAAATGCACTCGTCTTGAAGTGGGTCATGGAACTTCCCCCCTTCCTACTCCAGGCCATCAACACTGGAAGCTGGAGCTAAGTGCTGGAGGACATTTGTCTCTGAGATGCACTGACCCTAATAGGAATGCTTGTTGTCTGCGTTCTGACTCACCCCTCTGTATTATAAACTCTAGGCCCTCTCTTTCCCAAGCATCGGTATAAATGTCACTTATTTTCTTTTGAGGCATAATACACTTTAGTCGAGGATTTGTTGCTTTGTGGGATTGTGCCTATATGCATTAAATTAAGGAAAGCAGCCTCTAATCATAAAACTATATGCAGCCCTAAACAATGCAGATAACAATGTCAGTATTGTAGAACAGACAATATTTGCAGCACAAAACTAACAAACATATACATTCCTCATGGCCTCTGAAAACCCTCCTGCCCTGATCTGAGGACTTCTAATGCATGGAAATGGAGGCAGTCCAGCATGTTTCACCACTGATGTAGTGAGTCTTATTTCTAATCATTAATACCATTTTCAACAGGCTGAAGGTTTTAAATCTAATTTTAACAAGCATATTTGGATTGTTTAGGGGAAAATTCAGCCCAGTTCATTTTGATAATTATATGAGATGAGATGATTTCAGCAAAAGTTATTTGTTAGATGATGTTCCACTTTATTACTTTCTTGCAGTTATTAAATAAATCAATATTTTTTTTATTAAAAAAAAACAGAGTTGGAAACCAAATTAGAGACTCGGATTTGCCTTGTTTCACATGGGAAATGTGTGTGGAGGCGGGGAAATGACTAGACACCTAAACCATACAACAACAAGACATGTGCATTAGTAACATGATCCTTCTTCCCTAAATGCCACCTTTCCACAAATTGTCAATATATTTCAAAGGCATCTTGCCTGCAGTGACAGATTCTGAATCCTCAAGAGACAACTCCTTCTATCTGAGGGTGACTGGTGTGGAGAAAGAAAAAAATTCCACGGGTCCCTGGGCAATCATGTTAAATTGTTGGTGTGGTGCTCAGCTAAGTTTTACTCAGAACAAGCCCATTGAAATTGATGGACCTAACCTAGCTAGCTGAAAATCCCCTTTGTTTTTAACCACACTGCTCTGTTTTCTTCTCTTGCATGTTTCTTGTTGACTACAGTGACATCTACTGCTGTCAGGCAGATTTTAGGAAACAGCTCAAAAAAGATGCATACTATGGTGAGGACTCATGAGTGCCCAATTGGATTGATATCTGAACCACAGCAGCAACAGCAACCAATGCAATTTCCAGAATAGAATGGAGCCAGGATTCAGTGTATATATTCTTAGCACACTTAGGGCTAATTTGGATGGCTACTTAACACTGGCTCCTTAAGATCTGGGTCAACATGACTTTTTAATGGGTAGGTGTGTGTCAGTTCCATAATGCCAATGCATGCAACATTGTCCTATTGTCATGGGCTGGTTGGGCACAGAGGAGTGGTGGAAGGTACCACCTGGGGAACCCCTAAAGGACGAAGGCTCAAAACCTGGGGATTGGTGGTGGGACAACAGTGAGTGGTCAGAAGGAGAAGACAGAGAAGATTGGGAGGAGGCATTGGAAGCTGAAGAGGTAACAGGGTTTAGTGAGCGGGGGGGGGGGTCTGTGACAGAGAGAAGCCCAGAAGCAGAAGCAGGAGAGGGAGACCAAGAGGAAGAGATAAGTCAGGTCAGTGAAGAAGCTAGAGTGTCTCCCCCTCCTGCTGTGACAAGTTTCACTCCCCCCCCCCCGGTCTCTCAGAACCAGAAGAGGTATGAAGAGGGAGGAATAGAGTCAGTCATGCCGGCAGAGTCTCAGATTGCTTGGGAAGGACCCAGGGGAGGAGGAGATTTAGGCTGCTGTAGGAAAGCAGGGACCTTCAATCCTCACAACTGCCTCATAGGGGCAAGATCTACTGGGAAGAATTACTGGCTCAGTTAGGCCTAGCACTACTGAGAAGCCTTGTTTCTTCTAATAAAGAGTTAACTTCACTTACTCTGTGTGATCTATTGCTGACCCACTCCTGACACATACAACCTTTCTGAAACAACAGAAACCTCTTCCGAACAGGTGATCGCAAGAGGAAAAGCTGTCTGAGGTGTGATTTGGAGTGGGGGTGGGGTGGACATGAAAGCAGTTAAATAATCATATCACTGTGCTTCTCAAATCCCCAATGAAACTCAAGAACTGATGGATTCTGTTTAAAAGAAGGTGTCAGGGTAATGTTTCATATGCCCTTGTATAATCTCTAGTTTGACCCTGAGAGTAAACTATGGGAATAACATTACTCTAGCAACCCCTTTTTAATAGAGATGAAATACTAAAAGATGGTCTCTGCTTCTTAACAGAGCTTGAACCAGCAGTGATTTGGCATTGGCCTAGATGAGATGACAAAAATCTTACATTAGGACTCCAGTTTGTTTCCTTCTTTTTTATTCTGCACAAGAAGCAAAACTTTTAGTCAGTTTTCAGCTTTGTACAGCTTGCTTGGCAAAATGTACAATTAGCAAGGTTTATCAAAATGAAGTCTCTGAACAGACCACTGCACAGACATTGCAGGTTAATGGTGTATGAAGCATTAGTAAAATCAGAACTGAATGTGCTGATGTCTCAAAGCCTTGGCGGCTGCTATGAGGAGAACGACAGCAAGGGATGTTTTTGGAGGTGAGCCCCAGGGCACAGGAGGAGGGGTGGAGAAATCGCAGGTTGCATCTGCAGGATTAATTCGTACCATTGTCCCTCATTCACCCAGGCAGAAGTACACCTAAAAATCAGCACCTGTAGCAAGGAATCCTAATGCATCCCATGAGGACACGGGTTTAGAACCTGAGGAACCTGAGTCCAGCCACAAGTTCCCCATCCCCTAATCTAAAAAGGAAAACTATTGGCAAACCAATAACAATGTACACCTGGTTGTCAGAGCAATCCTAACTATAGAAAGCTTGGGACTTATCCTAGCATAAATTACCCCTGTTCCAAACTCAATTCAGGAGAAACTTGGAGGAACTTTGATCGCCCTTTGGCCAGCCTTTTTCTTTTGGGTTGCTAGGGCATGTGATCAATGTAAAGGGGGGTTGGAATAGGTGTAAGTCTTTCTTTGCACTGTCCTACCCCTGCAATGCCCCTTTTGGAGGATTTTCACTGGTGTAAATTATACCAATTTAAATTATGCTGGGTGAGCCTTGGATGAGTCCGCTGAGCCAGAGTGAGGGACTTATGCTAGCCCCAGCTCAGCCAGGAAAGCCCAGGATCTGATGAATCCAAACTCTCTCATCCCACTGGATTTTGGGTTTGGATTGTGCTATGAGTTTCTCATGGCCCATAGATGCCATTGGAATGCTACCTGGAAGCGGTGTCACCAGTAGGTAGCCCATCAGAAACAATATAGCAAACCTACACAAGCTCTGTCCTTTAGTCACCCATGCTGTAACGTTATCACTAGATCATCAACCACACCGTCCAGACTTCATTTACCAGCACATCTGCTAATGTTGTGCATGTCATTCTGCTGCAATGCCCTTTGTTAGATTAAAACAGAGAACTGGTTTAACCCTTATGTAAAATAATTAATGGATACTTGTGAGATGCTAGAAATTGGTGTATGTATAATGCAGTGGTGTGGCATTTCAGTCTCCCTGTATACTATTCTTTTCAACTTGCTTAAGAGTCAGCAAAATTTTATATATATCAATATTATCTCATTAAATGCTAACAGCAAACCAAACCACCTTCTAGCAGCTGGAAGGTAAAGGGTCACAAAGATGAGGCCCCTTTAGTTGTGGGGGCAACGTCCCATCAGTATAAGCTTTGAAATTCTATTATTTAAAATTATATCTGTCAAGCTAATCATTTGGCATGCACAATCACTTTAATGAAGTCTAAGAATGTGCCAAATTCCAAATCAAGCTAAACCAAATTTCCACAGGTGGAGCAAGTTAAAAAGTGCTGAAATTTGTTCACATTGACCCTTTTTGCATTGCACATGATCTGTTAAGTATAATTGGTTCAATTCACTCTGAAATGGGAATAACTGTGTATTGGTGAAAAGGTTTAACATGGGAAGAGTCCACTGGAGATAAATTAAAAGCAAGAATTGTCTCTGAGCTCCTAAATAGGTTGATAATTAACTTTTGTTGTTTTCTACTAGCTAACGTGAGTGTTTAACCTTAGATCACATGGGAGGCTATTAAATTGCAAATTGCCATTTTGAAGGGAGTTGCCTTTAGACTTTGTTCCCAGGCTCTTTGAGAGTGAGGATGTAAATGAAGCTCTCCAGGAAAACAGCTCCAAGCAAAATGGATACTGTAAGGAGAGAGGCCTTTGCTTATAGATCTATTTGGATTATTTCATATTTTGTAAGATACTGAGTGTATTCCTTGGACTGGCATATGTCTTATGGAACTGTCTGAATGTATCATTTGATGTTTTTGTTCTGTTTCTGAAGAAAATCATGCAAGTAAAGTTTTAATTAAAATTATGGGCCTTGACAATGTTTTATTTCCAAAAAGGACTCAGTTTTCATGCATCCAGTCACTTCAAACTGCACAATATTAATATTTGCAGAGACTGTGCCAGGCATCAGGCTCAGAGTAAGTGCATAACTTGCTGTTTGCTTTCTCTCTACTTATTAAAGGGAGCTCAGTAGTGGAGCATCGGCTTTGAATGCAGAAGATCCTAGATTCATTCCCTGGCAACAGCATTCCCTGGATGTCTGAAATCCCAGAGATCTGCTGCCAATCAGTGTAGACAGTAATATGGTGATCTGACTCCGGATAAGGCAGTTTCCCATGACACTGATCAAACAGCATTCTCCATCCAATGAAGCAAAATTAGCCTGAACCAGAGAACGGTACTGCATAATGCACTGAACAAATTTGCTTCCTTGTGCTTACCAGTTAAAATAAGACAGCATACATTCATTAGATGACCATGTGTTCTCTTCCCAAACCTAGCAAAACTCTGCAGGGACAGATCCTGCAGTCATTTGCAGATGAACGAGAAGCCAAATGAAGCATGAGTCATAGCAATGTACAAAGAAGTGTCACAAATGTTGACATTAAATACAAAGAGAAATGAGAAATGGTTCTGAGCAAGAGCAGCTGAACAAACAACAGCCAGTAAAGTCCAGCAAATACTGGGAAGGGAGATAATGAAAAAGGGGCAAATATTTGCGAGGAGGCATGAAAGAGAACAGTAAAAAACCATGCAGAAATAATAGATGAATGTCTGTAGAAAAGTTATAGAAGCGACATATCAGAACTTTAGGTTTTGCACAATTAAAGCGGATTATTGTGCTTTGTTGCTGTGTTTTGTTAAAAAAGCGATTTTTTTAACAAAAGCAAAAAAACTTTTGGAATTAGGAAAGTGAAAGGAAAATGGACTGAAACGTGTGGGGTGAGCAAATGATTCATGGGAAGATGTGTAAACATCCTGCAAGCAATTAGGATGAATGCAAGATGAATGCTCACTGCCATATAACTTCCCTGTAAACAAACCAGAATGAATGCTCAATAAAGGCCAAACATAAAGACCACCTTCTCACCTTTGTGCAAATGAGGATGAGCGCTGAATAAAGGAGGAGCCTCCTGTTGGCAGAACTAGGATTTTGTACTGTTGCAAACAGTCATGGGATGTGCGGATCGACAAGCAGGAGGAAGGTTAAGCATTTTGCACTGTGCTCTTTGACCACGTCCCCAAAATATCAACCCTCTGAAGTGGATATATTCACCAGTTTTTTAAAAAAAAATCCAAACTTGCGTCTCCTCACATCAGGGGTACCAACTTGAATAAAATATTTGGGGGGCAGGTAAGCCCCACCCCACTTAACTGATTGTGTGACCCAGTGCACGCACACCATTTGAATGGCAATGCCCATCAACTTTGTGGGGGGCTGTCAAATATTTTATTGTGGAGGCCGAAACCCCCTTGCCCCTAGGAGTTGGCTCCTATGCCTCACACTGGTGCAATACTGCAACAGCAAATCATACGTCCACAGTGGTACCTCAGGCTAAGTACTTAATTCGTTCCAGAGGTCCGTTCTTAACCTGAAACTCTTCTTGACCTGAAGCACCACTTTAGCTAATGGGGCCTCCTGCTGCCGCCGCGCCGCCAGAGCACGATTTCTGTTCTCATCCTGAAGCAAAGTTCTTAAGCTGAGGTACTATTTCTGGGTTAGCGGAGTCTGTAACCTGAAGCTTATGTAAGCTGAAGCGTATGTAACCTGAGGTACCACTGTACCTCCATTGGCATTACAGCTGGGACCACTGCCAGTGCCTAAATCCAAGGACCGAGACCGCTACAATCATAATAAATTGAGCTTGGAAGGGGGCCTTATTTACCATTGGAGTTGAGCCTTTGATACATTCCAGAGAGCAAGAAGGATCCTGCTCCACTAGCCCCTTTTGCAAATTGGGCAATTCAGCCTCCCGGTATTCCAGAAATAGAGCTGTGGGCCTTGTCATTATTTATGAGTTAGTCCATATCTCCCTCAGGATTAACTAGGCTTTGCCCCTTCAGAGCATCCAAGCAACCGCATCCTGGCACCTTCCCTCTCTTAGCCACATTGCTGCTTCACTTCAGATGCAAGCGAGCTGCACATACACCTGAAACGGGAGGGTCGATGCACATCGCTGGAGCTGACCCATGTCAGATGAAATGTTGTAGCTGCAAACGAAAACTGCACCTTTGACAGAATAAGGAACTAACGGATTTAAAACGCAAGCACAAAAACGTGAAAGGGGCACAGAAATTATGAAAGCGAGGGGGACTTCCTCCCATAAATTTTGCTAGACTTCCAAGAAACAATGGCAAGAGACAAGTCCAAAGTAATAAGACAAAGCTACATCCACTGGTCATAAATCAGAGGTGCTTTATAGTGCCATAATATCTTTTTTATACCTCTAATACGTTGTAGCACTTCCAGAGCTAAAGTGGATCTACAAGGGCTAATGCAGCAATGGTGCAGGCCCTCTTGGCTGTGAGTTCTGAAAGACCTGCTCCCTGCCTTGAAGACCTTTTCCCACCTGGCCGGGACTGACTCCAGCTGCAAAAGCTGAAGCTGCTGAAAGTAATATTGGGCTGGGGTGTTATTTGGAGGGTTTTGTTGAGGGACGTGGTTGTTGCTGCTTTTTAAAAAAAAATCTTGTGATTTATGTGGAAATGATTCAGTTTGATTATGTAATTTTTTAATGTTTTATTTATTGTTTATGGCTCTCTTTGCTATGTTGTAGTTATGTATTTCTTTCATGTTGTAAGCCACCTTGAGCATGGTTCAAACTGTGGAAAGTCATCATACAAATAAAATTGTGTATGTATGTATGAAGTACAGTGGTACCTCGGGTTAAGAACTTAATTCGTTCTGGAGGTCTGTTCTTAACCTGAAATTGTTCTTAACCTGAATCATCACTTTAGCTAATGGGGCCTCCTGCTGCTGCCATGCCGCTGCTGCGCGATTTCTGTTCTCATCCTGAAGCAAAGTTCTTAACCCAAGGTACTATTTCTGGGTTAGCAGAGTCTGTAACCTGAAGTGTATGTAACCCAAAGTACCACTGTACATATCCATACTATGCAAAGCCAGAGGTGGAGCGTCATGTTCCGGCACTAGGGGGCGGAGAGCAGGAAGGGGTGGGGCTGGCACATGCCCTGGGGGTGTGGTGCTCCACCCATAGGGGTGTGGCACGCCGCCTGGAGGCGTGGCACCCAGAACAGGTGGGGGGGAGCTGCAATGGCACCCCACCAGGATCAAGCTGCCAGGGGCGGTACGCTTCCCACGCACTCCTCTTCCTCTGCCACTGTCCAAAGCTCAAATTAATTACAATCCATAAAGCTGGAGGCGAAGACATTGAAAGTGGGATACAAAATACTTCATCTCAAACTCTGGAACAATATGTGCATTGCCAACCTTAGTCAATATTTTATGTCAATACAGAGGATGTTAGTATTGTAAATCACAGAGCAAGGAAATGTAATTTTTGAAAAGTACAATGAAAATCTGACAAAAGACTCAATGAGTCCTGTTTTCTCCAAACAGTCTTGTTTCTCAAAGGAATAAAGTGGCCCTAATGCAGAGATATGATTGTGTACTACAGGCTTCCTATGTTATACAGAGAATTCCTCAGCTATAATATACATTTATATGATGAATTCACCACATTATGAATTTGGTAACAGAACCATCATAATATATTCTAATTTCAACTCAATCCTTTGAGTGCTGTTGCATAGCTAGCCAAAGCGCCAGCAGCTATACATCAGAGGGAGGGATCAGCAGGCTCAGGATAATATCACAGCAAAAAAAGTTTTTTTTAAAAAAAACTATAAGAAAACCTAAGTCCCTCCCCCAGCCCCCACAAATAGTCCAGTCAAATACTGAATGTGCTTGGTGGCTATGGAAACTATGGGGAATGGAATTGAGTAGTTGAAGAAGAAGTAAGGAAAATAGTATAGAAAACCACCTTGTCTGTTTTATATATATTTTTACTATATTGCAAATCATAAAATCAATATCATAGAATCGTAGGGTTGGAAGGGACCCTGAGGGTCATCTAGTCCAACCCCCTGCAAAGCAGGAATATGCAGCTGTCCCATACAGGGATTGTTACCAGGACCACACTTTAGCCAACTGGGCCATCCAGACATTAATCACTTCAGGATGCCTCATGGAAAGTGATTAATAATAGTAATTAATATTATAATAATAGCCACAGTCAAAAAACATATCAGCTTAGGAAATGCTGTTCTCAGATGCTTTTTTCTTTCTTTCAAACATAGCAGCTCTATTTGGTGTGATTGATTTCATTAAGAAAAGGAAACGTGCCACCAATTATAAATTTAGAACAGTAAGAGCAAACGCAGCAATGTGTCAGAGGTTTTCCCGTTCTACTGAGAGCTTGGATAAAGAAGGGAAGAAAAATCCCACAAATCTTGACTAAAATATGGCTTCTAAGCAGAAAGATTCTGGTGCTCAGAGAGTGATCCTGTTATATAATTTAAAATGAATTTTAAAACTTACATAAAATATCTATCTCACAGTCACAAATGTAATGCTGTAATAAATCATACAGGGAATCTGACTTGCACAAAGTTGGTTGCATGAGAATTATGGCTGTAAGTAAGCTGATGCTCACCTGCCGAGAAGGTGTGGAGTTTTGTGCATGGGATTCTAAAACAGGTTTCACTAACCTGGTACTCTCCATATAGGACCCCTGGACGGTTAAGTCTAGTCAAAGGCGACTATGGGGTCGTGGTGCTCATCTTGCTTTCAGGCCAAGGAAGCTGGCGTTTGTCCACAGACAGCTTTCCAGGTCATGACAAACCGCTTCTGGCACAATGGAACACCGTGACGGAAACGACAGCACACGGAAACGCCGTTTACCTTCCCACCACAGTGGTACCTATTTATCTACTTGCACTGGTGGGCTTTCCAACTGCTAGGTTGGCAGGAGCTGGGACAGAACAACGGGAGCTCACTCCATCACGGGGATTCAAACCACCGACCTTCTGATCAACAAGCCCAAGAGGCTCAGTGGTTTAGACCACAGTGCTGGCTACATCTCATGGTAGTCCATAAACTTCTGGAGGGTGTCAGGCTGGTGAAGGCTGTACCAGAGCAACAAAAAGCCAGTGGTGAAATCCTAAGCCAGCTGCCATTTGCACTGACACTCTAATTCCCATCAGCCCAGCCAGCATGGCCAATGGTAAGCAGTGATGGAAGTTCCTCTACCCATGTGTCCACTGGAGGATTGCCTAGAAAAGGCTAGAAAAAGCTCCCCCAGCCTGAGTCTCAACATACAATGACTGGAGGTAGTCCATTTAATTTCATCTTCAATCTTCACATTAAGCCAATATGAAATTGATACATGCATCACCTAACCATTCCAAAGTGGCATTAACTTGGATTAGCACAAATCTTGCAGCGCTAACTGTAAAAAGAAACTTCTGAACAGCTCCAAGACTCTGAACACTTTAAGAGCCGCCACAATAATTGCTGATTGAAAAAACAGTTAAGGAAGATCAATGAATTAAAAACAGCAACAGAGGTTCGACAAGCACTTGAACCGTTTTCAAAAGTAAAGATGCGTTGAGCATTGCTTTAAACGGGGCCAATTTATTCTTAAAATGGTTATGAAGAGAGATAAGACCAACTGAAGATGTTGCATTCAAGTTCCTATTAATACAGTGTCATCATAAATGAGAGATAAATCTGGTTTAAAACAGGATCAGAGAATTTGTGACTACAGTGACACCATGTGGCTAGATGGAGTGCCGACAACAGCTCTCCGTTGATCCTCAAAAGTTTGCCCAGGCACCCAGTAACACACGCATCATCTGCAGGAGTGCTCTTCAAATTATATTTCAAAGACAACAACATAACATTCATTCTACACAAAATGCAGCAACAGTGTGAGGGGGGGAATCACTTTGTCGCGAGGACATAAAAAAGTAAGGATAGCCATGATGGATCAGACCAAAGACCCATCAAGTTCAGGATTCAGCCAACCAGATACCTGAGTGCAACAGCCCTCTCTTTCACTTGTGATTCTCAGCAACTGATAGCCAGAGGCAAGTAGTCCTGGAAGTATCACATAGTTGTCATGAGAAGGCGTAGCTGCTGGTAGCCTTATCCTCCATGAATTTGTCTAATCCTTTTTAACAGCCATCAAAGTTGGTGACCATCAAGTTGTAGGAGCAAATTCCATGGTTTAACTGTGCAGCATGTGAAGACAGACCTCCTTTTGTCTATAGAGAATCTCCCAACATTCAGTTTCGCTGGATGGCTCTGGGTTCCAGTATTATGAGAGAAGAAAAACTTCTATCCACTTTCTGTACACCAATGCCCTACTACGTCTCTATCATACATCGACTTACTATTTCATATCTCTAAGCTCAAAAGACCTATATCCTTAGAGGGGAAGTTGCTTCATCACCCTGATAGTTCAGGTTGCCCTTTTCTGATCCTTTTCCAGCAATCTTTTTTAAGGTGAGGCACGCAGAATGGTACACAGAATTCCAAGTGTGCTTGCACTAGATATTTGTATGATAGCATTATTAGTAGTCTTAGGAACACAGGTGGCACTGTGGTCTAAACCACTGAGCCTCTTGGGCTTGTTGATCAAAAGGTCAGTGGTTTGAATCCCCATGACGGAGTGAGCTCCTGTTGCTCTGTCCCAGCTCCTGCCAACCTAGCAGTTCAAAAGCATGCCAGTGCAAGTAGATAAATAGGTACCACTGCGGTGGAAAAGTAAACAGCGTTTCCATGCTCTCTGGCTTCAGTCACGGTGTCCCGTTGCACCAGAAGCGGTTTAGTCATGCTGGCCACATGATCCAGAAAGCTGTCTGTGGACAAACACTGGCTCCCTCGACCTAAAAGTGAGATGAGCGCTGCAACCCCATAGTCGCCTTTGATTGGACTTAACTGTCCAGGGGTCCTTTACCTTTACCTTTTTATTGGCAGTCTTGCTTTCAGTCTCTTTCCTCATGATCCCTGACATGGAATTTGAGTGGGGGGTGGGAGGGGGTTGAGACATATGAACACCCAGATCTTTAAAACATTAGGTGAGATGTGCAGTTATGAAAAGAAGGGCAGATCTTTTGAAAAACTACCGGTAACTAAAAAGTAGGTGCCACATTCTAAAGCCCTGATTTGGACATCATGCGGGATGGACCTCCTGAAAAGATGGGGGTCTGAAGAATGCCCTTTCTTGGAGAACAAGGTGATCAACTGAGAATATAGGGGTTAAGATTATCTTTTGGGTATAGCTGTATAGGACTTTGTACACCAGAACCAGCACATCAGACATATTCTGGAATTTCCTGCTCAAACTTGTAACTTTGCATACCACAGGTGATCAAGGAGTTGGGGGGGGGTTGTCCCACTATAATTGCACTATAGTGCTTCAGACAGCAATAATGTGGTGGTACTAGGGAAGCACAGAATAACTAATAAAGCAGAATAAATCTACCACATGTGTCAGGAGCATGTTTCAGAATGCATCTGCGACAAAACACCAGTCTAAAGGGGCTCATCGCTCACTGTACCAGAGAATCATGGAATCATAAAGTTGGAAGGGACCATGAGAATAATATGGTGTAACCCCCTGCGATGCTAGAATCCTTCACTCAATGTGGGACTCAAACCCACAGCCCTGAGATTAAGAGTCTCATGATCTACTGATTGAGTTTAAGAGTTATATCAATTACTCTGTCCACCTGTGCATCTGCTCCACCTCTGGCATGCAGCTTCCGAAAGTTCCCCACAAGCAAATTTTATCCCTAGGCTGAAATATGTTCTCTTTCTTGACTATAATGTTTCTTCAAAGTTCTCATTACTAGTTGTTATGGGAACTTTAAAAATAAATATATGCCAGCTTGTTTGTTCTCCCCATCCCCAAATTATTTTACACTTACCGGTACCTCGCTTGTTGCCAGAACAGCTACTTCATTGGAACTTGGGGTAAGCTCTAACCACGGGGCTAAGCAACTTCTAATGCAAACTTTTAAAACATGCAACATGTTTAAGCATTCTCCCCCCCCCAAAAAAAAAAAAAGAAACCTGATTCCCATTTCTTTGGTTAGCTGGACTGGGATGGCCAACCTTACACTTTTTCAAAAGAAATGAAAGTCATGCTGGCATTTTACCACAAGGTGGCAACCAAAACATACAAAAATCTATTGCGAGGAACACAAACCTCCTCCTCATTGATATATACTTTTCTGACAACTGTGCTCCTGGGTTAAAGGCAGAATCTTGCACACAACAGAATTTTTTTTTACATTTCCTGTACACACACACACACAAACAAATGTACAAGCAGATTTTAAAATGGCTTTCTTCTCTCTCCTTCACTATTATCATTTGCAGATATAGATAGAAAGGAAATTGGAAGTCTGCTGCAGGAGGCTGTTTGCCAAAGTGGGGGAGAAGCACTGATTCCCTGCAGTGAACGTCTGCCTGCCTGCCTGCCTGCCTGCTGTTCACATCCTGATTCTTTGACTAAATAATGCCACTTGTCTCCGTTCGGAAATCCTCCTGAGCCACTACTATTTGGCTTACGAAGACACACTTCCAATTTAACCTGAACCCTTATTTAACCACTGTAGAGCTCAATCTCTCTGTGCATAGATGCAGTCCTTTTGCATCAAGGGTGGGGAACATGGCCCTCCAATCCTCTCTACCAGGCCCTCAAGACTCTCCCCAGGCCACTCCCCACACCAGCTTTCCTCTGCTCCCTTCTCAAGTGCTTTTGCCCGGCTGAAATGTGTCTCTGGACTTGGATAATGCCATGTTCTTGTCTGGGTGGAGGATGGAGAGTGTGTGTTTTCATGTTTGTATGTGGAAATCTCTGACATGCACCCAGAAAGCTGCCTACTGTTATGAAGAGTAGAGTCATGTCCACTAGTCCACCCACTTTTGACTCTGGTCTCACCCACCACCTGGCATGTGGCCTTCAGAAAGTCCCCCATGAAGGAATGTGACTCTTCAGCTGGTACAGTTTCCTCACACTGGTCTTTCATCATGGAACCATCCTTTATAAAAGATTTCCTTGTAACCAAGTGACAAAGGAGAATAGCAGATGCTCCACATGTCCCTATTTTCCAGGGACAGTCCTGGATTTACAGAAGCTATCCTAGTTTCTGATTTGATCCTGGAATGTCCCATTTTTCCTTAAGACATCCCTATTTTCATCAGAGAAATGTTGGGTGGTATGGAGTTATGAAGACATCTGAAGGGAGCCCTGCATTGGGAAGTTTTTTTTAATGTTTAATGCTTTACTATGTTTTTATATATGTTGGAAGCAGCCCAGAGTGGCTGGGGCAACCCAATCAGATGGGCAGGGTATAAATAATAAAATTATTGGTATTATTAGTATGGAATAGGACGTCTCCATTTTCATCGAAGAAATGTCAGAGGGTATGGATTATTGGGGAATTGAAGCCCAGGTCAGGAGCCCAGGCTACCGTCTTGATAACACAGCACGCAAGTCATAATTAGCTCGAAGATTTAATGCAATACAAACAATTAGCCTCTGACGTCTAACCGAACATCCATGACTTATGAATCAGTTGACCCTTCTGAAGAATGCTTTCTGGTTCTGCAGAATATCCTGAACCTATGACCCTTACGTTTCTGGGTTTGTTTCCTGTCTAATACCTTTCCCATACGACGACTCCTTGGGCTCAGATGATTAATTGCCTCCTATTCCAATGAGGAAATGCTATTTCGCCTGCTTTCTAAGTCTGCCTGTGCTTCTTGCATGAGCTGACTTCTCACCCTCCCATTCTCTGCCAACTCCTTATCAACATTCCATTCTGTGTCAGAGAGAGGGGGAGAAGACTGCTTACTGACTCATGCTGTGTTTATCTACTTGGGGCAGATGTGTTCATGACACCCATTTTGCCCCCTCCCCAGCACCATTTTCACTCCAGAACATTTGCTTGAAAACATGACACAAGTTAAGGAAGTCCATTTGTATGATCAGAAGTAAAACAGTGTCTGGAGGCGGTTGCAGGATGGATGGTGGCTAACAGATTGAGGTTGAATTCTGACAAGACAGAAGTACTGTTTTGGGGGGACAGAAGGCGGGCAGGTGTGGAAGACTCCCTGGTCCTGAATGGGGTAACTGTGCCCCTGAAGAACCAGGTGCGCAGCCTGGGTGTCATTTTGGACTCACAGCTGTCCATGGAGGCACAGGTCAAATCTGTGTCCAGGGCAGCTGTTTACCAGCTCCATCTGGTATGCAGGCTGAGACCCTACCTGCCCACAGACTGTCTCGCCAGAGTGGTGCATGCTCTGGTTATCTCCCGCTCGGACTACTGCAATGCACTCTATGTGGGGCTTCTTTTGAAGATGACCTGGAAAATACAATTGATCCAGAATGCAGCAGCTAGACTGGTGACTGGGAGCAGCTGCTGAGACCACATAATACCAGTCTTGAAAGACCTACGTTGGCTCCCAGTATGTTTCCGAGCACAATTCAAAGTGTTGGTGCTGACCTTTAAAGCCCTAAATGGCCTCGGTCCAGAATACCTGAAGGAGCGTCTCCACCCCCATCGTTCTGCCCGGACACTGAGGTTCAGCATCGATGGCCTTCTGGCAATTCCCCCACTGCGAGAAGAGAAGTTACAGGAAACCAGGCAGAGGGCCTTCTCTGTAGTGGCACCCACCCTGTGGAACACCCTCCCACCAGATGTCAAAGGGGGGGGGGAACTACCAGACTTTTAGAAGACATCTGAAGGCAGCCCTGTTTAGGGAAGCTTTTAATATCTGGACTATTGTATTTTAATATTTTGTTGGAAGCCACACAGAGTGGCTGGGGAAACCCAGCCAGATGGGTGGGGTATAAATATATTATTATTATTATTATTATTATTATTATTATTATTATTATTATTAAAACAGGAAAACAAGCAACATTGGAGCTCACACTGTGGCCCTCAAGAACTAAGCAGATGACTCTTGCAATTAACTCACATTCGTCATCCAAGGAGCAGTATTGTCATCATCACAGATAAGAGCTTAGCAGGTAAAGGAAATGTGCTAAAAAGCAAGATCTAATGCTCGCATTAGAAATAGTCTTTTGTGAAATTATGAAATCCAGTTTGGCAATGGTTCTGCTTGTCACGTTTATGACATTTTTGCTAAGGAAGTCTAACACTATGCATTCTTCCTTTATTACCCTGGGCCTCCATCTTCCCCTTTCTCGAAGACTGTAAACTCCTGTAACCTCTGCCCTGAGACTTCTCAGATCTCACTGGGAAGGGGATTCCGTAGCTGTGGTGCCACCACAGACAAGGCCCTATCTCAGGTACCCACCAAGGGAATATCCACTAAGGGCAGGCCAGAGAACATCTAGTCACAGCTTGGGACCATTTTACTTGTGAGATCACCTTATCCAATATATATCCACTACAGTGGTACCCCGCAAGACGAACGCCTCGCGAGATGAAAAACTCGCAAAACGAAAGGTTTTTTCGTTTTCGAGTTGCCTCGCAAGACGAATTTCCCTATGGGCTTGCTTCGCAAAACGAAGCTTGCCCCGCAAGCTCCAGGGACAGCGGGTCTTCCCCGCTGTCCCGGACCTCTTTTGAAGCAAGGGGCGGTGGGGAGAAGCGATCTCCCCGCCGCCCCTTGCTTCAAAAAAGGTCCGGGGACAGTGGGGAAGAAGCGATCTTCTTCCCGCAGCCCCAGGTCGGGGGACAGTGGGAAGCGCTTCCCGCTGTCCCCGGACCTCTTTTGAAGCAAGGGGCGGCGGGGAGGCAAAGACTTTCGCCCCCCACCCGCTTTCAGAAGAGGTCCAGGACCTCTTCTGAAGGCGGGCGGGGGGCAAAAGTCTTTGTCCCCCCTGCCTGCCTTCCCAGGGGCTTTTACATCGCCCCGGACAGCGGAGAAGTCCTCCGCTGTCCCGGGTGATTTTAAAATGCCGCCCACCATCATTTTAGGATTGCCCCGGACAGCGGAGAAGTCCTCCGCTGTCCCGGGGTTTTTTAAAATGCTGGGGGTGGGAAGAAAAGCCCTTGTCCCCCCCCCCCAGCCTTCAGAAGAGGTCGGGGGACAGACTGTCCCCGGACCTGGTCTGAAGGCGGTTTCCCTAGGAACGCATTAATTGATTTTCAATGCATTCCTATGGGAAACCGTGCATCGCAAGACGAAAAACTCGCAAGAAGAAAAAACTTGCGGAACAAATTAATTTCGTCTTGCGAGGCACCACTGTAGATCATTTTGACCTGGAGAACTGGCACTTTAGTTAGCCTAACCTTGGGGATGCCCCAGGAATATTGATACCCCCCATCCTTGTGTGTGGATGGAGCTGTTTGGGCAACAAATGCACCAAACTTGGAGAATCACACAGAGAATCAACTTGCTATTGGCATATACCAACTGGGGCAGTGGTTTCCAATTAGCTAAGTACTGGGGAACTCCTGTTTTTCAGCAACCAAGCCATGGGCCCCCCAATTTTGAAAATGTTGATACCTCTATGGTAGATTTTGTTATGTGAATGGTGCCACGGATCCCCTGGGTGGGGGTCTGCAGACTACCAATTGGGAACCACTGGTCTAGGGTATATCTTCACTGGGCGACAAACAAGGTGCAGCATTGCAGAGTGTAAATCACTTCTGCCTACACAGTGTATAACTGAAACTTGAGGACATGGGTGGTGCTGTGGTCTAAACCATCGAGCCTCTCAGGCTTGCTGATCAGAAGGTTGGCGGTTCAAATCTGTGTAACAGGGTGAGCTCCCGTTGCTCTGTCCCAGCTCCTGCCAACCTAGCAGTTGGAAAGCACGCCAGTGCAAGTAGATAAATAGGTACTGCTGTGGTGCGAAGGTAAAGAGCATTTCCGTGCACTCTGGCTTCTGTCCCAGTGTCCTGTTGCGCCAGAAGCGGTTTAGGCCACATGACCCGGAAAGCTGTCTGTGGACTAACGCCGGCTCCCTCGGCCTGAAAGTGAGATGAGCACTGCAACCCCATGGTCGCTTTTGGACTTAACTATCCAGGGGTCCTTTACCTTTACCTATAATTGAAACTATCGCTAACTGTAAGTGGCTCCATCATGCAAGGGGTGCTGTTAAGTTTGTAGAATCTCAGATTATTCATGCAGTGTTTCCTTAAAAGTTCCAACGGTTGCAGAACTGTTTCCTCCTTTCTGTTGAAAACCTGCTCAGCTGGAGGGGTGGGGGAGCGAGGGGATTTCCCAAGACTTCTGCCCAGTTTGAAATATGTGCATGGTCACAGAATCCTCTAACCATGGAAACTTCATTCGGCTTATAAGCCTGAAACAGCAACACTTTAAGAAGGAGCCATTGCTCCTCTTCCTATACATGGTATTCTTTGTTCCTCTCACTTAGGACTTTTCCAGACAATCTGTGGAACACACATTCTGCTTTGTTTGCAGGAAAGCGTTGGATGACACTGTTTCAAAGCAAGTATTTTATCTCCTACACTTTCCAGTACATTTCCCCCTTTGTTCTCCTTATTGCAAAAACACCAATCTTTTGGGGAAGTGGGTTTGTTGCACATGACCTCCTACTCAACTGTAACTGGGTAACCTGAATTTTCCAGTATGTGGTGTGGAATCTCACCCCCCCCCCAGCAGCAAAAGTCTGGAAGCCCCCTTCAGTTGCCGCTTGCTGTTGATATGCTGCTCTGCACCAGAACCTAAGACAAGCCGGCTGGAGTGTGAGGTGAAGCTGAGAAACAGCGGCTGGTCAAAGGTCACCCAGCTTCATCAGTGCATGGAGATTTGAACCCTGGACTCTCAGATTCTAATCTGACTCTATTCTACTTTGGTCAGACCACACTTGGAATTTTTTTTTTTAAAAAAAGGGTAATGGTAAAGGACCCCTGGATGGTTAAGTCCAGTCAAAGGCGACTATGGGGTGCAGCGCTCATCTCGCTTTCAGGCCAAGGGAGCCGGTGTTTGTCCACAGACAGCTTTCCAGGTCATGTGGCCAGCATGACTAAATCACTTCTGGCACAATGGAACACCATGACAGAAGCCAAAGCATGCAGAAACACCTTTTACATTACCACCACAGCGGTACCTATTTATCTACTTGCACTGGCATGCTTTCGAACTGCTAGGTTGGCAGGAGCTGGGACAGAGCAACAGGAGCTCACCCTGTTGCGGGGATTTGAACCACCAACCTTCTGATCGGCAAGCCCAAGAGGCTCAGTGGTTTAGACTACAGCACCACCCATGTCCCAGTTACTGTGCCCAGTATTGTGCCCAGTTCTGGGCACCACAGGATATTGACAAGCTGGGATGTGTGAAGAGGAGGGTGACCAAGATGATCAAGGGTCTGAAAACCAAGCCTTATGAGGAATGGTTGAAGGAGCTGGGTACGTTTACCCTGGAAAAGAAGCGTCTGAGAGGAGATATGATAGCTATCTTCAAATATCTTAAGGGTGAAGATGAAGCAAGCTTGTTTTCTCCTGCTCTGGAGGGTAGGACTTGAACCAATGGCTTCAAGTTGCAAGAAAGCAGATTCTGACTAAACATCAGGAAACACCTTCTGGCAGTAAGAGCTGTTTGACTGTGGAACGGACTCCCTCGGGAGGTTGGTGACGTTCCTTCCTTGTAAGTTTTTAAGCAGAGGTTGGATGGTCATCTGTCCTGGATGCTTTAGTTGAGATTCCTACATTGCAGGGGATGGAACCGGATGACCCTCGGAGTCCCTTCCAGGTCTACAATTCTATGACTCCAACTACTACACCACACTGGTTTCACAACTAACAGTAGCACCATGAACTTGGCCTGGTAGCAGATCAGCAATCAGTGCAAGTCTCTGAGCAGATGTGTTAAATGCTGACCAGGTTACCACTTCTGTCAGCAACCATGCTGCAGCACTCCGTGCTAACTAAAGCTTCTGGATCAAGTGCAAGACAAGCCTTGCAGAGAGTGCATTGCACTAAGCCAATCTTGAAAATAGCCAATGCGTGGCCAAGCTCACCTGGTCCAGGATTAGCCATAGCTGCTGTAGCAGTCAAAGATGGTAGAAGGTGCTTCTCACTGTTGAGGCCACCTGGGCCTCCAAGGATAAGGCTGTATCCAGCAGCAACCCCAGACTATGAAGCTGGTCCTTTATGGGGAATGCAACCCCATCCAGGGTAAGCAATTGACCAATTTCTCAGACATGAGAACTCCTTACCCAGAGTGTCTTTGTCTTGCCAGGGCTCAAGCTCAGCTGGTTTTTCTTCATCCACCACACTGCTGCGTTCAGGCACCAGTCCAAGACACCAGTCCAAGGGATGTGGGTGGTGTTGTGGTCTAAACCACTGAGCCTCTTGGGCTTGTCGATCAGAAGATCGATGGTTCGAATCCCCACAACAGAGTGAGCTCCCATTGCTCTGTCCCAGCTCCTGCCAACCTAGCAGTTCGAAAGCATGCCAGTGCAAGTAGATAAATAGATACCGCTCCGGTGGGAAGGTAAATGGTGTTTCCATGCATTCTGATTTCCACCACAGTGTTCCATTGTGCCAGAAGTGGTTTAGTCATGCTGGCCACATGACCCGGAAAGCTGTCTGTGGACAAACACTGGCTCCCTTGGCCTGAAGGTGAGACGAGCGCTGCAGCCCCATTGTCCCCTTTGACTGGACTTAACTGTCCAGGGGTCCTTTACCTTTACCATTACCAAGGCCTACACAGTCCCTCCTGAGTCCAGTGTTGTGGATAAATGTAGCTTTGAGGCATCAGCATACCCAAGCAGTAAGCTAACTTCTAGAGGAGTGAGACAGCTGAAGCAAAGAACAGAGACCAAACATCTAGGCTTCCATCCAAGATAGTGGTCTGCCACTCCATTCCAACTGTACCTTCCCCTGCCCAATACCACTGGAACTGGAGCATCATCATTGTGAACTCCTGCTTCCTACCCACCAGACACATTTTAGCTCCCCATCACCATATACGGCTGGGAGATGAGGGTCACAGATGAGAAACTAAGGTCCAACCCCACACTGTCAGGAGGAAGATGGTAAGTCCCATTTGACAAATCAATGGAACATTTCATAAGAATGAAATGAGAAGGGGGTGGCAGAGGACTTTGCTTTCACTTTCCAGTTCTTTTCGATGTGTGGACATACCGACAAAAATTGCATAATTTATTTTTTTTTTAGACAGCTGTTTATGCCAACAGCTCATAACCAAGGTCAGCAGTATCCAGGCTGCCTTCCAAATTACTTAAGATGCCAAGCCACAAAGTAACCACAGTGGGGACTTTCCCAAGTTATCTTTGGGAATTGCTCAGAGGTTACCCTGTGCAAATTATACTAGTTTGCTGGGAATTTCCACTTTTTTCTATCCCCCCCCCCCCATTTTCAGCAGTGTGTTTGTCTGTTACATCAAAGTACCCAGAGATATAAATGACAGAAATTACGTAAGCTTGCAGTCCTAACCCCCTTATCTGGGAGAAAAACCCCTGAAAATGATTTTTTCAGTAGACACTGGACCATGCTGTAAAATTGCATTTTTTAAAAATATCATATACAGTATACAAATAGCAAAACTACAGTATTCTAGTGTGGATCCAAGCTTTGCAGAAGTATAGAACTGTTTTTAGAAAAGAGGGGAAACCCTACTGATGGTAGGGAAACAGCTAAATGAAGACCAAGTGTACTCTGTTGTCATAAATCACTTTTTGCATAGGGGGCGGGCAGTGGAAACAGAAAACCAGGGGAGAAGCAAAATGAAACGGACCATTCAGGAAGAAGGCATTGATGGCTGGCTGACACCCTGAACAGGATCACTCCACACACTTCAACACTTTGTTGCAGGTCCCACTTGTTTTAACTAAATGGAAAAGTTACCATGCTTTTGATTGCCATTCTGCATCAAACACAGAAATTCCTGGGTTCAGCCTATTCAAACTAGCCTGGTGGGGCTGGCTGAATGCAAGGCATTATGAAACAATGGCCAGACATCTACACATTAAAAAAGGAACCTTGGGTCTGTGCAAAACAGGGGTTGCCAAGGATAGGAGAGGGGAAGGTGTGATGTCACACAGGAAAAAATGTGCCCTTTTAAAACAAGGCTTGGAATAGGAGACAGAAGGGGAGGAGTTGCTTGGGCTGCTTCTGGGAACAGGAAAGGAAGCTGGCAAAACTCCCTGCAAGGGCTGAAGGGCAGAACCATCTTAGGGAGCTGGCTGAATGCAGGCTGAGACAAAGGCATAGAGATGTCTTGGAATGTGATGCTGCACTGCTGTGGCGAACAAGCCCTTCTTGAGATGCGAACCCTGCACTCCCTCCATCTACACCCAGGTATACAATAAACCCTGTTCCTTAAAGACATGCTCTCCCAACCCTTTCAAGTACAGTTATCTCCCGACCCTACCTGGAGTTGCCAGGAATTGAATCTGGGGCCTTCTGCATGCAAGAGCAGAGGCTCTGCAATGGAGCAAAGGCCCTACATCTGCTTGTTTCGCTATAAAGCAGGGAGTGAACATTTCTTATGAAAATGATCACGTGGGAGAAGAGGAAGTGAAACCTCCGATGCCCCTCACCTTGCCACATGTAGTTGCATCAAGCCATTCCCCTCCAGCCTGGCTCACCTCCAGAGTTGGTGCTGAGCTGGAGGAAATGGCTTAGAGCACTGGTCTTCAGCTGGTGGGTTGGGACCCACAAGTGGGGAGCATGACCTGATCCAAGGGGGACTGTAATAGCAGCACAACCACCATGCAAATAGATGGTAAAAGGTTAAGAAATGCAGAAAGAGGGTCCTGGGTCTGAAAAGGTTGACAATACAAATTTAGTAAATAATTAAGTAAGATACCAGGCTTAAAAGCATCTGTCCATAGCAAGGCGATGCTGAAGCTTATAGAAAAGTCAATCTCTGCCCCATTTTATACCTGAACATAGAAATGCATAGTGTTCTCTCTCTCTCTCTCTCTCTCTCTCACTCTCTCTCTCTCTCTCTCTCTCTTACACACACACACAAACACGTTTATGGGATGCTTCACACAAAGCATAACCACTTGTTTTTTTATTGTGACAGCTTTATTGTTTTTATAATTGTGTATTGCATTGCATTGCTCACAGGCAGCACTGATTACAATCAGCATGGTTCCAGGCTTGCGTGCTGAGCATTCTGCTTTAAGGAAGTGAGTCGTGGGCAACTTACAAAAGCCAGAGAAGCACCTCAATGCTTTCCACATGTGCTGCAATCAGGAAGGTTTTGGGCCTACATGGCAGGGCAGAGTCTCAAACAAAGATGCGCTCTCCCAAGCCAGCACCTCTCAGGTGAGCTCCATCACCATTATAAGAGAACCAGGTGAGTTTCAGCATCTCTTTTTCTAGAAAAATAGCACTGCTTATTTTACTCAGAAATAAGTTTCACTGTGATCAATATGCAGTTACATCAAAAGTCATAAAGAGAGAGGATTAAGACTGGTGAATAGATTAGCACTCACACAGATATTAAAAAATTAAAAGCAGGTTAACTGTGGTGAAGCAGGAAGTCAACCTAACAGAGGATGTTTGCCCAGATAAACATCGCTACTGCAAAAAGCCAGATGGGTGCCAATTTTTCCCCATTATAATTTTGGAATGTGGCCTCAGACATGACAGGACATAAAGTCTTACTAGTATTACTTAGTAGAGACATCACCTTGCCAACAAAGGTCCGTATAGTTAAAGCTATGGTTTTCCCAGTAGTGATGTATGGAAGTGAGAGCTGGACCATAAAGAAGGCTGATTGCCGAAGAATTGATGCTTTTGAATTATGGTGCTGGAGGAGACCCTTGAGAGTCCCATGGACTGCAAGAAGATCAAACCTCTCCATTCTGAAGGAAATCAGCCCTGAGTGCTCACTGGAAGGACAGATCCTGAAGCTGAGGCTCCAATACTTTGGCCACCTCATGAGAAGAGAAGACTCCCTGGAAAAGACCCTGATGTTGGGAAAGATTGAGGGCACAAGGAGAAGGGGACGACAGAGGACAAGATGGTTGGACGGTGTTCTCGAAGCTACCAGCATGAGTTTGACCAAACTGCAGGAGGCAGTGGAAGACAGGAGTGCCTGGCGTGCTCTGGTCCATGGGGTCACGAAGAGTCGGACACGACTAAACGACTAAACAACAACAAGTATTACTTATTGGAAACTTTTAAAAATGCTTGCTTATTGGCTAGAGGCTGGTTGATTTCATTTTTATTTTAAAGTCTACTCTCTCCACCTTCTTTAGAAGACAAAGCACATTGCTACTTCCCACTGAATGCTAGGTCTGAACCAAGTGGTTTTTTCCGGAACCTGATGCTTCCCTCCTCCTCCCAAGCTTGGTATGTGCATGTGATCAAAACCAGGCCCAGAGAGGGAACAAGAACTTCATTCATCTGTTTCCAGGATGCTCCGCTGATTGTTTCTAATTCGGGATAAAAATATTGAGCGGTCTCAGCAGGAATGAAGTGTCTGCTTTATCAAAAATACTGAAAAGAACAAGATTTAAAAACAAACGCTGGTCCCAAAAAAAAAGGCGGGGACGGACAGACACTTTCCCTTAACTAAAAGTTAGAAAGCAATCCTGTGCAGATTTACCTTGCCAAAAGTCCTATTGACTTCAGTGGGGTTTACTTCTGAATAGACGCGCCTAAGCTTGCCAGGAGCCGCATGCTTACTTAGAAGGGGCTTACTGCCCAGTAATGCACTTGACTGCCGCAGTCCTAAAACACAAGTACCTGGTTGGGGACACGCCCCATTGGCCTCAAACGTGACTCTTACTTCCGAGTAAACACGCGTTGTGGAAACTCTTACCATCCTCAGGGAACTAACTTGCAGGTGGAGCGACTCGGAGGAATAAAAGAACTCTGGAGCTGGAAAATTTACTCGAGAGTCGTCTAGCCCAACCCCGAAATGAAAGTTATTGTTGCCGAAACCCGGGATGGAACCAGGGAGCTTTGAATCTTCCAGTTGAACGATCTCCTAACTAAGCTACTTCAGCCACACCGACTGTGTTACGCTTACTCTTTGAAAGCGCGCGTGGGATGGGATCGCAGTCTGCAAGGAGTGCCCAAAAAGTGAGTGGATTCTCTTTGGAAACGCGCTCGTGAGTTCTCCCCAAAATCGGTGCTCGACAACAGAGAAAAATAGGAGTTATTTTGAACGAGGTAAGGGGGAACGTCCTGGAGCGTCCGGCAGCTGTGTCGTGGGGGCGCCCAGCTCTCGCTTTCAAACAGCGCCAAGGGAGACAAGGCGAGTGGGATGTTCACCTTCTCCCTGCGCGGCAGCACGCAACGTTGAACTCACATCACAGGACGAGCCAGACTTTCCGGATGGCGAGGCTGTTGTTTTCCCAGTTTGGGTGGGCGGAGTCTTCTAGCCCGGAGCCTTCGCCTCCTCCCTTGCTCTCTTCTGGAAAGGCTGGGCGAGGAGATTGTTGTTGCGCGCATCGAGGCGGGGCTCTCCAGTCGCCATTGACGTGTGGTTGGTGCAGCCGGAGAACGGACCGAGGTCCCACTCGTGTTTTATTTTTGCCCCGCTCATCGTCTTGAATTCCTCCGCCCTCATAGGCAGATTGGAGGATTCCCAAGATGGGAGAAGCACTAACGCATCTGATGTGGCTTCCTTGTGCCAGGGGATTATCGTCAGTGCATCTGGAAATCTGAGAAAAAAGGTTTATACACACACACACCCCAAAAAGTTGCAACGTTCCTTTGGATCTTAAGCCCTTTCAGACGAAAGATCGGGAAAGGAAGGGATCTGGACTTTTTACGACTGTCCGAACTTTTGTTCGAAGGGAAGGGAAGCGCAGGAGAGACGCGTCCGGCGGAAACTTTATTTCCATCGGAAGGTGGGGTTTGAAGAGGCCAGGCTGATGGTTGTGGAGGTGGGACAAAGAGCAAAGTTGAGCGGAGTTTGGGTGCGATGGCGAGAGAATTTGGCAAGGGTGACAACTGGGCGTTAAAGCGCAGGGACGGGTGCGAGCTGTAGAATTTGGCAGGCTCGCCGCGGGTACGTGGAGATACCGGTGCTCTCTAGAGAGAGAGGAACGGGTGAGTCAGGGCCGCTTGGACAGCAGCAGGATGTGAGGCGGAGAAATTGTGCAGCCCGGCGCAGAAGAACTTGTGGAAATCTCGGTGGATGTTAGAGGCTCTGGGTTCCGGAGAGGACCTTCTTGTTTCTTGGAGACGCGGCGCGCGTTTGGCCCCCTTTGGCTACTGTAGTGGAAGAGGCTCCGCGGCTCCTGGGCGGCCCCGGGGATTGGCTAGCGCGCACTTGGCATAGGCCAGAGCCGGCCTGACTTGATGGCTGCTGACGCCGGCATGAGGACGAACGGCGGCGGCAGGAGCGACGGCAGCTGCGCGTCCTGCGACATCAGCTACACGCTCCCCACGATCTCCTCCAACAAGCTCCCGGACTTGCGCTTCATCAGCCGCGGCGCGTATGGCACGGTGTCCTCTGCGCGCCACGCAGACTGGCGGATCCCAGTGGCTGTCAAGTGCCTGCAGGGACCCCTGCTAGAGAGGTAACGGTTGCGGGTCGGTGGGGTGGTTTGGTTGCCTCAACCCCATCTGCAGCTGTGAAATCGAGAAACTTTAATATTTTTTTATCTGATGTAAAAGGTCCCTGGCATTTCCTGCAAGAGAGCCACTGCCCGTCAGTGTGGGCTATACTGACCTAGATGGGATTTTGGTTCCTTTGGATAAGGCAGGTTCATGTGTTCCTAACATCTCCTCCTTTCTACAAAGGGTGGAAAACATGGTCCTCCCCTCTCCCTTTTATTCTCAGGACAATGGTTTGAAATAATGGCTACACTGGGATTTGGCCCCAAGATTCTCCAGTCCAAGTCAGTACTGAGTAATGTAAGCCATTACTCAGAATTGGCATTCTCTGCTGGGACCAGAGTATTGTCAACTATTTTGCCCTTAGCCCTTGCCTCACTCCTTTGGTTTAAAGAACCACACCCCCTCTTCCTGCTGCAAGCCTCGTCAATACAGTATTGTTTCTGCCCAGGATGAAAAGATCTGCAGGGCTTCCTCTGTTTGGAAGGGCCATGGCATGCAAAAGGTCCCAGGTCTAATCACTAGGCAGGGCTGGGAAAGACCCTTGCCTGAAACACTGAGGGGGGGGGGGACCTGCCAGTCAATCTGGACAATATTGAACTGATTGGACCTATGTGCCTGACAGTATGAAGGCAGCTTCCTGTGGTTAGTCTTCTTGTTTTTATTTTAGATTTGATTGGATTTTAAACGCTGTGTTCAGAGATTCTAGTGGTTCCTCTCTGCCCCTTCTCCCAAGAGCTCTTTATTTAGAAGAGATTAGAAATCTACATTGTGCAACACCCAAAGCAGTTCTCTCTGTGTTTACTCAGACATCCTTGTTCTTCACCCAAGTCTACACCTATATGTTTGCAACTTGCACGGGTCTCCTATTGAAGCCAATAATACTTCATTCTGGGAATACATAGAGGATTGGACTCAAACACTAAACACACTTACCTGAAAATCAGTGTTAGAAATTGAGATATAAAAGCTAGGAGCAAAATGGCACCTTAAACCTAAGTTATGGGAGCAACAACGGAATGTCTAGGCACACTTTTTTATAAAAAGAATACAAAGCTGAAATTGAATGAACTGTAGCTAAAATGTCGTGTTCATTTTTCACATGGTCTAGTCCAGGCATGTCCAGCTTTCAAGAGACAGAGATCTACCCCAGCTATAAAAAAAACTGGCAGTAATCTACCAAAGTTGTTGAGCTTTGTTAAGGGAGCCAAAGTTAAGTTGTTGAGCTTTTTGGGGGGGAGGGGCCAGTGATCTACCACGGACACTGCAAAATCTACTAGTAGATCACAATCTACCTTTTGGATATCCCTGGTCTAGTCCTTCCCCTGCCCATCCACCCACCCCCTGATATTCTTAAGAGGGTCTCTTCTCCAGTCTTCAGAGAGTGGGGAGGCAGTAAAAGGTTCTCCTTTCCTTCCACTGTGCAGTTTTAATCTGAAATCTTAGGCGCCCAGAACTCAGTAACTGCTTGCGCTAATGAAATCCCCTGTCGCAAAATGCGCCTAGAACAATGGGAGTTTCAAACACTTCTGAAGATGGATCCCACTGAACTCAGTGGGCCTATTTCTGAGCAAACCTGCTTAAGGCAGGCCTACAATGCATACTTAAGCAGGCACTCTATTCTGAGTACTCAACCTTCTTATCCATGTCTGCTTAGAAGTAAGTCCCACTCAGTCCAGTGGTGCCTACTCACAGGTAAGCAGGTTTGAATTGCAGCTGTATTAGCATTGCTTTAGGCATTTTGGAACTTCTAAGCTTTATCTTCTTAACTCGACCAGGGAGTTGTCTTGCTTCCTCGGTTCAAAACACAAATCTTGCATTTAGCACTCTAGAACTCATGCATTTGCAACTCTACCTTTGAATCTGTTCTGATGATAGCTGTTTCTTACAGCTTGGTAGCCCTGCGTACAAAATCTTCCCTCAAGGGACTGATTAGTCTAGGCCAGGGGTGGTAAACGTTTCTGAGATTGAGGGTCGTATTCCCTTTTGGGCCACCCTCAAAGAGCCACATGCAAATGGTGGGAGGGACCAGCAGCAAAGAGTGGGCAGGGTAATATGTGAATTTTACCTTTATACAGTAGGCGGATTCCTACATCTCATGCCCCTTTCCGTCCCCCATTTCACCAGATAAGAGAGGCATGGTTCTGGAGGAATGTTCCCTGCTTCACCTTGCATATGAATCTCAGAGAAAATGCCGTAGGTGATCCCAGCGAGATGCTGTTTAACTGCAGTCAGACTGAACAAAATTCATCCAAGGCTTTATGACTAGTACTGTCATTGCTAAGGCACTCAAAACCAGCTTATTCCCTATTGTGTGGGACTGGGTGGTTAAGCAACTCTGGGATTCCCTTGCTGACCCACGTGACAGCAACAGCACTGACCTGATCCTCTCTGATATGCCAGCCTGCTGGTTCCTCAAAGACTTGTTTCCCCACCCTCGGCTTCTCCACATGCACGCCACCAGCAGCCCTGGCCAATACAAGCGCAAGGGTTGTGGACATGATTCCTGACTGCATGGCCACTGCCAGGAGCTTGAAGCACTAGCCTAGGATCCACAGGTGGCAGAGAATTGCATGCCCTCAAGTGAGTGGGCTAGCAAAGAAGAGATGGGGTTTTTCTCATCCCTTCTGAATACCCAGCATAGAAATGCAGCAATTGCAATTCCTCCTCTGCCAGCCCCCAGCAATCTAGTAATTCTTTATTTTTTGTAGACTATTAACATTGTTTGGATTACCTATAAGGCGTTTTTGAAAAAAACGTGAAGCAAGTACAGTGGTATCTCAGTTTACGAATGATTCGGTTTATGAACTCCACAAAACTGGAAGTAGTGTCCCGGTTTGCGAACTTTACCGCAGTCTAGGAATGGAATCTGAATGGTAGAAGGGCACCAGAAGCGGGAGGCCTCATTAGGGAAAGCGTGCCTTGGTTTAAGAATGGTTTCGGTTTAAGAGCGGATTTCCGGAATGGATTAAGTTTGTAAACCGAGGTACCACTGTAGTTGTTAAGTCTGTTTGGGCTTGAGGTGGGAATATTATTGTTTATCTGGTTCTTTTGCTATGGTTGCTTTTCTAAAGTTATTGCATTCTCTGCACTGCTTATATTGGACGTTTTAAATAAATTTTATTGTAAGTCACCTGGAGACTTTGGCATGGGGCAACTCATACATTTAATGACTACTAATAAACTAGGGGGAATCTAAATAGCTGATCCTGGATGGGATGGTAATTTAATAGAAGCTATCTTGTAGCTTTTTCGTGGAGAAGGTATGTACAAAAGTACGCTGTATATTAATTGACCCTCCTTGATGACTGTGAGAAACCGCAGAACAACACTCATCTAATTAAATGGTTCCTACCTGACTCACCTCTGATGAGTCAGTTCAGCTTAATGTGCCTCATCAGTCACACACATTTCACTGTGTTGTAGTGATATTAGAGTGTTTGATCATATCTCCACCATACATTTAAGCCACATGGCTTCCCCATAGAATTCTGAGAACTGTAGTTTAAGGATGCAGATAATGGTAGCTGTTTGAGAGGTAAATGAAACTACCCAGGATTCTATGGGGGAAGCCATGTGTGCTGAATGCATCATGCAAATGTGACCTTAGCCTAGATCTTTGGAGACCAGGGTTCAGATCCCCACTGAGCCATAAATCTCGCTGTGGTGACCTTTGGTCATTCACTGTCTCTTGACCTAACCTACTTTATAGGGTTGTAGTGAAGATAAAATGGGGATGGGGAAAAACAACATATGCCACGTTGAGCTCCTTGGAGGAAAGATGGGATATCAATGTAATAAAAAATAAATACAGTAAGTGACAATAAATCAAATATGTACCTACTGTATTTATGCTTTTGAGGTGCAGAGTATTTAATATTCTTTTTAAATTAATCTAGATTATGGGTAGCTGGAGTCATATGAGGATGAAATGAATACTCTGAATTATCAGGCGCTTGCCTTTTTAGATCTAAGCAAACCACAGTCTGATTAAAGACATTTTGATTGAGCTATGATATGATAAACATAGTTTTTGAATTTGCGTGTAGGGGTAATATTTCTGGAGAGGTATATACTGAATAATCCTGGGCATATTTTTAGTACATTTTCTTTGGTAATCAGTTCAGTGTTGTAGCTCTATTAATATCAGGGTGCAAAAAATTGTACCCTCCCTATTGCAAGACACCCGGTCCCCATCTAGATGGAGTATTTCTTAAATTGTTATCATATACTGTGTTGTGCATACTCCTTAGAAACCGCAGACCAGGCCTTTAGGACTTCTGCAAAACACATGGTGAAATTAAAACCCTACTTTGGGGAAGTGTCTTATTTGACTGCATTTGTAAATTCACTTCTGGCTTGTATGACCAGATGATGAGGAAGGCGGAACTCCTGCACCTTCCTTAACTGCAAGGAGGAAGGAATTCTTCTTATGCAATAATGAGAAGAGGTTGCCCTGTCCTTCTCTCGGACACCATAGTTATGGCCCAGATTTCTGTATCACTGTCAGAATACACCATCCAAATCTCTCCTGCTCCATTAAAGGCATCACCTTTTCTCCTGATGTCCAGAACTGCCTCTCAAATGCAGGGGGCTGCAGGTTTCATTTTATTTGTTCATTACATTTATCTCCCACCCTTTCCCCCTAGGAGCTCGTAGTGGAATGCAGTGGTTCTGCTCCTCCCCATTTTATCCTCACAGCTGAGTACAGATTTGAACCCCTGTGTACATAGGTGGCCCGATATAAAGAACACAAATTATGTTGGGCAATATGGTTCCAGCAATAGCGATTCACAAATGCCTGGTCTCTTCTAACCACTGGCAAAGAACAGCATTTGGTAACGCTTTCTGGTCAGTTGGCTGCCACTCCTTGCTATGATACAACTTGGTATTCGCTTGAGAGTTGGTATTAAGCTCTTGAGGAGATACCAAATGTTGTAACCCACCTTGTGATCTTTGGATGAAGGGCGGTATATAGATTTAACAAATGTATAGATACCTTGTACCATCCCAGGGGCCTAGTTAGGTCCTATGAGTGACAGGGGACTGTCCTGAAGTGTGAACTGGCAACATAACTTATAGCACAACTGGGTGTGGCGAATGTGCACATGCCTTTCAAGACTGCGCTTTTGCTGAGGTGGCAGCATGGATAATGGGGAATGACTGGGATTAGGCGCTGTTTACCTTAACACTGAAACTGATGCAAAAGGTTGCATCCAAAGTGACTCCTACACAGAGTAGGTCCATTGAAATTAAGGGGCATGACTAACTAAGGACCACTCATTTCACTGGGTCTAAAAAAAGGGAAAGGGAAAGGATCCCTGGACGGTTAAGTCCAGTCAAAGGCACCTATGGTGTTGCAGCGCTCATCTTGCTTTCAGGCTGAGGGAGCTGGCGTTTATCCACAGACAGTTTTCCGGGTCATGTGGCCAGCATGACTAAACCACTTCTGGCACATCAGAACACCATGACGAGTGCCAGAGCACAGGGAAATGCCATTTACCTTCCCACTGCAGTGGTACCTATTTATCTACTTACACTGCCGTGCTTTCAAACTGCTAGGTTGGCAGAAGCTGGGACAGAGCAACGGGAGTTCAGCCCGTTGTGTGGATGGGTTTATATTGTGTATAACCAAGGACACACTCACACTGCAGATTTAAACTGGTTCAAAAATCAATCCCTCTTCCCAAGAAACTCTGGGAATTGTATTTCTACGAGGGGGATAAAAGTATCCCAAGAATTCCCAGAACTCTTAGCAAGCTGTAGTTCCCAGGATCCTTGGTTTGAAACCATTGTTCTGTTGAAGTGATATAAAATTTGTCTTAAAGTATAGTGTGACTGAGCACCATTCAAAATTTACTGGCTCCAGGTGTATATTGGCCACTTGTGACCAAGTGAAGATGCCTGGGCACCAAGATGTCTCCTGACAACTCCACCATCTAGAGGTGCATGCCTGGGGATCCTTGGATCTTGCCTGTCTTCACACACTAACAACACATCCTGTAGAATTCTATCTGTTGTATTTTATCTGCACAATGTGTTTTATTGTTCTTGTTACAGTCTTGAGAAGATGGCCACAGTCTGGCAATCCAGCAGGTAAAGACATCTGTCTCTAGGCCAGCCAAGAGAGTGAGCTAAGATTTTGGATTGCTAGTGAGCCTGTGGTTCTGGGTTGCAGCATACAAAACTGGAGAAGTTGGGACAGTAGGTGTCAGGGAACTGACATCGGAGCGAGAGGCGAAGGGGAGGCTCCCAGATGATGCTGGTGAAGGACCCAGCAGCAGGGGGAGAAACAGCTCAGTAGAGGGGGAAGCCAATCAGCGCAACACCAGGGATAAAGGGGGGCAGACGGGGGAATTGGAGAGAGGGCTCCAGGACTCTTCACTGGACATCAGTGAGGAGAGCCCAGGTCCTCCGCTACCCATGCCTTCCCTGCACAGAAGACTCCCGCGCAGTGAGAGGAGGAGGAGACTGGGTGTCAAACAACTTTTATGTTGGAAGAGGTTCAAGAAACGCCCACTGACGGATTCTGCCAGTGACTGAGGCAGCCACGATGAGAAGGGGCTGTGCAGTCAGAAAGGTTTAACAAGGCAATTAACCGAGAAAGGCACCAGTTTACGCACAAGTAACTCATACCCATTACAGTAGGGATGAGGAAACTATGGTCCTTCAGGTTAGCCATACTGGCTGGGAATGGTGGGCACTGGAGTCCAGCATCTCCAGCCCTTCCATAAAGGAAGAGGAGCAGAAATTTACCAGGCAGGAACTTTAGAAAGAATTATCCACTCCCGTACAGCATGAATGTTCTGTGTAGTTAGACAAACTAGGTAGAACTCATTGATCTTAATGGAATATATGAGATACCCCTATTGATAGTATGAGTGTCTTGTACTGTTAGTTATGCCCCTTAGTATGCATCATTCTTTAGGAAATATATGAGATAACACCACAGGCCAAATTCTTCCTCCTGACCTGTCCTTAGCACCATTGACAGTGCGAAATTCTGTTGGATCTCAGTTAGAATGGGTAGCTCTCTTATCAGCAGCCGTGCGTCTTGTATTAGCAGGTCATTGGGAAACCACAGGATTCTCTATGAAAGGTTGGTTGGCCAAAATTTGGGCTGTGGGTCTTTGGAACATTTAGCTTATCAAAACTGAGGGATAAGAGGAATTTCTAACAAGGAAAAAATTGACATATTTGGACTCCTTTTTTAATCTATGTGAATAAAGATGGAAATGCATAACCTCCTCCACCCAATAAGATAATTATACGGAGGGGATTTGTTTGCCAAAAGATGCTTCAGATATTTAGAAGGGGCAAGATTCAACCTGTATAGGTTTTGGATATTGTATGCCCATGTTTGGGGGTTTTTGTACCTATTGCATTTAAACATCTGCGTATATTGTTTTCTTTCAGGTCAATTTTTTAAAATCTCAGTAAGCAAATATAATTATCCAAGAAATGATTGCAGAGGTTGTCTTGAGTTCAGATAAAAGTATAAAATGTATGTGGGACAGGAAAGAGTGTGTGGCTTTGAGATTTTGGTGGGAATTGTTGTTTTTTTAATTGCCCCAGTAGACCAGCCTCTGCTGACCAGGGAGAAACTTGATCTAAATCAATTTTTTTTCCATCTAAATTCACTCTGAGTAAATAATTCACCCAGAGGATGATAGGCTGATTGTTTATCCTGACAACTCTATTGTGGCCTTTTGCCATAAAGCATGTTATGTTCTTTTTCTTTGAATGGGAATGGAGCCAAATGCTACAAATATGTACTTGCTAGTGGTTGCCAAGCAGTGGAAGGAAAGCAGGGAATATTTGCAGGTGTGTGTGATGGAGAAGGAGTGGCTGTTTGTGCTTTAAGGTAGCTCAATGAAGGAAGAATTTTATAGCACAATTCCGAATATTAGGTTCGTCTGGTTTCTGAATTTTCAGCATTTATTGATCACTGTTACCATAGCTGCAGGGGAGGGTGCTGTAGGCAGTGTAAGTTGAGCTTCTCAAGTAATGAATGCTTTGAAAAAACAATATAAAAACTAACAACACAGTGAAAGTGGCAACTGTGAAAGTTAGGTCAAGTCTGAAGAAATTCCTGAAAAACTAAGGGCAGCATCCAGCACTGGATTTAGGGCAGTGCATAGGGCGCTGAACCGAGGGGGGCGCAAAATTGAGAAGGTTAACAACTGAGAAAATCCATTTGGGGGTGCCAAATTTTGGGCTTGCTCATAGTACCGAAGTCCACCCCTGGCAGTATCCTACTGAACAAGTCTGCAAGTGCAAGGGGTTTTAGCTGCACAGTGGCACTTTAGTGTCCTCTCTTTTCCCTACACATCCCATAAATTTGGTCTATAAGGTATGGGGAACTTCTGTAACGTGTTGGAGGCAACCTTGGGACATTTCCCTTTCAGTGAGAGAGAGAGTTTGGATTTGATATCCCACTTTATCACTACCCTAAGTAGTCTCAAAGCAGCTCACAATCTCCTTTCCCTTCCTCCCCCACAACAAACACTCTGTGAGGTGAGTGGGGCTGAGAGACTTCAGAGAAGTGTGACTAGCCCAAAGTCACCCAGCAGCTGCATGTGGAGGAGCGGGGAAGCGAACCCAGTTCACCAGATTACGAGTCTACCGCTCTTAACCACTACACCACACTGGCTCTTTTGCCATAAAGGCACACTGCCATTTCAGTGTGATGTGTGAGTAGTCTTTCAGTTCCACTTGATATGGGTGCAGCTAATTGACTGTCCTTCAAGGGAGAAGCACCAATCCTTCTTCAGACATGGTGTTGAAATGTGAACAGTGGATGTGCAAGTCAATTACACGTCTCCCTGCAGCATCCTAGTAAGCAGAAAGTACATTGTAATTACTAATGGGTCTAATTCCATATCATAGTAATTGTGTGCCTTGCAACCACATCAGAAGTTTTATTTTTTATTTTTTTTCATCTTAGGAGCAGGACAGTTTCTATCAGGAGCACAATGTGTGAAGTTTAACCCTTTCCCCTCCAGGAATTACTGCAGTAGAAATTGCCTCCTCCTCCCATCACCCCACACAGTTAGCAATTATAGAGGGATTATAAATGGTGAGGAAATGGTTAAACTACCCCCCCACACACACACTGCAGTCCCACTGGAATTTTTTTAAAAAAACTATTAATTGCAAACAATGCAATTAATACAGCACGTAGCGAAGCCATTCCAACATGGGTGATGTTGCTAAGGGCTCACTTGAAAGCTAAGCTTGCCCACAAACACAATGGGCAGCTTTGAATAAGTCATTTCTTTCTACTGAATGTACTATGTGTGGTATGATGACAATCATAGCCTGCAATGCAGCATTGTTGTAAGAATTAGGTAATTCCTAGAAATAATTTCATGCACTTAATGACATTGTTTCTCAAAAATGAGTCCAACGACAGCTGGGGACCCAAGCTCAAGAAACACTGACTTATGAGAAGCACTGAGCATAATTATTATTTTTTTAGACCAACCTAAATCAGAAGAGGAAGTGATTATTTCTCTCTAATAATAGCCAGTTCAGTACCCCTGTGGCAATAGGATTGGAGCCCAAGGGGGCAACTGATAAATAAGAGGGAAGCATCTGAATGTCCAGGTGCATCCTCAGGTGTGGAAAAGTTTTTTAAAAAAACAACAACCCACTATTTAAATCAAAAGAGAACAACGTCCCACCCCAAAAAACACATTTAGTGGGCTCCAGAAGCTGTGAAATAATGAGTGTTGAATTGCAAAGTAAAACAGAAATTGGGCAATGGGGAGTGGAAGAGAGGAATTTCCTGCTTGAGGCCCTTATAGTATTCTGAAGGGGAGCTTGGCTGACTGGCTGGAACTCGAACAGCAAATATTCACTAGTGGTGGGGAATGTACCACAACTTGTTCATGAAAATGTTCTGCCTGGCGTTTCTTTAAAATAGTGCTTCTTGAAGGCACATGAGGTCGAGGTCTGGGGCTGGTCAGTGGCTGGATAGGAGACTGCCCTCATGAGGGTCACCAAACTTACTCTACCTTAAATTCTGTGAAGGAAGGAAGGTGCATGGAAATCTGAAATTTAGCTAGCTTTGTTAATTTAGCTAAATATAAATTTGTAGTTTTAGCCGGGGAGGTGCAATTGAAAAGTGTGCTTTTAGTCAAGTGAATCTGCAGTGTGGCTTTTGGTTAATGGGTGGCTTAGGGGATTTTCACTACCTCATTCTTGCAGGACTGGGCAGTGCTGGAAAGAATTACTCAGTGCTGTGTTTTCTGTTTTCTTTCCCCTTTAACCCTTAACTCTGCTCAATGCAAACCTCTCAAGGGTGCCAAAAGGTGAAGAAGAAGACTAGATCTCTCTGTATTTGTGGGCGATCCTTTCCCTCTTCTTCTTCCTCTGTTTGTCAGTCACTTTATACTAAAGAAAAAGTCCCAAAAGTGACTTAACAAGATAAACTGCTTTCATTTGTTGTATTTCAAATCCCTAAAATGCCAGTCCAGTAGCAAGACAAGTCCTACCCACTTCTGTGCCACAGTTAGTCTCTGCCAGAATGCTCGAGCGTTTTGTCTGAGGCCTGGTGCCTCCTTCTCAAAGCCCTATGAAATATTTCACCACACGCCACTGGTGCACCATTAAGTCTGTATATAATCTAGCCCGTGTGAGTTTTGTGCAAGCAGATTAGGACACATACTCAATAACTGGGTTGCTGGAGGCACCCTTGATATTTGTTCAACTTCATTGATTGCAGACCACCTTGAATGTGATTTCGTACAGAAAGGCCGTTAATGCATTTTTATTGGTATTAACTTACTGTTTTCCCCTAGTCATTACTTCCCTCTCACAGTGTGCGGTTTTCAGCACACTGCTTGAATGAACTCCTTCTGGAGCTTTAACCTACAGCTGCATATTTCAAGCTTCAAATGCGGTAAAACTGGTTTGTCCTTCTCTTCCTGTCCCTGCAGTGAGAGAGACAATCTTCTGAAAGAAGCTGAAATTTTACACCAGGCGAGGTTCAGTTACATTCTGCCAATTCTGGGGATTTGCAACGAACCTGAATTTCTGGGCATCGTGACGGAATATATGCCAAGTGGGTCACTGAACCAACTTTTACACAGCGTAAGTATATTGAGCCCATGGCTTTTTTTCCCCTGAGGGAGTGGGGGAATTAAAGAGGCAGTGCTCTTCAGTTGAACCCAACTCTCTGAACACCTGAGTAGGGCGTAAGACCCTTTCTGCTGGTCAAACAAATACAGCATTAGCCTGAAAGGAGGCACTGCTCTCAGATTAAGCATGTTGTGGGCAGGAGGTTCCACTCCCCCCTTGAAAATGTGGGCTAACCTATCACCCTCCAGATGTTGCAGGAAACCAACTCTTATCAGTCCCAGTCAGCCTGGCCACTGGTCGGGGTGAGCTGGAGCCAAACTAAATGTGAAGGGTAACAGGTTCCCCAGCCCTGCTCCAAAGGGCTATTGAATCTGTGGTTTAAAGGAGTATTTTGTAGTTTGAAGTACGCTTTTAAATAATTTTTATTGAGGTTTATTAAAATGCATAATAGCAGATACATAACATAGCATCCTCCCATACCAGGTATCAGGGTTGCATATTGACATGAATGATGTTTATTAATCCATACATATTATGGATTAATAATCCATATAATCCATACATCTCTAGTATTCTGGAGCCAGCACACCAAAAGGGCCTTGGCCCCCCCAAGCAGGGCAGAGAGCTTTTAAGCCAGTGTGGTGTAGTGGTTAAGAGCAATAGACTCGTAATCTGGTGAACCGGGTTCGCGTCTCCGCTCCTCCACATGCAGCTGCTGGGTGACCTTGGGCTTCTCTGAAGTCTCTCAGCCCCACTCACCTCACAGAGTGTTTGTTGTGGGGGAAGAAGGGAAAGGAGAATGCTAGCCACTTTGAGACTCCTTCGGGTAGTGATAAAGCGGGATATCAAATCCAAAAATCCAAACTATCCAGTATTTAATGTCCCAGGACAACCATCACAGATAGAATATAGCTCAAGCCGTACTGTTCAGGATAGCCATATCGACAAAGATGCTTCAGAGAGTTTTTCCTTATGACCAGTTCATTTGCATAGTGAAGAAACAGCCACCACATTGCATAACATTTTTCTGGTTCTTCTGTTGCTTTTATCGCTTTTAAGTTATGAGTTATTTCGCCTTTCAGTGTCATTTTAGTTTTGTGATACGGTATCATTTTAATTGTGTGGCCTTACTCCTAAATTTGTGTTTCTTCATTCTCTCTCTCTCTCTCTCTCTCTCACAAATAGAAAAATGTATATCCTGACATTGCTTGGTCATTGAGGTTTCGCATTCTTTATGAAATTGCCTTGGGAGTAAATTATCTTCACAACATGAGTCCTCCTCTCTTGCATCATGATTTGAAGACGCATAATATTTTGCTTGACAGTGACTTTCATGTTAAGGTATGAGCATCTTTCTCTCTCTAGGACCTGTGCTTCTTTACAGCAAGGGAGGGCACATTTTGGATTTTGGGGCTCTATTTTGTGTTTCACAAGATCTGTCAAATGGAGCCCTGTGCAGAAGACACTGAGGCTGAATTCACACCATACACTAAAAGCATATGGCTTCTCCCAGAGAATTGTGGGAGCTGTAGTTTACCTCTCCCAGGACTACAATTCACAGCACCCTTAGCAGCTACAATTCCCAGGATTCTTTGGGGGAGTTGTGTGCTTTCAGTGTATGGTATGTACATAGCCTTAGAATTAAAGAGCAATATCCCTCTGAACAGCTGCTGAGCACAGAGATTTGTGAAGAATACCAGAACTGAACTGAGCTCACAGTTCTTCCACACACAAATCCATTCTTGGTTCCCCTAGCTTTTTTCATTTCAGTAGTGTCTCTGTGTGTTGTCTGTTGTTGGTGTTGCGAAATGGTTGGGCGTCAGGAATTCTTGATGTACCACAAATCACTTAGAGATCTACCTGTAGATCTTAATCTGCTTTTTGCCACACCTACTCTGCAGTACATAGAGAGCAGCTGAACAGTTGAGGGTGGAATTTTGTAGAGAAGGAGATTACTCAAAATTACAAATTTAAGGCGGCACAAAGATATGAAGAATGACTCTTTCTCTTTCATCACTATAAGGTATTGCTGAACCCTAAAAGCCTGAGACTTCACCAGACAGTGCCTAAATGCTTATGAACCAATATTTGTCACTCATGATTAGAAACTTGGTTTTTGGAGGGGTTTTGTCATTAAAAAAAATGAACTGTGGTCACAAAATTGCCTCAGTGAACAAGAAACATTTGCCTTTATTGGCTTAAGAATTTGGGAGGCTTATTTGGTCTGGCTATTCATTAAGCGGCAATCTATAACGCAACTATGTTTTCTTAAGGGAAAAAAAAGAACGGTTTCCATTGTGTTGGTTTGGACGTTAGTGGGTGGAGTTAAGTCTTGCGACTCGTGCACTAAATATATCCTTGAAAAGTGAAGTAATAAAGCTGTGTAAGGATTTGGGTGGTCATGCAAGGGTGTTGCGCCATTTGCTGAGTAAGATATTTTTTAGAATGTTTATGGTAAATGGAACACCATAGTTGTAGTTCAGTTGAAGTTCAGCAACACCTGGAGGGCCAGAGGTTCCCCATACCTGACTGGCATCCACCCCAGTCTATGTGACAGGCACACTGGGCTCTATATTTGTGGATTGTCCCGAGTTCCTGTTTCTCTCCTTCCAGATTGCAGATTTTGGTTTGTCAAAGTGGCGCATGGTATCTATGTCACTGTCACGCGGTGAGAAATCAATGCCTGAGGGAGGGACAATTATCTACATGCCACCTGAAGATTATGATTTCAGTCAGAAAACGCGTGCAACTATAAAGCATGATATATACAGGTATTTATATTTTATTACAGAGTTAAGAAAAGATGCACACTGTTCTTTATGTTCTTTAAAAATCCTTGCATGTTTGGGCGTATTGGGTGTATCATAGGGTGTGTTGAATTTTTCAGCTTTCGAATTCAAAAAATGAGGGGTGCTAAAAGGTTGTAACATGACTTTGGAATTCAAAAGATATTTTGGTTAAATTAATATCATCCAGTTTTGGTTGGCAAATAAAATGTGTGTAAAATTGCATAGAAATGATTGCCAAGTACTTTGCAGTTATACTAAATATTAATATTATTATTCATTTATTATTATTGTTGTTGTTGTTGTTGTTGTTGTTATTTATTAGTTAGGGTTAGTTAGAAAGTAAAATTAACACTCTTTGGCTTTCTGAAAGCAGTTTATGTGCATCTTCATCAATTGTAAATTTACCAAGTGAAATGTTTTCCAGTCACTAAAATAATAGCAGGTTTGAATTCCTCACACCCAAAAAATATATTTTTATGACCTCCACATTGAAGAAATTTGCCAAAATTAACTCGCTAGACATGGCGAAATTTGAAACCTCCTACTACTTCAGGTTGCAATTGCATCTGAAATCACATTAGACTCATTTCTGAAGGTTTAAGCCAGCATGACACAGTAGTATACAAATATTTTTATAGATAAATGGGTGTCAACAAATTTAATAAATAATAGTTTTGCATCTCACCTATTCAATCTGCAGCGTTACCAGTTGATTTCCGGTGGCAGGACTGCACCAAATGTTTAGAATGGCTGCAGAGTCCCTGGAAGGATGAGTTCACACATGCATGTTTCTTCGCAGATGGCTGTAGCATCCAGTCATGTAGGCTTGTGTGAGTGAGGCTACCAAGCATGCATGTCTGAATCAGCTCTTCCCACTTTCTTTTGTACGTACATTTGCACAGGATTCACCCTTGAGTTGCACATATATGCAGGAAGGCACACCTCAGGTTGCAGCTGTGGAGGGCAACAGCCACTGAGTACATAATGCTTGTGTTCTCCAACTGCCTTCAGGATTCCCCTTGTAGCCTGTTCCCCTCAGTTACTACATTTTGAAGCTTACCAGGGGGTGGAGTATATTTTGTCCCGGACTGATTTACATTTATGTTGTACTTTTCTCTTTTTTTACTTTTGAACAGCTATGCCATTATTATGTGGGAAGTGCTGTCAAGAAAGCAGCCATTTGAAGGTCAGACTACTTTCTTTTGTTTCATTGCATAACTTCCCTTTAGAATCAGCAAGATTGGGTTTAACATGCAGCAATCGGGAGGAACCTGCCCCTTGAAATAACGCAGTGCTTGCCCTACTCAGCGGAGACCCATTGAACCTAATGCAGTCATCTTCATTCATTGTGATGGGTCTGCTCTGAATAGGGCCATATATAATGGGTCTTCTCTGAATAGCGTTAGATACAACCCTAATTATTACTGCTTTTTGTAATGACCGTTCTTTCTTGTAATGTAATGTACAAAGTCTTGTAATGACTTTGTTTTTCCCCTTTGTTTAAATAAATGACACTGTGAAGACTTGGAAAGGAAGGGAGGATTGGTAGCAATATCTTATAATTTAAGAGGGTCAACATTGTCTCTGTGTTCACAGGATTGTGTGTGTTGTTGTTGTTTTGCCACGGCGTGAGAAGTACACATATTTCTAATAAGTGCGCAATATCTACTTTTGACAGATGTTATAAACCCCTTGCAGATTATGTATAGCGTGTCGCAAGGAAAACGTCCGGACATTGGGGACGAGTATCTTCCGCTAGACATTCCTCACCGGGCCTTGATGCTGTCGTTAATGGAATCCGGCTGGGGGCAAAATCCAGACGAAAGGCCTTCTTTCTCAAGTGAGCTTCACCTTTTGCATAGCAGGGTAGGGAGCTTGGCAGGCGGCACTAAACTCTCCTGCTGCTGCATAATCTCTGTTAATTTCATTGAAGCATAACTATTGCCCTCCACCTAAGCCCCTCTTGGCAGTGAGTGGAAGCTGTGTGCCGGCTGTGTGATTAGGAGATTGCTCAATTTAGGCTGTGTACTCCACATGCATTTAAAGCACATGGCTTCCTCCAAAGAACCAGTGTTAGAAAGTTGGACATATAAGCTAGGCACGAAATGCTTAAACTTTGGTTATGGTCGGCACAGCAGAATGTCTATTTGCCAGGGGGTTGGATTAGATGACACGGGTCCGAATCTCTGCAACGGAGTGAGCTCCCATTGCTCTGTCCCAGCTTCTGCCAACCTAGCAGTTCAAAAGCATACCAGTGCAAGTAGTTAAATAGGTACTGCTGTGGCGGGAAGATAAACAGCCTTCCATGTGCTCTGGCTTCTGTCACAGTCCTCCATGCACCAGAAGCAGTTTAGTCATGCTGGCCACGTGACACGGTAAGCTGTCTGTGGACAAACACCGTCTCCCTCGGCCTGAAAGTGAGATGAGCGCCGCAACTCCATATTTGCCTTTGACTGGAATTAACCATCCAGGGGTCCTTTACCTTTTTACAGTTCTATGATCTCACTTTGCTTGACTGTAGCTTGCTCTTACTATTCACTTGTCCCAGTATGCGAGAAGGAGAAACACACACAGTGGAAATGGAAATGGTTTTAACTGTGGACTAAGGTCGAGGTTTTTAAACTGGCTGGGTGGAGATGTCTGACGCCAACATGGCACCCAGAAATCTCCACACTTGGACCTGCACCAGAAGCAAAATGTGCCCGCCACCCAGGGAATTTCTAACACTGCTCAAAACTGCAGTTTGTTAAGGTGCTGGGAATCATAGCTCTGGAACAAGTTAAGATACAGTTCCTGTGATTCTTTGGGTTATCTAAATGTATGGTGTTTATACAGCTAGAACAGTTCTGGAAGCATGCCAAGTGTCTGTGACCCCGACCCAAATTTGCATCTATTACAGTTGCAGTGTATGATTTGCATGAGTTATGTGAATGCCAGAGCTTCATTTATGGTACAGATGCAACTTATAGAAGACATCTGAAGGCAGCCCTGTATCGGGTTTTTAATATTTGATGTTTTATTATGTTTTTATATGTGTTGTAAGCTGCCCAGAGTGAATAAGCTAATCTTTCAGATTTCTCACTATGGGAGCTTTCAGGTGACTGCCGCTTCTGTTTTATTTTTTAGTTTTCTGCCTGTAAGATTTAACTGGGCTATAGACCTTTTTATCTTGCCAAGAACCATCTTTTAAATCTTGCTTTCCCCCATTTTTTTTTAAAAAAAACTTCTCTGCAGCTGCTAGCAAAAGCTTTGTCTGGTGTCAGATGTTGAAATGTTGAAATAACCAGATTCTCCTACTTCCCTTCATTTTGCAATAATCAGGGCAAAAGTCAGAAAGTTAAATTTCGTGAATAATGTGGTCTTGCCTTGAGTCATTTGCAGCCTGTTCTCTGACAGTTTGTTTTTCCAGATATGTAGCTGTACCATAAATGAAGCTCTGGCTTCATAATTCCGGAGTTTGTTTGATCCTTTTGGATGCCTTTTTGCCAATTAATTTTATGGAGAGCCTACTGTTTTCCCACCTCTCTCTTCAGTCAATCCCTCTTCCCAGAGAACTCTGGGAACTGTGGTTGTGGGAGGGGAATGGAGGTCTCTCAGCACCCTTAAAAAACTGCACTTCCCATAATTCTTTGGAGGAAGTCATGACGCTTAAAGTGGTATTAAAAAAAGGTAAAGGGACCCCTGACCATTAGGTCCAGTCGTGGCCGACTCTGGGGTTGTGGCGCTCATCTCGCTTTATTGGCCGAGGGAGCCGGCGTACAGCTTCTGGGTCATGTGGCCAGCATGACTGAGCCTCTTCTGGGGAACCAGAGCAGCGCACAGAAATGCCGTTTACCTTCCCGCTGGAGTGGTACCTATTTATCTACTTGCACTTTGATGTGCTTTCAAACTGCTAGGTTGGCAGGAGCAGGGACCGAGCAATGGGAGCTCACCCCGTCATGGGGATTCGAACCACCAACCTTCTGATTGGCAAGTCCTAGGCTCTGAATGAGGCCCTGGTAAAAAATAAAAGGAGACTGGCCAGTTACTAGCTGCCACCTTCTAGATCGGGGATCCTGAAATCAGTGGCTTGAGGTAGATTTACTCCAGCTGTAGTGGCAGAAATCCTGTTGATCTTTGTGTGGCCACTTGAGCATTGAGCATGCTAGTTTCCCAGCCTCCCTGCTATTTGCTAGGGCTTGGCTAGCTGCACAAGGAGGAAGGAAGCCCATCATCATGGCTGAGTTTGTTTTTCCTTAATGCTAAGTCATAAAAAGTTGTTAGAGCAGAAAGCATTTTGTGTGGAACGTAGACACAACGTTGAAAGCAAATAGCTTGCAGTGCCTCGCTAGATGCAAAGAGTCCCGCTTGCTATGAATTCCCCCCTCCTCCTCTCTTAGTTAACTAATAATATATAATTCAAAGGACTACATTGTCAGGTCCATTGTTTATTTCCTTCCAGTCCGTATCAAAAAATAAATTTATCCATAGAAATCTGGGTATTTTCCAACCCAAAGAGCAGTGCAAACAGAAAGCCAAGGTAACAATGACATGCTGGTCTCCCCAGTTGTAGGAGGCCTGAAAGCTGTGACTTTTACATCCCAATGGCCTGCCTATATAAATAAATAAATCTGTTAGTAACCCTTCTTGATGCATGGCTGTCGAATATCCCAGATCTGTGTCTGCGTAGTGATTTTTAAGCCTGCAATTTGCTTCTGCAGGGGGTTGGGGTTGGCATCCTTACAGTGTGTTTTATGGTGTGTGCCCTTAAGTCGCCCCCCCCCCATAAATGTGATTTCAAAAGTTCAGTAATTTACTGTTATAAGAGCTAATAGTATAGGACTGAATGTGGTTTTTCTCCCTTTTTCTTGCTTAGGGTGCTTAATAGAGCTTGAACCCGTGCTGAGAACCTTTGATGAGATACCTATGCTTCAAGCAGTGATACAGTTAAAGAAAGCCAAAGTAAGTCTACGTTGTAACCCAAAAAGTGAAACTACACAAAGTGAAAGTTATTTGTCCACGCAAAGAAACAGGATGGCCGTGTTACTGAAGCTTGAAATTGTATACCTAGAATGTATCCTCTTTTCACAGTTCCAAAGGTGACTGATACAAGCCTCCTAATGTCTCTTTCAGGCTGAATACGAGTGGCGATGTGTTCATAAGCCTAGCAAGAAGACCGATGGTGAATCAATATCTCTAAATATACCTTTAAATCCCAGTACGCAAGAGGTAAAGCAACCTTTTCTTTTATTATTGCCTTAGTATTTCTGTAACGCAGAGAATTGTAGTGTTGGAAGGGACCATGTAATATACTCTAAAGCACTTTGCATGTATTAAATCATTTTCCTTTTGTGCATTAACTCTATTTTGTGGGCCTTCTTTGCTCCTGTATTGAGTGAAGGGCTCCTGTATTGAGTGAAGGGCACTAAGTACACCAAGGGTCAGCAACCTAAGGCCCATGGGCCGGTAGTAGCCCACGGGGCTCGTGTATCCGGCATATGGCGACCCCTGCCACCCCCCACCACTGGCTCTTACCAGCACAGTGTGTGGACCAACTTCCAGATTGATGGCGCCTGTGCGTATGCGCACGGGCGCTCTTCCAACCCGGGTGCATCCTCCAACGGACGGAGCGTGGACCAGCCCATCGTTTGGTAAGCTTGGTGACCCCTGAAGTAGACTGACTGTGTGATGCAAACATCCGTAGCAAGCGGGTCTCTGATGAGGAAGCCATTTAGCCTGTGAGGCTGTTTGGCTAAGCCATGCCCACCTGCGCTACACCTGACATATCAGCTGTGGGACATGTAAAGACACATCTGGCCCAAATATGGTTGTGCATTTGGCTGACGTAGGTCCTTGCATAGATCCTTGCAAGCTCTGACAACCAGCTGATTGCCCACATGGGGTAAAATGTCATTCACCTACCTGTGAAACATAGCTCACAGGGTAGGGGGAGGTGATAAGGAAGGAGCCGGCCAGATCCAGTTCTCCACCTCTGCCTGCAAGGGCATAGCGTGAAGGCACATTATACATACAGTATTGTGGCTAAACTCAAAGCAGGCCCAACTCTGGTCTACATCTACCTGGGAGACAATAGGGAACTCTGAGCAGTATTCAACAAAGTTTTGCACTTTGAAATTAATGGACAGGACTTAATAATAATAATAATAATAATAATAATAATAATAATAATAATAGTTTATATCCATTGATTGTCCTACTCAGGGTAGACCCACTGAAGTTAATGAACAGGACTACCTCAGGCTTGTTAATTTCAGTGGGTCTGCTCTGATTAAAATGCAGTTGAATACCACCCTCTAGGTATACATCAAGTTGTGTTTATGTGCTGTGTATTAAAATGGGATAGTAATAATCCCTTCATAGGGCTTCAGGTGGGAGATTTTGCAGGGGAGGAATGCAATGTAAATACCATTATCGAATGTTTTCTCCATATGTTGTGATCATTCCAGGACTCTTCATCGCAATGTGATAGCTACCTTTCACGAAACACTGTCCGGGATACATTGAAACAGTGCAATCTCCTCTCGGAAGGTAAGCCCTCTTGACCTAGCACAACTTTATATTAAATATGTTTCTCTGCAATTTCCACCCATTGGTTCTTGTCCGACATTCTGGGACAACAAACAACAAGGGTGCCATCAGACGTGGGGATTATCATGTTAGTTTTCTGGGTTATAATGCTGTTCTAGTAATAATAATAATAATAATAATAATAATAATTTTATTATGGCCGTAGGCCCATACAGATAAAAACAAGACATAAATAACAGCTTGTGCACGTGGGGAAAAACAGCCGCTAAAACACTACTATAACAATAAAATACTATAAGATGGAATGGCATACTACGCCTTAATTAGCTTGTGGTGCTCCTTGGCAACGCTTTTGGGTAAGGACAGCGACCAGAAACCTAGCCACTTTTAGGGTCGTATGGGTATCCTTATCCTGCAAGATTTGGGCAAGGTGGAATTTTGGTGGGGTACCCTCTAGTTTCTGTATGATTGATCCCAACAAATTTGCCCGTGGCACATTGAATAAGGGGCAAGTGAACATAATGTGCTGAAGCGTCTCCGGCGTCTCCTTATCACATTCGCACATGGCGGAGGCTTGGCGCTGTTCTAGTTTCTAATCCTCATTTTATACTATGTTACCTTTTGGACAATATACTGCGATGACGTACAGAGTTTCATTCACACCAGTGGGTGTAGCGTGACACAACAGTGGACATCTTTTGACATGTCACAGAATCATAGAGTTGGAAGGGAACGTGAGGACCATTTAGTCCAACCCCTAACAGTATAGGGATATGCAGCTGTCCCAAATAAGGATTTTCACCCTTCCTGGCCATACCTGCTTTTGCTCTCCCCCCCTCCCCCTTCCCATGATTCACCCACAACAGTGAAGAATGAATCTCATCACATGGCATGAAACTGTAGGGACTAACATTACACACAAACACACCCCCCCCCCAAATCCCATTATTTTCCATGTTAACAGGGTTCCGGACAATTTTTTTTCTCAAAGCAACATGGAAACAGGTTGCTAAACTTTTGCAAGATTTCCAGAAGTGGCATTTATGTCATGTGACAGATTACATATACGGTAATGCAGAGATTATCAGATAAAGGAAATGTCAGAAAAGCAAAGTTAAAGTGCTTCCTGAATGCAGCCTCCGTCTGCTCCATTAAGGGATCCGTGGAATACTAATTGGTTGAAGTAGTAGTAGAAAAATGAAGGAAAGCTTGGGGGCCATGAAGCTACAACAGGTTTGTCCTGACTGTTCACATCTGGACAAGCTGATTGGGTGTTCGTTCTAGCTGCTATGTTACATTGTCATCATATGGCACTGAGTGAAAAAGATTGGAGTCAGCCCGGCCACACAAAACTTCAGACCACACTATTTCAGGGGCCAGCAACCTAAGGCCCATGGGCTGGAAGCAGCCCGCGGAGGTCATTTGACTGGCCCATGAGCTGCCTGCTTGCGCACTGCGCTAAATCAGCACGGTGCAGCACGGGGACTTGTCTCCGTGGTGCCGGAAATCGCATCTGCGCCCACGCAGATGCCGAAAATCACAGGTGCGCACACATTATCCAGCCCATGGAGGGATCTCCGCACGACTGATCCAGCCCAGGCAAGATAAGCCTTCCTGACCCCTGCACTATTTCTTGAGGTACCAGTGATATAGCATGTGATGCATTAAGTGTCCCCTCCCCAGACTCCCTCAGTGTTGCAAAGGCTCGTGGGATGCAGATTCCAGATCTTGCACAGCTACAGCAGACGATCCTAGAATCAGCCTCCTGCAAGACATAAAAGGGATTTGGAGCCACATCTCTCTAATTGTTCAGCTCTGCAGCTTGGAGCAGCACCATGCCTTGGGCCAGCCCTGGCAAGCTCCTCCATTTATGGGCTGCGGCCTCACGTTTGTGGACCGTAGTCAAAGCAAAGGGGCGCATCTACACTGATGTGACTCCATGACTCAGATAGTACAAGGGTAGACGAGTCTAAAAAGCCCCGGACACAAAATTTCATGGCCTTCTAGTGGCTATGGTGGCTGATAGTAATACGTTTGGCTTTAATTCTAGAGGTGTATACTCGATTCTGACCAAACTAAGCCTCTTAGAGCAAAATATAAATCCTGGTAAATGAGCCACCATAGATGCCAGAAGGGCTATGAAAATGTGTGGTTCCAGGCATTTTAGGCTCGTCTACCCATGTACACATCTGCATTGCTTGCCAGATGTGAATTTTTTTCAGCTTTCCTATCTGGGCTGCAGAACACTGGATGCATGATTAAGCATGCAAAATGACTTCTGGCTTTGTTTTTGGTGTGATTCGAATTCAAAATTGGAAAAAAAAACATACAAACCACTCTGTCTTCATTACAGGTAAATATGACTCGTTGGATGAACCTCACTCGTTGATTAGCTTGAAGCAAAATCGCTCGCTGCCGTCGACTATTCCGTCTTATGCATCTCAACAAAACTCCTGCTCATCCACCACAGATAGTTCTGATTCCTCAAATTCCACGCCATACCCACGTCAGCCACCAAGAAGTAACTCAGGTACAGAAGTGGAACCTTCGTTTCCCTTGTCTCCATCTCACTTTATCACTTGGAGTATTGAGTAACATTGCCATGAAGCATGGTGTGTAGTACAGCTAAAGCAGGTCTCTGAACACAGAAGCATTGATGCAGCTTATGCAAATTCACCCGCATTTCTCTCTTTTGCCTCTTTGATTATATTTCTGAGGATGAGTTTATACAGTTTTTCTGACCAGAAAATGTTACTCTGCAACTGTTCCCTTTCAAAGCTTCCTTGTGAACGTACCACAAATGACTTCTACTTAACCACATTCTGAGCAACGATATAAATAAAGTCCTTCAGACTGTAAGTTGGGGGTGGACTGTTTATTACTTTGAGGCTGCTGTTTCTGCAAACTGGGGGGTAAATTGCATTAAACACTGTGGGACCTCTTTCTGAATAAATGCAGGGAGGACTGGGCAGCATATGTCTGCAAAATAACTGGTTTGTGCATCTATTTAAACCATTATTATTAGTGTTCTGATAACTTGATTCACATCATTAAATACATTGCAAATTCAAGTGAATATAAAACAAAAAGAGGTTAAAAAGAGACACTGTTACAGATGGGAAAGAATTGCAGTGCAGGAAGGAGTTCGAATGTACTTGTAAATGCGTGTATTTCTTTTGAGAATCTGACTGATAAGCAATGGTTAGTTATCAAGATTGGAATCCTTGTCATCTAAACAAAAAGAGTCTTATCTGATTTATTTGAATGAAGCTGTAAATTGATTCAGTTGACTAATATAATACTCATTATAAACATTAGGCAGACTCCTTTGCACTCTCATTATCAGTTCCTGCTTAAGATTTAGGCAGACATACCCAGATAAACAGCTTTATTAATCATATTTGGTTTGGTTTTCATATTTTGATAAATTTTATGTCTACAGTTGTACCTTGGTTTTCAAACAGCTTAGTTCTCGAACGTTATGGCTCCCGAACTCCACAAACCAGTTCCAGTTTGCAAACTATTTTTGGAAGCCGAGCGTCCGACAGGGCTTATGTGGCTTCCAATTGGCTGCAGGAGCTTCCTGCAGCCAATCAGAAGCTGCGCTTTGGTTTCCAGGTGTTTTGGAAGTCGAACGGACTTCTGGAATGGATTCCGTTCGACTTCCAAGGTACGACTGTACTTGGTTTTCAGATTTGGGGTATTTTTTGTTATGAATATTTTGCACTGCTTTATGCAAGCTGCTTAGAGGTTTTTGTTGATTTGGCACTGTTGAAATGACACAGATAAATAATTCTGGTATTTTGAAACGAAGGCAATTCTCTCTCAAATAGTTCTGCTGCATTTTGATGCTCTTCGTATGCGTTCACACCTTTGACATCTTTCTCCCCTCTGCCCTTTGTTAGATTTTATGCTGCAGACTCTGCAGACTCTGCAGCAGCAGGAGCAGCAAGATGAAACTGTGGCTCACCAGTGGATCCAAACCAGAAGAGAAGACATAGTCAACCAGATGACGGAGGCGTGCCTTAACCAGTCCTTGGACGCCCTCCTTTCAAGGGATTTAATCATGAAAGAGGATTATGAACTTATCAGCACAAAACCTACAAGGACCTCAAAAGTCAGGCAGCTGCTCGACACGACTGACAGCCAAGGAGAGGAAGTTGCTCGAGTCATAGTGCAAAAACTGAAAGACAACAAACAGCTAGGACTTCAGCCTTATCCAAATATATCTGCTCCCTGCAGGTCCACATCTTTGAATTGATAAACATCCGTATAAAGATCTTGCAGTGTTTTCCTAAAAGTTGGGATTCCTGTTTCTGAAATGTCACTGCTACATGACTCTAGACTGAAGTTTGGAGTGGGTGGGTCAGGGGGCAGCCTGGCAAGTGAAAGTATTACATGACACCCTTGTTGTTTTTTTAAGTTCTAAAAACTGCTTTTACACTGCATCTCAGTGGAGACTTTATAGATCCATTTTGTGGATCTATAAAAATACATAAATATTAAAAAAAAATGGGGAAAGTGCACACAGCTTTACTGTCTTTATACACGTTCTCTCATCTGTCAAAACTACCTTTGTGAAAGAAGAACAAGATTACTGATTTTGTAAGTTGGCAGAATTGCTCTAAAGAAGTTGTTTTCAAGCCCTCTTAATGAAGGGCGAAGCCTTTCTGCCTTGACTCGTCTGCTGTGGGACCTACACCCTAACTGCTCCACTGCTGCTGTGCATTGTGGGAGATTATAGGGCATATTCTGAGGTTCCTGGTCAGTTTTCAGAGACCTTGACCAGACTTCTTGAGCCGTATCCCATAAGCAAGAGCACTCTCCCTGGAGAACATCCACTGCTGCGGCTGTGTAATATAGGAAAAGATCAGGAACCGTAGACAAGCTTGTGTACTGAGAATGATCTTTCCTTTGAAAAACATGGTAAGTTTTCAAGAAAGGCTTGGGACTGTAAATGGCTTGGGCCCCAAATACTTGATGACACTGGTGCAAGGGGCAGTGGTGGTTGGGCCTTCTCTATGGTGGCACCTTGTGCATGGAATTTACCTTTGGGGAAATTTGGTTGTCTCCCTGCCTTTTAAAATGCCAATAAGGTTCAAGCCTTTGGTCCATAATCTGAGGACTGCTTTGACCGCTAGTTGCTGCCATTTACCATTTTATGCTGTGATGGCTGTTTGAGTTTGATGGTTTTATTGTAATTGTGGATGGATGGATGGATGGATGGATGGATGGATGGATGGATGGAGAGACATTTGTATTTATATATTTTACATACCTGGGGAGGAAGGGGTTTAAGAAAAACCTCAAACAATAACAATAAATAAACCCCAGGGTTGCCCAGAGCATCATTTGAAAACCATAAATCTAAAAAAAGAAAAATTAAAACATTGTGGAAGTGACTCGTGTTTATTCTAGGCTTACTTCTTCCTTATTTCCTGGGGAAATCCACTGTGTGTTCTTTTTCCGGAGGTACTCAACGCCCCACTGACTTCAGTTAAAAGACGTTAGTGAATCATAGCTTGCTAAATGTTCTTGCTGAGAAATATAGATGTGTTGTAACTACCCAGCCTCCAACACAAATGCTTCATCAAAGCAGTAAAAAAATCCAAAAGCCAACACTGTAATACAAACATTAACAACCAAGCATTTCAAACTGGATGACAATTTACGAGTAAGGTCTTTTCCACACTTCTTTCTGCTTGTCTTACATTTTCTAGGCATGAGTCTATGCAGTTTTGCCTTTGATCCACCACTTTCCCCCAAAAAACCTGGTCTTTAGCACTAACTCAGAGCAAACACCAATCCAGAGAAAACCCGATAGATGTTTGCTCCAATTCAGAAGTGAAGTGTGGGTTTTCATGGGGTAAGCAGGTGTGGGTGAGCCTTAACTGACACATGGATGATGGAGCAGGAGTATAATCACTGTTATGAAACATTCTTACTGCAGCTTCTGGTTGGTTCAAGAGAATTGTTTCACAGTTATGAGGCTGTTTTCCACTGAAGAAGAAGAGTTTGGATTTGATATCCCGCCTTTCACTCCCTTTAAGGAGTCTCAAAGCGGCTAACATTCTCCTTTCCCTTCCTCCCCCACAACAAACACTCTGTGAGGTGAGTGGGGCTGAGAGACTTCAGAGAAGTGTGACTGGCCCAAGGTCACCCAGCAGCTGCATGTGGAGGAGCGGAGACACGAACCCGGTTCACCAGATTACGAGACTACCGCTCTTAACCACTACAACACACTGGTTCTGAAAGGAGAAGGCAACTCCTTTAAACAGCAGAGCTTTAAACTCATCTTCCTGTTGCTCACTGACCATGCTCTTTGTGGAAAGAATGTGTCATAGGACTGCTGTACATATTTACTGTCCTCTTGAGTGGTCTAACTGGCAATCCCTCCCTCTTCCCAGGGAATTCTGGGAATTGTAGTTCTGCGCAGGGGGGAGTCATCTAACAACTCTCAGCCTGCTTAAACTACACTTCCCAGGATTCTTTGGGGGTGAGGCCATGACTTCTAAAAGTGATATGATGTTGCTATAATAGCATTGGTGGGACCAATTATTAGCACTCTTTGTGTCAGATTGAAAGTTTGGGAGGGGGCACAGCTCTGCCAGGGGTGACACTCGGGGTTCATATGCAGAAGGTCTACACTTCAAACCTTGCCATCTCCTATTTAAAAAGGATCAGATTGTCGCTCTTGAGATAGATCCTTTTCTGCCTGAAACCCTAGAGAACCATTGCAAGTCAGAGTGGATCAGGCATAGGCAAACTCGGCCCTCCAGATGTTTTTTAGCCTACAACTCCCATGATCCCTAGCTAAGAGGTCCAGTGATCAGGGATGATGGGAATTGTAGTCCCAAACATCTGGAGGGCTGAGTTTGCCTATGCCTGGAGTGGATAATACTGGGCTAGATAGATAAAACAGACTGATTTGATATATGTCCTATTGACTGAAAGTGGGTCCCTATAGGGTGTAGTTTTACCAGCACTTCAATCAGAGCAAGTCTTTTCAATGAAGCACTGGAAATTCAGTCTATGTGGTTGTTTTTTTCTTCTTCTAATGTGTTATGATCTGCTGTGAAACATTTTACAACTGCATCTATCAATAGCATTAGCTGACTGGGTGAGATAGTGGAACCAACATAAACTTGAATGAGTTCTTGGAATTGGTAAGTACTCCACAGAAAATCATCTGGCACAGAGGAATAAATATCACATGTGGTAAGTTGTGTTAAACCCATTATGGTATTCCCTGCCCAAACTATGAGGGTTTAACTGTGGTGCTTGTCTGACAGGAAGACTGTTTTTGCTTTAATTTTATTTAACAAGAATAAGACAGAGATTGCAGGGGCTTTAACTGTACACTTTTTGGCACCAGCTAATAGCATTTTTGTTTAGACAAGCCCATCTAGATATGTAGAATGTCGACGTCTGCTTTTCAGCATGCTGTTGATTTTAACAATTTTTTATTTAAACAGTTGCTTTAAACTTGTTGGTTTTCTTGTTTTGCTAGTTTGTAAACCACTCCAAGGTTCCATTGCAACCAGAGGGGATATAAACCTTGTAAAATAAATACCACACAAATATTAGTGGCATGCAGCATGAGTCGTGCACGCTAGCTGAGGATAATGGCAGTTGTAGTCCAAATTACAGAGAGGACATCAAGTTAGGGGGAAGGCTGCTCTGCAGACATCTGCTCTCCCAGCCCAGACTTCGCTATTTCACTGCCTTGAGAGTTGCAGCTTCTCGCCTGCCCCTGCTACTTCCTTGTTTCCTACTCCTGTTGGTGGGCCAAATTTGACCCAGAGCTGCCTTCCTCAATCTGCTCACTTCCTCCCAATCTTTGTGAGGGCAGAGTGCTTTCCTTGCACACTGGCCTTGAGCCAAAACAGCTGCTTTACCCCATCATCCCAGCAGTGAAGAGACCCTGGAAACCCCCAGAGGATAGGTGAAGTTAAGCAGGAGGGCACATCTGATTAAAAATATATGATTGAGGACAAAATATTCCTCTCTTGTAACCTGTCGGTCTACTGTGATGTCAGGCATGCCAGCTTCTGTGACGCCCAACATATGGGAGCTCTGATCACTACACACATTCCAAATACAGTGTTAACTTGGAAGTCAAACAGAATCTGTTCCGGAAGTCCGTTCGACTTCCAAAACATTCAGAAACCAAGGCACGGCTTCCGACTGGCTGCAGGAAACTCCTGCAGCCAGTCGGAAGCCACAGAAGTCGTATCAGATGTTTGGGTTCCAAAGAACATTCAGAAACCAGAACAATCACTTCCAGTTTTTGTTAAAATGTTCGACTCCCTAGGCTTTTGAAAACCAAGGTACGGCTGTACCCTTTCTTCGCACTCCTCTGTAGAACCACAGAAGGCTGTATGTTTAAAGCAACACTTCCCACTAAAACAGGGGCAAGGAAACTCTGGTCCTCCACATGTCAACGAACTTTCATTCCCACCAGCCCCAGGCAGCATAGCACATGGTTAAGGATGATGGAAGTTGTCATCCATCGACACCTGGAGGGCCACCAAAGAAAACTAACAAATCATCTGTCATGAACTGGCAGGACAATGGAGAGGAGGCAGAGGATCCTTGCGAGGGGTGTAACTTGGACTGGGGACACAGCGGGGCAGGCAGGGGATGGGGAAGGAAGTACTCACAGGGTGACGGAGGATGGAGAGGGGATGGGGGGCAGTGCACATGAACCAGAGCAGCAGGACCCATCATCAGAACCAGAGGCACCGTCTCCACAAACATGGAAGGCTCTGAGGCATAGGGAGCAGTGGGCAGGGTGCTCTAGGATGTAGGCAAGAGCCCACAGCCCAGCTCACTAGCTAGCCAAGGGGGGCTTGCTAGCTCTGGAAGGAGATATGTGATACCTCAGCTGGAGTAGGCTTGGAGCAGGTGAGGGTCACATGCCTTGTCAAGCCCAGATGCTGCAATCAACAGGCAAAGTACAAAAGGAAAGCAGAGCTGAGGGGCTGTGTCTGCTCAGCTGCCCATGTTGAAGGACCTCAGCTTGGATGCTCCAGGATTTCGGTGGCACTGGGCTTCAGTTTGGACATGTGGATTGATCCTGGACTGAGGACTTGGCATGCTGGCTTGCTGCCAGGTAGGTCCAGGGGTGTTGCTGAACTACAACTCCCACTAGCCCCAGCAAGCATGGCCCAGAAGGTGGAAGCTTAAGTTCAGCAACATCTGGAGAGCCAGAGGTCCTCCACTTGACATAAGCTGGCTGTCAACCAACATGTGGCTGTCTCTTCCATGGAAGGGCTATGTTCCATGGAACATAGCTAGTGATCAAAGCTAGTGGTTTAAGAATGACATATTTTCACAGGAAAGTGATTCATCTACCACGAAGCTCCTGCTCATTACTGAGGAGCATCCTGAGTTGCATGCTCATCATGTGTGATGGGGCTCCCTATCACCCCACGTGAACTGAGAGTGCACTTACAAAAACCCATCACTTCCTTATAGCTGTGGGTTACAGGGGAAGATGTATTTATTTAGCCAGGCAGGCATTTAAATACTGCCTATTCAACAAAGTTCTCTCTGCGGTGGGAGGTGTGCAAGTATTTCAGAAAAGGTTATCGGTCAATGCTGTCAGTCAGAGCCTCTGATAAGTTTCTAAAGAACCTAAGGCTCCCCTGAACTACTGTTTCAAAATCACATATCTAAATCATGGAAACATAAAATTTAAATACAAGAATGGGCACTCCACTCTGGATCCTGGTAAATCTACCAGAGACATACTTGTACAATTCATATATGGCTAACACAACAAATGTTTTAACAACATTTCACAAACCATTAAAACTGGAATGGATGCTTGATATTTTTTTTAGTTACCTGGATCTCGTAGATGTCAGTGAAACCAAAGTGCATGAATCTGAGAAATCTGGTTTATCCAGTTTGTGTACTTTCCTCCTAAAGTTCTGGGATATTTTTTCCTTGATCACAACCTCCAGTTACATTCTTTTCTAAATTAGATTTTGATTCTTTCTGATGTCTTTCTACTGTGGCGATGGTATAGAAATAATACATGGCTTCTTATTTACAATTGGTTGAAAATATGTAATAAGTAAAAAATATGTTTTCAGAAAAAAATAAGCCATAGTGCTTTCCCCCCCCCCCGCCCCCGCAAGTCAACAGGGTCATGATCCAAAACTTCTAAGTGCAGGAGCTTCCTGTTCTCTTCCATGCCCTGTGTGCGTACATGCACATAAAATTTATTTTCCCATGGGAAGCTTCCCCCCCCCCCCATTAAAGGAACAGAAAAGCATTTGCATGAGCATACTGAACATGCACATTACAGTGACTGCCTAGATTTCCACGTCTAGGCTGCAAATGAAACATATTAATGTAATTCCACATCCATGATAGGAACATAAGGAGCTCCCTTATCCGGAGTCATCTTGGATAGCCACAGGCATCATTGGCAAGTGGAGCAGAAATTCACAATTCTTTCAGCAGCTGGCTCAGTTTAGGGAGCCACACTTTGGGGATGGGGAAACAAGGAGAGGCGTGAGCAGTTCCAAAACGGCCTTGGTGCTCAGGTGCTTGAGGGTTTCCCCAAGCATCCAGATGGTCCTTATGAGAACAGGATGCTGGCCCTGGATAGCTCAGTTGGTTAGAGCATGGTGCTGATAATGCCCAGGTTGCAGGTTCAATCCCTGTATGGGACAGCTGCATATCCCTGCAATGCAGAGGGTTGGATTAGATGATCCTCAGGGTCTCTTCCAACTCTACAATTCTGTAATTCTCTAATTCTAAGACTAGATTGGCCAGCTGGCTCTTGTTATGTACTTGGTAAGCCTGCCAACATTTGGTCTGGCTAATTTAAGGATAGATTTATTACAGGACCAGGTCACGACGAAGAGGCCAAAATGAGCAACGGTAGCAGATTCAGTGTCAATGTCAACTGCTTTGGGTCATGACAAGTGCCAGCATGAAGTCAGATGAAAATGTATTTACTGTTAGCGTTTTTTACTGTTGGGCTATTTTGAAGGGAGAGAATGTACCAGAATGCCCAATCAGATCTAAAGCTAAGGCCATTGAGTCCCCTTTTGTGAATGGGGCAGAGGGCCCTATCCTCATATAGTGTACTGGGCTCTGGAAATCTTCCTGGGACCTCTATGTTACAAACAAGGATTGAATGATCTTTTGAATTATAGAGCAGTAAGGTTTGGGCCTGCTTCATTAGAAGATGGTAGACTGCAGTGCTTCCTGAAGGAATGAAGAGAATTGTGAAGCACAGCTCAGCGAGTGTCCTGGGTTGTTGATGTTTTTGCATGCCTAAAAGTCAGGGAAGTTGTCTGCCTTCACTACTGCCTGTCTGCTCTAAGAGAATTCTGAAATGAACAGTTATAGTTATAGTTGTGGGGCAGGGGGGGAATCAAGGTATGGAAAGCTAGTTTGATTTCCTCACCATGTTGTTTCTCCATTCTCCCCCATTCCATTGCCGTACAATTTAGGGTGCACACATAGGAAATTCCTTGAGAGAAATGACACTTTATTTTGGCACACAGAACAATCTCTCAAAATGACCTCAAATATTCCTCTGCAGTTGGGGGAAGGAAATGGGGAAAGCTTCCCTCTTGTCTTCTCACTTGCAAATCCCGTTAATAAAACTGCCTGGGATGTAGGGGCTTACACCTCCCTGCAAACCCAGTCTGGCAAGTTTCTGTTAAGTTGTCAATAGATATTAGTTTGTAAATAAAGAATTTAGAAACTAAAAGCAATGCCCTGGCTGCCCAGGAAATGCAATATCAGATATTCTGGCAGACAGGAGAGAAGCCTCATGCTCAAATTTCTGTGGGACACCGCCTTCTGTGATGTATGTATGATGCTTTTGAGGTGGTCTTGGGCTAAGGAGTGGGCAATTTCAAAAGTCTTTATAGGGGCTTGCACACCATTGTTCTGGGTGTCTCCTACCTCCTTGCAATAAGGGGAGGGAACTCTGAACAGAGAAATAAAGATCTGCCTTGCTTTCCACTGGATCCTGCCTCCATCCATTCTGCTCTGACCCATCATGGACTTAGGGAACTCAGAGTCCCATGGGGAGTTGAGCAGCAAAAGCCAAACCCCAATTTTTATATCACCATATACTTCATCACTTTTCCTTTTTCCATTAGTATTCTTTATCGCTTTCATTTGTGTTCTCTATTCCTTGAAATAATGTAACAGAATAAATCTAGCAGCAGCAACAGCAGCAGCAGGATTTATAAGGAGTTTTGGAAGGTTTGGTGAGTCACAACCGTGGCAGGCCTGACGTACAGTGCAAGAATGCAGGAAGCTGTAGAGGGCAAAGGTTTTGACAACAGCAGTCTCTTGTGACGTAAATGGAATACAGAGTTTGGCTGAGTGAAGTGAGGCTTTGGCTCAATTATGGGGTCACCAAAGTGTGGTTCCCATGATACAATGTATCCTGGAACTCACTGCTAGACGAAGAACTCAAACTCCCAGCTTGGTTTCTGCCCAAGACTTTAGTGCATAAATCAGATCAGTACATAGGCAAAGCACCAGAGACGGAGCTAACTGCTCCGGCACCCAGAGCAGCGTGCACCCGGGGGTGGGGGTGGTGTCCCAGGGGACGGGGCTAGTGTCCCAAGGGGTGGGGTGAATGTCCCAGGGGGCGGGGCAAGCCTCGGGGGGGCGGAGCCATCCATCTTCCACGTGACAGTCCTTTTCTTCTCTTTACCAGGCTAAACATACCCAGCTCTCTCAATTGTTCCTCATAAGGCTTGGTTTCCAGACCCTGGTAATCTTGTTCGCTCTCCCGTGCAAACATTCTTGTCCATATCATTCTTAAATGGTGGTGCCCAGAGCTGGACACAGTACTCCAGATGTGGCCTGACCAAGGAAGAAAATAGCAATGCTATTAATTCCCTTGATTGGGACACTATACTTTGGTTGTTGCAGCCTAGAATAGCATTAGCATTTTTTGTTTGCTGTGTCACATTGTTGACTTATGTTTAGCTGGTGGTCTACTAAGACTCCTTTTATATGCCTCTTGTCTTTGTCCATGGAGTTCTCTTGGCAGGGATACTGGAGTGGCTTGCCAGTTCCTGCTCCAGGTGGATCACGTTTAGTCAAAACTCTCCACTATGACTTGTCCATCCTGGGTGGCCCTGCACAGCATAGCTCATAGCTTCTCTGAGTTGTTCAAGCCCCTTCGCCACGGCAAGGCAGTGATCCATGAAGGAGATCCTGAAGCTGAGGCTCCAATACTTTGGCCACATCATGAGAAGAGAAGACTCCCTGGAAAAGACCCTGATGCTGGGAAAGATTGAGGGCACAAGGAGAAGGGGACGACAGAAGACGAGGTGGTTGGACAGTGTTCTCAAAATTACCAACATGAGTTTGACCAAACTGCGGGAGAAAGTGGAAGACAGGAGTGCCTGGCGTCCTCTGGTCCATGGGGTCATGAAGAGTCAGATACAACTAAACAACAACTAAGACTCCTAGATTGTTTTCACATGTGTCTCCCATCTCATATTTGTGCAGCAGATTTTTCCTGCCTAAGTGCAGAACCTTACATTTGTTCTGATTGAAAGTCATTTTGTTAGCTTTGGCCCAGTTTTCCAACCTGTTAAGGTCATATTGAACCCCGATTTTTTTGTCAGCAGCATTGGCTGCTGTTTTCAAGAGGACCAGGAATGAGCTTTTATATTTATAAGTAACAGAGACACTGTATGTAAGAAGAGAATGATGGTCAGCTGCAAGAATGGACTTACAACAAGTGAAGGGTCAAGTGAATATTAAAGAAGAGATGTTGTGGCTACAGGAGGAGATGGTTATTTTTAAGAGATTGTATTAAATTAAAGTGATTTGGTTTGATTTGCAATAATTTTGAAAACTAATAAAAAATAATTTATTTATTTTTTAAAAGGAATGAGCTAGACAGCTGGACTGTAGGAACTAGAAAAAAGAACTGAAAATGTGCACAAAATCCGGACACAAAAATAAGCAGTACTTCCAATATGGGTCTTAGATATATCTATGTCTGGGTCTTAGATATATCTATGTCTGGGTCTTAGATATATCTAAGTCACCTCCAGACCTACAGAATTCAGTCACAAACTGGAAATTTTGCTCCGAGCAATTAAAGTCGACTAAAGTGACCTGTTGTTCTGACACAACAAATCCACTTTTTTTTTTTACAAAATGACTTTGTGGTTAAGAAAGCAATGGGGAAATGCACTACAATGTGTGGGATGAACATTTAAGTAACAGGAAAATGTATAACCAGTGTGAAAGCAAATCAAGGTGGAATCAGGTTGGATGCTCACTGTCATGTGACAGTCCCACAAACAAATCAGAATGAGCATAGGAGCCAACACCTCAGGGCCGAGGTCTCTTCAGCCCCCCAATAAAATATTTGATGGGGCCTCCCCCCCACACACACAAGTTGATGAACATTGCCATTCAGATGGGGTGTGCATACCGCATCATATGATTGATTATGCAGGGTGGGGCTTACCTGCCCCTCCAATATTTTATTCAAGTTGGCACTCCTGAGAACGAGTGCTCTATAAAGACTAGGCATCCTCTAACCTCCAGGTAAGCTTTGTGCAGCAAATCAGGATGAATTATATAATAAGTAGGTCACCCAAGTTCACAGACTTCAGCAAAAAAAAACCACCCAGCTTCCTTGTTATATGCAGGGAAGGATGGTGATCAGACAACAATCTGCTGATCATTCACTGTAGAAACATAGCTAGAGTAACTCTCCCCTGCAATGCTTGAAGAGAAGATCATCACTGCTTTCTGCTGGGCCAGCAGCATCATATGTGAGGTGTTTTGCAGCTCACACTTAGCGAGAAGTGTCCCCACAGGCAAGCAGGATTCACAGTTTCTTTTCCTGCTCAATGCATGTCTGTGTAGATGGGGGACACCCTGTTTTTTGGGTGGGAAAAGCTTTCTGAAACCTGAATCCTAGCACACATTTGCCAACCAAAGCAGGTGCAATACATGGTATTATTTTACTTTCATTCTTTCCCCCTCCCCCTTCTTGCTTAAAATAGGACAGCCATTATGGTGATACAGGAGGAATAGAATTTCTCAGGCCTAGAAATAGGTTTACAGCAATGAGCCCTCTCAAATTACTATTTTGCAATTGCCTTCGTTTTACTTTTAATTTTTTCTAAGTATTCCACATTATTGTGGCGCGCACTCTCTCTCTCTCTCTCCATATATATATATATATATATATATGCAGGTTTTGGTGTCCTCGGGTGTCTTCCCGTGTAAGAGTTGGGGTGTCTAGGCGACGTTTCGACGAGGTCTCACTCGTCATCTTCAGGCTGGTGCTTTCGGCTTCTTGTTACTGGAACAGAGCAGGATCTCAGTGTTTGAGTTCCTATAAATACTGTAGAGGGGTGTGGTGTATTGCCTCAAAAGTTCTGGGCAGAGGGGAAGTTCCCAGGCTAGTGTTCTTTTCTTCTTTTGTTCCTTAATTACTTGAGGGATATCTTGAGTGATTTCTTGAGTGATATTCTGAGTACCACTTAGGTGGGTCATTAGGTGTGGATTAGTTGCTAAAGCCTTCGTGTCTTGACCTCTTGAATTTGTGAAGAGTTTTTCTGGGAAGATGGCTGTACTGCACTTAGTTGTGCTTTGGCTTGGCTTCGTGTATAGGGGCGAGCTGTGGTTTTGTGCCCTGTGCCAGCCAGATCTGTGTAGGGATTGCAGGGGGGTGCAGCATCCGGAGGTGCCACTATGGTTTGGTTACTGGATGGTGTCTGTAATTTATCTGTGGAGAGGGTCTGGGTTTGGGTCTGGTGTGGTTGATTGGTGGTGGCGTTCTGTGTGCCTCTGGATCTGGTGTCGGTTTTTGTGGGGAGGGCTAATTTCCAGATGTCTGGCAGGCGGGACGTGTCGTCACGCTTGTTCATGTTGTGAGGGTGTTTCTCTATCTCGATGGCTTCCATGATTATTCTCTTGTGGTGATGTTCCATGTTAAAGAGCAATTTGGAATCTGCAAAATTAATTTCGTGTCCTGTTTCTTTCATGTGTTGGAAAAGAGAGGAAGATTTTTCTTCTTTTTTGACGGCATTCTTGTGTTCTGCGATACGTGCATTTATTCGTCTGTTTGTTTGTCCAATGTACGTGGCTGGGCAGACTTTGCAGGGTATTTCATAGACCCCTTGGTTTTCCAACTGGATTTTATCTTTGGGGTTTCTGAGGATATTGGCTATTTTTTGGTTGGTGCAAAAGGCTGTTTTGATATTGTGTTTATGGAGGATTTTGCTAATTTTATCTGTAGTGCCCTTGATATAAGGAAGGAGGGCCATGCCATTGTTTTCTTCCGTGTCTTGGTTTTTGGGGGGTGTTTCTTTTTGGATTAGCTTCTTAACCCTGTTTTGCTGGTATCCATTGGCGATTAACACATTTGAGAGATTCTGTAACTCAGTTGTCAAGTGGTCTTTGTCAGCCAGGCGTTTGGTTCTGGAGATGAGGGTCTTGGCTACGGAGTTTATTTGTGCAGGGTGGTGGTGTGATTGAGCATGTAAGTAGCGGTTGGTGTGTGTTTTTTTCCGGTAGATAGTGTGTCCTAGGGAGCCATCAGGTTTTTTGTAGATTAGGACGTCAAGGAAGGGAAGCTGGTTGTTGGCTTCTATTTCCATAGTGAATTGTATTTTGGGGTGTAGGCTGTTGAGATGTGTGAGGAAGCTATCTAGTTTTTCTTTCCCGTGTGGCCAAATTACAAAGGTGTCGTCAACATATCTGAGCCAAAGTTTGGGTTTGTGTTCTGACTTGTCTAAAGCATTGGTTTCAAAGTGTTCCATGTACAGATTTGCGATGACCGGTGAGAGGGGTGATCCCATAGGTGCTCCTTCTATCTGTTTGTATCTTTGTCCATTGTGGATGAAGTACGTGTTGGTTAGGCAGTGGTTGGTCAGGTCCAGGATGTATTCGGGGGGATTGTATTTGTTTTGAATGGCTGTCAAGGCTTCATTAATGGGCAAGAATGCCGTCAAAAAAGAAGAAAAATCTTCCTCTCTTTTCCAACACATGAAAGAAACAGGACACGAAATTAATTTTGCAGATTCCAAATTGCTCTTTAACATGGAACATCACCACAAGAGAATAATCATGGAAGCCATCGAGATAGAGAAACACCCTCACAACATGAACAAGCGTGACGACACGTCCCGCCTGCCAGACATCTGGAAATTAGCCCTCCCCACAAAAACCGACACCAGATCCAGAGGCACACAGAACGCCACCACCAATCAACCACACCAGACCCAAACCCAGACCCTCTCCACAGATAAATTACAGACACCATCCAGTAACCAAACCATAGTGGCACCTCCGGATGCTGCACCCCCCTGCAATCCCTACACAGATCTGGCTGGCACAGGGCACAAAACCACAGCTCGCCCCTATACACGAAGCCAAGCCAAAGCACAACTAAGTGCAGTACAGCCATCTTCCCAGAAAAACTCTTCACAAATTCAAGAGGTCAAGACACGAAGGCTTTAGCAACTAATCCACACCTAATGACCCACCTAAGTGGTACTCAGAATATCACTCAAGAAATCACTCAAGATATCCCTCAAGTAATTAAGGAACAAAAGAAGAAAAGAACACTAGCCTGGGAACTTCCCCTCTGCCCAGAACTTTTGAGGCAATACACCACACCCCTCTACAGTATTTATAGGAACTCAAACACTGAGATCCCGCTCTGTTCCAGTAACAAGAAGCCGAAAGCACCAGCCTGAAGATGACGAGTGAGACCTCGTCGAAACGTCGCCTAGACACCCCAACTTTTACACGGGAAGACACCCGAGGACACCAAAACCTGCATTCCTGTACCCGTGAAAATCTACGAAAACATATATATATATATATATATATATATATTCTCTTGTAATTTTGTCGCTGAAGCTTTGCAGTCCATTCAAACTAGTATGTGACCCAGGTATTTAAAATAAAAAGGCATGTGTGGTAATAAACATTTGGAAAGACCACCAAACTCATATCCCAAATTCTTCTCTGAGAACTTGAGGCCATTTTGAATGCAAGAACATTCCCGTCAGTTGTTAGATTCAGATATTTCATGTAAATTTCTGAGATATGACTACCTTCGAGGGTTATTCAGACCTCTGCCGCTTTCCCCTGGGGAAAACCTGAGGTTTAATGCTGAATCAGAACAAGTGGCAATTGGGTTTTTCTCAGATTGCCATTTGTTCCAATCAAGCACTAAAGAGCAGGTTTTCTGGGGGAAAGCAGGGCAGAGGCAAAACCACTCGAACCCATGCCTAGAAAGCATGGGACAAGTGGAAAACTGCATGAACCTGTGTTTTCTAGGCATTGGGACAAGCAGAAGTGTGAGTGAGCCCTTAGTTTAGCTAAACAAATAGATATTTCTGATTTTCCAATATGGCAGCTTTTCTCCAACATGGAGTTCTTAGAACTTTCAGGATGGTTATCATGACTGCGATTTTCAGCATTTACTCTAAATCAGTGTTTCCCAATCTTGGGTCTCCAGTTGCTTTTGGACTACAGTTCCCATCATCCCTGAGCACTGGTCCTGCTAGCTAGGGGTGATGGGAGTTGTAGTCCTAAAACCGCTGGGAAACTGTGCTTTAAATGGCTGGGCTGTGTTGGTTCAGTTATTTATTTTTGCAAATTGCACTGTATACACAGCAGGTCCAGTGCACCCATGAGGCATGAAGAAATGGTTGTCTCAGGACCACAGACTCTGGACAGGTGAGAGGGGTGACGGCAGGCATTGGCGCCACATTTTTGCATACCCTCACACCCATCCCTGGCCTCCTTTCTTTTCCCGCAAGGACACCTCCCAGCAACTGCAGAGAAAGAGGAGGCAGGGTTGGCATTTTCCATTGTGCCTGGAGTGGCTCGATTTCTCTCTTGACTCATAGTCTATTAAAAGTTGGGCGTGATGCAAGAGTTGGCTAGACAATAGCTGAAATCATCTCAGTAAAAGCACACCAGCAAGGGCACAGGGGAAGCCGCCTTAAACCAAGACAGATCATTGGTCCATCTAGTTCAGTACTGTCTGCCCTGACTGGAAGCAACTCTCCAGGTTGCACACACAGGCTAGCCCCTCCCTAACTCTGCCACTGAGTTGTGGCCATGCACACCAAACTAGAGAGCCATGGCTGCTGTTACTCTGGGGACCAGCAGGGGTGGGAGGAGAGCAGCCTGGGATGTGGTACCTAGTGGGAATTAGAAGCACCAATAAAGCATGACTTTATATCCCAGATCCGAGCCGTCTGATCTGTCCTTGGTTACTGCTGGGTTGATGATAAATCCTGGCAGCCAGTATGCATGAAGGAGAAGGTGGAAGTTGGGGAGGGAGAGCAAAAAGCGCTGGGAAAATAACCAACAGACGCTTGGGGAAAAAATAACCAAGGCAGGGCCTGACTGGCCTGGGTCATATCCCCATGGCTACAGGCTGCTCAGTAAGCTCCTTCCAGCTGCTCTTTGACTTTAGGAACACAAATGCATTCCTTGACCCTGGCCCCTTTGTTTTGACTGCCTCATAGCTCTCTACACTCATTAACTTCCTAAGCTGCTGCTCACAAGACACTGGCCAGGGCTGTTTTTCTGTTCGGTTTCTTCGACTGCATTGCACTTTGCTTCATTCTGGGCCTTGGCTTCCATCACATCAGTTCCAAAGAGGAGCCTTTATCGTTTTGGAGGACAACAGGTCAGGAAACCTTGGTAAGTCTCTCTTTCTTTTGTGAGCATGTGTGTGTTTTAAAAAAATCATAGAGCATTAAAAAGAAAATTGTAGGATTTCTCTGGTGGAGCATCTGTTTTGCGGGCAGAAGGTCTCAGAGCTGGTCCTTGGAGTGTCCCCTGCCTGAAACCCTGGAGAGTCACTGTCATTCAGTGTAGACAATACTGAGCAAGGTAGACCATTGATCTGCAGCTTTCTGTGTTCCTGTGCTCAGATACCAGTGTTGAAATGTAACATGCACCTGGAAGTGTTCCAACAAAAGGCAGAGAAAAGTAAGCTTTCAGTACTGCAAAGGTTGCATGGGATTTTTGTCCTGGAGCAACAGACCATGAGGAAAAGTTGTGGCATTTGAAACTTCTTAGTTTAGAGAGAAGTAGAGTAAGAGGTGACATGATAGATGCTTATAAAATGATGTGCTGCATGGAGAAAGCAGATAGAGAATGTTTTCCCCTCCCTCTTTCATAACACAAGAGTTTGTGGGCATCCAACAAAGCTGAATATTGATGGATTCAGGAAAGATAAAATTAAGTACTAATTCACAAAGTGCATAACCAAACTGTAGAGCCCATTCGCACAAGAGGCAGCGATGGCCACCAACTTGGGTGGCTTTAAAAGAGGATTGGACAAATTCATGGAGAAGACTTTGCAATGGCTATGTTCTACCTCCACTGTTGGGGGCAGTGATGCTTCTGAATACCACTTGCTGGAAGCCACAACAGGAGAGAGTACTCTTGTGCCTCAATCCTGCTTGCTGGTTTCCCAGTGGCCTCTGGTTGGCCACTGTGAGAACAAGATGATGGAGCAGATGAGCCACTGGCGTGATCGACAGGCTCTTCTTGCATTCTTATGTCATCTATGTGGACCAACCAGGGATAGAGATCTTCTCCCAATGCCCCAGTTTTTTTCCTCCCATCTGCTTGTCTTCAGATGAGGACACGGTGAACATTGGGAAGGGGGTGCAGTGACCATTCCACCACTGTTCCACACCATATTTGAGGGTCTGCATGTTGCGGATCAAATTGACCCAAGAGAAGAGGGAGGTTCCACCAGCTTAATTTGGGCACATTGAGCGGGCTTCCCCATTTGTCACTTCTTGCTAAAAAAAATATTGTGCCCCTCTCTTGTGGAACCCCATGTTTTCAACCTGTAAAGAAGATTAGTCTGTGTGAAACTGACTTCCCCAAGGTTACTGAGCAAGCTTCATACTTGAGCAGGGATTTGAACCTAGATTCCCTACTGGGAACAACATTTTCAGCAATGCAGCCGCCAGCAACCTAGCAACCAATTTAACCCATCCTAGGACCAAGTCTTGTGTTCCCTTTTTTTTTTTTTTTTTGACGGGGATAAAAAGTACCCAAATTTATATCAATTCCCATGCAATTCCACTGGAACTGGAATGTTTTACCCCCATCACAACCTTACTCTATGATCTCTGACTTAGAAAGAAACTATCCAAGTACCTGTGCACATTTCAATGGCTGGATTTTCCTGCAATAAGAACTGAAGTGGAGGGGACAGAGATTTTGCCCATTGCCATTTCTATTTTTATTGCAAGGGAACATGGACACTTGAACCAGTGCACCATATTCACATTTGATGGGGCTGCTCATCTTGTAGCTGACTATAAACAATTACGGTAAGTGGGAAGCAGGCTTTAGTGTAATCCCCCTGGAGTCCATAGGAGTGCTCCAAGTCTGCTCTGGAACGGGCCAACTTCTGCCAGCCTTAACCAACCTGGTACAGCTAGGCTTAAATATATAAAATGTACACAGTAAAAGAAGCATATACCCTTTTGCTGAGCAAGTTGTTATGAGCATGTCGGGACATTCTCACACATGTTGTTCAGGCTTGGTGTGAGATGCTTTTCATTATTCATTATCTCTCAAGTGACTCGTTTTGACCCATTCTTTTTAGACCTCTCCTTTATTTTGCTTGAATCTTGTCCCTGTAGTCATGTAGTTCTTTCCTCCTGAATTTTCCTACAGCTGTGTCTGTGGTCACCCCCCCCCCAAAGACATCGCAATATATTTCAGGTTGTTTTGTTTTCCCTAGGCTGTGTGCTGTCCTTAGGAAGTTTCAGGATGTTCCTTTGTGATGGAATAGACACCTATAGATCAATAAAGCAGCTGGAAAGTATACTTGAATGTGAAAGTGGCTCTGAAAATGGATCATGATTCTGTTCACGGAACTGAATCTCATTGATTTAAATGGGGTTTTCCATATGATATATTTTGAATTAGTGTCACATTTCCATTGTAACCTGGTTTACTGTGCCACAAAATTAGCCAATTCCTGGCCTCTCCACCTAATTCTGCTGATTTGAGTCTGAAGTAAGGACACACAAACGCTTTTCTGCCTCCTGCCCACACATAGTCTTACTTGCACTTGCTCTGGAAATTGATGTTTACACCAGCACCCTCTGCAAAATACAATGAGTCACAGTACCATCAAAGGTGGTCATGAAAAAAGATTCTAAGAATGTAGAGGAGGGGAAACATAATCGACTTGGCAGTTTCCTTTGTCTTCAGCAAACATCAGTGAATTTCCTAGAAATTCTGGGGGGAAAGGACTTGGCTGTAGCCCTGGCAGTTGTTGTTCATTAGCGAACTTGAGCTGCTTGGGGGAAAGCAGTTTCCTTGATATGCTGCTGCTGCTGCTGCTGATTTTGGTTACCCTGCTGTGGGGATACAAATAGCAGCACACAGAGAAGGGGGTATTCATATTCATATCACTTACCCTTCCTGCCAGGCAGCTGCTTGCTTACTTTCAGCCTTAGCTCACTCTTGAGTTCCTGAAGTTACAGCCATCTTCTTGTTAAACAGGGCAGGACATCAGTGATCCATGGGTAAGCATTAACCGTCCTCTGATATTTATTTACCAGCTGTAGATCAGAACAATAGCCTCCTTTTGATATTGGAGATGGGGCGTTTGAAGGGTAGAGCATGTGTCGATTTAGAGTTTACTTCTAAAAATTGTAGACAAGCTGGAAAACCAGGTCTTTTTATTTTCCTATCGTGGATGGGGGTGTTCAGCTTTTTACACTGGATAATAAACGTAAGTCCAAACTGCAATGTGCTTTTTGGATGGGCGGCTTATGATATGTCTTTGGGAGGGGGTTATCTCTTTATGACACCAAGCCTTGTTTTGCACACTTGGCTTCTTCCCAGCTTGGCCTGTGTCCATACAAGAAACATTATTCTTCCCAGCTTGCTTTTGGACATGCTCAATAGCTGTGTTTTGAAGTTTGATACAAGCAAGCACAACTGGCTTTTCCGCAGGAGGGCTGACGCCATGCCTGGCTCACAACAGCTGTTTTTAACAAACATTTACCAATCAATTACTGTATTGCATCAATGATTAAGGGCATTGAAAACAAAACAAAAACCAGAAACCCAAGGTAAGTTAATCTAGAGTACTTTCTTCTTCTTTGGGTGCACAGTCATTGGCATGAATGAGGTGGAAAGAATCCCTAGTTGATGATTCAACTTCCCTTGATCTTAAAGTAAGGGATGTGCTATAAGTAGGAAAAGCAGCAGTTACCTCGGATGAACTAAAGCTTGGCACTGCCAATTTGTGGAAAGCACACAGCGTGTCTGGCAGACATTTGTGGCAGCAGAAAACTGCTCCCTGTTCAGTCCATGACAGTTCAGTTGAAATAACAAGTCTGATTCACATGAACAACCTTGGGGGCAACCATCTGGAAACAACCTGGGATCACCTCTGATTGTGTGAACAAGCCCTATGTAATATTGTGCTACGGGCTTTCTTTCAAAATTATATTTTGATGCAAGATAGAATAGTGATCAGTAACCAGATTGGTCAGTGAGCCATTCCTCTACAACACCCCTAAGTTTACAAGGCTATAAACAAACTCTGGGGGCAGGGATAGTCTTTTTCCTTGCTCCACATGGCTGTGTTAAATTATGACGTGGCTGATGGCAGCTGCACAACTTTCCAGTTAACATTCATACCAACTGGAGTAATGGAGGATTTTGCAGGAGAAAGGGGAGGGTGAGATAATAAGTGAACAAATCTAGCTGATATGGTTCTGCAATGGCTGAAATGTTATCCAGGCAGAGCCCACTGTTGCAGGCAACACCAAGAGGTGTTTGATTAGGGGTGAGCAACATAGCTGTCAACGTTTTCCTTCTTTAAGGGAAATTCCCTTATTCCAAATAGGATTCCTCGCAAGAAAAGGGAAAGGTTGACAGCTATGGTGAGCAACCTCGAGCACAGGGACTGTTTGCGGCCCTCTAGGCCTCCATACCTGGCCCTCAGAACTCTCCCCAGACCACACCCTTCACTGGTCTTGCTTCCTGTCTTGAGTGACTTTGCCTTACAGGAAATTTATCCTTGAGTTCCGATAATGCCTCTTGATCACATGGAGCAAGGACAGAGTGTTATGTGTGTAGAAACTAATTTATGGTACGAAAGTAATTTTTTCATTAGTTGATTTACCCACATTTGCCTGTGGCCCCAACCACCACAGGTATGTGGCCCTCAGAAGGCTGTTCAGGTAGGAATGTGGCCCTCTGCAAACAGTTTTCTCACCCCTGGATTTGATGAAGTCAACAGTAGTAGCTGGTGGCCAATGGGAGTGGTGGGGCAGAAGGCAGGGAGTTCAAACAGCACAAGGAACCATAGCCAATGAGAGGCAGAGCCAAATAGTTCTGGCTTTGCTCCCATTCCAGCTCTGTTTGACAAGGACAACACTGAGATGAAGGAGGAAGCTGAAAGGCAGTACGACTTCTGAACTGATGGTGAGTAAGAAGGCAAGGCATTTGGGGTCTGCTTGAGGGCAGACTGAGGTAGGTGGCGCACTGCCCCATTCGGCCAAGCACTCTTTAGATCAGGGTTGTCAGCCTTTTTCGACCAACAGCATTTCTGTATGCTAATTTCACTAATATTATATAAGTTTTCATGCAAACTTTCCCCAAATATATGCATTTTTTATGTGCATGATTTGAGTAGAGAACTGCATCGCAAAATTTGGATAGAACAGTTGTATTTTGGTTCGTGTTAAAATACGTCTCAAATCAAATTTCCCCTTACACCACTATGCAGTTAAAACAGCTACAATACGATTCCTGGTTCTCTATGTCCTGCCAGCTTTCCAGACAAAACATTCTCTTCTTCTCCTCACTTCCAGGTAATGATTAACTGAAGATCATGACAGGCTCCTGGACGACGTGTTGCAATAAAAAGAGCATACCCAAGAATGGATTGCATGAATTGGATTCAGTGGCAGAGAAGAAGAAGGAAAAAATGCAGATGAAGCAAGAGATCACCTTGCTTAATGGCATTTCTTTGATAGTAGGGAACATGATCGGCTCGGGGATTTTTGTGGCTCCCAAGGGTGTTTTGATGTACAGTGGCTCGTATGGACTCTCGCTCCTCCTCTGGGCCCTTGGTGGGATCTTTTCCTTGTTTGGAGCACTCTGTTATGCTGAACTGGGGACATCCATTATTAAATCAGGAGCAAGCTATGCCTACATTCTAGAAGCTTTCGGAGGTTTTATAGCCTTTATCAGACTATGGTCTTCCTTGCTCATTATTGAGCCAACAACTCAGGCCGTCATTGCCATCACTTTTGCGAATTATATTGTTCAGCCGATATTTCCCTTCTGTGAGCCACCCTATGGAGCAGTTAGGTTGATTGCAGCTGCCTGCATCTGTAAGTAAAATTCTAGTCCATCAATGCAACAATTTATTTTGATTACGCAAGTTCAGGCCATGAACTGACAGTTTCATGTGTCTTCTGAGGGAAGGTTGCATACTAAACGCCTAGGCTCCTGCCACTGAATCAGAAGAAAAAGTCTGGATTCCAATAGACTTGATAGGAAAATGGGATGTGTGTGTGTGTGTATGTTAAATATTAAAGCAGTTTAGTAGCCATCTGTTAATTACAGATTTAGTAGCCATCTGTTAATTACAGATTTTTGCCCAAGACCCTGGAGAGTCATACATTGTAGGCAGCATGGGTCAGAAAGCTCCTGGTTTTCCAGGGTTTTTCTAGTGCTTCTCAGATATTAGAGATAAACAACAACAGTATTCACCACCTTTTTCTGAGGAATGAACATCTGTTGTTAATAACAGAATGCTGGGATAGAGAAGTCAGGAATGGGGAGCCTATGACCCTCAAGATGTTAGTGGACCACAACTCCCATGATCCTTGACCCCACTGACCAGGCTAGCTGAGGCTGAGGACATCTGGAGCAAAACCATCTGTTTCCCCATCCCTGAGACAGACAGCAGTGTGATCCAGCAAGACATCATTTTGAGGTGATGGTGGGAGGATGATGTTCTTATACTGTGTTTGTAGTCTAACTGCTTACTCTGGGAACTGCAGCTTTGGGAGGAGAATAAAGATCTCCTAAAAAAAAAAAGCTCAGCACCCTAAACAAACTACAGCTCCCAGAATTCATTGGAAGAAGCCATGCTGCTTAAAATGGTATCACAGTTCTTTAAATGTGGCCCTAAGACATGCTAAGGCATACAGGTTGAACAGTTCCCATAGCATTAGCCCAAAAATGCTATTTGGGAAGGATATATTTTTTGTCATCGGATATGACAGTTCTGGAATCTGTTTTCTTTGTTCCTTTTATTCTTTTACCAGTTATGAAAAACTTGAAATTTTGTTCTTAAAAGCTTTTTAAGAGCCCCATCATCATCTGAGGCCAGAAATTCCCAGACATATCAGGAATACTGCTGTCTCTAGCAGTGTCCGGGCAGAAATCAGTAAAAAGCTCGACTTTTCTGTCTTTTTCATAGCAAACTGCAACTTCGTCTCTGAATGCTAGAGGGCACAAAAAGAATGTTCTCATCATGCTCTTATCTTGTTAGTGAAATAATTGGAATTGTAAAAATAACACTTGCCCCCACCTGAAAACAGTTTTGGGTTATTTGTTTTGCACTCATACTGACAGCACTGTTTGGTGTTTTAAGATTTTACTTGGATTGCCAGCCAAAAACTGACCATGCATCAATCTTAGCTTTCTGAAAAGTATACCTACAAAATTTATGGGTTTTCAGATGCCTGTGTGTCGTACCCTTAATTTATATTTTTAGGCATACTTTTTAAAAAAAATGTGAATAAACCCTTTGTTCATCTTCATAACAGTCTTTTAAGGTAGGTCATTTATTATGTCTATTTTAAAGATTGGGAACTGAGGCTGAGTGACTTGTCCAAAACCAAGTCAGTGTCACAAGTAGGACTTAAACCCAGCCAGCACAATCCTATGCATGTTTATTCCCAAAGAACTTCCACGGTGCTCACTGTGTGGCACAAGTTCTCCAAAACCAGCTCTATCACCTGGGGCTGTATTGGGTGTCTGTGCGTTGACATCTTGGCACAGGAGGGAAGCCAAGATGATCAAGGGTCTGGAAATGAAGCCCTATGAGGAACAGTTGAAGGAGCTGTGTATGTTTAGCCTGGAAAAGAGGAGGCTAAGAGGAGATTTGATGGCCATCTTCAAATATCTAACGGGCTGTCACATGGAAGATGGAGCAAGCTTGTTTTCTCCTTTTCCAGAGGGTAGGACCCAAACCAATGGATTCAAGTTACAAGAAAGGAGATTCCGACTAAACATCAGGAAAAACTTTCTGACAGTAAGAGCTGTTCAGCAGTGGAACAGAGATGGTGGACTTTCCTTCCTTGGAAGTTTTTAAGCAGAAGTTGGGTAGCCATACAGTGGTACCTCGCAAGACGAATGCCTCGCAAGACAAAAAACTCGCTAGAAGAAAGGTTTTTCCGTTTTCGATTTGCCTCGCAAGATGAATTTCACCTATGGGCTTGCTTCGCAAGACGAAAACGTCTCGCGACTTTGTTTCCTTTGTCTAAAAACAAAGACATGTTTTGTTTATAAAGTTAATTTATTTTCCCTTCAATTTTTGAACTGCTCTTTACAGTATGTGTGACTTTAAAGAGCAGTTAATAAACTGTTGTTGTACCAAATTTGGCTTTGTTTGGACTTTTTTTGACCATAGGAACGCATTAATTGATTTTCAATGCATTCCTATGGGATTTCGTGATTCGCAAGACGAAAAATTCGCTAGACGACAAAACTTGCGGAACGAATTAATTTCGTCTTGCGGGGCACCACTGTATGTCATGTATTATCTAGTTGAGATTCCTGCATTAGCAGGGGTTACACTAGATCAGTGTTTCCCAACCTTTTTTGGGCAACGGCACACCTGTTTAATGAAAAAAAATCTCGCGGCACACCACCATTACAGCCCCGTGACGTCAGTGCGCAGTGTCACACCGGGAGGGACGCACGAAAGTGAAAGTTTTCAATTTTTTTCCCTCCCCCTTGCCGGGGAACCTCCAAGCTTTGGGGGTGGGGGGGAGGAGGCAGCAAAGCGAGGCAGGAAGGAGAGCGCGGCTTTGCTGAGTGAGCTTTGGCAGGGGCAGGGAATGAGAGCCGCGAGGCGGGCGCTGCAGACGGAGGCGCTGCCCGCCGAGCTCACAGCTCACCCGTCGAAGCCGGCACGATCACCCGCCGCGGGGAGCCGGGGGCGGCGGTGTGGTTGCCGGGCAGCGGGGGGGTGGTGGTGGCGGTGGCTGCTTGCCGCCCTCCTGGGCGGAGGCGGGCACGGTGGGCACCGGCACGGCCAAGGGCCCCTGCTTGGTGCCTTCGGATGTGGGAGCTCGCTCGCTCGCCGCCCTGCGTGTGCTCGCCGAGCGGCAATAGGATGTAGCGAGCGGCGATGGGGCTAGCCGGAGAAGAGAGGGCGAGCCCCCTCCGCTCCAGCCCTAAAAAGGGCAAGCCACGCCCCCTCCAGCCAGCCAGGAGGCGTGGCCGGATGGGATTCCCCTGCTCTCGCGGGGGCTGAGATGGGATTCCCCGCTCACGTGGGGGCGGATGGGATTCCCCGCTCACGTGGGGAAGGGCGTGATGCCCGCAACCCCACCTCCTGGGGCAGGCCCAGTGGCGAGCGGATGCGCAGGCCCAGTAGCGAGCGGCGATGGGATGTGGGAGCTCGCTCGCTCGCCGCCCCGTGTGTGCTCGTCGCCGCCGCCCCGCCTCTCACCGCCCGCCTCGCCCGCCTCCACGGAACACAAGGCAAAGTTCCACGGCACACTAGTGTGCCGCGGAACACCGGTTGGGAAACACTGCACTAGATGACCCTCAGGGTCCCTTACAACGCTACAATTCTATGATTCTATTATTTTTCTTTTCTTTAATTTTTCTTTTCTCCCTATTCTTGTTGAGTCTGTTGAGGCATGCTTAGAAAATGCAACACTATAAAACAGATAATATGCAGATCCATTGTTTCCTTACTGAAAAACTGACTTCATTCCAATGTCTCTCCAATCCTGCCTTCCATCTGGGAGGCTACAGTGATTAATCGGTGGCTCTCCAAGTATTATTAACTCCTATCCGGCCCAGCATAGCTCATGGTCAGATCCTGATTCAAATTACTGTTTGTTTCAGGTCCCCACCCCCCATTTAAGTCCTTATCATAGCCAGTTGATCTTTTCTGCCGTTCCAAAAAAAGGGGGGGGTTATGTTAATTGAAAAATGTCCAAGTCATCAGTATTCTAATGAAGTACAGCTAACTGGGTTTATCTAATTTGTATCCTGTTCTCTTATTAGGCTCCCTGACTTTTATTAACTGTGTCAATGTGAAGTGGGGAACCAGAGTGCAAGACCTTTTCACATATGCCAAAGTCATGGCCCTTATTGTGGTAATAGCTGTGGGTCTTTATAAAATCACCCAAGGTAAGAACTTACTTTCTGTGTGTAAATATGATAGCAAAACTGAACAGCATATAGACTCTGGGCTAGCTCATACTTTAATTCTGGGCTATTATTATTATTACTATTACTATTACTATTACTATTACTATTACTATTACTATTACTATTACTATTACTATTACTATTATGTTCTTCGCACATGAACCAAGTATCCCAGGTATCAAGTGAGAAGTTGTTACGTGAAGCAGGAATATTCACAGACACACCCTATAGTCAATGCTGGCAGGTTTGTGGATGCCATGGCACATGGTAAAGGCGATATGATGCTACTTTCGTTCAGCATTTTCATGTAGGGAACATTCTGATTCTCCCCCTGTTTCCTATAAGCTACATATTGGTTGTGTGTAGGCATGTAGATGTAAATAACCGCAGGCTTCTGATGTTTCCACAGGAGAAACTGATAACCTCAAGGAGCCATTTGAAGGCTCCACAGCAGATGCAGGATTCATTGCACTTGCCCTTTACTCAGCTCTTTTCTCCTACTCTGGATGGGATACACTGAATTTCGTCACAGAAGAAATGAAAAACCCAGAAAGGTATAGATGCCTGTCTTGGGTCATACCATTCTTGCATTAGGTGCCGAAGTTTTATGCCTATTTCAAGCAGGTCATTGTTATTGTTTTTCTAATGTGCCTCCCCTTTGGTTTACCCTTCAGTTGGTTGCAAATAACTGTTTTGTTTCCTTTTGCAGGAACTTGCCGCTCTCCATTGCAATCTCAATGCCCATCGTGACTATCATTTACCTGCTGACGAATGTGGCCTACTATGTTGTACTGGACATGCCTGCCCTCTTAGGGAGTGATGCTGTGGCCGTGGTACGTTGCAAGTCATGAGTTCATAGAATCGTAGAGCGGGAAGGGATCTCAAAGGACATCTTGTTCAGCCCCTGCCAATACGGGAGATTCACTGCTATAACATCCTTGATAGGTGGCCATCCAGCCTCTGCTTTAAAACCTCTAACGAAAGAAAGTCCACCACAGGCTCACCATGGACTCAAGGCTCAAGAAGTTGTAGTTTACATCATCTGCAGGGTCCAGGTTGTGGAAGGCTGGTTCTTGTCTTCCACTGTGTCATGTAATTCTGCTCAATATTGATCCAGGGCAGATTCCAACGTATAGTTAGCAGAGTAAAAACATAAAAACACGTCGCAGGATTCCCAAAAAATAGACCAGAGGCAATTAATGTTCCATCCAGCAGAGCTTTGCTGCTACTGAAGGCAAATGAGCATAATGGTCACAAATCCAATACATTCAGGGTTGGCACTGTCCATAAGAAATCCAGTTGCATCAAACTTAACTTAAACTTTAAAAAGGTAAAGGACTCCTGACAGTTAAGTCCAGTCACAGATGATTCTGGGGTTGCGGCGCTCATCTCACTTTACTGGCCGAGGGAGCCGACGTTTGTCCGCAGACAGTTTTTCCGGGTCATGTGGCCAGCGTGACTAAGCCACTTCTGGTGAAACCAGAGCAGCGCACAGAAATGATGTTTACCTTCCCGCCGGAGCAGTACCTATTTATCTACTTGCACGCTGACATGCTTTTGAACTGCTAGGTTGGCAGGAGCAGGGACCGAGCAACAGGAGCTCACCCCGTCGCGGGGATTCGAACCGCAGAACTTCTGATCAGCAAGCCCAAGGCTCTGTGGTTTACACCACAGTGCCACCTGCGTTTCCCAACTTAAACTTACAATAACTTATTATAAGTCTAAACCTTAACACTAAGCATACTATGTACAGAACACCACACCAGAAGGAAAAGAGAAAGTGAATCCAAGACTCCTCCTTGCCTATTATTATAACTATGACAGAAAAAGATAACAGAACCAGTTTAAGCCACCTGTACTCAGCTTCTGTGAAGGAATAACCCAAACATCCGGAACCTTCTGCCTGTTTCTTTCACACACAGAAGCTTCCAGAACCCTCTTGAATTAATTAGAATGGGAAAGATCTCTACTCATCAGATCAATACTTTCTGTACTAAGAAATGCAAACTGACACACTGCCCACCAGTACCTGACAAAAATGTCAAATTCTACCCAAACTTCCTTCCTTCCTTCCTTCCTTCCTTCCTTCCTTCCTTCCTTTCTCTATCTATCATCTATCTATCATTCTCTCTCATGTGCACTCAAACTTCAACAGCCAGGAAAACATGTCTTATTAGCATAACTGACTCCATTAGTGCAAACTGGCAATTTTAGTTGAAAATTATAAGCACAAATTACATATCTTGAAAGCATGCATTGGCATATGCATTAAACTGTCATTCCAAGTGTACTAGGCTTTAGGAAAGCATCTCTTAACCAAATTAGATTACTGTACATTTTATGCCCAGTTCTTAAAACTATTATAGGATTTAAGGAGTCAATGGGGGCCAACTCAACAATATTTTTGTGTTCAGCCGTTGTCTGAAACCCATAACTGTTGATCCATCAGATCCAGTCTGTTACCTAATATCCTGGATTGTGTGGCCAGCTCATATCCAGTTCTTGAAATAGTGGGAGACTTCAAATGTTCAGGCAATTATACATGGAAAGTATGGTACATGAAGATTTGGTTGCAAGCAAGCCTAATATGCAAGGCTGTTGCAGAATAATAAATCTGGGCCCATACATCTGTACTTGTTGACTGAATGCACTTGTAGCCTGATTTTCCCTGTTGTCTGCTTCCAGAGGGGTGAAGAAGGAACCCTTCCTTGCATCTTATAAATATATTGCAGAGCATACTGCAGAATGTACAGTTTATGTAATAATCTCCTCTGCTCTCTTGTACACAATTTAGGAGTTCACAAAATCCCACAGTGGTGATTAAATTCCACCACTGGGTTGTGATCAATCTTTTAAATACATATTAGTTTCACTTTCTCATGTTGTTTAACCATCCACTCACTGGCAATTTAGCTGTGTGTGACAGAAAACTGAAATATTATTAGTGTGGCTTTTAAAAAGCTGTTCCAAGATTATGGTGGGGCACTGTTGTCAAAAATGAGCTCGCCCGACTTTGTGCTTGAGCTGTAAATTTCCATGACAGTTGGCTGGCATTGTGAAACTAGCTGAGTGAGCCTATTTTCTTTTCTTCTTTTTTTCTTTTGCAGACTTTTGGTAATGAGACTCTTAGCCATGCTAAGTGGATCATCCCTATTGCAGTGGCGATGTCTTGTTATGGAGGATTAAACTCATCAATTATTGCGGCTTCCAGGTAGGTGACATTCAGAAACTAGGACTGTGCAGATGGAGCCAGTACCATTCTGCCAGAAATGATTTTGCTGAATAGAGTATCATACTGCTACAACTTAGCGAAGCTTCTGTCACTTTTTCTCTTATAAGCTAAATGGATTGTGCTCCCGCCCCAAGAAAAATCCAGCAGTAAAACGGCTGTAAAATACAATTGAATGTCAGTTAACATAGTCAGCTCTTAAATCTGAAATTCTGCTGTGTAGAGCTAGTCAGTTTTAGGCATTTAATAACAAGGATTAATTGGGTTTAATTCAATTGCACAATAATTATAAGAGGATACATAGCAGTGTGTATTCTGTTTATCTTTTTGAATTTCCTATGTGATTTTTTTAAAAAGCTGTTCAGAACTCCAGATCCTCATTCCACTGAAAGCTGAAGAGCTTAGAATACTGTTCATTGCATATTTTTTTTAAAAAAATGCAAATTAATGGTAATTCTGCATACACTGGTAACTCAGCAGCATGGAAATGACATGAGACTGAAAAGGACCTCAAAAGCACACTGCCACCTGGTGGTCTACTTTAGGAATGCAGAAACCTTTTACAGTGGTACCTTGGGTTACATACGCTTCAGGTTACATACTCTTCAGGTTACAGACTCCACTAACCCAGAAATAGTGCTTCAGGTTAAGAACTTTGCTTCAGGATAAGAACAGAAATCGTGCTCCGGCGGTGCGGCAGCAGTGGGAGGCCCCATTAGCTAAAGTGGTGCTTCAGGTTAAGAACAGTTTCAGGTTAAGAACGGACCTCTGGAACGAATTAAGTACTTAACCCGAGGTACCACTGTATTGCCATGCCTAATTCCACTTAGGCCAAGCATACAGCACCAAGCAAATGTTCTCTCATAAGCCGTATAAACTCTTGCCTTTTCATCACTCTCTGTGACAAATAATTCAGGAGTTCTGCAAAGAGTTCTGCTGGCGTAACAAGCTGTGGGATGTGAGTCCCCCTTGTCACCTGGCAACAGGTATGGAGAACCTTTGGCCCTTTTCTGAACTACAATTCCCATCATCCCTGGCCACTGACCATGCTTGCTGCGGCTCACAGGAGTTGAAGTCCAGCATCATCTGGAGGCCCAAGGGTTCCTCACAGCTGCCTTGTAATACTGATACCAAGGCTGGTGCAAGGCATTTTGCCGCCTGAGGCAAAGGAAAAGATGGCCAGTTCCACCTGGAGACGGGCAACTGAATTTCCCTTTAACACTGCCAACAGAGCAACACCCTCTGGCGTATCTGAAGACAGCAGCTTAGCTGGGGAGGGGACACACACAGAGAACTCTACCATCCAACACCTTGCCACCAATTCCTGCCCTCTGCATTTTCTGCCTCCTACAGTCTAACAGCAGGGCCGGCCTGGACTGAGACACATGAACATATACCATTATGCCCATGTTACACTGGTGCAATGAGATCCTACACTGATTTTTAGGGCGCATTTAGCCATTCCTTGCTGATAACAGTGACTATGGGCTGATTCAGAAGTTGTGAGTCTGGTGCAGTTATCATTTCCCCATGACCGGGTCCAGTAACAGGAATTACATGGAACGGATGACATGGGATCTCTCACCTTAGCACAGCAATTGTGGAGTAACCACTTTCCAACAGAGGAAAGTGTCTGGCACCAGAGGTGGTTTTAGGGTGGCACAGCCGGTGAGGTGGCACTGGGTGCCCAGGGCTGCAGGGGATGCCACAACAATGTTATAGACTGGAGGATGAGAGGTGGGGGAACAGATTTTAGAGTTGCATGGGGCGCTGCTTAAATTTGAGTGCCCAAAGTCTGCCACTGCTGGCACCTTCATCACACAGCTTTTGGCAAATGCTGAAGACACGCCTCTTTATTGTATGTATGTATGTATGTATGTATGTATGTATATTTTTAGGACCCGCCTGAGTTCTGTAAATTTTATTTTGAACTGTTCCTAATATTGTGTAATGTTGTTTTTTAGTATTTCGTTAGAGAGCCATGTCACATGTCACCTTAGAATATAATAGGACTGTGCACTGATAAGACTTTTTAAAACCTTGCGGCAGGCTTTTCTACGTTGGAGCCAGAGAAGGACAACTCCCAGATAGCCTGAGCTTGATTCATATAAAATGTTTCACACCTGTTCCTGCCCTCGTTTTTAATGTAAGTGATTACAAAGTGTAAGAAAGAAAAGCTCATTTTCATTTACAGTGGTACCTCAGTTTTTGGACATCTCCGTTGCCGAACATTTCGATTTTTGAACGCGCCTCAGAAGTCAAATGGCTTCCATTGCATGTTTCTCAATTTTCTCAATGAAATTTGCATACCACCCTTTGTACCTTGGTTTTTGAACATTTTGGAAGTCGAATGGGCTTCTGGAGTGGATTACGTTTGAAAACCGAGGTACCACTGTATATTTGTTTCGTTCTGAAATCTACATTTCAGAGAGCCAGTGTGGTGTAGGGGTTAAGAGCGGTAGACTCATAATCTGGTGAACCGGGTTCGCGTCTCCGCTCCTACACCTGCAGCTGCTGGGTGACCTTGGGCCAGTCACACTTCTCTGAAGTCTCTCAGCCCCACTCACCTCACAGAGTGTTTGTTGTGGGGGAGGAAGGGAAAGGAGAATGTTAGCCGCTTTGAGACTCCTGAAGGGGAGTGATAAAGCGGGATATCAAATCCAAACTCTTCTTCTTCTACATTCAGTGCATTCTCAATCCTACCGGTACTGCATGAACTCAGCCAAGCAAACTCACTCTGTTCTTACCAGGCCAGTTCCTTGTTGTCATCCTCACAACTAAGAACACACTCATGGTAATAGCTAAGTACAGTGACTTTTGGATATTCCCATCCCTATTATACAATTCCGAAGGGGATCACATCATCGGTCGTATATGCAGATCCTGATCACTCTGCGTGCAGTCTTGATTGCTGGATGCAAGCATCTGGCCAAGGGATCTGTTTATGCAGTGATCAGATGTGCAGGAGGACTCTGATCTGCTTTCTTGTTGGATCAGGGCACCTGTGACCATATCCAGTGCTCTTTTTCTAAAAAAAATGTTTAGGGGTACTCTCATTTTGACTCAAGAAAATCACCATTTTATAGTTCAAATCGGGAAAAATACAGTAAATGGACAAAAGTACAAAGATTCACAAAATGTTTAGTGGTATGCGTCCCCCTATGTCCCCCCCCCAGAAAAAAGCACTGCCAACATCACAAAATATCATGCAACCATAGAAAAAGAAAACAAACTGTCAAATGATTAAAAAAAAATCAAGGACAAACCCTTGGAAGAAATTAAAAAAACTGCATGTGCTTTTGCAGAAGATTCCCAAAATCTCAAAAAGGTTGCAAAATGTTTTTGTCAGGCTTTAAGCAAAGAACATTGTGTGTAGTGTGTTATCAAGTCTGTGTTTAGAATGTGGTGTTTAGGAAATTATATATCTCTCTCTTTTCTTTTTGTTATCTCTTTGTAGGGTTTAATGACTTTGATTTATCTCCTTGTGGAAGATGTCTTTCTGCTGATTAATTACTATTGCTTCAGCTATTGGTTCTTTGTTGGGTTATCCATTGCAGGGTTAATATACTTAAGATATACCCAGCCAGACAGGCCAAGACCCATTAAAGTAAGTAAATAGCAGAGCAGAAGCTTCAAAATGTGCGCATAGGTGTGAGTGCGTTGCAGCTTTGCTATCAAGAACGTGTAGAGTCACATTTTCTCCTGCTTAAAACCCCTTTAAATTGTGGTGCAAACTAAATTGGTCCTTGATACCCATCTTCTCCTGATAGCATTGAGGTGAGAGAAAAATTTCCTGGTCAGACCATGACCTAGAATTAGTCTGAGCATCAAGTACAGTTATTTATCTTTTGGAAGCTGCTCTGAAAATAGTGCTGCCAGCATCTCATGGAGGAAAAGGCTATCGATGGCTTCTAGGCATGATGGCTACAGTCTACCTCCACTATCAGAGGCAAAAGTGCTTCTGAATACCAGTAACTAGAAATGGTAGGAGGGGAGAATGCTCTTTCGCTCTTCTGCTTGCAGGATTCCCTCTGGCATCTGGTTGGCTATTGTGAAAACAGGATGCTGGGCAAGAATGACCATTGGCCTCACCCACAGGCTCTTCTTATGTTCAGCAGTGACACAGTTGTGATCAGGCATGCTATGGAGATTCCATTTTTAGTTATCATTGCTACTCTCCTGAGTTATCCTGCCTGAGTATTCATACCCCAGGACAGCCTTCCTCAACCTGGTTCCCTATGTACTGGGGGAAGCTGAGGGAAGCCATAGTCCCAAACATCAGGCTGAGGAAGGTCGCTCTAGACAGCTGTATCCTTAACTCAACAGTATTTCATGTGTATACTTAGTGTCAGGAGTTCAGCCTACACTCGAGTAGGACTTTGGCAGAGACACATGCATGACTGGCATGCTCCCTCCCTCCTGGTCAATCATTCAGGAGCTTCATAAGCTTTCTTCAGCCCAAACATCACAGCGACCGATGTCAACCGACACTGGCACACTTAGGGATCCGCAGAGTTTGCGCATTTCACTTGACAGAACTCAGCATTTTGGCTAATCTACTTTACATATAAACACACAGAGAGCACTGCAACATGGCTCCCTCTCTAGCATCAGACAGCAAAGAGAAAAAGAACAATGGACAATAGCTCCACTTCACGGAACACAGTAGCACAAACATCCTGTCTCCGTCACTTCCCACTCTGTGGAGTCAAAGCATATACTGTCATGTGAAAGACAACAATCCTATGACTGCAATCATAGAGCAGGAATTCTAACACCTAGTATATTGCAATGTTACCAGCTATAGAAATGCTTACCTAAAACGGCGGGGTTGTTGTCAGTTGCTGGGAATCACTGGCGGAGAGAGTGCTGTTGCAGTCATCCAGCTTGTAGGATTACAGGCAACTGTGAGAACAGGATGATGAACCAGATGATGTTATTATATGATGTGGTATCATGCTGCAATTTCCCCACAGCCTTTCCTATAACTTGCATTCCTCTTTTTGTACCTGCAGCTCAGCCTCTTCTTCCCCATTGTGTATTGCCTGTGCACCCTTTTCCTAGTCATAGTCCCACTCTTCAGCGACACAATCAATTCCATTATTGGAATTGGTATAGCACTCTCTGGAATTCCCGCTTACCTTTTGGGAGTCTATTTACCCGTAGAAAAGAGACCTTGGTACCTGCGAAGGCTTTCAGGTAAGAAATGTTTATTGTAACAGTGGTGCCTCACAAGACGAAAAGAATCCGTTCTGTGATTCTCTTCGTCTAGCGGTTTTTTCGTCTTGCAAAGCAAGCCCATTAACGGATTAGCGGATTAGCACTATTAGCGCTATTAGCATCTTTTAGCGGCTTATCTGATGATCGGATCAGCTGATAAGTGGCTTAGCGGCTTAGAAAAGGGGGGGGAGCAGCAGGAACTCGCAAGACATTGTCGTCTTGCGAAGCAAGCCCATAGGAAATTCGTTTTGCGAAGCACCTCCAAAACGGAAAACTCTTTCGTCTAGCGAGTTTTCCATCTTGCGAGGCATTCGTCTTGCGGGGCACCACTGTATTTAAAATGGGGGGTTTTTGTTATGTAATTGGAAGTACTCCGATGCATGCTGGACTGCTATTTAGGCAGCAATACATTATGGCTTTTAGTGGATTTTAAAGTATTTATGTCAACTGTTATCTAATAGTCATATCACTCATTATCCCAGGGGTAGCAGACCTGGTTTTCTCCTGATGTATTTGGACTGCAGTTCCCATATGACCCAGCCAACATGGCCAATGGTCAAGAACGATGGGAGTTGTAGTTCAACAGTATCTGGAGGGCACTACATTGGCTATCCCTACAATATCGTAGCTCCCTTTGCAATGGCCAGATTGTCCTAATGACGGAAAAGACTGCCATGCTCACTAGGTTTTTGATATTAGGCAGAAACACCCTATATCAGTGAAGTTCTTAATTTCATAATTTCATATCATTGTTTTATCTTGTAGCTACAGCCACTAAGTATGCCCAGATGCTGTTTTGTTGCTGCCTGACTGACCTGGATATTGAAACGGAGACATCGGAAACCAAAGACAAGTAGAACAAATTGGACTGTTTTCTCCATCTGAAGACTCCGGCGTCACTGGGACATGTTCCCTTTGTCTTCCTGTGCCATGCCAAGCCATGCACAACTGTATTGTGCATCATTTTGATGTTCCTTAATCTGTGCTGCACTCTTAGTCTTTCCTTTGTCTGAGGATGTCTCCATGCTGATTCAATAGCTGGTAATTATACACTATTTGAAAAATAGAAGGTACATTATATAGGAACAAGCAATAAGTGCTAGGATTTCTTTAAGGAGCTCATTATAGATGTCTTCAGGTTGCCAATTGAAAGTAGAGGTCTGGGAAGGAAAACGTAAAATGATGTGAAGAGGAGGAACTAAAAATAAATGCATTTCCAACCTCAACCTTTTCCCCAAAAGGGCATAGGAAAAAGCGTCCATGTATTAAATTTTTAGTTCTAAGGTGCTGCAGGGCTGCAAACCTATGCCCGGGAGCCCAACTGAACTCAATGGGACTTCTGAACAGAGCTGCTCAGGATTTTGACTTTTATACAGAGAACGTGCAAATTCATTTCATTCAGCGCTGGTTAAATCAAAGTAGTAACACTGCAGTCTGAATCTGTGGGGAACTGCATTGTGGCAATGGACTATCAAAATTGGTGGAAGGCTATCAGTGATACAGCAAGGAGTTGCCCTGTGCTCTTGAACTGATCTTTGTACACCTGATCTTCAGATTCAGCACCAGTGCAGCACCTGCCATTGGCTGTGTTGCACCCAGTACATTGCCTTACTGCAGCAGTAGCCAATGTGGTGGCCCCCATCAAGTCCCATCAGCCCCACATCCCTTATGGTCCATGGTCAGGGCTCTCGTCAGGCAACGACTGGAGGCCACCACGCTGGTGACTTCTGCCTTAACCCCTTGCAGGACACCATTGTGCTACAAAGGAAGGCATGTTCAGCGACGATCCAGGCAGTGTCTTCAGCAGAATGGAAAGCATTGTTGGAGAAGCACAGGTGTTCTGTTATGGATACAATTCTGTACTCAGGATTTATAATCCTCCTTGACATTTTTTTTTATTCCGAGTGTGGCTGAGCTGAGCTTGATGTCTTTATCCCACATGCCATGCTTAGAATTCTTCTTTTGCTACATGTCTCTATACTACCACAGCTAAAGGAGCAAATTGTGCTGCCAGTGATAATTATCTGTGCCGAACAACTACCACTTTTTCCTTCTGAATATGCAATTGACTGAATAGAATGAACACAAAGCATAAACTGATCAACTCCCCCCCTTCCAACCAAAGCATTTTATATTACAAGCAATGCATGTGGTATTTGCAGCAGAGGGTGACTGCCTGTTAAATATGCTTCTGTTTTGAATAAACTTGGGTTAAAAAATGATGTGAATGTTGTCTAGAGATGTCAGAAATAGTTGTGCCAAAGCACGTGCGATCTTTATGTTGTATCTTTTTTTCCCTTAAAGAATCAAAATTTGTAAGTAAAAGTAATTTATTTCCCCATCCCACCAAAAACACAACCACCCCAACTCACTTCAAAATTATAACTATCTTGATGAATGTTCCTCGAATATCTGCATGTTCAGAGAATATTTGCTATTTGACATCAATATTACATCCAGTCGTATTTGATATGTATGTAATCCTAGCTCGTCCGCTAACCCTGCTTCACAAGGGTACTTTGGTACCTGTGGTTCATGGATCAGGTTAGATCATAGAGAATTTCAGTGCCTCGGGTTCATAATGAATGGTGCAATCCTTCCAAGCCAATTGCTTCTGTGTCTCCCAACCAGAGGCTAAAATAACTCAGTAGAGTATGGAGTCCCACAGCAGCTAAACCAGTCCCAGCAGGAACCTACTTAAAACAATCACTACTAGATATAGTGTCAGTCTTCGTGGGAACAATATAGACTGGACTCCAGATTGGCCCTCATCTAATAGCATATTTGACTGACTTCTTAAGAAAGCTCACTGCTCCCCCCCCCAAAAAAAATATCCCCCCTTCAGCTGCTTCAGCCCCCACCCCCCATTATTCTTGTACTGTCTGAATGCCCTGAAGCTACTTAACTCCACTTTTTCCTCTGGCAGAGGATGAGGGAGAGAAAGGTTGACACAGCATCATTTGTTTTTTGTCCTCAGGTTTTAAAGAACAAATAGGCCCTGCTTATGTGGCCAGGGGATATGTGAAATCTAGATAAAATTAGCACTGTTGTTCTTTACCTAGTGCCAAACATTTTACAATGGGGGAAGGTGTTAAAACAAATAACCGCTGCTGAAAAGTTTACTTTAGTTGTTCTCAGAGTAACACCAGGGTGTGGGAATAGGGAACTTTGAGTCATTCTTAGAGAAAGCGTTCTCTCAGAATGTTGGCAAGCATGGAGAACATTTCATTTCCTTTGTAATAGAAGTTAAGTTGACTTTTGGGAAAAGATGAAAGGCAAATGTTGGCAGGGTAATAACTGACAGTGGCAGCCAAGACAGTGGCAGAATCAGATGCAGAGCGGCACAAGTTCGGATTAGTGACACTGTGGAGTAGAACTGGGAGCTCATTTTGTTGAAAAAAAGAGGGTTCAGAAATGGCTTGCATCCAATGGTGACTGACTGGTAAACAATTGTATATGCAGGTGGCGCTGTGGGTTAAACCACAGAGCCTAGGACTTGCCGATCAGAAGGTCGGTGGTTCAAATCCCCGCGACGGGGTGAGCTCCTGTTGCTCGGTCCCAGCTCCTGCCAACCTAGCAGTTCGACAGCACGTCAAAGTGCAAGTAGATAAATAGGTACCACTCTGGCAGGAAGGTAAACAGCGTTTCTGTGTGCTGCTCTGGTTCACCAGAAGCGGCTTAGTCATGCTGGCCACATGACCCGGAAGCTGTACGCCGGCTCCCTCGGCCAATAAAACGAGATGAGCGCCACAACGCCGGAGTCGGCCATGACTAGACCTAATGGTCAGGGGTCCCTTTACCTTTACCTTACTTACACAAAAGATAGTTAGCATTCATTCATTCATTTATTGCATATGTGCAATACGAGCTTAAAAGGAGAGTCCACTGCCTTCCAAGGGAATCAGTTCCACTGTCAAACAGCTCTTACTGATGTTTAGTCAGAATCTCCTTTCTTTTAACTGGAAGGAAGCCATTGGTTTGGGTCCAATCTTTTACAGCAGGAGAAATCAAGCTTGCTCCATCTTCCACGTGACAGCCTTTTAGATACAGTATTTGAAGATGGCTATTCTCTTTACCAGGTTAAACAAACCCAGCTCACTCAACCATTCCTCACAGGGCTTGATTTCCAGACCCTTGATCATCTTGGTCACCCTCCTCTGCACATGTTCCAGCTTGTCAATATCCTTAAATTGTTGTGCCCAGAACTGGACACAGTATTCCAGGTATAGTCTGACCAAGGCAGAATAGACTGGTACTATTACTTCCCTTGATCAGGGCACTATTCTTCTGTGATTGCAGCCTTTTTTGGTGCTGCATCACACTATTGACTCATGGTAAGCTTATGGTCTACTAAGACCCCTAGATCCTTTTCACATATACTACTAGCAAGCCAGGTGTCCCCCATCTTATATTTGTGCAGCTTGTTCTTCCTACCTAAGTGCAGAAGCTGACATTTGCCCCTAGTGAAATTACTGTAGTTTGGGCCCAGTTCTCCAAACTGTAAAGGTAATATTGAGTCCCAATTCTGTCTTGAGAGCCAGTGTGGTGTAGTGGTTAAGAGTGATAGACTCGTAATCTGGGGAACCGGGTTCGCCTCTCTGCTCCTCCACATGCAGCTGCTGGGTGACCTTGGGCCAATCACACTTCTTGAAGTCTCTCAGCCCCACTCCTTCAGGTAGTGATAAAGCGGGATATCAAATCCAAACTCCTCCTCCTCCTCCTCCTCCTCCTCTTCTTCTTCTTCTTCTTCTTCTTCTTCTTCTTCTTCTTCTTCTTCTTCTTCTTCTGCAGCATTAGCTTCCCCTCCTAGTTTGGTATCATCTGCAGATTTGATGAGCATCCTCTCAATTCCTTCATCCAAGTCATTTATAAAAACCTTGAACAACAACAGGCCCAGGAAAGGAGAGGTGTGAAAATGTCTTATTATCCATTACCACCCATTTCCCGCTTGTAATAAAAAGTCCATTTGCAAAAGACGGCTATCTACTATTCTAGCTGGGTAGCTGCAGACAGAAAATAGCAGTTAAAAAAAACAATCAAGGTTGAATTTCTTTTTATTGTAACCTATTAAACACCCTTTGATGCACATAAATGTTCTTTGCTATATTTAGGGGGGCAGATCACCAATTTGCTTCTTCTAATGGTGTCGGTGGATGAAAACCTAGCAACAGGGCATACAAGTTCAAACTGCTATTGGAATAAAACCTGCCACCACTGGAATGAAACTACTTTCATTAGGGGGAAATGCATATTATGCTTTTATGAGCTGTCCCTTATCTCTTGCAGAAAGCTTTCATATTGCTTATAAAAAATATGTGATGCCAAAGGAGTATTCTGAGTTTGGGGAAACCTCCTCAGCAGCAGAAGTAATTGCTAGGTGGAGAAATTCCTCTTCCTCTTCTTCTTCTTCTTCTTCTTCTTCTTCTTCTTCTTCTTCTTCTTCCAGAATCTTATTAATCTAGATTTTCAAGATAGCCTGCAAAAGAGAACTATAAAAAAAATGAAACAGATCAAAAACATCAGAAACAATGGCAATTATCGTAGCAACAGTAAAAATACAAAAAGCAGTAGATATAAAATCAGTTAAAATCATGGGGATTTTTTTTTAAAAAAATGTCTATAATGTGGCTCTCCAGGCACCATGTCACATAGCAGCTTGTAAATAATATTCATTATTATTAAGAAAGCCTACAGAGTGGCAGGGATATACAGAGAGAATGACCTCTGGTGGCAGACTTAACAAACAGGTAGGTTCCTTTTTTGAAAAGGGGACAAAGCTAACATTTTCAATGAATATATCCCCTCCACAGACACCTCTGTGGTGATGACGGTATTAAAATATCCTGTTGTTCTTCAATGAAAGAGAAAAGGGGAGACCAGATAGTATCAAAGCTATCTTTTTTGGAGATGCGCTTGATTAGTCACCAATGGTATGTGTGGCATTCTGATAGAGCAATACTCCAGATATTATTAACCCAAGCCTCTGTTAGTATATTAGAGGTTTCCTTCCATCGTTGGGAAAAGGAAAATTGAAGGAAAGAAAGTGGCAGTGATTTATGCAAGCGCTGCTGAATCCTTGCCTGGCTTGGAGCAACGCAAACACAAAACCAACACACAATAATGCAAATGTGGTGTACTAGAAGCTGAACCCACTAGAAGCTGTTCAGTGAAGCTTACTCCCTAAGTAAATGTGTTTGGGACTGCAGGCTTAGCTGCATAGGTTTTCACTCATGGTGGTTTTCGGTGAACAGACCTTTGATCCTTAGGAAGATGCAATTATTCAGCCATTTATATTGTGTTAATCAATTTAATAGAATGTGATCCTTGGGGGGGGGGGAATCAAAAGTGCTTACCAATTACAAATAGTGTCTATGGAAAGAAAGCAATGGTTTTGACCTTTCTACTGTTATTGAATGGTAAATAAAGGCATCTATTGTTGGAGCTACAAAAATGTCTCGTCTGTAGTGGAAGGGATTTGTTTATGGAATGACAGACAGTGTTCATTTCTATTTTTAACCAGGCTGCTTGTTTTTATGTAACTAAAGGGCCAATTCCTGCAATTGCTTTGGGGATTATTTATTTATTTATAAACATGAAGCCTTGCCACACAACCATATTATTTACACAATAAATCTGCTTTGTTAGTGCAAGATACAAGTATTAACACCTTTCCTTAGCAGCAAATCTACAATACTATGTTATTGTGCAATCTCTACTCCACAAACCAATTTACTGCAGAAGAGCCTAGACTACTTAATTTACTTTCCACATTGTTATCAGTCACTTTTTACATTATTGAATGTAATACAACCTCTGCATCACTTTTGAACTACCCATATTGGGTCTGGCTTCCCACTTGGGAGGAGGGAGCCTTGAAGCCAAGTTATTTAAACATTAGCCCGATCCAAAAGCCCAGTGCAAAGAGCCAGTGCTGAGACTGACAAGGCTCTCTATGCTGGCTATCAAATGTATTCTCCCAGAGCCAAAGCATTGGTAGCCAAAACAGAATGTTGACTCACTATTAGAGAGAAGGAAGAGGGCAGGAAATAGGGGATAGAATAGAATGCCCTGGAAAATGACATGGCTTGAACACAGGTCCAACTTGTTGAACCCTATTCGCCAATTTTATTACAGGTCCAACTTGTTGAACCCTATTCGCCAATCTAAAATATGTGTGAAGATGACCCTATTAACCCTTAGACTTGAACAGGAGGCTGTAAGAGCAAACTAGTAAGTCCTTGTTTTTCATAAATTGCTCAATTAAGATTCCATTAGGATTCATTCAATCCAAATTATTATCTTGAAACAAATCTTACAAGAAAATGTGTTAAAGGTTCTGTTTTTTAGGACTGATCAACCATCGTATTTGACTATTTGTGCTAGCATTTGTGTTTAAAGATTAGGCTACAAATTTTACTGAAAAACAGTAATGGATAACGTTCATAGCCCTTTAGGTTGTGTTTTTTTTTAATGCCCTAATCTTAATACTTTTAAGTCCCATCGCTTTGTCGCTTATATTCCGTGTGATATAAAGATGAACAAATGCAGAGGAATTCACTGAACACAGCATATCCCTCAGGAACTTGCATGGCAGACTAAAACACTGCTGTTCTGTTTACAGCATTGGGAAAGGAACAATTAGACATTGAATCTAATAATCCCCCAGTACATGTGCCAGGAAATCAAATACACAGAGAATTTTAGAAAAAAGGATAAACTGTACTACAAGGGATAGTAGAATAATGGATTTATTCTTCACCAGGGAAGCATTTATATTCCCATGACTTATTTGCATTTAATCTTCCTGAATATAGGTTTGTAAAAACTCTCTTAATTCAATCAATCTTAATTTTTTTAAATAAAACAGGTTATGACCATTTCCACTGTGTAGCTGGGTTCAGTCAGCTACCCTCCTATGCTGGTCACTAAAACATACAGATTTTGGTTACCTTGGCCTCCTTGCCCTGCTGCCAAAATCACACAACTGCCTAACTTGCTTTTTACCTTATTTGCCGCTGCAGCTGATGTCAGGAGTGAGCCAGCAGTAATCAGAATAAGTGAAGTCAGCTCTTTATGAGAAAAAAAACAGGATCTTCACAGGGGTGCCAGACCTAATGAGCACAGCAACTCTGCCTAAGTCCCCTCCTCTCCAGGGTTTTCCCCAAGCAATCTGGGACTGCACCTGTGTGCCTTTGCTCCTTTCACTTCATGCCTCTCTATGTCCTGGGAGCCTGGGGGAGGAGAGGAGCATGGTACAGGAGGGAGAGACGTGAGCTTCTATACCAGCCTGACTTATCTCTACCTCTTGGCCTCCCTCCTCTCCTGCTTCTTCTGGACTTCTCTCTGACACAAGACTTTCCCAGCTCAGTTACCTCTTCAGCTTCCGACACCTTCTTCTCCCAGTCTTCTTCCTCTGACCACTCATTGCCATCCCACCACCACTCCCTAGGCTTTGAGCCTTCTTCCCTTGGAGGTTCCTCAGCTGGTTCCTCCCACCATTCTTCTGCCTCCAACCAGTCCATGACATCTGAGATGCTTTGTCAGGCAGGGCTACCCTCTTGCTTGTAAAATGCTAGTATAACTGGCTCGTTATTTTGTCACTGACATCCAGATGATCCAGGGAAGATGCAAATGTGATATTCTATGGTGGTGCTAATAGTTTTGGTCAAGAACTGGTCTGGTTCCTAAATGATTGTGCATCTAACAGATTCCCCCCCCCACTAGGATACAATTTATTTAAAAAGCTCACGATTAATGCTAAATTTTACACAACCTGTTGTGATTGGGTGATTGCATCACTCTGAGAAAGAAAGGTTGGGGAGATCAGGATTAAAATTGGGGGGGGGGGAGCCATTACCAGCAGTGGGATATTCTAGAAGTTCTCTGATCATTGGTTTGGCACTTGGCAGAATAGTTAAAGCTTCTGTAATGGGTATACTTTTGTGATTATCTCTGCACTAATATGTGCAAGACAGCTGAGGAACTCGCAGCAGCCCAGTGTCTTTGACCCACACATCCTGCAGGAAGTGGTGGAGTCAGAAATGGTGAGAGTTGGTGGGGAACACAACCTTCACCTTAAATGCTGTTTCCTCTCTCAAAGGTTCCACTAAGTATCATCTGACACATGTAGGACGTTGCCCCACTGAAAACCCAAATTACCGTACTTAGTGGAAAAGCACTGACAAGATGTCAGGCAGGGGACATTCAGGACCCAGAAGCCCAGGTGCTCTCTCATGGAGGCTTCCACCTGCCCAGGAGGACAATGGGAAAGAGATAAAGGTGCTTAAAAAGATCCTTTTGGGAATTACAATATAGGGACAGCACTACTCAAACAGTATATAAATTTATTCATGCATGCAACTACAGCAGCAAGAATTTCACTTCTACCAAAATGGAAAGAAGTCCCAGGGAAAGAAGAATGGATACAAAAAGCTTATGGAATATGCAGAAATGACGAAACTTACCGGAAAAATAAGAAATCAAGATAACAAACTTTTTATATAAGAATGGAAAAGGTTTATTGAATGTTTACAAATAAACTGTAAACAGAAAAGAACACTGGCAGGATTACTGCAATAACCTGCAGTTTTTATAAGAGTATACATTTAAAGCAAATGAATAAATGAGGAAATGTTAATTTGGAATATGCGGGGGGGGGGAATTAAGAAACCGCAGAAAGAGGGGGAAGGAAGTCGAGTTTTGAAATAATAATAATAATAATAATAATAATAATAATAATAATAATAATAATTTATTTATACCCCGCCCATCTGGCTGGGTCTCCCCAGCCACTCTGGGCGGCTTCCATAAAAACCAAAAATACAGTAAAATATCACACGTTAAAAACTTCCCTGAACAAGGCTGCCTTAAGATGTCTTCTGAATGTTAGGTAGTTGTTTATCGTTTTGACATCTGCTGGAAGGGCGTTCCACAGGGCGGGCGCCACTACCGAGAAGGCCCTCTGCCTGGTTCCCTGTAGCTTTGCTTCTCGCAATGAGGGAACCGCCAGAAGGCCCTCGGCGCTGGACCTCAGCGTCCGGGCAGAAATGTCAAAATGACTGTAAAATTATTGACATGTATGAAACTGAAAATCATAAATAATAAGGACCACCATTTCAGCTGTAAAACTACAGCAGCAGAAGTATTTGCACCGGCTCCCTCAGGCTCCGCGTGGCTACACGTGAGAACGTTGTTCGGAAATGGGGAAGAGGGTGTTGAAAAGAAGAAGCGTGTAGAGAGACGGTGACATCCGGCCAAGTTTATTTTGGGAGGGGGTGGACAGAAACTAAGGAAACGGTGCCACTTATGGAAACCAACGAGGCGTCGATAAACCCCGATGCACCCCCCCCAACTTTCGGTGACCTCGTTATGTGCGCGGCGTATCTATTGCGCAACCCCCATAATTTCCCGCTCGCCGCCGACTTTCATCTCTTATCACATGGTGTCGCCGTCAAGCAGCAGCAGCGGCCGTTGTTGGGGAGAGCGGTGCTCCTTTCCCCGCCCCCCTCAGAGTAGCGGCTCCTCCGCGGAGGACCGCGAGGAAGGCGTTGGCGGGGGGCTGAGGCGCCTCCCTCCCCTTCCTCCGCCGCCGGTGCCAGGCGGAGGCTCCTCCCTCGCTCCCGTGTGACTGGCCTAGTGCCGCATGTGAGGCAAGAAGGCGGGAGGGAGGAGGAGGAGGAGAGGCGCCCGGCCGACAGCGGCCCCCAGTGCGGCGGCGGCGGCGGCGGGAGGGAGAACAAGAGGCGGCGGCGGAGGAAGAGCAGCAGCAACGGCCACATCCCCCATCTGCCGCCTCGACGCTTCTTCTCTTCCCCCTCCCCCTCCCCACCCCCGTTAATCCCTCATGACGGTTTGGTGCTGCCGGTGTTCTCTGGCCGGTCACTTCAGGTAACGCTTATTCGCCAGGCCGGCCGAGGGAAATAGGTTTGTGGGTCAAAGGGGGGGGGGGAACGGCGGGGGGGGTAGAGAGAGGGAAAGAAAAGGCTCCTTCCATCCTCCCCTTTCTCTTCCGGCTCCTCCCTCTCCTCTCAGAGCCGGCGGTTGACGCGATGTGGGAGTCCGCGCGGGATGCCTTCCTGCCCGCTGCTGCTGCTGCTGCTCCTCAGCCGGCCGGCCGGCTGGCCGGCCTGCGCTTCACTGAGGAGGAGGTGGAGGAGCGAAGGGGGAAGGTCACGGGGTCGGCCGGGGGCGCGCGCGCGCGCCCACACTCTGTAAGCGGAGGAAGGGAGAAGGTGAGGTGCTTTGAAGAGCATCCTGGAGGCGCGACTTGGGTGGTGGTGCTGAGGAGGGAGTTAGAAGGGAAGGTGCATGGTAAGGTGTGTTGCTGGCTGATGCTCCTAAAGACAGAGGGAAGGGAGGAAGCAAAGCAAAGGCCCACCCAGACGAGCCACACAAAAAGGAACATCGCCTTTCCATAGATGATGATGGCGGCGGCGGCAGATTTCTGAATGGCCAAGATGGGTCGTGATTTGAAATGTTGTTGCATGACAAGCAGGTAGGCTTGGAAATCGCCTCTCTGCAGCACACATGGCATTTATGTGCACACGTGGTTTTGTGTGTGTGTGTGTGTACACGTAGGGGTGTGTGGGTGGCACTGTGGTCTAAACCACTGAGCCTCTTGGGCTTGCCATTCGGAAGGTCGGTGGTTCGAATCCACACAATGGGGCGAGCTCCTGTTGCTCTATCCCAGCTCCTGCCAAACTAGCAGTTCAAAAGCACACCATTTCAAGTAGATAAATAAGTAGCGCAGCGGTGGGAAGGTAAACGGTGTTTTCGTGCACTCTGGCACTCGTCATGGTGTCCCGTTGCGGTAGAAGCGGTTTAGTCATGCTGGCCACATGACCCACAAAGCTGTCTGTGGGCAAACACTGGCTCTCTCGGCCTGAAAGCAAGATGAGCGCCGCAACCCCATAGTCGCCTTTGACTGGACTTAACCGTCCAGGGGTCCTTTATATAAACACTCACATGCCACCTCACTTGTTTGTGTATACAGTATATTTGTATTCTATCTTTCTTCCATGAATAAAACAGCAAAAGAGGCTTTGGGCACTTTAAAAGACTTAACACGTTCAGTATGGTGTAAGCTTTTAGAGATGAAGGTACGCTTCACTTCTGGAGATTCTTCCATGATGAAACTAGTTGTAAGTAAGATTCTTTGCAGTGCCATTGTTTAGGCACTGATCATCCCCATTGCTGCTTCACTTTAGTCTTTTAGTTCTTGAGACCATTCCATGAAACAGTATATGGACTGGGAATTTCTGTAGGCATGTCTTTAATGTTGGGTGGAAGAGAAGAGACAAATTCCTTTCTGTTCTTGGATTTTGATTAAATATTACAGTTGCAGGCTAAATTTATGGATATAGAATGGAGCAAAATGATACTTTCTGGTAGTCAACTGGTAAAAGAATGTCTTTGGAAAGTTAGGCTATCCTAGACTTCAAGTCCCAGACTATCTTAGAGCCATAAATAATTTTACCCAATGCCCATAACTCATAGCCTGTATCTCTGGAAATTTAAATTGATGGGTAAATAGTAGGTCAACTGTGAAAAGGTGTTGAATACCTCATCATGGTTTTCTGATTTTTGACAAATTTCATAGGGATCTTTCAGATGTTACTTATAGTAGCTGACACCACCCAAAAAGGGTATGCAGTCATTTGTTTTGCGGGTTACAGTGCAGCCTTTGCATTTTAGTTTCTGCTGTAATTTCTGGTGGTGTTTGGTGTAAGGTGGCTGGCTAGAATATTTGCTAGCGCTATCGTTCTAATTGTCTTGGCATAAGCAAGCATAACTTAACTGCCATATATTTAACAAACTCTTTTAAACAGATGTTGTGTTATGTCATATCCTGTATTTTAAATATCTGAAGATATTTCCTGTGAAGATGAATGTGTGACTGTAATAGACTGGTATAGTGTAGAAAAGGTGTTATTGATGCTGGTTTTTACTGGTGTAAGAACAGAGTGAGAGTCCTGCTGGAGCAGACCTGGGGCCCATCTAGTTGTGCATCCTTTTGTCCACAGATGCCTGTAAAAAGCCCATAAATACTTTTTCCCTTTAGCCTTTAATGTAAAACTCCATAGATTACAAGGGAGGACAGCAGAAAAGGGTACACTTGTCAGCGTGCAGACATTGTGGTTTTGCAAAACAACATAGCTTCCTTTAGTTTGTAGCCACAACAGAGATGTGGGGAACCTATTAAGCTTTATTGAGATATATTCTGCAGTAGAGTACCATAGGTGCCTATATTTAAGCCATTTAAATGACCTGATAGTTGACAGCAAGCATAGAATTGGTTCCAATTATCCATGGTTTCTATTATTTTAACCATGAATTTGCCACATGTATGGCACTGCAGGGTTTGTCATAAGATTAATCTGTATCTTTAGCTGCATATAAGTATGTTTGCATGCATGAATGTCCTGTGTGATTTTTGGTTCCAGGGAGGCAGACAACTGAATTCTGGATGAGGTTATATGAGCTTTACCAAGGAAAGGAAAATGCTTGAGGCTGACATGTGCCGACTGTAGGACTGTGCAAAAGCAGTCCTAGAGCCAGCAGTGCCTACTTAAATATTAGCTTAGAGGTGGATTTGATGGGAAATACAATTAGTGTCAGAGTTGGCAGATTCCTGGATTGTAGGAGGAGGGAGGGAACCAATTGCAGAACTGTACATTTCCATTTAAATTCTTGAGAAAGCGCTTGCATTGCACTTAGATTATGCAATGATTTATTCTTAGAAGCTATTTTGGAACCAATTCATACATTCTTCTTAATAAATATTTTGGTTTTGATCCAAAGATCCTTTGAGTGGCACTCAGTTCATGGGATACTCTCTCTGGTGGTAGGGAGAAGGCAATTTTTTCCTGATTCCCCTTGCAGGTGCCCCACCAAAATGTGCCCTGGAGGATTCAGGAACCATATGGAAGGTGGGGGGGAAGGGGAAGTCAGCAAAAAACACCTCCTCCCTTCTACCAATGGGTGTGTCCTCTGGGTTCAAAACACAAATAGAAGGAGCCTTCTGTAGAAGAGAAAATAAGGATCCAAGTCACAAGCATTAGTTAATATATCAAAAAAATAATATAGCTTCGTAGACATTTAAATGTATGACCAGTTACCCCTGATTATTAGTTATAGAAATTGTATCAGACAATTTATTGTAAAAGAAATGTGTGTCACTCAACATGCACACTCGTCTGTCCTTTTGTAAACATATATGGGTAAAAACCCCTACTTTTTCCCTGTAGGATTCCAAAATAGCAGTATCAGTTTAGGAAAAGGCAAAGTGGATTTGCGACTCTGAAATTTTCCTAAGTGCTGACAGACTTTCTTTTGCTTATATATCATCAGGCCAATGACTTTATATTAACTTAAGTTAATAAAGAATGTGTTGTAGTGATGAACTGATTTTTTCCCTTTTAAATAGAAACTACTGTAGCCCTGAAACCGAAGGACACTTTTTGAATTCCTTAGTGCAGTATTTTGGTGACAGCTTTGGGACAAATGTTAAAACAATGCCCTTACTAGAAGAAGCTACTCTACCTGTGGACCCACCACTGAGTTTGCCAGTGGTAGTAATAGGTGAGTTATTCTCAGAATTTCAGTATATGAATAAGAATCTAAAATATTGAATGTGTTTGAAATTTATTAATTATAATTTAACAACCTTGCCTTAGCACGGACTGCTTATTAAGTTGTGATATAATTGAGAGTCTAGTTATCCTATTATACAGGTATATTGTGATTTGATGCTGTTGGAAAAATATTTGAGCTATAATGGTTTCCTCCATAACTGGGAAAAAGATAATGTTGTATAGTAGAATAGGAATTGCCAAAGTGTACCTCCTTGTCACTGAATCCAGCCCTTTGGGGCCCTATATACCCGTTACATGCAACCTGGTCATGTCTGTGATGGAGCAGCTGCTCTAATACTCGCTTTCCTCTCCCCTCCCCATTTCTTTTTCCTTTTGTATCATGTCTATTTGATTTTGAGTCTAGCAGTTCAAAAGCACGCCAGTGCAAGTAGATAAATAGGTACTCCTGTGGCAGGAAGATAAACGGTGTTTCCGTGTGCTCTGGTTTCTGTCACGGTGTTCCGTTGTGCCAGAAGCGGTTTAGTCATGCTGCCCACATGACCCGGAAAGCTGTCTGTGGACAAACACCTTCTCCCCCGGCCTCAAAGCGAGATGAGCACCACAACTTCATAGTCGCCTTTGACTGGACTTAACTGTCCAGGGGTCCTTTACCTTTACCTGTGCTTTATCTTTTTGTATCTGAACAGCACTTCAACAAAAATTAAGCCCTTTTTTAAAAGTATCTAACAACAAGAACATAGAAACTCATGTAATCAAAATGAGAGGACTCAAGCTCCTCCACTTTTTAGGGAGAGTGTTTCATCCTTAGCTGTTTTTCTGTTTCCAGTTGGCCGCCCCTCCTACTTCGGGTCGGGGAGGAAACAACTTGGGAGGCCAGTTTTTGAATGGCAAAATAGCTTTGCCTCCATATTTGGTGACTGGGAGAATATCTGTAATTGGGACTTATTAAAACCATGAAACAGTGAAACAAATTCCTTGCTATACAATAATTGGAATAAAATATGTAGCCTGCAAAGATGTAGGATGTTTTATATTCGATGTTAACCTAGAAGTGAAAGTGGTTTGGATTATACTGTTGAAGGAGGAAGTACTATTATTTTATGATATCTGAGGCTCTGTGCTGCCCTAGGATCAGTTTCGGTGACATGATGCTATGCAAATATTATTCCAAAGTGCTGCAGATGGTTTTTCTGCCTTTTCACAACACAAGGTATCTCATTGCTAGGAAAAGCGTCTTCCCCGCCCACCCATAACACTCCTTCAATTTACAATAGCAACAAACTTGTTTTGTAAAAAGTAACAAAATAAATAGTAACACAGATTTGTAATCAAATACAGGTTCAAAGCAATTACATTATCAACAACTAATTACCTATAAACTAATTAAAACTATATTATATTGTGAAATAAATTTGTATATCAGCACAAAAAGCTGTCAAAAAGCCAAGAAACTTCATATTCAATGAAAAAGTAATCTGGCTCCACTTTAACAGTAAAAGTAAAATTTTATTTTACATGTCTGATTATCTAGCCAAATATGTGTTGACCCAAGGGACTTTTAGCTCTTCTGTCACTATTCAGAAAGTTAGCAACCAATAAGCAGATCAGTGTTGGTATAGTCAGAAATTTAATGATCAGAATCAAGGTAATATATTCTAGACTATATTTGCAAAAATACTAGGCATCCTATAGCAAAAGCTGAGCTCTCTTAAATTCCTTGATCGCAATGAGGGGAAGATAAGCATGTCTTTGACTTTCATGGATTAAAGTTATTATCTTGGTCCAGATTACAATTTTAAACTTTAGTAAATCTTATATCATTTTTAAAATACCATTAGGTAATGGACCATCGGGAATTTGCCTCTCATACATGCTGTCTGGATACAGGCCATATTTGTCTCCTGCAACAGAACATCCAAATCCTATTTTGCATAATAAATTAAAAGAATCTAGTCATCTTTCTATTGTTGATCAGGTAAGCTACCACTTATGAAATTACACATTTAATTGCATATCAGGACTGGAAGAAAAGTGCATTACATATATAATATACAATTACATACTCTTAGCTTGGAAAAATTAATTCACATTTCTGTTGTGCATCATGGTAGAAGCAAAGTATTCTGCTTTTTCAGGTTTTTCAGTGTCAAATAGGACTTGGGGATCCAAAATGCCAATTATTTTTTTATGACAATCCTGTGTATTTAAAATATAAGAACTGCCTCCAAAATATATTTTGTTTGGCACTCTGCCTCCGACAGCAAATGTTGCCAGGAAGTTCTCATTACCAAACCTGGTAATGAGAAATGTACTATATCTAAATACAGAGGCCCAATGTTTAGGCATTGTGTCAAATAACCATTAATATACCTGTGTTCCATGAACAACAGACTTGTATCACCTTAAAAACTAACAGATTTATTTTTGCAGGAGCCCAGAAAAGGGAGATCTGTGACCCTGCAGGTGTTGCTGGACTACAACTCCCATCATCCCTGACAATTGGCCATGCCAATTGAACTCTGACAAGAGTCCAATAACACCTGCAAGGCCACAGGCTGTGAACTTAGCTGATGGGGTTCAGTATACAACACTCTAATGAGTGATATGACAGGGATGAGCTGAAAATGGTTTTAGGCATCATGAAGCCCACTTGGACTTCCCCAAATGTTTAGTCTCTTTTCATCAGCTAAAAAGAGACTAATCATATGAAATACAGAAAACATACTATCAATTTCTTGTATCAATTGCAGCTCAAACTTGTTTCCATTAAAATCATTCCCAAGGGTTTAAGTGTGTAATCCGTGGGGAGAAGCCAGATGACATAATGAAGCTTGTTTGCACTCATTGTGATCAGGAAACCAAGGGATAAAAGCAAACAACTAGTACAAGTTTGGTACATCTGATATCTATATATAGCCAGGCCTGAGAAACATGGTATAGAGAGTTAAAGCTCTTTTACTGCACATTATTTTATATTCTAAGGGAAAGTTACATTGCCATTTAAAACTGTCTTCTCACATTAGGAGTTGGAGTACTTGGCGGAAGGTCTAGAAGGACGCTCTTCGAATCCTGTTGCAGTTCTCTTTGACACACTGCTTCATCCTGATGCTGACTTTGGATTTAACTATCCACCTGTTCTTGACTGGAAACTGGAACCAGAGCACTATATCCCTCATATGGTGCTTGGCAAAGGACCACCTGGTGGTGCTTGGCATGTGAGAACTTTTTCCATTTTGCTGTTGGAACCACACTTGATCAGAGAACTTCAGCTTACATGTTGGCTATGGGAGCAATGGGTACCTACCACACATTGTTCCTGATTGGTTGTAAGTCCTGTGGCATGTACCCATTTCAAGAGGTTCATGTTTTGGCGCTGCATCATAGGGAGTGTCTTAATATTTTAAATGAATAAACCAATGTGTAAAGAATTCCCAAAAACTTCACATACTACATACCTATTTTGTAAATGATCTTTGTGCTCACTTCCAAAGGCTTACATTTTTGTGCTTGCCTTTTGTAGAAAACTAGGTATGCGTTACACTCCTTGTATTAGATTTTATGGAGGTATATATGTTTCTAAAAGGATCAACACTTAGTTACACCCGAAAAGTGAAGTTACATCACTTGATTATTTGGGCCAGTACAATGATAATATAGCACAGACCATTTATGACCTTCCCACCCCCCAACAACTATCATCCTGCACAATTAACTGAGGGCATTTTTAGTAATATTTTTTGTGAAGATTGTGGAGCTGCATAGTTGGCAAAATAGACCATGGAAGGCTAGAAATGAAGCCAAAGGCTGTAGGCTACCTGCTGTAGGAGATTTCCTCCTGACTTTATTTCCTTAGCTGTAATGTCTAGTGTAATTTGCTGTCTGGATCCTCTGGATCACTCGGGGAGTTCTCATAACAGCTGCAGATGTTGGGAGTTGAAACTCCATGCTGTCCTGAAGGTGTGCATGGCAAGCTATCCCAAACATTACAACTGGAATAAGAAGAGTTGCCAAGTTGAAGCTTTCAGCAAAGCAGATAATATAGCACACAGGCTGGTCCTTTAGAACATGATTCATGGGATCTTTTTTTCTTTTTGTTATGAAATGAAGGTGGACTGAGATGACCTTAAGCAATATTTTAAATATTTTGTCCTGGTATTATTTTCTTTTCCATAGAATATGGAAGGTTCCATGCTGACTATCAGTTTTGGAGATTGGATGGAATTACCTGGATACACATTTAAAGACTGGACTGCTACCAAGCGAAGGTGAGGACTGTAACATTCTTGTAATGACTGATGGGGGGGGGGGGAAATTACTTCTGTTAGTGGATGGAGAATCGAAAGTTTCAATGTTTCTGTGATCTATTTTTCAAAAGTACAAGATGCTCTTCTACATGTAATTTAATAATGCTAACAGCATTATTAAACAATGGGCTACCATTTTGACACTTAAGCTTAAGACATTTGATTTGATTTGATTTGATTTAATTTAATTCATAGATTAGATAACCAGGGCTGCTGGATGAGATGGGACACCGAAGAACCGACTGCCAAATTTTCTACCTCCCCTATTTTTGAAAAGCTCACATAGTCTCGGCATTGACTTCTGTGTTTTTGAAAATTCAGTGATCAACTTAGCCTAGCATGTTTTGGCTCAGTTTAAGTACTTCTCGTAGTTGTGAGCAAAGGAGTGCCAGTGGGTTCCTCTGAATGTGGTAAAAATCCATGATTTCAGAATTTAAAGCTGAATTTAGCTGCTCATGATTTAAAAATTCCCTCTTGGGCAGCAAATTTAGGAATTTTTTTTGTTGTTGTACATTCTATAGACTCATTTGTTTTTTTCTGGGAAAACTATATCATAATTTCCCTGAGACCAAGTCTTGTTACTACATAATTCTTTAAATATGTTTGATGCCTGCATTCATAGCAAGATTGATTGCACTGCCAGTGGTTTTCAGACTTGTATGTTTAAAGAGCTAAGTAAAAATAATAAACTAGCTTTTTGGGGTTCCTGGGGTAGGACCTCAGGTATATGGCCTCACATTGTTATATATATTCCATATGATCTACAGCCCTTCCATTCAATACAGGGGCTGGAAATGTAAATACTAATTGAATTGCAATATGCGGTTGATTGACAGGTGCATATGCAAAAGTCAGAAAAGAGTTTGAGCCATCACTCACAAATGTCTGTGCCTTGCTTGGAACGTCATGCTTTGAGAGCCACTGTCTGTATCTGCGCATAACAGAAAGCCAAGAATCTTTGCTTAACAACCCATACTATACTGAATTGAACAAGGATGCAGGACCACCATTTCTCCTGCTTCACTCCTCCCCTGTGTGAGCAGGGAAACAACCAGGAAGATGATAGCTTAGCATTATGTCCAAACTCGTGTTCATAGGTTTATTTTGCCCTAAAAAGCCAGGATTCATATCTCAACAACAAAGCATACATTAATGCTGGTTAACCATCCTGGCTTGTTGGGGCAAAACAAATCTAGTATAAGCAGTGAAAATATTTCAAAAAATAAATCATGCCAAAAAGAAAAAACAAATGTACTGATCTAATACAAAAGCTGAAAATTCTTTCTGTAGCAATCTGACCTGAATATGGCCGTACAGTCACATTACAAGTTTAAGGAGGTGTTCCTGTGGTGAATGTGAACAGTAAACTAAATGTGAATAATCAGATTTGATCTTTATCTTTTTCAGAAATATAAAGTGTGACAGAGTTCTGCCAGAGCAAATTGCTAGCTATTACAAGCACTATGTTAAAGTCATGGGCCTTCAAAAAAACTTCAGGGAAAACACGTACATAACGTCTGTCTCAAGGCTTTACAGAGAACAGGACCATGAAGATGAAAGTGAAGTGAGTGAAGATGTTTTGCCACAACATTTGCAACTAGAAGAGCAAGGTGGACAGACTATACTGATCAAGAGAAACTGGGAAATCAGAGGTTATCAGAGAGCAGCGGATGGCTCTCATGTGCCATTCTGTTTGTTTGCTGAGAATGTTGTTCTTGCCACTGGAACTTTTGATTCTCCTGGCAGACTCCAAGTAGAAGGTGAAGACTTTCCTTTCGTTCTGCATTCCATATCTGAGTTTGGTGCTGCTATCGACAAAGGAATATTATGTGGGAAAGCAGATCCAGTCTTGATCATAGGTGGTGGACTTACAGCGGCTGATGCAGTTCTGTGTGCTTATAACAACAACATCCCTGTAATTCATGCATTCCGTAGGAGGGTTACTGATCCAAGTTTGATTTTCAAACAGTTGCCTAAAAAGCTTTACCCCGAATACCATAAGGTCTACCATATGATGTGCACTCAGTCAGTCACTACAGACTATAATTTGCACCATGCTTATACCAGTTTTCCAGAACATCGGGTCCTTTCATTTCAGCCAGATATGAAATGTGTCCTGCAGAGTGCCTCTGGATTGAAGAAGATCTTAAAGTTCTCTGTAGCCTTAGTGTTAATAGGTTCTCATCCTAACCTATGCTTCCTGAAGGGCCAAGGCCAGGGTATAGGCCATAACCCAAATGAACCAATTACCTGCAAAGGTAACCCTATTGAAATTGATCCATATACATATGAATGCACAAAGGAACCCAATCTTTTTGCAGTAGGTCCACTGATTGGAGACAATTTTGTACGTTTTTTAAAAGGGGGGGCACTGGGCATTACACGGCATTTGGTCACGAAGCAGAAGCATCAACTCATAGCTGAAAGAGAAGGAGATGGAGTTCCCTAAACCAAACAGCCATAGACATCATCTAAGGAACTACAGGCATATGCTAATAACTGACCCATAACATCTAGTCACTGGCAGCCTTGTTTTTTTTTATCCATAAGTGTTCTTCATACTTTCATTGCCTTGTAGAGAATGAGACTACAGTATTCCAGCCTGTACACAAATTGTTTTTACTGGAATTGCTTCCAGTTAAAAGAAACAGTAAATGATTATAAGTTGTGCAGATTTTATTTGGTTTTGTACGCTGATGAGAAAATATTTACCACTCTAGAGAAAAATGGTTTCTACTCATGAACTAATAGTTTTGCTATATAAACTAGACCATCGTTGAAATATAGAAGCTTTTCTTTAAGACAAAGTAAAAAAAATATTCAGCAGTTGATTTGCAGCAAGTACTTTATTTTACCCTTGGTTGTTGTGGGAAGTATTTATAACTTTTAAAATGGCCTGTAAAATAGTTGCGAACGGAAACAGTTAAATGATACTCCAGATTGATATTCCAGCACAGTTGGTAGTTGGAAGCAGTTGTCATAAGTACGCAGGCATGCCATATGAAATGTAGCACACTAGCCTCTTCTACAGTGGTGTAAAATGAAGTACTGCTTATGTAACATTGTTATGAGGGATCGCGTAATGGATTTACTGCTGTAGTAAAAACATTAATGTCTTGGAAACAAAGTGTTTTATATGAATAACCTGCTCTGCCACAGGACTTTTATTTGTAAAAGGTATTTTCATAACAGCTCAGCATGGAAGTCTTGTTCAGTTTGAGCATCACAGGATTCTCAACATCCAAGATGTGCCTGATCTCTCTGGTCTCAAACAGAACTAGTGTTGATTGGACGCACACAGCCCAGTCCAGAGATGACGAAACTCACCTTTAGGTCCTTTTGAAATTGCTTTTTACCGTGCACATCATGTTCCAATGTCGTATGTAAAGACAGGGAAACACCTGTAGTTTTCATTACTGCAGATCAACAATGATGAAATAAAAGTAGCTTGATTAAAAGAATTGCAGCAATAAAAACCACAAGAAAAAGGATGTGGTTCCTTACACACTACTTACTAAATGATGTGAATTATGAATACCTTAAGTTCTGAAACTTTGATTTCAAAGGGTATTAAGCATACTTTCTTTGGATTTGCCTGTTAGCTGCATTCCCTGTGTATATGTGTCAGTTTTGCATGTAAGCAGTTTCCCCTCACCTTCAACACACAACTCACACCTGCCTGCCTTCAGTAGTTTCCTTAGTCAGCTCCCCGTGCATACTGTTTAACTGTTGGGGTTTGAGAACTTTTAAACCTATGTTTGCTCACAATGGAGGAAACATGAAAAAATGTGATCCAAATATAATTTAACAGCAATGTGTTTAATTTTGGGGACTAGGATTGCTCTACCACTATGAAGGTTATCAGTCACTCCTAGCAAGGGAAAACATTTGCGGTAATTCAGATTATTCTCTTATGTGCTCTGCAGTATACAATAGTATTTCTGGGTTCATGTTGCACGAGGAGCCTAAACTGTTGTACAAAATTAAGTTCAAATTTCCTTTTCCTTTTTTGCAAATCTGCCAGTTTACCATTTTGGGAGTTGAACAGTAAACTAAAATCCCAATGCATATGGAGAACTTCAGGGTTTTTGTTTTTTTTAAAAAAAATTAAGCTGCCTTTTCTCTCTTACACACACAAAGCCTACTAGCACTTGGACTTGGAACTCAGGCTTTGAGGCCTCAGAGGCACATACAAGTTAAGTTATTGTAAGCCAAAGAGGCAACACACACTGTTCTTGATAGAGTTTGTGATTATACTGGGATAAATTGGGGGCATTTTGTTTTCTGCAGAGATCCCTTTCTGAGCAGCAAGTCACTTTTTAAGCCTGGGCAGTTTAAAAAGCAGATTGGAGATTTGGTAGTTTTTTGTCTTACATTCAAGGGAAAATGGGCCAATAAGCCCAAATGCATTTATGCATCTGAATGATAGCTGCTGTATATTTTGTTACAAACTACCTTTGAAAAGAATTGTGAAATAATTCAATAAATGCAAAAGAATAAGGATTACCCAAAGCTAATTCACTGGAGTACTTATATCTGCTCACTGTTCTGGCAGAATACAGCATTATACCAGTTAATATTCCCTCTTCCAAGCCTTTGGTAGTGCAGAAAGTTTTAGGATCTTGCAAATTTTTCTAAATCAAATAAACCAATAAAAATACTTAAATGAGGTTCTGCCCCCTGGAATAAAGCCTGCCCCCCCCCCAAAAAAATCCTGGCTGTGCCCATGACAATCTCCCTATAATATTGGTGTAATATTGTCTGTGGTGTTGCACTCACACTGTAGTGTTCTCAGTTTATTATTGCCAGGAAGAGCAAGGCTCTCTGATAAAACCGCAAGTGGAATGAAAAGGGTAAGATTGACTAATGAAAGCAATATAAATAACCAAGCATGTGCTGTTTTGCAACACATGACGCAGCTGAACAAGTTACATGAGTCTCGTTAGCCTCTTAAGTCGATACAGTAGTTCTCAACCACCCAGACACTAGTGTTAAGCTTCTCTTTGCAAAGGTGCTTTGCTATGAAATTAAATATGGATTGCAGGTTGTTAAATTGGTGGTAATTTTCAAAATAAGCCTCTAGATTGTGATTATTTTTTTTTACTGAAGTCATACCAAGAAATTATGCAAGTGCTTTTATGTAAGCGGAAATTAACTTAGGGCAGGAAAAGCTGTCAGTTGCTGATATTTTTAGAAGGATTTGGTTTTGTAAATTGACAGTCCTTATTTTAAATCCTTGGAGGCAATAATTTATAATTGAAAAATTGTAATAATGGAAGTCACATGTGTGACTCAAGACCCAATTAATGTAGAAGGACATTACATCTTTAAACTCCCTAGGTCAGAGTATTGTGAATGGAAAGCTATGGGTCTCTGGTAATGAAGGTTATTCCACTTACTTCTTTTAATAGAGCATTTAAAGGTTATCTAACTCAAAATGTGTCATGGTTGTATGTAATTTGCTTCTTTTTTTACAGAACGTAGTATTTCCCATCTATGCGTGTACTAGTTCAAGAATCCCCCACATCTGTAGTGTAGGAACAGTTTCTGAAATTGGACATACAGGTCTCAGAACCGAGGCAATGATCAGCACTTTCTCCCACATAGTATAGTACCACCAACTGACCTGTTTTCACCCAGGAATGAGGGAAGACTTTCTTTTACACCTGCTTAAGCGTCAGGCTCAACACCAAGAACAGCATCCTCAATAATGTTCTAATTTTCTAGTTCACTGTTCTACAGATTTTGTGTAGAGGTGGCTAAAGTAGTTTCACTATAATGGCTTGATCTGATTAAAAAGATGGAATCCTCTTTCCAGCTATTAGTGGCAGTTCTAATTCAAATATAAGAGGCATGATGACAGAACTGACTTTAGATCAACTTATTTCAAAACAGACTTGTTGCTAAAGCAGGGGGGGGGAAACATTTTAGTTACAGGTTAATAAATTTAGACATCTTGCAAAACACAAAATCTAGACATAACATGCTTAGTGGAAAATTCTAATGTGTCAGTAGACACAATAGTACTTTGCTTTCACCAATCAATTACAGGGACTTACTAAGTAATTTGAGGGAACTTACTAAAATGGAGTAGGTAAATGTGTAAGCATCTGAGCTAGCAAGAACCAAGTCAAGCGTACAGGAAGTGTACACAGTTGCAGAGGGGACTGTCATATATTTCCTGGTCAAATAGACTCAGACAAGTTGGATAGCTGGCTGTGGGTTTTCTGTTGCTGAGATCTGCTTTTAATAACTTATTTTCCAAATGATTAAAATGTGCTAGCTGCCACAATATTTTGGAAATGGCCTAGTCATTTCAACTGGCAAATGTAGCTTTTCTACACTTGGGTTATTAAGGCTAGCAACTTGCACACTGTGTTGGCCACAATTCAGTGTTGATCAATTGGAAGTGATTTAGCCACACCTGCAAGGAATGCTGTGCTAATAAAATATGCAACTCATTAAACTAATCTCCCTTGTTTTGTACAATGGTGGCAAGTCTGATAATGGCTGCCAAGGGGTGTGGTAGAAATTGGGGTGGTGTAATATTTCTAAAGGCAATAGGGAGGGGGTGGTAAACACAACTCCAGTGCTTAGCAACTATAATTGTTATTGCCAGTGCCTATACTGTGTGTGTATTTCAGGTTATCTCCAAAAAAAAGGGCTAGACGTTGAAATTTATCTACAGTCATACCTCAGGTTGACGTTGCTTCAGGTTGAGCGTTTTCGGGTTGCGCTCTGCAGCGACCCGGAAGTAACGGATGCCGTTCGTATCCAGAGGTACCGCTGTATTTATTTTTAATAGATTTTACTACATACAAAAATTTGCATGCACAGGATCTGGGAAACTATCAGTTATTACTTTAAGGCTAGAGAAATATAGATTGATAAACCCAGTTCTTTTCATATGTGTCTATGGCTACAGACTTGATCTACTTGTACAAAACTTGGTAGCCACTTTAAGGGTGCTGCTAAGAGTTACCCGGATGCAGGTGGCACTGTGGTCTAAACCACAGAGCCCTAGGGCTTGCCGATCAGAAGCGGGGGCTCGAAGTTCATGATTATGAAAGAAATTGACTAATAAATATTTGACATCATTAGCAGCCATATATCTTTCTCTACGGGTTGGTATATAGTCTGCAAACCAAGCAATTATGTGTGTACAGAATACTTTATTAGCATTTACCAGTCATTCTTACCTGTGTTTCTGGGAAGAGTTATTCTTAAGGGAAATCACCAAGCAGCTGCAACCCAAATAGATTTATCTCTCCCCCCCCCCTCCATCCAAGGGAAAGTGCTCTGTATGGGTACTTAAGCACAAAAATTATCCCCAGAAAAGGCTTACTGCTTAGACTGCACGCATGGACTGACTGGAAGCACGGAGCAAATGTTTAGTCTTCATAAGCATTCTTTAGAAGAGCCTTCCCCAACCAGCTGCCTGTTAGATGCTTCAGACTTCAACTTCCATCATTCCAGACCATTAGCCATGCTGGCTGAGGCAGATAGGTATAGTAGTCCAAAACATCTGGACAACATTGGCCTGCTTTAGACTCTTAAAAGGCATTACCTGTTTCAACCAGCTTGGCTAAGCCATGCATGGGAGCAGACATGCAGTATATGCTAGAGATGGTCAAACTGATACTTAACTTTCCTAAATCTAGGGAGTTTACAGGACACATCTGAGGAGAAGTATCCGTTTTACTTTCCTCTGATTTAACAGAAGTATGGCAGATTTGGGCCTATAGCACCCTGCCTCATGTAAGGCACCAAACAGATGTAACACCACTTTGGCAAAATAAACTAATTTGAAGACAGCTGCTCTTATTCCTATCTGCAATAGGCACAAGTCTTTGTAAGCATCAAAATTCTGAGAAGCAAAGAAAAGATTTCCCATCAATACGGAGACTAATAATTTACTAAAAGGATCAAAGCCAGTTTGAGAGATGCAAAACGGTACAGAAGTGAGCAATACTCATGTTACAAATCCCGTGTTGCCATTTGACAATTCTGATAGTCATCATACCATACAAAATATAGGTTAAAACAAATGTGTGGTTTTTTTAAAAAAAGAAACCGATTTGCTTTGATAAAAACAAAATTTTGGATAGATAATGCAAGTTGAAAAAGAATTTCAAAGGCTTTGTGTGCTATAACTATCGATGGGCAAATTCCTCTTAGTAAGTCTCTGCACCCTCCCTCTCAAACTCTGAAAATAACTTGGGCCCTTTCAAATCCAGTTCTGAGCCTATTTGGTCTTGATTTCATTGGTATTACAACAAGGTTTGATCCTTCCTGCAACTTTCCCAATGATATCCAATGCTCCTTCAACCACCTTTCTGTGTCCTCCAATGTTTCTGTCCCCTACACTTGTCTTTGTTGCTGCTCCAAAAGGGGCAGTGATGGCAGGACAAGTGAGGAGGTCTCCTCTCAGTTTCCTAACATCTGGCATGCTGCTAAGGCTAGATACCAGAAGTACTGTTGAATAATGTCATTTCCTAAGTGTTGCTAACATGAGTCAATAGCCATTAAAGCATGAAGCCACTGTAGTGTCAGGGATGGAAGAGATACTTCTTTTATTCACTGTCAGAGCAGCAAAACCTAGGAGGGGGTTAAATGACTTTAGTTCTACTCTAGTTTGAATTTTAATGCTATCTTTGTACTGAGCATTACAAAGTCAGCCAAGACCAGTCTTTCACGCTGAGGGCAGATGGATCCATCGCTAGCTGTAACATGTTTGAAGAACCGTTCAAAGTCTTGCATCCTTTCTTCAATATGAAAAGCAGGTTTTCAGGAGGTATGATCAGCGTAAAATTGACTCTGATGTTGCAATTTATTGCCAGTGGGCCAAGCAAGCTTTTCTTCTGCTGTAGGTCTGATTCAAGGCACACCTTATCTTCTTTTTACATGGGGATCATATCTGAATGGAACAAAACAATGCATAAATGCCTGGTTCTGAAATCCAGTAAAACTGAAAACACAGTCACATGACCTGCAAGTTGTCCATGAAGCTGACTGAGTGACCATAGACCAGTCATTGCTTCTTGGCCTAACCTGCCTCATAGGGTTGTTGCAGGGTCACAACAACCTGAGCTTGGAAGGAAGCTGGAACATAAATAAATAAAACCATTAAGGAGCAGTTGAATCTCAAATCCATTAGCAACAATGCAACCCACTGCTGAAACAGTCGTATCTTTATTGCTTGTTGAATATTAAGCAGTGATGAGGCCACATGGGGCCAGTGTGGGAGGACAGTCTACAGTTTAAGTATCAGAGTGACTGAAAAGGCCCACATGTCATACCTCTGATGGCAGAACACAGAACAGGGTCTCTGATGGTGATCTGAGCACATGTGCAGATTGTATCGGAGATACAATCTTCTGTCATTAAATCTCAGACCCCAAAAGGGTGCCGACATGCCCAGTGGGAATTTAGGACTGCCTGACCCAAGGGTCTCTGAATACTTGTGATATGGCATATTCCCCAAGCAGAGTGGTCTTTGCCAAGGAATACATAAAAGGAAACAGACTAATCCAGGGTGAATTAACATTTTACTTTACTTCGATACTTTCTGGGCAGTCTATTGCTGCACAGTGAGCCATGCATTATCATGCACACTGCTTCTTCAGATTTCCAATAGACTGAGTGTAGAAGTTTCCACCGTATGATCCGAGGCTTCCTGCCTATTATCACCCAACAGCAAGAGCAGTTTGCAACTGACAGCAAAAATTATTGTCACTTATCAAATTTGTCAATAAAAAAAATGTTAATTAAAAATTCTCATCTTTGGGTTTTCCTTCCAGAAGCAAAAATGAGGCAGAAAGTTGTCCTTGCTTCTTAATTCTGATTTTGGTCTGCTCTGAAGAACCAGGTATTAATTTGGTGTATTTATTTATATATTTAAAAGCTAGCCATGTCCATTCTATAGTTTGTTATTTGTTTGGAGGGAAGAACAGACAGTCACATGCAGTTTGAGCAAACATACAATGAGTCCTTGGACTCAGCTATATAGCTGCAAATAAAACGTTTTAAGTGCAATATACAGCACAATGTGACACTAGATGGCAATGGAGAGCCTTATGGAAAATCCAATGTGTTTTTTAAAACATTTTTTAAAAAAGGATTTTCAGAACATTTTTGTATGTGTTTAGATTCCACCCTTGAGTCCATTATGGGGAGGAGGGGAACCCTCACCTGAAGAGGTCATCTGCAAGCGAATCTTCTTTTGCTTGGCGACTCTGTTCCTAGAAAAATAAATGATTCTTTGAGAACTTCTGCCAAATATGAACTGCTCTGAACCAGCATGATTTGGGTGCAGTCAGGCATTTACACATAAATACAATGGGTGGTATCCAATACTGCATGAGCATAAGGAAACAAGGGATATTCCCTACCGTCTCCGCCCCACTGCATACTGCCTGCCCTGTGCCAAAAGGTCTCTTCTGAAGATCCTACAAAAAGGCCAGGGATGGGAGGACGGTGGGGCTGCAGTGGGAGTGGGGAAAGTGGGAAGAGGCCGCTTGCAAGCAGTCTCCAGCCAATTTTCCATGATCTTCCACTCCCAATGCAGCCCCTCACCCAGCCATGTATGAAACACTGACCTAGAGCTCATGATCATGACTGTGATAGCTCAGTTGGGTTAGAGAATGGTGCTGATAATGCCAAGGTTGCAGTCTATTTGCTTTTAACTACTTCTTGCTCCTCACCTCCATTTCTTGCCTCAACCATTCTTCCATCTCAGAATTCTTTCTAGCATGATGAGCTATCAGATCCGATCCCCCAATAATGTATGGAAGTTGTCCTGCTCCAGGATAAGCTACCTGTCAAATGGAAAGATGTATTAATCTCAACTCTATTTAACTCAGGTTTCAAACTGGGGCTTCAATGCATTTACAAGTCTCACTATGCAAAGATGGAATCCGAAACAGCTACTTACTCAATTCAGCTTCAGAGAAGCAGACAAGGGTGCCCTTTGTCATTATTGCATTCTATCATTTGAAGAAAACTCAGAATACATTAAATACAGTTGTTGAGTATTATTCTTTCATTCTAGGTTTGGGCTGTAGAGCAGGAGGGACTATACAAACTATGCAGGTTTCAGATACACTACAGGAATAATATAATACAGTTATAACTACAATTATCCACTTAAAAGTGTATATCTTCAATGTTTCTACTCAAGCTTAACAACATTACAAATGGATTCCGACTGATCTGCTCTAAGTTTGTCCTTTTACAATAACAATACCAATTTCTGATCATTCCCAAAGAGTGCAATATAATTTAAACATAGAAGCATTCTGCTTCAAGATACCCTTGCAATAGCTTTTAGGACTGCATTTAATTCAGTCCTCTATTCCCCAACACTGTACTGCAAACCTCTAGATTAAAAGACACACCCAACCAACCAAAACCAGAAGATGGTCAGATTTAGCTAATACAGATGTACCTCGAAAGTCAAAAGGAATCCGTTCCGGAAGTCCATTTGACTTCCAAAAAGTTTGGAAACGAAGGTGCGACTTCCGATTGGTTCCCGACTGCACAGGAATGCCGGAAACAATAGCAGGAGCTGCGTCGGATGTTCAACTTCCAAAAAAATGTTCGAAAACAGGAACATTTGATTCCCAAGGCATTCAGGAGCCGAGGTACGACTGTATTTTTACATATTTTCTGTATGTTCTACGTATTATCCTCTTGTGAGTTTAAAAGCACGTACCAACCTTTTTAAACTTTTTAAAGTTGTTCAGATGTCCATAATCTATTTTTGCAGTGCAACGACCATCTTTCCTTGGCTGACTAACAACCAATGATCTAAATTCAGTCAGCAGGAGCCTGCTGGGCAGATTGCTAGAGTCATTCGCACATCTATCAGGATTCTTATTTAGGAGGGAGGAAAGAATTAGAGCAATTACTGAGGTTATTCTAATCAAACTTGTTTATTAAACATTTATTCTTCATCATAAGATTGTAGGTACTTAGTCATCTATTTTCTGAGATGGTATTTGAAAACATTTCCATACTTTTTCTAACTAAATCAGTTTCTTCAAGGAAAATCGAAATCTCCCTTTAGCCATTTAATGAACTATGAAATATCTGCATCAATTTATACATTCACTATCTTCACACCTTTCACTCGTTTTCGTTTTCACAACAAACTTGCCTGTTCCTCCTACAAAGTAGGACAGGAAAATGGGTCTATTTCCTAGTTCTCTAGCAAAACAATGAAAGTTTGATAGTTTCAATTAATAATTGGGAGGGAAGCGAATAAATAGAATGCTAACAAAATAATTTAAAGACATACTATTTTTAAGATATATTTTCAAAAAACTAAATGTCACTAGCCTTAATATTGGAGTATCTTTTTAATTTAAAAGAATGCTTTTCCTACCACATTACCTATTGCAAAAATTAAATACACGAAACATTAACATGAAGATATTCCTTACATTGGAGTCATTCTTTGCGGAGCCTGGTGATTCTTCTCTCTCTTGTTTCTGGTTTAAAACTGGAAGCGACTGCTTCTTTTCTTGCTGTTTAACAAAAGGTATTGGTAAGTGTCTAACATATACTCTATACCACTACAGTAGAATTAGGCTGAATACTGTAGGCTGAAAGCTACTTGTTTGAACTCTAGCTAGCAAATGCTGAACTCGTCTGTCTCTGACTACTCCTCAAATAGAGGAAATAACAAATGGTTCTTCTGCCAAAGTGTGTGGTAGCTCCCACACGAGAGAGCTGAAATAAATTACTCTGAATGAAAGAGTTCTTCAGCATGGTTTCTCCCAAGCTAAAGAAGCCTTCTATTCATCAGCATTTATTTATGGTCACAGCTTGCAAAAACAGAACTTGACTTGTTACCTAGTTCTTGGGTTTCCACGTGAAATACTTTCACAGCTTTAAAGTATAAAATAAGAAATAATCTCTTTCATTAATGAGCAACTTTAAAATTGCTGTTGTGCAGAGCAGTGTGGCTGATTTACTGTGGCAGCACAATAAAAGATGGATGTAAAAGAGTCAGTACTTACTCACAAAAAATCTCTAGGAGAATAGTGTGAAGTTATTCAGGAAAACAATTCCGACCCAACAAAAGTAGGTTTTCACGAGAGGTCATTAAAATAATAATGGATAAAAGCTATTTTAGATAGTAATGTAAGAAAAACCCAGCTGGATCATGCCAGAGGCTCATGCAGTCCAGCATCCAGTTATCACAGTGATCAACTAGATTCCTATGGGAGGTCCTGCAAGCAGGAATTGAGTGCAACTGCATTCTCCACACTTGTGATTTCCAGCATAATTCAATATAGACTTCGACATACATAAACCTGTGGTTTCAATGGGACATAAATGCTTTTAATTGTGCAGCGGATTGTGACTAGTTTTGTTTTTGAACCTTAGGTGTACTAGGCGACCACTGTTCTTCCATGTAAAAGTTGTAAAGCTTTAAAGGAAAATAAACCTCTCTCTCCACTGTGAGTATAACAAATGCCAACACCGGCAGAAACAGGCACATTGCATCAATCTGTTTCATGTTCAATGAGCACATGGAGTTTCTGTGCCCAGTGGCTTCCTTCCATACAACAAGAAAGCATGTGCAAAAACATGAAGTACATGAAGCTGCACCACAACTGAAGCACATGGGAAAATCTGAGTATGCTAGAATGGACATGCACACATTTGTGGGCTAGGGAGGAAATGAGCACTACACAAAAAAATGGCGAAAGCAACAAAAAGGAGTCTCAACCTGAAGGGGATATTTATTGATACTGCCCGATGCACTAAATCAATGATTTAAATATTTTACCATGTTACAGAATATTTAGCTAATCACCAGATATATTTTTAATCCATCACTGGCTTGGCCCTGTTCTAAATGTCCCCCCACTTTGGCAGATCTGAAGAGTAGTTCTATGAAGCCCACCCTCTAAAATTCCAGAAGTCTGAGTACGATATATACCCACCTTGTTATCCCCTCTTGTAAAATAATATAAAGCATTTATATTCTTCCTTCTTTTATTGATAGAAATTCAAAATAATTTTATCTTTATGCTAATAGTCTAAAATTGTGGTTTATGGCATCTCTCTCTCTCTCTCTCTCTCTCTCTCTGTGTGTGTGTGTGTGTGTGTGTGTTTGTGTGTGTATGAGACAGAAAAAATGTCACTACCTGAAGTCTCCCAGTCTCCATATCTGAATTCTCTTTGATTTCCAATTTCCTTTTCTTCTTTGCACCTTGAGTACTGCCTTCACCATAATTTCCTATATCGTCTTCCCAATCCAGTTCTTGGTTTGCAAAGACAAGTTCTAACGATGCTTCGTCTTCTATTGAGTCTTCCAATTCTTTTCTCTTTTTTGATGCAATAATGCTTTCATTATTATTATTTTCTAACTGGCTAGTCTCAGCAATAGACTTTCTACTTCCACCTATACAGGACTCGTTTGTGTTCTGGTCCAAGGTACATGACCCCTTTTGAGATCCTCCTGCCTTGCTTTCCCACAGCCAAGAAGTTACAGGCTGAGTATGACTAGAAGCCAGTGATGACTTCTCCTCTATCTTTGCATATTTAGACTGTGATGTTTCTTCAACCTCATCCCTTTCCCTTGAATAGAAAGAAAAAAGCATTTTAGACTTTTTTTTCAGATTGAGGGAGAACCTAACATCGTGCAAGTGAACATGATAGATCTCCCAACCCTCTAGAGCAAATGTTGCTGGTGCAGAGGAGGGAGGAAAGGGAAGCTAAGTTCCTATTTGCAAAAGCAGAACATCACAAATGGATATACACAGAAAGATCACAAACACACACTTGTTCACTACTTATCTTTATGATGAATAGCTATGACCCCAGACAGACTGAATCCAATCAAGTACAACTCAGATGGCACTTGTAATAATCATAGCAAGCATTTAACTGTGCACTGTAGTGTCTCTAATTTCAAATGGGATTCATCGTGATGGCATCCTTAGGAGCAATCAGCAAAAGATAGTTTACTCATAAGCAAACTTATTTTATTAAAATGTTGCACTGATTAGCATTGTTCAGGCAAAGCTTCTTGGAGCCAGGATGTTATCAATATGCATTGTTTGTGAGGATTTTACTTATTTTCAGTTAACTATGGAACTGAAACATCTGAGATCTTTGAAAGCTAAGCAAAGACCAAAAATTAGGGAATAAATATTAGAACTAGCCTGACTGCAAGAGATTTATGTGAACATACCTTTTTTTGGTAACTGTCTGGAAGTAGTTTTTAATTGAATTCAATTGTTGCTGTGAATCTCCCTCTTTATTTCTCCTATTCCCTGACATTTTAGAGGGAGAGGGCGAAAGGCTACTCTGATTAGTCTCGGGCCTTGCATTCAACCTGGGTAATGTAGCCCCAACATTCACAGTGCCAGTTCCTGCTGGAGTCTCATTAACAGTAGTTATATCCAGTGGGTAAGGTTTTTTCCTTTGTTCCCTAATAGGAGTTGTTGTTCTCTTTCTGTCCTCTCCTGACACTTCCATGCTGTGTAAACAAGGAAAAAAGGAATAGGTCAGTACTAAGTCAATGACCAAAATCTGTACCATCACATTACATAATCTATAATCCGTTTCTCAGATTTTTGGTTATTCTGCTGATCCCTAGAAATGTGAGGTATTTGTAAGGTCCATGCATGGGTTGCACCTAAAGATGAGAATTTCTTGCTAGATTGAATTTCTTCTTTTTTTTTGCCAGCTCCCAGGAATTTGAAATTTCTCTACCATCATCTGCTATAGGAGTAGTAACAGGCCTGATGGCAGTGACTGATATAATCAGGCATTGGCTGAGGGTCCATGAGCTCAGATGGGCCCCTCATTAATCTCATCCTCACTTGGCCACCCACCTCCCTACCAGGACCCTGAAATGGAGGCATAGTAGTAACTGCATTTTTGAATGGCAGCTGCTGAGCTCCCCTACATGGGTGCATGCATCTTTGTCAGTTCCTTAAAGGGACTTGGGTACAAAGCACTAGTAAGTATGCTTGCAAACAAAGGGCATCGTCACCGGTGCTGCACATCTGAGAGTTTGCTCCTGCTAATCCTGGGTGGGTTACACACACTTAGCAAATGAAAAGAAAAGGAAAGCCATTTCTTCCCTTTCCATTGTTTGCTTGCTTTCGTCCACCCTCTTCCTCAACTTGCCCACCGAAATCACAGTGGCAAGGCAAAACTGCAGGAGAAGGGCAGGGCCTGAGGAAGAAAAATCTGCTCCTTTGCAAAGTAGGTATTACCCACCAGTACCGGTTGGGGTTGCTGGAACAAATTCAAAAGCGCAGCAGCACACACCTGCACACACTCTAGTAGTGCTTCCAGACACTATTTTTTTCTTCAATCTGGTACATACCAACTAGTTTGCTTTCTTTTTGGTTTATTGATTGATTGATTACTTCCTTTCTACCCTATTTGCACTTTCTTGCTTTTTTCCACCTGTCCCTCTGCTCATTTTTCTCCTCTCTCGAGCTTCCAATGCTCCCCTCCAGCAGCAGTTTCAAAAATGACTCTCTTCTTTTTTGAAAACAGCTGGCTGTGTCAATAGTAACTGTGTATTTTTCAATTTTCTCAACTGAATTTGCCAACAGCCTTTTTGCCTCGGTTTTTGAACATTTTGGAACTCGAACGGTCTTCCGGAACTGATTACGTTCAAGAACCGAGATACCACTGTAATTATGTAGCAGCAAATAAACACAACAGGATGCATTTCTGAGCAAACATGTAGGATTGTTTTAATTCTGTAGTGCTGAGTAATGGCTACCCTTGGTTCTGATTTTCCCACCATCTGCAATTCTCCCCTCCCCCACATTTCATGTGTAATAAACATTCCACATTTTGCACAATGTGGCTAGTGATAGTCTTGCTCTATTTCCCAATTGTGTGTACTTAATATACCCTGAAGTTATATGTCAAGGCTAACACTTGACTGCACAAGACCCTGGGCTGGCCTTGGACAGTGGCTAGAGTGTGGGCTGCACTCCTCTCAACTGTTTGGAAGAAGGTGGAATATGAATGAAATAAATAACACTGGTTTGTTGGGTGCATGTACACAGAAAAGCAGTATACAAATAAAATGACTGAAGTGTGTTTACATGAAATGTTGCATTTTTTTTCCTGCCTTAAAAACTCACCAGGCTTTTTTTTTATTTTACAAAAGACAAGACAGATGCAGTACTGAAAGTTACTCTCTATAAACTAGGAGTCCCTGTCTTTTGTAACTTCAGAAGATTAGAAACTCAAGAATCTACCCATGCAGTTTTTGGCACATGATGAAAGTTTTCATGTGAAAATAAAGGCATCACAGTCAGACTAACTGTGGCTGATGAAGCCATATTTAGAAAGAGCAAATCAAAAGAGCTCCTGCTGGTACCTTACCATGTGTCCATCAGTTGGTCCATTTCTGTGTCAGCTACGTATGCTGCAATGGTGGGCATTACTGTTTCATCTACTACACTTTGAGAAAGGTTTGGTCCTGTAACAAGTGGTGCTGATGTGGGTTTTACACCTGCAGTTTAAAAGCAGCAAAGAAGAATAAATGTTAACATTTTAAAACTATATAATTCATGCCATTTCAGACAAATATTATTCAAAAATATATTTTTGGGCAACTCTTCCTACTAAGAAGTGTCCATTTATCTCCCCATCTTGCTTCTTCAATACAGTGGAACCTCGGTTTTCGAGAGTCTCGGAAGCCGAACGTTTTGGAACCTGAACACCAAAAACCTGGAAGTAATTGCTTCTGTTTTCAAATGCGCCTTGGAAGTCAAACGGCTTCCGAGGTGCATTTCCCATTTTTTTCAATTGAATTCTCCAACCGCTCATTGCACCTTGGTTGTCGAATATTTCGGTTGCTGAACAGTCTTCCGGAATGGATTACGTTCGACAACTGAGGTTCCACTGTACAGTGGTACCTCGGGTTAAGAACTTAATTCGTTCCGGATGTCTGTTCTTAACCTGAAACTGTTCTTAACCTGAAGCACCACTTTAGCTAATGGGGCCTCCTGCTGCTGCCACGCTGCTGGAGCACGATTTCTGTTCTCCTCCTGAAGCAAAGTTCTTAACCCGAGGTACTATTTCTGGGTTAGCGGAGTCTGTAACCTGAAGTATATGTAACCCGAGGTACCACTGTATTCAATACCAAAACCTAAAATCTAGTATATCCTCTTACTTAAAATTCTATTGCATGAGGTGTCTGAGCATCCTAAAACTAAGGGCCAATCCGGAACTAATTCTATCCAGTGGTCAACCATACTTAATGAATTGGGAGCAAGTCACAGGACCCGTCTCTGGCCTCTCCCATATAAGCAAATTAATTAGATAAAGAAGTTACAGAATTATGCTGCAGAAACAGAATGGAAGTGAATAAAAGTGAGATTCAGCTTATTTGCTGTCAAAATTGGATACTAAAATCCTGGTGCTTTTTACTTTTCCAATTGAAGGCTATTTAAAATCTGTCAAATCTGCTAGCAAAAAAGATGTAGGGTCATCAATAACATAAGGCTATCTGTTATCCTAAAACAAAGCACTCTTAAATAATATGCTCCCTCTTTTAAGCTGTTTGCTGAATTCGGTTCCTTAAAATGCAGGACAAATATTTTTTTAAAATATAGATTTTAAAAATTACCTGCATCTAGTGGAGTTTGAGGATTACAGTATGTTTTTGTGGATGAAAAAATAACTGCTAGACCAATTTCTGCCTCAGATATTGTCCTCCATTGCTTCCTATTAGAAATAAAACACACTGTCAGAAAAACAAGTGGAAGTCATTCACCAAATAACATCCTTGGAAAATAATGCTAAAACATTACAGCTAGGAACAGACTATCATGCAGGATGCAACCTGTGAATTGGCAAGGGATGGATATCAGTATTTGTTTAAAAAATATATGGCATTCTAACAAGACTCTGGGCTGGGTTATAATGAAGAAGAAGAAGAAGAAGAAGAAGAAGAAGAAGAGAAGAAGAGTTTGGATTTGATATCCCACCTTTCACTCCCTTTAAGGAGTCTCAAAGCGGCTAACATTCTCCTTTCCCTTCCTCCCCTACAACAAACACTCTGTGAGGTGAGTGGGGCTGAGAGACTTCAAAGAAGTGTGACTGGCCCAAGGTCACCCAGCAGCTGCATGTGGAGGAGCGGAGATGCGAACCCGGTTCCCCAGATTACGAGACTACCGCTCTTAACCACTACACCACACTGGCTCAATGAAGGGTGAGCTAACAATATTTTAAATGAATAAAATGGTCCAAGGGAAATTGTCAGTGAAACATTTAATTCTAGTAACCTGCTGTTTCCTGCCTACATTCATTTATATTCAGACCGCACATGTATAACAAGTCTGGGAGACACTCCAGATGTTGTTAATTTATAATCACTATGTATATACTGCATTTTATTGAAGCACCTCAAGGTGACTTAACCCAATTTGCCATCAAACCCCAGCGTAAGTGCTAGGGGTAATAGGAACTGTAATTCACATCATCTGGAGGACCACCATCCAGTGGGGTCCAAACATTTTTCAAAGAGAGCCAGATTTGATGAAGTGAAGCGCTATGGGGGCCGACCAAAGTTGTTGAGCTTTTTTTTATTCTAATTCAGCTACAATCATTTCTTGCATGTGATAGAAATCTGTGGACTTACTTTAACATTAGATATGCACAGATATTTTACAGACCCTATTTGTATATTTGTATTCGTTATGGTTTCACAGCCCCTCCAACAACAAAAAAAACAACCTCTGTACTCTGTACTCAATTACTAACATTTCAGCAATCCTACCTTTGGAAGACAGCTGTGATTCTATCCATCCATTTCCTGTCCAAGTCAGAAATGGACCCTTGAGAGTTTGTCAACCCTACTTCAATGACACAAATATCAGGTGCTACCAAAGAAGAAACAATCTCTGCTTCCTCCGTTATCAGTTTCGCTTCTCCTCCTCCAAGTTTAATTGCTGCACTCAGTTTTGCAAACTAAAATTAAACACAAAGCCCAAAGGTTCAAAGAACAGAGCTCACATTAATATGACACATTTCTATAATAAGCATACCATTTTGTAACTTAAGAAGTAATGTAACCAATATGAGGACTCTACAAGTGACAATAAACGCAATGGTATATACAGAGAAGATTACAAGTGTGCTTATTACTATTTCAAAGGTTTCTTCTTTATTCCCATTTTATCATATTACCTTGTCTACAAAGACTATCAACTGCAGTATGGAACCTGTGATCCTCCAAATGTCACTGGACTACAAATGCTGGCGTGCTCTGGTCCATGGGGTCACGAAGAGTCGGACACGACTAAACGACTAAACAACAACAACATCTGGAGAGTGACAGGTTCCCCATCCCTGATTTATATCATACAACTTGAGTTCCTTTAGCAAGATAGGAAAGAGTCAGGCAGGTTCTGCATTCTAAAAAATGCCAGAGTACCCACTTTGGACACTACATTGCACACACAGTAATGCATGTGGGTGCATGCAATGCAATGGGGGGGGGGGGGAGACATGGGAGGAAGTGGGCAAGCCCAAGACCTTCTTCCAATCAGAGAACAAGCCCTTGGTGGTCTTTCAGCCAGTTCTCTGCTCACTTTTAAAAGCTGCATGTTCAATGTGCCTTTTGTTAACATGAATGCAGCTCAATAGATGACTCTGAATAAAGACAAGTAGAAAATTGACTGAAAAGTCAAGTTCTGAGCTCCAGTGAGTACAAAAGTCCTTAACTTGGGTTACAAATGTTCATATATCGAATAATCTAATTTAAATGTCTTTGTTACTTTTAATTTTCTTTGAGGCACTTGAGTGAAAAAAATTTTTGACAAATAAATAGTAGGGGCTCAAGTTTTTATAAGAAGAAGTATGGACACATCAGTGGCTCCACTCACAACATCACAACCCCCAGGGACCTAATCTCAACATCTGCACACTGAGCATGGACATCTGCAAAACGGCACCTATGAAAGAATAGCTGGACATGCATATGTAATCCATGTGAATGGGGATCCCTGTGTGCATTCACACACTCGATGTCCATGGATGTCATGAATAATAATAATATTATTATATATACCCCACCCATGTGGCTGGGTTTCCCCAGCCACTCTGGGCAGCTCACAGCATATATCAGAAAGTACTAAAACATCAAACATTAAAACCTGCCTTCAGGTGTCTTCTAAAAGTCAGAGAGTTGTTTATTTCCTTGACATCTGAAGGGAGGGTGTTCCACAGCCAATACTGAGAAGGCCATCAGTAGGCCAAGCAGTGCAAACCTTCTTCTCATTATTGCATGTGTACAACATTTAAGGAAGGCTAATGAGTACACAAAACCTGTGCTATTAAAATAATCTCTGTAGATAAAAGTATTTTAAATTACTTTTGTCAAATTTTGAACAGTGTCAGTTACCTGCTTAGCAGTTAGAAACACAAACGTTTTTCCTTTGAATATTGTTCTTCTTATGGGAGAGGTTGCCAGATCTAATTTGTTATTCTTAACACTCAGCTCATCAATAGGAGGGTTAAAACTGTGAATGGAAGAAATGATTGTAAAAATGTAGCTTACATTTTACATTACTATTAACTGTCATTCATTTCTACATTGCTTACCTAGTTTGAGTACATCTGTTTTTCTATCCAACATCTAGCTGGTTTACTGTGTTATACACAGTGTTGCAGACAGTAATCTTGAGGCATTATCCATTTGCACACAGGCTCAACAATAAAGGTCTGCTTCTTCCCCACCCATGTAGCATGTAGTCCTAGAGCCCAGGAATCACTGAACACATGTTCATTTTTTTCTCTATCCAGCCCCCCTTTGCTGAACGCAATCTTGAAGTCTGTCTTGGTCAAAGGCAAAGACCACAACCATGCAGCCTAATATTTGATTACCTATTTGATAATATATTTGATTAACAAAAATCTGAAAACTCCACAGGCACGTTTTTATGACATGCCCACTGTGTATAACCTGTCTGCAAAAAAAAGTTCAAAGGTTTAAATAAAAGTTGTGAATTCAAATTACATAAAAAATAAAAGCTGTTCCATACAGTTTATATGGACAGTAGGTCCTCTCTAGAGGCAATATAAATTTTAGTTTTAATTGAAGATCAAAGCATCACAAAACTGTTAATTTTATTCATCAGCAGAAATAATTTAACATTAACCTGATCTTAGATTGTGAATTGAGATGTATTTTACCAAGGCAATTATTAACTACATAATTTATTTTTAAAGCAATGTTTTGTTAATGTTCATATTCCCAAGAGTATTTGCACCACTTCAAAAGATATTACCAAAGATATCTCTATAGCAACCTGTGAAAATGAAGACGAATCAACTCGCATAACATCCAAAAATATCCTGTCATTTCCCCAAGAGCTCATAGCAACAAGTCAGCAGTACAACACTTTGCCAATTAAATATAATTATACTTAATCTTCCTCACCATGGGAAGACTTTGCTTCACCTAGTCTGAAAGAGGGAAGACCATAGCTGAGGAAGTCTTCACTGGATCGACATGAATTGGGAAGTTACAAACCAGTATAGAATCCTCCTTTCCTAGACAAATAAATAGACTTTGGCTAAGCAGCTCCAGATACCCCAGGGTGGTGTTTTATTTATTTATTTAGAATACTTGCATCCCACCAAAAGGCTCTCAAAATGGCATATATAATAGATTTGCACAATACAATAATTTTCAAAATGATTTGCACATGTAACCAGAAATAGCATGGTGAGAGTTGATGAGAGCTGGAGTACAGCAACATTTGGAAAGCCAATGATCCCCTACTTCTGCACTAGCAGATTACAGAAGGTGGTGCTGGGAGACAGATATTTTTCCTTATAGGAGTTTTTTTGTTGAGTTCCACACAAGTCTATGCTATTATTTGTTATGGGAACTTTCTTGTGGATTTCCACATGGGTCTATATAAAACTACGGAGAAATGTTGCCTGGATTTTAAAGTGGGTTGTCACCATGCCATCTAGCTATTTCTCCCTGCCAGGTGAACCAGGCACAATGGATGAATGACAGCCAGAAATCAGTAGTAGGTTTGATAAGGGTGAGTAAGTTATAATAATAACAACTCCAGGCACGCCTGGAAGAAGCGGACCATTTGGATCCCTTCCAGTCGGGATTCAGGCCTCATCATGGGACTGAAACTGCCTTGGTCGCACTGGTTGATGATCTCTGGCGGGCTAGGGACAAAGGTGAGAGCTGTTTCCTAGTTCTACTGGATCTCTCAGCAGCGTTTGATACCATTGATCATAACATCCTTCTGGACCATCTTGAGGGGCTGGGAGCTGGGGGCACTGTTATACAGTGGTTCCGCTCCTTCCTCCTGGGCCGTGTTCAGAAAGTGGTGGTGGGGGATGAGTGTTCAGACCCCTGGGCCCTCACTTGTGGGGTGCCTCAAGGTTCTGTCCTCTCCCCCATGCTTTTCAACATCTACATGAAGCCGCTGGGAGAGATCATCAGGGGATTTGGGCTGGTTGTTCATCAGTATGCAGATGATACCCAGCTCTACCTCTCTTTCAAATCAGAACCAGTGAAGACAGTGAAGGTCCTGTGTGAGTGCCTGGAGGCGGTTGGAGGTTGGATGGCAGCTAACAAATTGAGGTTGAATCCTGACAAGACAGAAGTACTGTTTTGGGGGGACAGGAAGCGGGCAGGTGTGGAGGATTCCCTGGTCCTGAATGGGGTAACTGTGCCCCTGAAGGACCAGGTGCGCAGCCTGAGAGTCATTTTGGACTCACAGCTGTCCATGGGGGCACAGGTCAAATCTGTGTCCAGGGCAGCTGTTTACCAGCTCCATCTGGTACGCAGGCTGAGACCCTATCTGCCTGCGGACTGCCTCGCCAGAGTGGTGCATGCTCTGGTTATCTCCCGCTTGGATTACTGCAATGCGCTCTACATGGGGCTACCTTTGAAGGTGACCCGGAAACTACAACTAATCCAGAACGCGGCAGCTAGACTGGTGACTGGGAGCAGCCGCAGAGACCACATAACACCGGTCTTGAAAGACCTACATTGGCTCCCAGTAAGTTTCCGAGCACAATTCAAAGTGTTGGTGCTGACCTTTAAAGCCCTAAATGGCCTTGGTCCAGTATATCTGAAGGAGCGTCTCCACCCCCATCGTTCTACCCGGACACTGAGGTCCAGCACTGAGGGCCTTCTGGCAGTTCCCTCACTGCGAGAAGCCAAGTTACAGGGAACCAGGCAGAGGGCCTTCTCGGTAGTGGCGCCTTCCCTGTGGAACACCCTCCCACCAGATGTCAAAGAGAACAACAACTACTAGGCTTTTAGAAGACATCTGAAGGCAGCCCTGTTTCGGGAAGCTTTTGATGTTTGATGTATTATAGTATTTTAATATTCTTTTGGAAGCCGCCCAGAGTAGCTGGGGAAGCCCAGCCAGATGGGCGGGGTATAAATAATAAATTATTATTAGTAGTAGTAGTAGTAGTAGTAGGTTTGATAAGGGTGAGTAAGTTGAAATCCGGGCAACATGGTAGGAGGTTCCAGAATCTGAGAAGTTGTGAAGGTGTCTGTTCTGGATACTCTCTACTTAAAGAAGTATACAGATGCAAAAAGAATTGCAACCAGTCAGTAGACAACAGTGGGCCAGAAATAGCAGTATAAAGAGTAGCTCCTTATAGACTTTCCTAAGGAAAAACCAACTATAGCAGCACCATTGTATAAATTTACAAAATGTTTCTGCTATACTTCAAAAACGTAAATGTTCCATATAATTCTGAATGTGTGTAAACATATAATGATTTAATCTGACGACATATAAAATTACACTATGGCATAGATATCTATAGCGTGTATGTTATGCATTATATTCAATTCATGAACGTGCATGACTTGAATATGGTTATATCCAGTGCTTTCTTTCTAAAAAATAATGTTAAAGGGTACTCTCACTTTCCTACTCATATTAAAATACTGACCCTCAATGAGGCCAAACTTAGATTCACAAAATGTTTAAGGGTATGTGTTCTCCTGCGTCCCCACAGAAAAAAAAAGTACTGGTTATATCTAAGCAGGGCATACTCCAGGAGTTTTTAAAGCCAACTGCTACATAGTAGAACATAATAGTCCAAATTATAATTATCAAATCCTTTTTAAATCTAGGGTGTGTATTATAAGGTATTACCTTTCAGGTGTCGGTAACTGCTGTTTCGCCTGAATTGCTTTGATTAATTCATCAAAATACTCTGGCTTCACAATTGGTCGACCACAGATCAAGGCACATATTGCCTAAAGATAAAGCAGATAATCACTACCATAATTGACAATAGTACAAAAACGCTGCACGCTCTCTCTAACCTGTCTTCATTCCCAGCCTTTCACTCACATCTCTCTACCCCAGTCTCACAACCCACTGGTTAGTGGTACCCTCTTAAAACAGAAAACTACAACCCTTTTGCTGCCATTGTCTGTGGACACCATTCTCACTGCCTTATCAATTCCTCCCATCAGCAGCACACCTTAATGCCCCATATAACAATGAACTCTGCCAGGATGTTACCTTCCCATCACTCCCAAACACATCAATACCAAACTGAGCCCCAGAAATTACACCAGGCTTCCTCAACCTCGGACCTCCAGATGTTTTTGGCCTACAACTCCCATTATCCCTAGCTAGCAGGACCAGTGGTCAGGGATGATGTGAATTGTATGAAAACATCTGGAGGGCCGAGGTTGAGGAAGCCTGAATTACACTCAACTCCTAAGTACTTCTAAATCACTCATCTCCTTTACTCATATGCTTTACAGCAGCTTTCTTGCTAACTCTATACAATCTTGCTAACTCTATACAATTCAACTTCTCTTCTCACTCCTGCACTCAAATCCAAAGATTTATGCCAAATCCACACCCTCCTATATCCTAACTTCGTTGTTTTTATCTTTCTATTAAATTGTTCATTGCATGGCCATCAGTGTCAGCTCCACATCTTCTGGAATGCCAAAAATACACTCCCTCTTATTTGACTCCATAATGGCTATTTGTAATCCACTACACACCTCTAAGAGTAAACCCCAAGGAACATATTGGGACTTCCAAGTAATTATGTGCATGACTGCATTGTTAAAGCACAAAGATGCCTCACAAAAAATGTCACAATACTCCTGTGCCTGCTGCCAGGAAGTCTCAATTTTCCAATGAAATATTAAAGTGAATTGACAGGAAAGGGAATATGAAAGAACGGTTTGCGGCATATAGGACTACAGACCATTTTACTGCAATGCACAGTTCAGAAAAATCAGTATTACGCTTGCATATCAGATGCACTTGAAATGTCACAACTCACCTTAACTGTAAGTTTGACTGAGTCCATAACAAGATGAGTACATCCTTCTTTCCACTCATTCACCACATGGCCTCCCAGCTGTAGAATATTTTTACTTAAAGCACTTTTCTGTGAAACAGCTAAGCACGAAGAGCACACTACCAAAGGCTCATAGAATATTCTGCAAAGTAGTGTTAAAAGAAACACACAATATTATTACTTTATTTAGTTAAATAATAGCAACTGAGTGTGTGGTCCTTTACAAGGAGAGGTCCCTGCCCTGAAGAGCTTATCAATCTAAATTTGACACGGGAAGCAACATAGTGGTTTCAGTTGCATGTAAAGGTAAAGGTAAAGGTAAAGGTAAAGGTAAAGGTACAGGTACCCCTGACTGTTAGGTCCAGTCGTGGACAACTCTGGGGTTGCGGCGCTCATCTTGTTCTATAGGCCGAGGGAGCCGGCGTTTGTCCTCAGACAGCTTCCGGGTCATATGGCCAGCATGACTAAGCTGCTTCTGGTGAAACCAGAGCAGCGCATGGAAATGCCATTTACCTTCCCTCCGGAGCGGTACCTATTTATCTACTTGCACTTTGACATGCTTTCAAACTGCTAGGTGGGCAGGAGCTGGGACCGAACAACAGGAGCTCACCCCGTCACAGGGATTCGAACCACTGATCTTCTGATCAGAAAGCCCTAGGCTCAGTGGTTTAGACCACAGCGCCACCCGCATCCCTCAGTTGCATGTACTTAACCTCAATTACAGGTTCAGCTACAGTGAAGCATAGCATCTAAGGGGCTGTGGCAAAGGTCTTACAGAAAAGGTGGATTTTGAAAGAATTAAGAGTTGGCACCATGACAGTGTTCTAGGAGGCATTTCCAACTGTACAGAACAGCTAAGGTGGAATATCTGAGGCAACAGGAGGCCTTCAGACAGTGGAGGGAGGCAGAGCTCCTGAAGCAAAGATTATGGCAGGAATGTATCATGATCTATGAGTAGAGACATTTGCAAGGGAACTCATACCCTTTGTAAGATTCACAGCTGACAATGACTATTTTTGTCCATTTCTAATTAGTCCTCAGACATATTCCATGACATTCAAACAAGCATAGCCATGAACATTTTAAGATGAGCACAAATTGATCTTACCTGTACTTGCTTCCAAAGACTCCAAAAGTGACTCTGTCACCGGACCTCAAAGTTCTAGTAGTACCATTTGCTAGTTTTTCTTCATTAACAAAGGTACCATATTTAGAAGTGTCTTTTAAAGTTAACACAGGAAATGTAGAAGACTGAGTCTGAAAATAAAAATAACATTTCAGGTACCAACAACAGCAACCGAGTTCATTTTATCCAAACCACACATCGTGGTTTGTTGGGAGTGTAACGATCTATAGGCAATATTTACTCTTGGCTTACTGATTGTGGTTTGTTGAAGCAAAATAAAACACAATTATTCGTTTGGATGTAACACTAAGCAAGGGATCAAATGATTTCCCTACGTTTCACTCAGACAGAGGGGTTGATGGCAAACCATTATCTATAGTTTATTGTGATACGCAAACTGGGTCATTGTGTTTTTTGTTTCTAGCATTAACCCTCTATCTCAGCCTTCCTCAATCTGGTGCTCTACAGGTGTTTTGGACTATAGTTCTAAGTGACAGCCAGCACAGGAGTCGTAGCCCCAAATACCTGGAGGATGCCAAGCTAATAAAGGCTGCTATATCTGGTAGCTACTTTTTTCATTTGGTAAACATATTGAGTAAAACACATCCAAAACATAATCTTCTTAGATGAGGTCTAAAAATCTGGGAGCAGTAAGAAATCTGTGACTTGACTGAGGCGGTGCTGCACATTCTATAACTGCAGAAATTATGATAAAAATTGCATGATGCAATTTCATAATGTTGTACATTTGGTACTTACAAGGTTCACTTGAGGGTGACTAACTGAAAGGACTGCATGGCTTCGGCTGATGGACTGATCCGCTTGAATTAAAATGGCACAATTTTTACGTCCGACAACATACTCAACACCAACTAAAAGGTGGTATGACTGTCCTGAAATGGGAAAAACACAACCAAATTTTAATTAACCTCTGATGGTATAACGCTAATTTTAATCTTTATTCATGTGGATGGAGAGTTGGAGACAGGACTTTAGCCACCGCTTCCACCTTACAGCAAGGATGTGGAAAACCTGCGCCCCCCCCCATGTTTTGCTGGACTACAACTCCCATCATTCCTTGCTCTTGGCGATGCCTGCTGGGGCTGATGGGAGTCGTGCTTCAGCAATAGTTCCCCACACCTGCTCTCAATGCGAAGCCCATCTCCCCTCCCCCCCCCAAGTTTTCCAAAGTAAACATCGGCTAATTGGCTAACTGCCGCTTCTCCAACCCGCCCAAACGCGGCAAGCCAGGACAGGCTGAACCAACCAATCAACACGCAGAAGCCGGTACAACCAACAGGCGTCAAACCGGAGTGAGACTAGTTGCCCAGGACACGCCTCCTCCCCCTCAGGCTCCGCTCCTCACCTGGCCCGGACTCGTCAGCTGGGCTCAGCTTCCACATCCTGAGCCGGAAAGAAGCCGGAAGGCCCGGCCCAGCCCAGCCCGTCTCGTCTCGCCTTTGTATCTTCACCAGCTTCCCCAGCCCTTCTTCTCCACCTCAGAGTAGCTGCCCGAGGCGACGCACCTCTTCTCTTCACACCGCGCATGCGCCTTTCGAGGAGGCTGGCACAGCGACGACATCGCGAGAGCCCAGACTGAGAGAACAACAGAGAGCGGAGGGAAGCCCTCCGACAATTGAGCGCATGCGTGACCTTTTCTCTATTTTTTTTTTTTAGCAAGTTTAGTAGTAGGATAGTTCTTAAGGGAGCAGAAGTAGGAAAATAGTTGGGACGCGGTTTCCCGATTCCCTTCGTTTTCCCGGAATGTTGAAACCAGACCTGTGTCTCAATCAGAAATATTGCAAGTCTATCCCTAGATATGGGATAGCTAAGCGGGGGAGGGGGGGTAAGGGCAGGGCGGTTGGTGGACGATTCCCCCCCCCCCCAATTTGGTAGTGAAGTGACTTCAAAGCAATCCACTTCAATTTATTGCAGCCTAACAGGATGGCCCCTCTGACATTTGTCGCGCACGTACTCGCGCACACGCGTACACATAAATTTGTAAATCTGTCTGTGCTTGGCTACCTTAAATACATGACCTTTCACACACTCTTTCAAACACGTGCATTTGGAGAGGATCCCTAACTTGGCAGAGAGAGAGAGAGAGAGAGAGAGAGAGAGAGAGAGGACCTGAAATACAAGACAAAACTGTATCATTACAGGATGTAATATTTTACATTGAAATACGGGACAATCCTCGGTGAATACAGGACAGGTGGCAACGCAGGCAGATGACGGTTACTCAGTGGCCAAGAAAGACAGCTTTCCGCACATGGTCAAAGGCACTCCTGCTCTCCATATGACTCCACTTCTGCGCCTGCTTGCTTGAAAAGGTTGGATTGCTGACTCGGGGCCTGGCAGCTCTAGATCAATTCAAGCTCATTGATAAATCTGCAGGCAATAAATACATCGGCGCAGTGGTCATTCAAGTTTTCCGAGAGGTGGGGCGTGGCCTCTCTGCCGAAGGGGGCGTGGCCGAAGCGTGCGCGTTCCATCGAGCCCCGCCCTTCAGCTTCTCCTTCCATCTCTGATTGGACTTTGGAGGGGCGGGGCAGGAGGGGCGGGGCTTAGAGGAACTCCCTGTTCGCAGAGGACTCAGAAGTAGGGAAAGATGGCGCTGGCGGCGGTGCTGTGTGTGTCGTGCGGAGTGCGGGCCAGGCTAGTCCCGCGGCTGCTTCCTTCACCTGTACGGGTAAGGTGCTCTGTGCTGCGCCTGGATATGCATACACTGGAAATTTGCCGCACCTCCCGACGGGAATAAGCCCTTAAATAGAAAGACCACTCCTCTCCCTGGCTCTGCTAGTTTTCTGCTTGCAAGGCGCTGTGTGTATATGCAGGGGTGCCAACTTCAATAAAATGGGGGGGGGCAGGTAAGCCCCACCCCGCATACTCGATCACATGACATTACACACGCACACCTCATTTAAATGGGAATTACCCTCAAACTCTGCCCCTAAGAATTGACTAAGAATAGTGTGTGTATATCTATATATCTGTATCTTAATTATTTAACTAAAGGTAAAATGTCAAAAACAAAAGGTAGGACAGCATAAAATGGGACAGCCTTTAAAGGTGCTGAAAAATACGTTCATTCGCAGGATCATGCCAAGATTAATCCACTTATCAGCAGATGTACCAGCAGCAGAGAATCTTAAGCCACCACTGCCATTCTTCAGTGTTTAGGGGGCGGGGTATCAGCTGCTCAGATTTTCATTCCAAAATTCCACAGTAGAAAAAGCTCCTTATGCAGGCTGAAGCAGCTTTTTGGAACCCCCACCCCCCACCCTTGTGGCTAAATAGGAGGTTGCTTAACTGGCATTTGCTCAGTACTTTTCCAGAGTCCGGAGCTCATTGTAATGATCTCCATTGGTTTCAGTGGGAATTGTATCAATACTGAAGTCCACAGCATTTGAACAGTTTACTGAGCTCAGTTAAGAGGCTCATTGGCTAATCTAGAGCTATTTGTTTGAAGCCTGTGCTCTAAATGGAGATAAGATCAGGCTACAGGAATGTGAACTTTGAACCTGGTGTTTGAGAATGACAGTTTTCTTTTAAAAGTTGTTTTCTTAAGCTGTTATCAAATGTGAGGTGGCATGAATATCCAGCACTCATTCAAATGGGCAAGGTAAGATTTTTTGCATTTGTTCATAGAGAGTTGATATATGGTTAAGAGAGAAGCTCATTAGGCAAGCAACTCTCAGGTCAATTCTCCCCCTCCCACAGTATGGGGAATTGCTGGTAGGGCGAGTGCTGTTGTGTTCAAGTTATTGTGAGCTTCCCATGGGCCGATTGACCACTGTGAGAACAGATGGGCCGTAGGCCTGATTCAGAAGGGACTAATAAATAAATCAGATTTACTTTACAGAGTTGATATAATGTAGTTGTCGAGAATCTCTGCACCACAGCACTAATTAACCCCCCCCCCCAGGCTTCCTTACTTCAAACATCCCATGGGTGGGGTGACAGGGGGGAGATTAAGGATCTGGTCTGCTGGCCAGAGCCAATTCTTCACTCATGCTGTAAAGTTTACAATTAGATAATGCACATAAAGCAGGGGTCAGCAACCTTTTTCAACTGTGGGCCGGTCCACCGTTCCTCAGACCATGTGGTGGGCTGGACTATATTATATATATTATACAGTGGTACCTCGAGTTACATATGCTTCAGGTTACATACACTTCAGGTTACAGACTCCGCTAACCCAGAAATAGTGCTTCAGGTTAAGAACTTTGCTTCAGGATAAGAACAGAAATTGTGCTCTGGCGGCACGACAGCAGCAGGAGGCCCCATTAGCTAAAGTGGTGCTTCAGGTTAAGAACAGTTTCAGGTTAAGTACGGATCTCCGGAACGAATTAAGTACTTAACCTGAGGTACCGCTGTACATGCCCCACAAATAACCCAGAGATGCATTTTAAATAAAAGCACATATTCTACTCATGTAAAAACACACTGACTGTCCGCGGGCCAGATTTAGAAGGCGATTGGGCCAGATCTGACCCCTGGGCCTTACCGTATTTTTCGCTCTATAACACGCACCTGACCATAACACGCACATCGTTTTTAGAGGAGGAAAACAAGGGAAAAAATATTCTGAATGAAACAGTGGACGTATCATTTTTGTGCTTCATGCTGTGGCCACAGACATGTGATCTGATGGTGAATTTGGGGTGACCCAATGCAAAAATCCTGAGAATCCCTGTGGATCCATGCTTTGTAACCACGTTTTTGCACCATTGCAGCCCCAGGCAACAGTGGGTGCATGATTTTTTTTGGGGGGGGACAGGCTGTAGCCATGGACATGCTATGTGCTCTGATGGTGAATTTTGGCTGACCCAATGCAAAGATCCTGAGGATCCATGTGGATCCATGCTTTGTAACCACGTTTTTGCACCATTGCAGCCCCAGGCAACAATGGGTGTGTGATTTTGGGGGGGCAGGCTGTAGCCATGGACATGCTGTGTGCTCTGATGGTGAATTTGGGGTGACCCAATGCAAAGATCCTGAGGATCCATGTGGATCCATGCTTTGTAACCACATTTTAAGTGGGGAGGGAAGGAAAAACACAGAAGGCTAAGAATGCAGGAGAGGGCTATAACGTGAGGAAAGGAAGGCAAAAGTTTCCCCCCACCCACCCACACAAGCCAGCCACTGTTTAAGGATTTCATCCTTTTAAATGGAAGAAAGCATATTTGAATGCTGTGTGTCTCCAAAAACAAAAAGCAGGAAGTCAAATCAGAATTTTAAGCCGAACCTGTAATCTCTCTTCCCTTCACATACATTGTTCCCTCCGGAGCAGGGACAGGATAGAGCGAGGGACGCTCTGCTTTCCCCTCTACTTGCCTGGAGGGGAGGGGCTTTCCCTGCTCTTTGTTTGGACGCTCTGCTTTCCCCTCTACTTGCCTGGAAGGGAGGGGCTTTCCCTGCTCTTTGTTTGGACGCTCTGCTCTCCTCTCTACTTGCCTGGAGGGGAGGGGCTTTCCCTGCTCTTTGTTTGGACGCTCTGCTTTCCCCTCTACTTGCCTGGAGGGGAGGGGCTTTCCCTGCTCTTTGTTTGGACGCTCTGCTCTCCTCTCTACTTGCCTGGAGGGGAGGGGCTTTCCCTGCTCTTTGTTCCGTTTGAGCAAACACAGCAACGAAACAGAGCAGGGTGGGCAGAGAGACCCTGAGGCAGAATGCAGGAAAGCAGCAGCTTCCTGTCTCACGGAGCTCCCTTCTCCCTGAAGCGCGGTTTGATTTTTGCCTTATTTTTCGGCTCCAGGGACCACACATTCGCTCCATAACACGCACAGACATTTCCCCTTCCTTTTTAGGAGAAAAAATCTGCGTGTTATAGAGCGAAAAATACGGTAGTTTGCCTACCCATGACATAAAGTTTTCAACTTCTAAGTTCTATACACAGATGTTAAGTATTGCTATTGGTATTCACAGCAATGGTGGTTTTTTTTTTAAAAAATAACTATATCCACAGTAGCTTTATAGCTGAGAATTATCTAGGTTTTATTAACCTGTAAAACATAGTAAATTATCTTCTTTCCCTTTTTCAGCTTTTAAGCCATGGAACAAAAGTAATGTATCAAGCTGATCGTGCCTTCGCACCACTTCAGAAAGTGATGCTGCCATCAGATACTTTTCATGGCAAAGTGGCCTTTATCACAGGAGGTGGCACTGGCATTGGAAAAGGGATGACAGCTGCTCTTTCTGCTTTGGGAGCAGAGTGTGTTATAGCAAGCCGGTAAGAGCATCTATTCCATTTTGCATGATGTAGTCTTTTAAAATGGAGAGTACAGTTCTCAGTATGGAGTCCTCTGCACACTTACTTGGCAGTAAGACCCGCTGAGCACAGGGAGGAAGCAAACACATTTAGGGTAGACATGTTAGTCCTACTCAATGGCGCTAAGGTAACTTAGGCCCATTCATTTTAACTTCGTGGGATACAACTCTAGGATTGCGCAATGGATTCTTCTGGTTTTTTTAAGCAGTTAGGCAATATTTGAGAAATCCAATTTCACTGAGCAGTGTGTTGTGAATTGACACTGAAGGACCGTTCAGAAAACCACACCAAGAATCAATAGTGGATTTTTGTTCTGTGGGGTCCTTTTGGGGGCGCCGTTTGTTTACCTAAATAAGTGTGACTGTGCCCCAAAACATGACTAAATTCATAAGAATGAGTTAGCTCCATTTTCCGCCCCTGTTTTAACCTTCACCTCCATGTCATCGCCTTCTCCCCTCTCTTTTTGTGCCACAACCCCACACCACCCCATGGTGACCTGCATCTTCTTATGTTGTTCAAAACTGAAAATTTTCCTCTCAGTGTGCTTTACCCAAATTTCTGCTGTTGTTTTTAAACATCCACTTTTCCGCTTTCAGTGTTTCTCCATTCTTGCTTTGGTCCAACTTTTCTCTCTCTTCCGTTCCTCAGCTGCCTCATGTGAGAGAGATAGAGGATGTAAAACCCTCAGATATTCTGTTGTTTGAAGCTAGTTTACTGAAGCCTCTGCTGTTGTTTGAAACCCCCATTTTCCTCTCTGTTATCTCCATCCCTGCTTGATTCAAATTCATGCCATCGTTTTAAACTACCACTTCTCCCCTCTCAGTGCCCCTCCCTTCTGGATTGTGCAGCCTGCCTTCTCTTTGGCTCCCACTCTAACTTCCTACAAATCCATTAGGCAATACAAATCCTCCAATAAGGGCTGTGCAATGACATCCTTATATTTTTATGTGTACAGTGGACGCTCGGGTTGCGAATGTGATCCGTGCGGGAGGCACATTCGCAACCTGCAGCATTCGCAACCCGCAACTGCACGTTTGCGCATGCGTGGGTTGAGATTTGGTCTTCTGCGCATGCGCAAAGCGTGATTTAGCGCTTCTTCACATGCATGACCGCCAAAACCCAGAAGTAACCCGTTCCGGTACTTCCGGGTTTCGGCACGTCCGTAACCTGAAAAAACACAACCTGAAACGTCTGTAACCCGAGGTATGACTGTATAGGAAAATATTATTAAACAATATTTTTGTTTCTGTTTAATGGTATAATATTGAGAGAGGCAAAACACTTCATCCAAACATGAACTTTTATTTGAAGGAACAAAAAGGAATAAAAATTATTTTAAAAATCGTAAAATCTTCATAGATGTTAAATGCTCCTGGGATATAGTGGAATGTAAGTAACTTTTTACTCCTTTAAGGGTGCAGGTAATATTCTGCCCAAAGTTTAACACAGCCTATGGGGTTTAAATTGAGCAGGGGGAGGGGGGACATGAATTTTGAGCCTCAGAAATAAAAGAGCAAGCACTAAGTGTATCTGCCTCAATAATAATAATAATAATAATAATAATAATAATAATAATAATAAATAATTTTATTTATATCCCGCCCTCCCCAGCTGAAGCCGGGCTCAGGGCGGCTAACAACAATAAAACAGTACAAAAGTACAGCATAAACAACACTCTAAAATCATTCATTATAAAATTAATTAATTCAAGCCACTGGCAACCATTGGGCCAGAGCTCCGCGAAGATTGCTGAGAATGATTGCCGCGAAGAATGAGAAACCTCTGGTTGTATTTAATAAGATGTTTCCACAACAGTAACTTCAGTCTGAAATAGAACTTACTGCGTTGCGTCCAATGCTAGTCCTACTCTGAGTACACCCACTGAAATGAATTAACATTAATAACTTAGATCCATTAATATCAGTCAGTCTGCTGTGAATGGACAAGCATTGGACAAAGCTCTTCATTGTCAGTCTGCCACCTCACACATGGAATCACTGCTAAGCTTTTACCAAAACGCTAAGAAAGAAACCCCAGAAGTTTGATGTACAGTATATGGCTGTAATGGAAACTCAACCGTAATGTGTAATTATTTATAGGAAACTTGATGTATTGAAACAAACAGCAGAAGAAATTTCTTCTAAAACGGGAAATAAGGTATTGTTAAATAACAAATGTTATTAATGGTGCATTCAGTCATGGGATTTTATGCATGTAAGAATATATTTAATTCTTTCTTTTTCTCTTCTGCTGCTGGTAGTGGTATTGATATTAGTTTATTACACAGGTCCACGCAGTTCAGTGTGATGTGAGAGATCCAGCATCTGTTAGCAATGCAATTTCTCAATTAATTGAAATGGCTGGACATCCCAGTGTGAGTATCCTAATTCAAAACTTTAATTAATCATTACTGGAAAAATCCAACCCAGTGTGCATTTAAAAAAAACAACAAAAAACTTCTAAATGTAAGCAAGCTAATGAATTGAAAAGGATTCTGAAAGAATTTTCAAAAGTAAATGTTCAGTTGAATCTACCCATAGAACAAAATCCATGGGAATAGGTCACTGCAGTATTTTGAGGAAGCTGTGGACTTTAACTGCCTGGTGTCGACATGACCTTGATGTAACTGGGATGGGCACCAGTGTGTACACATGAACCCCCAGCCCTCTCCCACATCCCAGTGAGGACTGAGCATGCTCAGTGGCCACACAGTGCTTACTGACAATTGTGAAGGCAAATAGATTGGACTATCCTGGAAGAAGGTGTGGCTAGTTGCCTGGAGCTCCGCATGAGAGCACTCACCGCTTCAACATTTTGCTGCAGCTCCAACTTGCATCACAAAGCTGTCGGAATTAGCTTGTTAAAAGTTTTGAAAGCGGTGGATAGGAGATTTATTTTTCGTTAATGGAGGGTTCCACTGCTCTAATATACTTCTTACTGGCCAAAGGGCAGTTAGATAAAGTCACCATCTCTTTGTTCGTGTCTTGTGAGTGGACAAGTGTGGTTGACTGGCGTTGCTTGCTTGGTTGGAACACATACTGGAATTGATGCAAAAGCTTTTAAAACCAAAACGGTTACTTGGTTTTTCTCTGCGCTGCTGATCTTTTGCTGTTGCAAAAGGTGCTGGTAGGTTATACTGACTCGGAGTGTGTGTACCTTTAAGCCAAACCGTGGCTCAGCACACATGAACCAATATATGGTTTCCTGGACTGAAATTGTCACCTGAAGCATTGCCCCCCCAGTCCTCCTGCTGCCTCCCTAGCTGATGTTAAGCCACAATTTGGATTAGCATTACATCTGAACCTAGGCTCGTAGTTTGTCTTGCTCCAGACAAACCACGAGCCCTAGTTCAGTTCTAGCACAGAGGCAAACCATGCCTTAGCCCCAAGCAGTGGGGTGGCGGCAGGACCAGGGAATGAGCAGTATGGCTCTGATCTTCCCTCCTGGAACCTGCACTCTTGTCATTTGTGCTAAACCATGTGTGAACTGGGCCACTCTGTTTTTATGTAAAAATTCTCCTGGAATTTCTGAAACCACCACCAACTATCTTAAATGTGCAGAAGACCGACTTCAGCAAATATTTAAGCTTTCTTTCTCCCTTTCAGGTTATAATAAATAATGCAGCTGGAAATTTTGTATCTCCTTCTGAACGTCTTTCTCCAAATGCGTGGAGGACAATCACAGATATTGTTCTTAATGGTACTGCCTATATAACTCTGGGAATTGGAAAAGAACTGATTAAAGCACGAAAAGGTAAATTGAGATTGACAGAGCTTGTCCTTTTCTTGCTGAATACCATTTTGGACAAGAAATAGATTTTTAGGGGGGTGGAGCCTTCTTAGAACCCTGAAAACCTCAAGCTTTGTTTTCATAGAAGTAGAGAATTGTAGAGTCCAGCCTCCACTGCCTCTCTGTCTCTCTCCTTCGTTGATTTGACCTGTTTTAGGAAACTGATAATTTGGAAAGGAGAGCAATACATATAATTATTTTTTTTAAAATCTTGCATCTTCCAGGAGCAGCCTTTCTAGCCATCACCACAATTTATGCAGAAAGTGGGTCGGGGTTTGTGTCGCCAAGCGCTTCTGCCAAAGCCGGCGTTGAAGGCCTGTGCAAGTAAGTAATCTGTCAGCACTTGTCCCCCTCATTTTTTTTAAAAAAAACACTCCCTCTTAAGGCTGAAATAGACCAACCCAAAAGAGACAAAATTGGGGCGAGAAGCGGCTGTTTGCCATTGTGGTGGGTTCAAAAAATTCATATTTCATTGGGTTTTTACTTTATTTTAACAAATCATATACCATTTAACCACAGTACAGTGGTACCTCGGGTTAAGTACTTAATTTGTTCCGGAGGTCAGTTCTTAACCTGAAACTGTACTTAACCTGAAGCACCACTTTAGCTAATGGGACCTCCTGCTGCAGCTGTGCCGCTGGAGCACAAATTCTGTTCTGATCCTGAAGCACAGTTCTTAACCTGAAGCACTATTTCTGGATTAGCGGAGTCTGTAACCTGAAGCGTATGTAACCCGAGGTACCACTGTAACCTCAAAATGTTTTACAAGGAATACAATACAAAAAAGGCTAACAGTGGTTAGAACTATAAAATCAGGCTTCAGTTAAAATGCCTGCTGGATTAAACTAATTATTCAGTAGGTGCCGGAAGTTCAAATCCCAATGGCTTCATATAGATGTTAAACAGCATTGTGGACAAGATTGTACCCTGCTGTAGATCATAGTACAAGGACCGTGGTGCTGAAACAGTCTCCCATTGTTGCTTTCTGGACATGACCCCGTAGGTAGGGCAGGATAAAATATTAACCCCAATACCCATTCTGCCTAGGCAGTCCAAGAGGATACTTGATCAAAGGTATCAAAAGCAGCCAAATGACCAGAGTCGCATTCCAGCTGTCGAATGCATTCCCCAAACTGTGCTTGAATTAGAGGCGGACTTTGGCCTTTCAGTGCCCTGTGCAAGAACAGAATTCAGTTTCCCCTGCCTCTTGCCTCTGTTCTGCTCAGTTCACCAGACCATAGCTGTGTTGCCCAGCTGCGCCCCTTAGGCTCAGCACCCAGTGCAGTAGAACCAGTCCTAAATCTGCGTCTGCTTGAACTATGATTAAAACAGATCCATGTGATTCATAACCTACAGGAATTCCTGCATTATCCTCAGTGGACGAAGCCCACAAACAGGGTAGGGTTACAGCACAGAAGGGCAACCTTTACCCTAGGGGCAACCTCACTTCATGTTAGCCCAACACCTGCTGAAGCTGCTTCATTTGTCTATCCCATCAGAGTTCCTTCTTTCCTATTCACTTTCTCCTTATTTCCCCCTGGTTTTTGGGGAAGTGTTTTCTCCCTCTCTGTGTAGTTCTTCTCCATTGGGAAGGGACCTATGAACAGAAAACCTGTAAGCCCAGATACATTTTTATTTTTACTTCTCATCCTCTTTATATGCCGAATACTTACAAAGTCTCTTAATGAATTTCTAGGTCTCTTGCAGCGGAATGGGGTAGATATGGCATGAGATTCAATGTGATTCAACCAGGCCCAATAAAGACTAAGGTACATGATCATGTTTTGTAGCCATTAAAGAATTGGCTGAGACATCAGATTGACTTTAGTGACTGGGTCTCTGAGCCTAATTTAAGTTCTACTGGAGACAGATCTCATAGCTGCCTTGAGCACCATTTTGTGAAAAGGAAAGGTGCAAATAAATACTGGTTTAAATAGAACTTGGAAGCACATATAATCATTATCCACCTTCATTCTCTCTTTAAAAAAAACAACTTTGTACAATTATATACCACTTCATCAAAGGCCACAGGACAGTTTACAATGTAGCATAATAAATAAAACATAATAGGTAAAAAAAAGGTAAAGGACCCTTGGACGGTTAAGTCCAGTCAAAGGCGACTATGGGGTTGCAGTGCTCATCTCGCTTTCAGGCTGAGGGAGCCGGCGTTTGTCCACAGACAGCTTTCTGGGTCATTTGGCCAGCATGACTAAACTGCTTCTGGCGCAACGGAACACCATGACAGAAACTAGAGTAAACGGAAACACCATTTACCTTCCCACCACAGTGGTACCTGTTTATCTACTTGCACTGGTGTGCTTTTGAACTGCTAAGTTGTCAGGAGTTGGTGCAAAGCAATGGGAGCTCACCCCGTCACAGGGATTTGAACCGCCAACCTTTTGATCGGAAAGCCCAAGAGGCTCAGTGGTTTAGACCACAGCGGCACCCACGTCCCGAAATAGAACATAATAAACAATATATGTTAATAAGTAATATAACATATTTACAATTCAAAAAATAAAATTATCCTATAGATGCAATTTATAATAATAAATACTTATTAACATAGATAATCTCATGGCATAAATTATTATCTACTTACCCCAGTTATTATCTAACTTACACGTTATACATATCTAACATAGGTTTTTTGTGGTGTTGTTTTTCTGGCTCATTAAGGAGTATTTTTCTGCGTGATATGGTTGCCTGGGCGAAATGTATGACATTTAGTGTTTCAGTAGATACAAGTCTACTAGAGTTACCCACATTATTTCCCCAGTTGACACTTGCTTGATCTGTGCTACACAGTCAGTTTACTTTTACCCATGATTGTTAAGTATAAAACTTTTTCAGATGGCCTCTAGCAGAGTTCCGAAAGCAATAGTTTCTCTCGATAATTTTCTTCAGGGAGCTTTCAGCCGTTTGGACCCAGAAGGTGTGTTTGAGAAAGAACTGCTCAAGAGAATTCCTTGTGGGCGTCTGGGAACAATAGAAGAGATTGCCAATCTTGCCACCTACCTCTGTAGTGATTATGCAAGTTGGATTAACGGAGCAGTAAGTTATGATTCTAGTTGCTAGGGGTGCCCGAAGCTCATTGCTACTGATGCTAGAATATTGTGATCCAGAAGCCATTTCCACCTGGTCCCATTAGAGGGGGCTAAATGCTTTCTTTGGGGCTAGACAAGCTCCATGCAAATTCATTGGGAATTTCATAGAATCATAGAATCATACAGTTGGAAGAGACCACAAGGGCCATTGAGTCCAACCCCCTGCCAAGCAGGAAACACCATCAGAGCACTCCTGACATATGGTTGTCAAGCCTCTGCTTAAAGACCTCCAAAAATTTGACTTCTTTAAAATTATTTGCGGCTTTAGTTGATGGAAAAAGCAGTTTGTGCATATTCTAGCATAACTAGTTCTGTTGAATGATGCTTTCCATTTTGTTTTTACTAAATAGAAAACATTAATGACTTAAAAGTACTTTATTTGGCCATACTAGGCTTCCTTAGCATATTGGTTCAACTGAAACCAGTTCAGATTATTATTGGGAGTGGCTTAATGGGGGAAAATGTGCTTTAATCTTGCAGGTCATTAGAATGGATGGTGGTGAATATGTCTCTATGGCTGGAGAGTTTAATCACCTAACTAAGGTAATAAATTGCAAGTCGGATCGGCAAAAAAAAATGTTGCAGTATGATCTGTGCCTTTTTGAAATTGTCTCTCTGCCTTCCAATGTCACCAAACAATGCTCAGTTTTCATTGGGCAGTTTTTTCAGGGTGTTTGTGTCTTCACTATTTTTCTCCCTTTAATGAAGTTTGTAAGCCCACCCCACCCCCACCCTTCTAATACCTCCCCTCTTGTGCATGGATCATGTTGTTTTGGCGATGTAAGCACTGGCACTCACACCTGAACATCAGAAATGTAGAAAATTATATGTTTAGGGTTCAATCCCGCCAAAAGTAAGCTTTTAATCACGTTCATTTCAATGGGGAAAGATGTTTGATTGTGCCCATTATGTCTGCATAAAACTCAAAGACTGAAAAAACCTGTAGTATCTCATCTAAAATGTTTTATTTTCTATGCTAGGTTACCAGTGAAGAATGGAATAAGATGGAAGAAATGATAAGGAAAACAAAAGGCTCATAACTTTATTTCAAACTATATTTTTTATATAGAAATTCAAGCATTATAAATTTCACTAATGTTGGTATTAATTGACTGACTTTTATACATTTTCAAGGCTGAACAATTTTTATTTACATACAGCACAATATTAAATGCTTTTTAAATAAGCATCATAACAGAAATGGATCAATAAGGTGTGGTTTCATTTGGGGGGCTGGTTTGGTATGTGATATTAAAAAAAAAACAACTTTGTTTAGCATGCCAGTTTAGAATGAGTCCTCGTATCTTGCCTGAGTTTTGGTTTTAGAGTTTGAAGTCAAGCAATTGCGCCAAGCAGTTCTGCATCTCAGGAGAAACTTCAGTTATTGTCAGGCAACTACGTATATGAGTAGGAGAGAGACAGCACTTCATCCCACCCACCCACCCACAACTCCCTATATTTGTGGCAATATGGCAATATTGTGAGAATATGGTCATCATCTGATCTGTGACCCTGAGATGCAGTGATATCATGGAACGATTGTTGAGGTGACTGCATCAGTAATCAAATGCAGTGGTACCTCGGGTTACAGACGCTTCAGGTTACAGACACTTCAGGTTACAGACACTTCAGGTTATAGATGCTTCAGGTTACAGACTTCGCTAACCCAGAAATAGTACCTCAGGTTAAGAACTTTGCTTCAGGATGAGAACAGAAATCATGTGACAGTGGGAGGCCCCATTACTTTCAGGTTAAAGTAACGTAAAGTAAAGTAAAGTAAAGAATGGGGTTTAACCCCATTCAGGTTAAAAACAGACCTCTAGAATGAATTAAGTTCTTAACCCGAGATACCACTGTGTTGACAAAACCACACAGCTTCTATGAAAAAAAAATTAAGGTGAATTTGACTGGGGAGAAACTCACACAAGAGCTGGAGCAGCTGTACTATTAGAAACAAGGATGTGGAACCTTTCCTAGTTGGCAGACCAGATCCTTAAATCTTTCCACAAAATTTGACAGATGGGCAGGAGCCAAACGCAACCCTCCAGACCTCTGTTTCTGCCCTTCAGAAATCTTCCTGGGTCACACCCCTCACCAGTCCTGCTTTTGCACTTTTCTCGAATCATGGAATTGGAAGGGACCCTGAGGGTCATCCAGTCCAGCCCTCCTGCAATGCAGGAATCCCAATACGTGTTCCCCCATCCAGTATGAAACAGTACTAGACCCTGCTTAGCTTTGCAAATATGCCTAGCAGCTTTATTGCAGAATGTATGTTTGAACTGTGACAATGCTTTCCTGGAGAGAGGATATAGAGCAGGCATAGGCAAACTGCCCTCCAGATGTTTTGAGACTACAGTTCCCATCATCCCTGACCACTGGCCCTGTTAGCTAGAGATGATGGGAGTTGTAGTCCCAAAACATCTGGAGGGCCGAGTTTGCCTATTCCACAGGGAATATGCACCTTCAGCTGAAACGGGTTTCCCACCTCTGCCCTAGAGATTGGTAGGGATTGTTGTTCTTTGGGACCGGCTGTACTCCTATGAAACTTCTTTTATTTAGAGTTGAGGCCATTGGTCATTCCAGGATTGTCCGCTCCAACAGTAGCTTCCCATAATCTCAAGCTTTTCCCAGTTCTGTTTTTCTTAAGACAGTCCTTTGAACCAAAGATGCTAAGGATTCGTTCTTGGTCTTCCGAGTCAAAAGTGGCCACTAGGTGGAACCATAAGACAGGAAGGAAAACCTCCAGAAGTACATTTCAGGTTATGAAAACTCATAAAGGTCTTACACAACCTGTGCGATTTTCAGCCTCCCTACCTATGCAAGCTGAATTGCTGTAGGGAAATGAGCCCAGTAAAACGTAGGTGGCATATTGAGCTGGCACCAGCGTAATTCCATGGTACTGTAAATGTGTAGAATATTTGAAATGAGATTTTAAAAAAAAACCTCGCAGAAACACAAAACAGGCACTTAAATGTGCTGTCCAGCAGTTAGATATATGGGAGGACCACTTTGAAAAGCTAAACCTCTCTCTTATAAAAGCAAACAGCCAGTAAGTCCCTTTGTCACCACAATGTCCATTCACTCCTATTGCCTCTAGGTTGGCAACTGGGAGATGAGGCACAATTCATACCTTGCAGCAGCCAATGTGTGCTTTAACAGGAAGGGGCAAACTTTCGATATAGTTGAGAGCTACCAAGAGTCAAGTTAAATGGAATGAAATTGACCGGAGGCAATTGACACACTGGGGTTATATGTGGCTTGCAACTACCCACCACATCAGTGTGGGTAAGTGAAACCCTATTTTCCTGGACTGGAAAAAAGAAAAACAGCATTTGATGTTTCAAATGAGGGGGGGATGTTACCACGTGGCTTTCTGAGTTCTTGTGGAGTTTCTACTTTTTCGTATGAATGTAAGTTGGACTTAACTACTAAGCGTAGTGTGACTTGCATCCTTATAGTTTAACTTGTAGCCATAAAATGCAGTAAAAGAAAATGGTAAATGATCTGCCTTGGCCTGATTTACAGAGATTCACAGCATTGGCTGCTCCCATTTCATGCCGGTGGGATTTGCAGCCACGCAGCAGCTGGGGAAAATGGGGCACTTATATTTAGGTGCTTAATTATGGATTGCTGAGCAACATGTTGCTCCTCTAGAACTGATGGTTCTGATCGGCATGAATATTGATGCCGGTTGTGATTGCTAAATGTTAGATGGTAATGTATAATTTTTTAATAGCGCAGGTGATGAAAATGGAAGCGAGATTTTGCTTCACCCAATGACATCCGCATACGCAGCTTTTCAGTCTTCTTGCTGATGTTTCGTGTCATTTATCAGCCAGCAGAAAAGTTGCACCATAGACGTATGATGGATGTTTGCTGGAAGCATTTAAGCAGAGGCTGTCAAGATACCAGGCCATCTGCAGCAGTGGAGGACCTGTGGCTCTCCAGATGTTGGTCTACTCCAAGCTTCCTCAACCTCTGCCCTCCAGATGTTTTTGCCCTACAACTCCCATGATCCCTAGCTAGCAGGACCAGTGGTCAGGGATGATGGGAACTGTAGTCACAACACATCTGGAGGGCCGAGGTTGAGGAAGCCTGGTCTACTCCCATTACGCAGCTCCAACAGCTGGGAGAACACACTGAGCTGCTTTCAGACTATTGTTTCGTTAAGCCAAATACTGTCTGCTCTGACTGGCAGGCTCTGCTGCCCAAGAATTAGAACTGTAGAGTTGGAAGGGACCCCAGGGATAATCGAGTCCAACTCTCTGCATGGCAGGAATATGCAGCAGGCCCATGCTGGGATCGAACCCACAACCTTGGCATTTTCAGCACCACACTTCAACCTAGTGAGCTAACCGCCACTGGTCAGTGCTTGAAGGACAGCAAAGAACAAATTGAAGAATGAAGCCCTTAATTTTTGTGGCAACTACTTGGGGTGATAATTCAGACCTTCCCCACCACCAACACCATTCTGCCTTAATACAGTCACAATAAGTGTCAGCCTCTGGAGGCCTAGGCTAACTTTATAGAACATGATCCTTTAAAGGAGCCAGAGTCATCAATGAAAATAAGGTGGGTGTCTTGCACTCTTTCTTCCATGTTCAGACTTCTCGTGTTTTCTTAAGATGACGTCTATTTGAAATACTTAGTTTTTGCATAATAAAGTAGCACCCTAATAGTTTTTTATATCCCAGGGAGGCAGTGGGGTCCAAAATATCCTTTTCAAAGAAAGATGGAATCCTATTTCCAATGCTTTTCATTTGGGAAAAAGTTAAGCCCAGCACTGCTCTGATCGGTCTTGCATCATACACATTCACAGCATGAGGTTTCCCCTTTTCAGTTGAGCATGAAAAGACAAATCGATGGTTTAATTGTCAATCTAAGTTTAATCATATTGCCATTCATAATCATGCCTCTAGGCAGATATTCAAATCATTGTATCTCTTTCAGAATACAGTCATATTTTACATTGCATAGAGAAGTTAGAGGTGAGTGAGAAGGTGAAGAATTAGCTCACTCGGCTTGTAGCGGAATTGTCAAAATAGGCCACCGAACTTAACTAAGCCTCTTAATGCGTTAAGCCTTTTTTTTCACCTAGAGACACTCCTAATTTAGTACATATTTTCAGAAATGAAACAAGGCACTTGCTCGTTGGAGGCCATTTTGTATCTTTGCGAAATGACTTCTAGCTTTCAAAGAATTGTAGAGTCGGAAGGGACCCTGAGGATCATCTAGTCCAACCCCCCCCCAGCAATGCTGGGATATGCAGCTGTCCCATACGGGGATCGAACCTGCAACCTTGGTGTTATCAGCACCACGCTCTAATCAACTGAGCTATCCGGTGGTGAAAGGATAAAATCAGCACCCTTCAAATATATATATATTTATTTATATAAATCTCTTTGTAAGCATTTTAAATGGAGTAAATTTAGCCCTGTTCATAAGCAGCGACAACCCCATTTATGGTAATTAACACAAATATGCATGATTTCATATCCCTCTCATTTCTAGATTTCTGGAGAAATTACATAGATTTAACTGGGATGTACAGCCACCACCTCTTTAACTTTCTAAAATTGGGCCCACGTTTTAAACCAAAGAACTGAACACATTGCACACATGGGAGTTCTAGAAGTAATGCAATTTTAAATGCTCATACAATTGTTAACGTAGTCCAGAAATCTTACAGGATGCACTTTTTCAAAACGTTCAGGGCAATAGTACTTGGATATCAGCCATTGTGTCTCCTTTTGCAGCCAATGGACATAATCCAGGGGAAAAATGAAAGGTGGTTTAAGTTTCAGTGCTGATAACTGAATGGGATGCCCAGCTCATGAACAAAATTAGCTGTGCTCATATAAAGATGCATAGGATTTTCGTAACTTAGTAAGTCCTATGAATTTCAGTGGAATGGTGCCATGCATTGTTGAAATGAAAGGACTATCCCTGATTATCTCTCTCATGGAAACAAGACTGTGGCGACTGAGATTAACCTGGGCAAAATGCAAGCTTAACCGTGTTGTGGATCCTAGCTGTATAAAAGCGCAAGTTATTTCTTTATCACCTGCCAAAGTAACAGAACATAGGAAGTAGACAGACTAGAGACCAGCAGTCTTAGTATATTAAATTTAATTATAGATTACACAGAATGATGTAAAAACAGCAGTTTGCTAGAATTATAATATTCTGCAAGTGGAAATAGTTTTTAGAAAATGGATTGTTATATTCTCTGACACAGCAGCAATCATTAAACGTTAAAAGTTATAAAGAGGCCGGCTTGTGGTACCTTTTCTGCCCGCCTATCCTTTGTTGTACACTTTTCTTGCCAAGCTTGCAGTTTATACAGTAAGACATCGTTGTACCTGTTAGGCTACCAAGGTAGCTTAAAGGCTTCTCATGGAGTTAAATTCCTCAGTGTCCCAAGGTACCTGTGGCCTTGGGATCCGAAGTCAGGGGGAAATGGAAAGCTGTAAGACTGATAACTCGTTGGGAATTAACGCAATTAACTACAGCGCTGCTACATTCTCTAATATCAATGCTTGTTTGCCAGGAGCCTCAGACCTCCCCCCGCCCCCCAGTTGAAACACTGCGTCTAGCATCGTTTGCAAGGAACAGACTTGCTTTCTTGATCATTTCTTTAAAGCTTCCAGTAACTCCAAAGTCAGGGCTAACCTTTTCAGCAAGTATGCCATGGGACAAGTCTGAAGTGGGCATGATTGCCACTCCAGGACAGCTTATAATAAGTAGCCCTTCCACGTCTTAAGAGTGGTTTTCCCTATGGTCCACTGACTTGAGCCGACAGGCAGCAGGGCAGCTCTGGAGAGGTGGATATGAGTATAAGCCACAGGTGGGGCAGCTGCAGTCCTCTAGATGTTTTCGAACTACAACTCCCATCATGCCTAGTCACGCTGGCTGGGGCTGGTGGGAGTTGCAGTCTGACAACTTTTAGTTTCCCCGCCCCAGAGTTTCTCTCCACCATAGTGAGAAGAACCATTTCATTAATGGAGATCATTATTGCTGCTGCAGCCCCAAATGTCAAAGTACATAACAAGCCAAAAACAGTCTCAGTGAAATCTGAGTGTTGAAATCTCCCACTCTTCTCCGTCTTAAGAGTCATTATTATTATTATTACTTTAAACGAATCGGACTGGCCCAAACATAGACATCCTCTTTATCAACCTTGTAGTTACAAAAAACTGTACATTACAAACAGTATAGAAACAAGCTGAAAAGAATGCGCCACATATCCTGGCTAATTATCTATATGCAGTGTTAAATTTACAAGATATAAAAGAAAGTAAAGCCTACCCTCTTATAGTGCACAGTTATTGTTGTTGGGTTGTTGTTGTCGTTTTTTTAAAGATATAATATATCACTAGTTAAGTGGAAGTAATCAGAGGGCTCTAATTCCCGTCAGCAGAGAGAATGAGAGCAAGTTCTGTTCGGTAAAGCTTTCCTCCGTCGGACAAGGCCATGATGTTTTTCTTGTATGTTGCAATGTGGTTAATGTCTAATTCCTGTGAGGTTTGTTTTTTTTTTTGGGGGGGGGGGTTGAGAGAGAGAGAGAGAATGCTTTATAACCCAGTTCAGTTACTAACGTGGGTACACAAAGTGTTACTGCTACACGAGAAAAGACAGTAGATCCCAAGCGCATGCACTTTCAGTATGGTTGAGAACAAAAATGGTTTTGAGAGTATCATCAGTGCCCACTTAATACAAAGAAAGGTATAAGATAAGTAGTGTTTTTTCTACTCTGCCTGTAGACAAAGGTCAGAGGGATGAGAACAGTTGCTCACTGAAATGGGAAATAACTTGGGAGTAAAACTACTGCTGTTTGATAGGAGAAAGGGCTGTAACTCAGAGATAGAGCATCTGTTTTGCATCCATAAGGTCCCAGCCAGTTGTTGGTGTCTCCAGGTATGGCTGAGATCCTGGGAAGCCACGGCTAGTCAGTGTATATAAGGCTGAGCTAATGGCCTGACTCAGCAGAAAGTAGCTTCCTATGATACCATACCATCCAACCTTTGAGACCCTGGGCGAGTCATATGACCCACGCCTCGCTCTCACCCCCAAAAACACTTTTTTCAGGGTGAGATCTTGCATGGCACTCAAAATGGCTGCCTTGATCTTGTGCGAAAAAACAGAAAGTGCATTTTTTTCCAGAGCACATGGCAGGTACGTGAAATTAGAGTTATCTGTACACCTTCCTGTAGGACTGACATACGTCTGGATTTTCCAGGATATTACCAGGATTTCAAAGGGGGAATTAAAATGGGGGGGGGGGTCTCTGAAAGGTGGCGCTTTGTCCTGAATTTTAGACAAGCTAATTGAAAAATCATGTTTTCTTGATTTCTCAATGACTTGGGGTTTTCCTGGTTTTATCTTTTTGAAATATGGCAACCCTAGCTTTCTGTTATATCCAGAAACTGAAATATATTGAATTCAGAGCAACCGCCTTAACTGACTAGATGGGGAGGGCAGAGTTTAAGTGCAATTTTAATGGAAATAAAATTAGAATTACCGTTTTGTTCTTTTCACAGAGATCTTTCAGCAAAGCATCTAATTCTTGTTCATCTATGTAGCCGTTCCCATCCTGAAAACAAAAGACATGAGCAATTATAACTTTGCTTTCAGCTGCTTTCAGCTACATTGTTTTGTCTTGCAGAACACGTAAGATCAGAGATCTTTTAAAAATAAAAATGAGTTATAAATATTGTAGGTAGTCTACTTACTGAATCAAATGTATCAAAGGCTTTATTAAATTCCTTCCCACACATTTTGACACCCTAATTTTAAAAAAAGAAAACAGGTATTAGAACAGTAGTGGTTTGGATCACTACTCACACATATAATTTATATTATGCGTGTTCAAACTTTTAGGAGTATCGTGTTACAAACCTGAAATTTAAGGAGAAAGTTTTCCTGTACTGGGAGTAATCTTTGGAGAAAAACACAAGCAGAAGTCAGAACAATTGCTGAGTGGTTACAGTAGGAACTTGAATTGCATATCTGGAAAATGTATAAAGGCAAACCTTTTCAAGAAACAAGAGAGGAGATGACCTTGACAGCTGACTAGGAAATGGTTTACTAAAATGAGCTGCAAAACCCCAGTACATTTTTTCATGTAAAATCCTTCTTTGTTGGCTGCTTGTCCCATTCAAACTTTTCCTTAATTTTTATTTATTTAATTCACTTGTGGATTCTATTTTAAGGGGGGAGGAATGCAATATGCTTTGTAAACTGCTTTGATAAGCAACATACAACAAAAATATATATTCAGCACATTTTCTTTCTACAATACAGGATTCATCTTTGTAATGAAAGGGTTGAATACTGAGAAGAGAGGTTTCTAGCCCAAATTTTTGCAGTTCATAGAAACTGTTTCTCAGCCACATGTGGCCATTTCCCCCTCTTGTTTCATCTGCTGATTGGTGCTCATTTCATTCCCTCACCCTCTTAGAAGAATACATACCTGGCCATTTCAGTCAGTTCCAGTTTCCCATCATTGTTTTCATCAAACATCTTGAGCTGAAAATGGAGGGGTTGTGTGAACATTTTTTCTCTCCAATACCAGCAATAAACAACAACCAAAAACAGTTAACATCATCACCTGTATCTTAATGCCTGTTTAGTGCAAGTGAATTGGCCTCTAAGAGACAGGTGTGTATTTTTTTAAAAAAAATGCCTTGTTTCTGTGGTCATTTTACAGTTAGGGTTCCTCAAATGTGCTTTCACCCTATGGCTGCTTTTATAACTCTCTTCATTGGGCTGGATCCAAAGTTCATTGAGTAAAGTCCTGCTCTTGGCTTCTGCCTGTGTCCCCAGAAAATCTGTTTTGAAAGGTTGACGCGTCCTCCAGAAAAGCATGGAAGATGGTGGAGTGATCAACAAAAGGAAGTGGCAGGTATCTACTATCTGGGGAAGGACTGTAGCTCATTGGAGAGCCACTACCAATCATTGTAGACAATACTAAGCTAGATGGACCAATGATCTGACTTGGTATACAAACAGATTTCCTATGTTTCCCCTCCACTATTAATGGAAACCTCTGCTGCATCCAAAACCATTTGGTTCGCAGAAGGGCACTTTTGGATCCAATCTATTACAGTTGTACCTCTACTTAGGTATCCCTCTGGATACAAAAACTTAGGGTTGCGAACATGGCAAACCTGGAAGTGTATACTTCCGGGTTTCAGTGTGTGTGCATTCGCAGAAGCAGTGCCTCCGGATACGGACTTTTTAGGTTGTGGACGGACCCCCAGAACGAATTAAGATTGTATCTGGAGGGTCCACTGCATTTTGATTTGGAATAGTCCATCTTCATTGTCTTACCATTTTTTTAAAAAACAGACACCTTAAGCACATGTCAAAACATTTCATATGCAATAAAAGAAGGGACGGAGATCATAAATATCACAGTCAAACAATAATTTGCTGATTTAATGAATCTATTAAATTTGCCTCTTTTTTGGCCTTGTAATAAAACCAGCCAGACATTCACATGCACTGATTTTCCATTGCAAGAGAAGTATTGTGATCTTGCAAAAGCAATCTGTCTTAAGGCCATTATATTAAGATTTAACCAGGACACTGAATGTGTGCCAAATAAATTACTAGAACCTAGGAAGCTGCTTCATGTAAATTCAGTGTAAGGCATTGTCCAAACTCCTGAGTTTCAATCTAACAACATAACTCCTGTCTGAAGTGTATGAGAACTTGCACACACTTCGTTGAAATGAATTAAGGCTACATTGCAGCCATACCTGCTATATTCCTTCTAATTATGGTATATCTATCGGAGTCTCCTTTTGCTTCTTGGTATCTGTGAAGCCTATGCAGCAAGCTAGTTCACAATTCAAATAAGGGATGGGGAAAATACAGCAGTGAGAGAAGATCCTAGCTTCTAGGACAGATACGCCTTAATATGTAGACAGGGAGCTAAGTTCCCTGAACGAAATAGCTTCCTCCTCTTACCATGATGTCTGTATATTCTGACAGCTTTGTATCCTCAATCTGCTTGTTTGCTTTCTGCAATAGGTCTTTCAAAAAACTCTGAAAGAAAACAAACACGAGTGGTAAGTGTAAAAAAAGACAATTAAACCGAAGGAAGGCAGTAAGTTGCTTTGCTGACCTTTGAAAAAATACTGTTTTTCATCTAGGAAATGACACTTGTTTTCCCAGGAGACCAGTCAATTGTCCTAGTTCATAATGACATTTAAAATCCTTATTAAGCAAGAAGTCTAGAGAGCTGGGGAATTGCAAATGCCTATTGCCTGGAAGCATCTCTCTCTCAAGCACACACACCTGCTCTAACCTCTTAATATTATTCTTTGGAGTATTGCTACTTTTCCTATTTCAGACAAGATCTTCTGCTTGTTCTGATAGTTGGGGGTGGAGAGTCTTGCACTAAATGGAGCAGAGATTGATTGGGGGGGGTACAAGGCCCACGTTGCAGCATGAAGCTGATGGAACAAGTAAGCAGTGATTCCCACGAAGCCATTCCTCAAGAAAGGCTTGTCAGCGTGGATTTGCTTCACTGCCATGTTCCAGCTGCTTTCTTCTTCACAAGAGAAAAAGAGCAGCCAGTCTAATAACAGTTTTAAAACCAGGCCACTCAGTGGAGGTGGGGCAGGTAGATTTAAATCTAGAGCTTTAAGAACATTCAGTGAGGGCAGAATTTACCCATCGGACAGCTGATTTGTGCTCTTCTGGCAACTGCCCATTCGAAATTTTGCACCAGTGTTTCCCAACCTAGGGTCCTCCAGATGGTTTAGATGTCAGCTCCCAGGGACATAGACAATGGGCAGGGGTGGCTATAGCTCAAAACATCTCGAGAGTAGCTGGTTGGGGAAGTATTAAGCCCACAGTGGCATCAAGGCAGAGTAGTTTCCCAGGCCTTGAGCTGCACCAAGCAGCCTGTAGGCAAACTTGGTGGATATATGAAGCTTCCTTGGTCAAGCTTAGACTATTAGTCCAAGACTGTTGGCCTTACAGCAGCACTTCCCACATCTCAATCCCTTAGCACTGCTTCCCAAGATCCTTTCAACTGGAGTTGCCAGGGACCTTGTACAGACACAAAGCAGGTGCTTCATAGTGAACTATAGGCCTTTGCCGCCTTCTTCTGACAACTATGCAATCCACTTTGGTTTGTATCAAAATATCCAGAAAACTCGGGGATAATCAACAGGGATTTTCCTAGACCATCAGTGAATAACTTTCCAAATATTGGGCAGCCAGCCAGCCAGCTTGTAGCTCAAGACTCTCTAGATCAGCCTTTCTCAACCTTGGGTCCCCAGACGTTTTTGGACTACAACTCCCATCATCCCTGGCCAATGGTCCTGCTAGCTAGAGGAATCATTTTGTCAATTTGTCATTATAGGGAAGGTAAAGGTAAAGGAACCCTGGACGGTTAAGTCCAGTCAAAGGTGACTATGGAGTTGTGGCACTCCTCTCGCTTTCAGGCTGAGGGAGCCAGCGTTTATCCACAGAGCTTTCCGGGTCATGTGGCCAGCAGGACTAAACCGCTTCTGGTGCAACGGAACACCATGACAGAAGCCAGAGTCCATGGAAACACCATTTACCTGCCCACCGGAGCGGTACCTATTTATCTACTTGCACTGGCGTGCTTTCGAACTGCTAGGTTAGGCAGGAGCTGGGACAGCAACAGGAGCTCACCCTGTTGTGCGGATTCAAACCGCTGCCCTTCTGATCCACAAGCCCAAGAGGCTCAGTGGTTTAGACCAGTGTTTCCCAACCTTTTTTGGGCAAAGGCACACTTGTTTCATGAAAAAAATCTCAAGGCACACCACCATTAGAAAATGTTTAAAAAATTAACTCTGTGCCTATATTGACTACCCTATTTTTCGCCCTATAGGACGCACCGGCCCATAGGACGTACCTAGATTTTGGGGGGGAAATAAAGGGAAAAAAATTATTCCCCCCCCCCCCAGACGCGGGGCTGGGGTGGGAGAAGCCCGAGCTTCCCCCGACCCCAGCCCCCAGAATGGGAGCCAGAGTGGCTCCCGGAGCTTGCGGGACTGGGGGTGGGGGAAGCCCGAGCTTCCCCCGCCCCCAGCCCCCAGAAAGGGTCCGAGAGCGATGGCAAAGGTGAGCGCACCTTCGCCATCACTCCCAGAGCTTGCGGGGCTGGAGGTGGGGGAAGCCAGAGCTTCCCCCACCCCCAGCCCCCAGAAAGGGTCCGAGAGCGATGGCGAAGGTGAGCGCACCTTTGCCATTGCTCCCGGAGCTTGCAGGAGCTGGGGGTGGTGGAAGCCCGAGCTTCCCCCGCCCCCAGCCGCCAGAGCAGGTCAGAGAGCGATGGCGAAGGTGTGCGCACCTTCGCCATCGCTCTGGGACCTTGCGCGGGCTGGGGGCGGGGGAAGCCGGAGCTTCTCCCGTCCCCAGCCCGCAGAGCAGGTCAGAGAGCGATGGCGAAGGTGTGCGCACCTTCGCCATCGCTCTGGGACCTTGCGCGGGCTGGGGGCGGGGGAAGCCGGAGCTTCTCCCGTCCCCAGCCCGCAGAGCAGGTCGGAGAGCGATGGCGAAGGTGTGCGCACCTTCGCCATCGCTCTGGGACCTTGCGCGGGCTGGGGGCGGGGGAAGCCGGAACTTCTCCCGTCCCCAGCCCGCAGAGCAGGTCAGAGAGCGATGGCGAAGGTGTGCGCACCTTCGCCATCGCTCTGGGACCTTGCGCGGGCTGGGGGCGGGGGAAGCCGGAGCTTCTCCCGTCCCCAGCCCGCAGAGCAGGTCGGAGAGCGATGGCGAAGGTGTGCGCACCTTCGCCATCGCTCTGGGACCTTGCGCGGGCTGGGGGCGGGGGAAGCCGGAACTTCTCCCGTCCCCAGCCCGCAGAGCAGGTCAGAGAGCGATGGCGAAGGTGTGCGCACCTTCGCCATCACTCTGGGACCTTGCGCGGGCTGGGGGCGGGGGAAGCCGGAGCTTCCCCCCTCCCCAGCCCCCCGAACAGGTCAGAGAGTGATGGCGATGGTGTGCGCACGTTCGCCATCGCTCTCGGGGCTTGGGAGGCTGCGGGCGGGGGAAGCTGGAGCTTCCCCCGACCCCAGCCCCCCGAACGGGTTGGAGAGCGATGGCAAAGGTGCGCGCAGCTTTGGCATCGCTCTGGGAGCTTACGCGGAGCTTGCGCGGCTGGGGGGATAGCTTCCTTAAGCCTGGGGAGCCTCCCTCCCACGGCACACTAGGCAACGTCTCACGGCACACTAGTGTGCCACGGAACACCGGTTGGGAAACACTGGTTTAGACCACAATGCTACCTGCATCCCTAATTTGTCATATGACATGATTAAGTGATTTCCCTATGCATAGAAACTAGACAGGCAGAGAGAAGGCTAGCACAGTGTTTAGCTTTCTAGTTAGCTACTACCCATCCACCTCTGCAGTGGTGACTACTCAATCATATAATCCCCATCTGTGATCTGCAGTGGGATAGTCATGAACAGTTAATGATGATGATGATGATGATAATACCAACAGGGCCATCTTAAGCATATCTGGAGCAGTGGTGCAGAGATCCCTCTAGCGCTCCACCCCCCCCCCATTTCCCAGAGTTGTCGACCTTTTCCCAAGCCTCTGCGGGGATCACTCTCCTCCCACAGAGGCTTGGGAGGCAAGCTGCCCACCCACCAGCCATATGGTTGACGGGGCACAGCTGGCGGGCGTGCAGGAGGGAAAGGGGAGGCTGCCAGCAAAGCCGCGCAGCTCCCCCACTCACTGGGGCACCCCTGAGGGGCCGGTGCCCTGGTGCAATGCGCCAGTAAACCCAATGGGAAAGATGGCTCTGGATACCAGGAGGAAGGGAGTAAATTGACAAAAACGCCAATGCTTTAAAAAAATGATACAGAGGTATGTGAGTTATTGTTTTGCAACACTGAAGATTCCTGTTGTCTTTAAACATTCACGGTTTTGTGTCACTGGAATGGGAAGAGCACAGTATTAAGACTGCATTGGGTTGTGTAGCCCTCTAATTTGAATAGCTTCGACCCAAAATGCCTTGGAGACAGTTTCTTCCCAGGCATCTTTCAGATCCTCTGAAAGTGCCTCTTATTAATGACACCAGCCATCACGTTACAACAGCAAAGATACAAAAAGATGCATGCCTTGTGGGTCCCCACCACTATCGCCACAATAAGGGAACTCAAACTCTCTGCAGAACTGCCCAGACCCTGAACACCTTAAGAAACACTGCAAGACAACCAGGGTCATTTTGAGGGGCTCAACAGTTAAGTCAGGAAAGGGCTTTAAAAAAACCACACCAAATTTCTTTAATATATTGTATGTTTTGCTATGTCTTTCTGTTCTTGCAATTTATTCTGCTACCACCCCTGGAAAAAAACCTTTGGAGTAGGGGCAGGAAATGCATATTAATAAATAAACATAGATAGCTTCTTACCTTAAGTTCTTCAGCATCAATATAGCCACTATGGTCACTATCATATTTTCTCCATGTCTGGAATTGAGAAGTTAGCCATTAAAACTAAATCAAGCACAACCAAAAACATTTCTTTCAACCTGGCAATTTAATTTTGCAAAATGCAAAAATGTATATAGATTACCTGCATGAAGTCTTCACTTGATTTCAGCTGCTGGCACCTAAAGAATAAGAGGAAGTTTTCTTCTGTTGGTAATATCTGAGCAAGCTGTAAAAGATTTAAGACTGAATTAAATCAATTGTTCATCAAATAAATGTAATACATACTAAGGCTTTAGGAGAGAGAAAATGTTTTAAAAATTCAAATAACTTGCATATTTATCAATGGTCTGTAAATACCAAGTACAATCCACCAGGATTTTATGTGCATACCACATTGAAACAAACTGTTGCACGATAAACTGAAACTTTGAAATATTCTATGTAATTATGCTGCCAAAGGAAGGAAGCAGAAGTTCAGTCTATAATATTTGCAGACAGAGTCTTCAGTGGAAGATGCTCTTCCATTCCACTTTTGGCTCCAAGCTGCTGAAGAACTTTAAAACTGCTGCATGTTTTCCTTGAATAAACCTGAATTTTGTCACAATATTCTCTCCCCCCCCCCAAATAATGTAAAAGTATATGAAGAATATATCTAGTCCAACATTTTGCTCCCCCCAGTGATTAGCCAAATATCTAGGAGAAACCCACAAGCAGGACATGAATGCAATAGGCCCCTTTTGCTGTTGACCCCCTGTAACTTCTGTTCAGAGCTATATAATTTTCATGACTGAAAAGGCATAAAAAATATAGTTTGCATTGAATTATTCAGGGGCGGGGATGGTGTTTGATGGAAAATCAAAAGCAAGGCCAGCCCAATGCATTTTTGCATTTGAGGAGAACAGCAAAATGGTGCCTCCCTCTCTCCTCCAGAGAAGAAGGGGCGAATGAAGATCTCTATCAGGAAAAAGGTGGGGGATAAATAAATATCTACATTGGGGTCTGTTGCCCCATGGATCCTGCTGCCTTAGGCAGTTGCCTTGCCTCAGGAGTGGGCCAGCCCTGATCAAAAACTTTCTTTTGAAATGGTCTAATGGTTTCAACCAGCTTCAGATATCCGTATCAAAGTGATATTTGGGAGAATCTTCACTGCATTCCAAGAATCCCTTTTAATTACAGTTTTTGATGGGACACAGATATGGAGGAAAAGGAAGTGCCCTGTAGTTCTTCTACTGTCTCATAAACTTAATACAGTGGTGCCCCGCAAGACGAATGCCTCGCAAGACGAATGCCTCGCAAGACGAAAGGGTTTTGCGGTTTTTGAGCTGCTTCGCAAGACGAATTTCCCTATGGGCTTGCTTCACAAGACGGAAACGTCTTGCGTTTTTTGCAAGTTTGTTTCCTTTTTCTTAACACCGTTAATACAGTTGCGACTTGACTTCGAGGAGCAACTCATAGAACGCGGTGTGGTTGCCTTTTTTGAAGTTTTTGGTGATTTTTGAAGCTTTTCCAAAACTTTTCCGACACCATGCTTTGGAAGATGAAAAATTCGCTAGACGAAAAAACTCACGGAACAAATTAATTTCGTCTTGCGAGGCACCACTGTATTCACATTTCACATCCAGCAAACTATTCCTAAATCGAGAGCTCCTTTCTGCATCACCAGAACTGCAGCATGTGAATATTCTATTTCAGACAGGATGGACATGAAAGGGAACAGGAAGTACAAGGTCGCTGCACTTCCTGTTCCTCCCTCCCTCCCATCAGTGCCATGTCCAAAACTGTCCTGCAGTGACTTCTGAGATTTGGACTTAAAATTATGTCACTTTTGACCTTCTCCCTTGTCCCAACCCCAAGTTCAGTTCCTTGCTTATTGCCTTTACCTGAGCTTCATGGCTGCAGTACACTGGGACCTTAGTTGTCCCCAGCTCCCGTCTCCTAATCCACAGGCTCTTGCTTTAACACATTTAGATGAGCTAGAAATAGAATGCCTTTGTCTGGAGGGTTGTCTTTGCAAAGGGTTTCTTATAAGCACAGTTCTCAAAGCATAACCTCAATATCCTCATGCTTTCTTAAGTATTTCAGAAAAGAACTGTTCAAGTTGCCCAGACCAATGGGAAACGCTGAAAGCCAAGTACTGAATTGCAATGTTTGGTATTTAGATTTTTTTTTTAAAAAAAAAGTAAACTCAAGGTTTTATTTCACATAAAAGAATACTTGAAATGGATGCATAAAGTCTGAGAGAACTAAACACTCAGGCAAACGAACATTCTGGCAGCTGACAAGCTTCTAATGCCACACGGGAATTCAAAATATTTAATTTTCTGCTTCAAATTAGACTGGTGAACCAATGTTTTAGTAAAATCAATGCATAAGCTGACTCGAGATACTTCTACATCAATATGTCACTTTATCTAATGATTATCCTTCAAATATATCGATATATATAAAGAACATTTTCATTGGTTGATATCAAGGCCCAACTTTCTATCTGTATTTTTAAAGAATGCTGCTTGACAATGAGATGGCAATCTTTTTTTCCACCTTTTCTTGAGGCGGTGGTGGTGAAATTGACAAAAAAAATTAAAATACAAAAATAACAAAGTGTGCACACACACACAAAAAAACCCCCCAAACCAATAAAAACAGAAATGCTAAAAGTGCTCATCCACCATCATAGAGAAGTATCCTTCCCCGCCCTATTAAAAGTCGAGCACCAAAACAGGCTGTAAAAAATCTCATAAAACAATCTTAAAAACCTGAGAGTACAGGAAATGTCTTTGGCCTGGTGATTAAAAGTTGACATTGTTGGTGCTGGTTGAACTTCCACAGGGAGAGCATTTCACAACTGGAGAGACGCCATTGAAAAGACCTGTTTTCTCTTTCTATTCAATTAACGAGAACAGAGGAAGCCCCACCAAAGCTACCAGAGCTTGGCATCATTGGGCACCTGCTGAGCCCCTCATCCAGTAGGGATGGGGAATCTGTGGACCTTCCAACGTTTCTGAATTCCAGTTCTACTTCAATCCCAGCTAGCATGGCCAATCCATAGGCGCCGACTCCATGGGGCCTGAGGGGGCCCGAGCCCCCTCAAAAATTCGTTTGGGGGGCTCTGCCCCCCCAATAATTTAAGAAAATTATTTGGGGGGGGCGCGAGTCCAGAGGGCCCAGCCGTGTCGTGCCCTCGGCCCGCCCCTATTGTCAGAGGCTCAGCATGGAAGTGTTAACAAAGTTTCAGAGGGGGGAGCGAGTGGGGGGGGACGCGGGGAGGGGAGGGGGTCCCCGCTTCTCCGGCTGCCTTGCAGAAGCGGCCACCGCCCGGCGGCTCTGCCTTTGCTCGCAGGCCTGCCTGGGGGCTCCCTCGGCTCCAGCGCTGAGCTGGCGGCCCCGATCCCGGGAGCAAAGAGGCGTCGCGGGAGCGGCTAGGCCTGCGCCAGGGCCCTGACCCGACAGCTTCTCCGGCTCCCCAAGCCGAGGACAGCTTCGGCTGTGAAGCTGTGCCTTCCGGGCTGGCCCCTTCTCGGCTGGGCCTCGCCTCTCCAGCTCCCGGTATGTGTGCTCCGCGGTGGTCCCCGCTCCTTCCAGACCCTTCCACCGCCCCCTGCCAAACTGGCTGTAGATACAAGAAGGGCAGCTGGGGTGGGCTATAGAGGACCCTGCCTCCCCCTGCGGGTCTCATCTCTGGCAATTGGCTCAAGGAGCCCCCTGAGTTTTGGCATTGTCTCTCCGCGCCCCCCCCCACCCCGCCTCTCTCCAGGAGCTTTATGGAGCCGCCTGGATCGGGTCTGCTTTGGAGGAGGGGAGCCTTCCTTGACCAGCATGGCCCCCCCCCAATATTTTTTATAAGTCGGCGCCCCTTCCAATGACCAAGGATGATGGGCGCCTGTCACATTCCCCATCCCTGAAGTCGGCTGCCCTGCTGCCAGCCCATGGAGTCTCTTGGCCCTGCTGCTGCTCCACCTTGTGATTTCTTCATGTTCACCTGCCCTCTCTGAATGAGCAAATAGTGAAAGGAGCGAGGAGAAGGAGCAGCAACCTCTGCACACATGGTTCTCTCTGTCTGGGAGGTGGCCCCCATTGGGCCCCTATGGAGAACCAAGCAAATGGCCAGTGGCAACACAGGAAAGGAGGAGGGCGGCTCCCTGAAGCAAAGGTCCCACAAAATCTGGAACTAGCACAGAAGCACGAGACAACATCCAAATGTCACAGTTCTGGACGTTTAAATTCAGGTGTGGGGAACCTTTCGCCACCCAGATATTACTGAACTCCAACTCCCACCAGCCCAAGCGGGGATGAAGGGAGTTGTGGTTCAGCATTTTTGGGTGGCTAAAGGTTCCCCACACCTGTTTTAAAGAAATGAATGTTCCTTTGGTTTACTTATTCAATACTGTTTCCGAAATAGATGGAGAGACAGACATCTTGCAAAGTTTATTAGGGCTTCTGTGCTACTGCAAGTGACCCCAGTCCAAACAGTCCACTGCTGTGTATGTGTTCTTGCACAGAAGCTGCACAGAGTTCGGTAATATATGAATATAGATGACAAACCATGCTAATTAAGTCATCTGTCTTTACATCCCTCTCAGCCTGCAACAGTGAAAATGCAGCAACTGCAGCAATTTTGCCATCAGTAAGGAAGCAGCTTTATGAATCGGTATGGATATGACTTTTAAAAATTGCTCTTTATACAGTCTTTCTTGGAATTCGGCTTGAGAAAGATGGATCCAGCAGCCAAGATTACTTTTAAGAAACAGTCTCTACCTTTTAATTGAGATTACAGGATTCCGCTGCTGCCCATCTCCGTTTACCAAGCTGCAGTGCAAAACTCCAGCTGAAATATTATAGCAATAGTTCAGAGAATCTGCTTTGGTATAACCGGAAATAAACTGCTGCCAAGGCAGTCTTGTGTATCTCTTACTTTCAGCATTTTAATTTGTCTCTCTGAATGTGAACTTTTGTATGTTTCAAAGATTGGAATGAGTCCTTGTGGGAAGTTTTGGTAGAGCCAAAACTCTGGATTATATAATCCAGAATGGATTCATAGAATCATAGAATCATAGAGTTGGAAGAGACCACAAGGGCCATCGAGTCCAACCCCCTGCCAATCAGGAAACGCCATCAGAGCACTCCTGACATATGGTTGTCAAGCCTCTGCTTAAAGACCTCCAAAGAAGGAGACTCCACCACACTCCTTGGCAGCAAATTCCACTGTTGAACAGCTCTTACTGTCAGGAAGTTCTTCCTAATGTTGAGGTGGAATCTTCTTTCTTGTAGTTTGGATCCATTGCTCCGTGTCCGCTTCTCTGGAGCAGCAGAAAACAACCTTTCTCCCTCCTCTATGTGACATCCTTTTATATATTTGAAAATGGCTATCATATCACCCCTTAACCTCAAATTCATCATGGCTCAGATCTCAGTGTGACAGGAAGCTAATAGTGCTTTGTACAGCCTGAGTCTTCTGAGTAACAACAACACTCCTTTGCTACTCTGGATACAAGCTGGCCAGGTCCTCTCAAGACAGTGTGTTGCCCAAGTCAAATACAGGAAAATGCCACACTCATGTACATCCATGCACATCCAATGTACAGAAGATGTACATTTGAATCTTATTTGTACATCGCCAATGGCACACACAGCATCCTACACTGCACCAGAGAGCAGCAGGCTAGCACAGAATTACACTCCCAGCTCTGTCCGCTCATCACTCCTTAGCACCAGCTGCCTCACTCTGTCTAATGGTAGGGCTGGCCCAAATGGCACTGGGGAAGATAGGGAACCAAATGGAACCACAGTATGCCTTCAAAGTCTCCAAAACACCACCAATATATTGTTGCCTGTTGTGCCGCCGGGTATTGTATTCTCAGTTACTGTGCTATTACTCCAAAGTTCCAAAACCGGTTGAGTCCTGGATCTGCTGAGGAAATAGCTGCATCCCAGCCTAGATTCAAACTGGTGACTAGTAAGAAAAGATGGAGGGAACGATAGAATTAAGATTCTAATGCAGAGAACTGGGCCAATCAATTACTGGGCGTGGATCATAGCACGTATTTCACATGGAGGAGGTTTCTGGTTCAATCCTCATTACATAGGAACCTAGTAAGCTGCCTCATACCAAATCAGGCCATTGGCCCATTTAGCACAGTATTGTCTATGCTGATTGCCAGCAGCTTTCCAGAGTTTCAGGCAGGATTCTTTCCCAGCCCTACTGGATATGCCAGGGATTGAATGCAATGCAAAACTGGTATTCTATTGCAAAACAGGTATTTCTGCATGCAAAACAGGTATTCTACTGAGCTACAGGGTATACTGAGCTACAGTATACCCAGTCTATAGGATTCTGTATTTTGGCAACTGGAAACGCATCTGAGAACTGGAGAGATGCTGCCACTCAGAATATTACGCTAGATGAATAAACAGAACTGGTTTAAAACAAAAACAACAACCCAACTTCCTATATTATGGAAGGGTACACTTGGTAGAACAGTTCTTCCACCAACACATGTATTACAGATCAACAAATTATCACTCATTTCTGCAGTCCCAGAAAAAAATCAGAACACTGATTATTAGCACCTTATGACCCACACCAAGTCATACGCAATCAACTAGCCACATGGCAGCCTAGTAGGGAATCAGCCAATCTCATGGCTTTGCCATTTGGCTGTATCTGAAAAAATGACAGGGTTTCCAAGCACCACATAGGTACCATGGATGACTAATGGGCTACGAATTATACAGGTCTGCCTTTAGGAGTGAAAGTGCTGTGAAAAAATGTTATTTCTAGAGAGGAATTTATTCTGTTCTGTAGTGAAACAGGTTTTAAAAAATACTTCTTATGTGGATTACTAAATGAACCTCTAGTTTGCATTCTGTTCTGTCGTGAAATGATTAGATAGATAAATAGTGTTTGTGTACACCCTTCTAAAAAGCAAAACAAAACAAAACAAAACAAGGAAAAGGTATATTTCCAACATTACATCCCTTCCTCCTACCACCCAGCCACCTTTCCCTAGTAGAAAAAAAGCTATTGAATCATTCAAACATGGAATGATTGCAGGTTGAGAATGTGAAAGGATGGGCTTTTGAAACCCCATCTTGGTGCAGGCAGTGACTTGAACAAATAAGCTGGAGTGCTGGGAGGGGGAGCCTTTTAGAAGAACAAGTGGCTTGTCAAATTCTACACATTAGCCCGAGGGCAATGGATAAAAGCTCAGGGAAGAACCACACTAATGCTGGCTCCTGAAGATGCTCCCAGAATTTCCTTTAACTTGAGCAGCAGCAGCGCTCAAAACGTCTTAAACTATTCAGCTTGCCTTTTAACAAGCTTAAATATTGTCTCACAAGAAAACATATTTTGGAAACAGAAGGTATCTTGGGCCACCTTGGAGGAGGAGAAAAATCACAGAAAGCGAGGGGTGAGCTAGCTTGCATTCTTAAATGCTCCTTTAAATTAAAACAAAGCAAAGCAAACTGCAACCCACACCCTCCTAAAACTGCATTTAGATGATTTGTGCTAGGAAATAAATTATGCCAGTCTCATTTTCTATTTACTAATCAAGAATGATGGTTGTACTAAAGATTACATAATTCTACATCATTATCTTTTCTCAGAGGTAAGTCCCAGTGAGGTAAGTCCCAGTGAGTTCAATTGGTTTTACTCCTAAAGAAGTGATTCTTAATGCTATTTACTGCTTTTATCCTGCTGTATGGTTTTCTTTAAATTAACCTTCTTCTGACATTGTTTTTAGTAGTTCTGATGGGGTTGTTCTTGTTGCCTGAAGATTCATTGCCTCCGTCTTTCATAGGATCTCTTCCCTTTGACTCTCCACTTCCCTTCATCCTTTTTCAAAGGATGAGGCTTTGCATCTAGAGCTGTCTTTTTAAATATCTGTACCATAAGCTATTGAATCTGCCTTGAACTTTTGGATTCATAATTCACTGCTGAATCAATAAAAACAAATACATCACTCTATGAATGTATTTATAGGACTTTACATGCACAACTCTTGTGAAGTTTCATTCTATGCATGTCTACTTGGACAAAAGTCCACATTTATTTACAGTCTACATCTTAGTTCTCAATGAATGGCTATTCTAATATTCAGATTTATATCAGCAATCAGATACTTGGTCCCTATTAACCTTTCTTACTGACAGCAATGGCTATTGAGAGCATTCACAAGTGAGATAATCACATTGTTCGAGAATCAACCTGGTATGGTTTTACCAGTATCCAGTGATAAGTTATTGCAGCAAAATTAAAAACAAGAACTCTCATTTCTTGCCTATTATCACAATGACTGGCATCTTTCTTGAGTGAACATTGTATTTTTACAGTTATTTTAAGCAACAGGAGCAAATTTCAAGATGAAGCTAAGCTGGTTTGCAAAGTAACATCTACTGTTTTCTATGCTTCAGTTTCAACGAACGTTTAAAAAGGGCATTATATAACCAGTCAATGGCTGAAGCTGCTATACAAAACCATATCCAACACACTGGGCATGATTTTGCCATACCTAAGCATGTTTAGGCCTCACTGAGCAATATGCAGCAAACTCCAAAAATGAAACAATATCATTCTTCATATCGTTGTTGACTCAAATTAAGTCCATACCAGAAAGGTTTTTGCTGTGAGGTTTCCATTGAAAAGCAGTTTTAGAAAATGTCAGCCTAAGCAAGATACTATTCAAGCAGCTAAACATTTTTGGTCATTTGAATTTCTTAAAAAGAGACGCCCCCTTTTTGTCTCTGTTTTGATATTTCTAACCTGTTTTCTGTGATGATTTTGTTTATGCTTGATTTTGCATTTATTTTGTTGTTGTTGTTGTTATGCAAAACAGTCTCAAGATTAAATGCCATCAAGAACTGAGTTGTTGTTGTTTACATGGATAACTTCAGAATGAAAACACTGAAATGTTTTCGTAATAAAATGATGATAAGTTCATAAATTTCATAATAAAAGATAATAAAATGAAGAAAACCATTTCCCAAGAAACATCAAAGGCAAATACAGTGGTACCTTGCAAGACGAATGCCTCGCAAGACAAAAAACTCGCTAGACGAAAGGTTTTTCCATTTTCGATTTGCCTCGCAAGACGAATTTCCCTATGGGCTTGCTTCGCAAGACGAAAACGTCTCGCGACTTTGTTTCCTTTGTCTAAAAACAAAGACATGTTTTGTTTATAAAGTTAATTTATTTTCCCTTCAATTTTTGAACTGCTCTTTACAGTATGTGTGACTTTAAAGAGCAGTTAATAAACTGTTGTTGTACCAAATTTGGCTTTGTTTGGACTTTTTTTGACCATAGGAACGCATTAATTGATTTTCAATGCATTCCTATGGGATTTCGTGATTCGCAAGACAAAAAATTCGCTAGACGACAAAACTTGCGGAACGAATTAATTTCGTCTTGCGGGGCACCACTGTAATACAAATATTTGCAGACAGGCTTATATCACTGCAGAGCTATGACCAACATGAATAAACAAATTCATTAAATGGCAGTAAGTAAACCAGTTAGCTTACCTCTACAATTCCTATCTTTCCATCAGAACTTGAAAACTGGTCCACAAATTTTTTCATTTCTGGGGTCAGGTCCTATAAATGTGCAATACAATGATTATTACTTAAAAGAAAGACACAATCCATTGCAAGAATATCTCCTGCACAATTTCCACAGAAATGAATGGTGCTAAAGGAGCTTCCCAGTAGGTTGTACCCTATGCAGTTTCTTAAAACTAAGGAGTCATATCATTAATTACGAACGTATCCTGCTGGTTCTGCCACGTCTAGTAATATCCTGAGCCCAAAACCACGTGCCTTAAGGGCTTTAACTGCTCCAAAATTAAACACTAAGCTGCAGAATTTCTTCTTTCAGGTTTTCCAGAATGTTGTTAAATATAAAGTTATACACAGTGGCATATAATTTTTTTTTATATCCAGCAATGAATGCAAAACATTGACTATTGTGCTTTCCCGCCATTTAAAGTCTCTGCCCCCCTTCTTGCTGATATTTGCATCGCTTTGCAAAAAGGTGTGAAAAACGGGCCACAGCCATGTTGCTGAGGCAACCAGGTGAGCACTCCTTCAGTCCTTCCTACTTGACTAGTTGGGACAGGATATGGATCGGCATGTGCATTTGGATTCATATCCAAATGAATATTCCATTAGAAATGATGCAGTCAGTATGGGATACATCCTCACCTAAATATGCATCTCTATCATTCATTCTACCCCAGATGGGCAATGGGGGCAGGGTCCCTCTTCCTTCCCCATTGAGAGTGTGGGCAGTGGGAGGGTTCCATTTGCCCTCAGTGATATTGTCACACAGTAAAATCTGATTGGCTACATAGCCCCATGATGCCATCATATTCTTGACAGTATCTCCAAGAAGAGAATCATGCAATGAAGAGGACTTTTCCAGTAAAAACAAAAATCAGCACTGACTGACAAAGAACACAAAGGACACAAACAGGCTGGAGGAAATGTGCAAAAGAGGAAAAGGTAGAGGTTTTCCACTCACAAATTCACTTGCCTTACAACAGCTGTTTCGTTACAAAAATTCAACCTCACAAAAATTCAGCCCAATTTAAAAATGCAATTGCCCTCTCTCGCTACATGCTGCTAACACAGAGATGATTAAAACTATTTCCAAGCAAGTAAATATATAAAAGCTATTAATTTTCTAGAGCAACTCATAAAACAACATCAGTATAATTCATTTTATGTTACAGTGAACGTCCAAAATTTGTCCTGGTTTTACATTCATGCATGAATTCTTACCATCTCAGACAAATTTAATAAATGTATGTGGAATGCCATTTTATGAACATATAGCAGTGAATGTTGACAATCACATTGAACCGACTGTCAACTCTGACAGATGTATCTCTGAGTCTTTTGACGTTTATGAAATTTGTCTGGGCTTGTCCACATTCACTTGTCACTGTTAACATTGATCAAATTGTGGACACTCACAGTAGCATACACTGTCTCTCATCATCACTACAAATTTCATTCAAAAGGAGTTTGTTCATAATAACCATCGGTGTTTTCTTCAGTTTAATAAACAAAAACCTCCCTTCCACAGTTCCACTACCTGGCTATGAGATGAATCACATATCTAAGACGAATCACAAAAATGAGACAGTGGTTCATCATCAGCTGAGTGTCAATGTCTGTATAGTCTGAGCCTGTGTATGGACTCAAAAGTGAGTCCCACTAAATTCACAGGGACCTCTTCCCAAGCAACTGTGCATGAGACTGCAGCCTTTGGATGCAGAGCCAAGGATGTTTTTTTTGGAAGTCAGTCCCACTGAAATCAGGGGCACTTCCTCTTGAGAAACTTGCATAGGACCAGGCTGCTAGATGCCCTGCACCACTGAATTCACTTCCATTTTCCTACCAGAAATCCACACTAGTTATTTCAAATGTGCAGTGAAAACAAATAACGCTGTATTCTCAAAGATACTGAAGTGAAAAAGATTGCTACTGGCAGGTATAAAATTAGCACAACTATGGAAGGCATCTACAGGCGCCGCTGAAATATTTTCTTAGATCTTATTTGCCATGAATAATAGATCCCTGAACAATGCACACTTCGCTATGGTCTATTTCCCAATTCTGTGGTGAGCAGTTTGAGTTTTTAATGTGTGTCCCCCAGCCCCATAAGAAAGGTGTGTTTGTATCCTTGCATGCATTGTACTGAAATTCAAGCAAGTACAGCAAGGTGGGTAACTCAGCAAGGGGACCTCTACCACTCTTTGTATTATTTGGGAGGAATGGAGTGTTCCACATGGAGTTCAGGCACCTATACTGCAGAGGCATTAAAGCCCAGAAAGGCCATTGGGTCAGCTCCAACATCTCCATCTCCTCCCTGATGTCCACATAGTGAGGCCAAACGTCTGAAGGAAAGATTCTTCATGTGTACATTTGAACATGCTTGGAATCACCTCTCAGATCAGGGACTCTAAGCAATCAGAACCACGATTTCAGGGAGGATTCTAAGGGAGTTCAGTTGAATGCATGAAGATCCCTTCCTTCAGGCCTTCCTGTTCAATGTTGAGAGGTTAAAGAGGAGCCCCTAAGGAGCTGCCACCCCAATACTCCATGCTTTATTCCTCCATACATTCTTTGAATGCCCAAGCAGGGCTTAAGAGAAACATAATGATTATATTATATCCAAGCTATAACTAGTTAATGATTAAGCATCAAGTTGTTACTAAGCAGCTGTGTTCACACTTCATTGTACTGGGCACTTGTCAGTCAGGCATAAAGCACAACTGAAAGCAGATCTTAAGACAAATCTTCCCCAGAAGTCTTTGGGAATTGTTTCTGGGCAGCAAGATGATGCACAAAGCAATACATTTTCAGAATTTATTGATGAGGTAAATTTGAAGCGTGGAAGATTAACTATATAGATTTTTGGAGCTTCTGAAACATCTTCCTTTACTATGCATACAGTCCAGTCCTATGACTGTTATAAATACTTAAGACTCACCAAACTCTGTGAGACTTACTCACAAGCAATCATACATAGGATTGTAGAAGCCTTATTTTCTTTAATTTATTAGGGGTTAAGAATTGCAGAAGGAAAGAAGTTCTCCACAGGGTGGGGAGGGGGCAACTTTGGCAGACCTACAGAATATACGCTGTATATCTTACAGGGGAGTATTCATTTTCACCCATTAATCCTACCCACCAAGTCTATGCCAAAACATAATTAAGACAAATATATTACAAGTCATAAATATTGGGAGGAAAGAGAATTAAGCAGTCTTTTTTAAACAACAAAAAACAAAAACAAAAACTGGAAATATAGACAAGATATGCAAGGTGAATGAGATTTAAATTTAAGTTGTAAAACTACATTAAGTACTGTTGTTAAGGGAAAGGAGCAAGAGCTTTCTGAAATGCAAGCAAAATTGAAGTTTTTGTTGTGTGTATACGAAAATAATGGTAAAACCACAAAAATTGCTTAGAACATACATTAATTTTGCCACACACCGCTTTTGAGAAAGGACATGAAACTCAAAAGCTGCTTGAAATAGTATCTAGTGAAACAAGTTGTGTGAACTAAAGAAATATCTGCAAAACAAGCCTTTCAAATCCAAGAATCAGCTTAGATTTGAAACCACTGATAGTCTGACATGCATTAGTCCAGGAAAAGAGAAAAGCTTCAAGGATCAAGAAGCTAAGAATGATCCAATGAGAGAACTGAACTTTTGGTGCTGTTCTTTTCAGAAAATTCCAGAAATAGTCTTGTCCAGAAGCAATGTCAATGGAAAACTGAACAAGAACACCTGAGCACTTTCAAAGCAGGCATAAAATGGTACATATAACACTGTGGGTGGCACACAAGAAAGTGCCTACAGAGATTTTTTTTTATATATCACTTTGAGAGAACTTGAATTTGTTAATAGGAGTCTGACACCATTTTCAAACCTGGGGGAAAATGGGACGAATGCCTTATAAAAAATGCAATCTTTTCAGTTGAATGAAGAACTTATTAAACAGAGAGTAGATTTAATAGTGATTGCTTCGAAAAATAAATTATGAATCTATTTTTCTCTTATGGAGATGTAGACAATGACTCATATTGCAAAGCCAAAAGTGAAAACAGTGCAGAAACCTCAAAAATAAAAAAGTGTATGATTGGAACCAGCCATCACTTCATTTGAAAAATAATTGAAGTTATTACAAATCCATTTTTGCATCACATCTTCAAGTCCTTGATAGTAATCATAAATATGTATTTTATAACGCTTGATTACAATTTTTGTAGGCAGCCTCAACTGTATGCACATAAATTGTAAACTTGTAGATAGACTCAAACTTTCACTTATGCAGTCAACTCGCAATCATTAAAGGACAGCTCAAATGTATTTTAATGTTGGAATAATCTTACAGGAACTGTGTAAATATTTTACAAATACACATCCTTGGTAATATACAACATCAGTCAAATTTGAAGTACACTGATCAGTTGAATTCAATGATCTTAAATTCATTGATTTCAGTCAGTCTATTCCAAGTGTGACTTGGTCAGATATCACTGGATAACTTCAGCTTTATTTCAAGGGACACTGACTATCTTTCAGAGCTGAGCTCTCTTAATTGGATTTTCATTGTATTTGGCACATAATCTTAAGCCTGACTCTCAATACTTCATTTTTCTTTTTTCTCTGAATGATATATTCATTAACTAGCAAGCCTATTTTCCCATTTCCTTTTCCGATAAGAGATAGTTTCTTATTTCAAACACGGACAGCAGTTAATATGTTTTGCATTATTTTAAAACTTTTTGCTTAAAATTCCCAAACATCTCCTACCTTTAACGCCAAATAACACATCAATGATTACCATTTTAATCCCCCCCCTTTTTCCCCAGTAAACATGTTCATCACCTACAACAGTCAGATAGCCCTGTTTTGGGCTAATATTCCACTATCCTAAAACGAAACTATTATCTAATATCTAGTTAGTTCTACTTACAACTAATCTGCAGATCTGTTTATTGGCCACCAAGGGGCAGAAATGTATTTCAGCCAACATATTAACAATGCATCCAGCTAATTTTGAATTTCTTCTTAACCACTGGGGTGGGAAAAACTGAGGAAGTAACAGAACAATCGTTTCCTTGCACATTTTTGTACATCACTTTAAGAACTCCAGTATCACCTGGCTTGCTCTTATAGAAGGATCCAAGAAACTTTCTTATCTAGTTTCCATCTCCCCCAGATTTCCCAAAGTCACTTTTCCTTTGATAATCGCTAGGTCATATTCACCTGCACTTTACACCAGAGGTATGCACCCAGAAGGGGTGCCGCCTCGTTGCTGGAGTTCACCTGAGGATAGTTCCTCTTCTTTAATGAAGATGAGATAAAGCAACGGGGGAAAAAATCTTAACCTACCAAGCCCGCTTTCTTTCGCGCCTGCTGCAATTCCTGGATAAAACACTGCAGCTCCTTTCCATCCATGTACCCATTGCCTGCAACACAAAGAAAAGGGAGAGCATCGCTCGTTACAGCTGCGGAGGTTTAGCTCACTCTCCCTTACCAGCTGGAAAAGGGGGGGGGGGCATTTGCGCGTTGAAAAACAGCGGTGCCTTTCAACGTGTTTACAGAACTTTCATCTCTCTCTGTCCCCAAGAAAAGCCACATCGCCAGGTAACTTCTAAGGCTATGCATTCTTTATTGAGTGGGTGCGCTTGAACTTTTGAGGTGCCTCCAGAGAGGAAAACGAGGAACCCTGCTCCCAAGAGGGTCCGCTCCCAAGGCACCCAGAGACAGACAGACAGACAGACAGAGAAAGGGAGGGAGACAGAGAGAGAGAGACGAACGGTGCAGTTAAGTCTTCGCAAACGCTTCCCGGTCGTTGCAGCTCGCAGGCAAAAGTTCTGGCACGCGCGCGGGGCAAAGTTTTCCTGCGCGCGGCAGAGGAGTGGCGAGGAAAGTCCTCTTCCCCCCGGGGGCCTCTGTGTCCCCTGCCCAGCTGAGCCCTCGGAACCCCTCTCCACCCGCTCTTGGGTGCCAAGGTGGGACAGGTTGAGAAGAAGGGGTGGGGGGGTTGTAGTCACCATCAGCGTCGTAATGACGCCAGATCTCGAAAAACTGGCTTGCTGAGATCTCCACGCCTTGTAGGTAAGTCTCCGCGGCCATGGCGTGCACCTTTGGGTGGAGGAAGGAGAAAAGGCGGCGACTGGTGGTGGCGGTGCTGCTGCAGCTGCTGGAGATGTCGCTGTCCGCGGTGCTGACTCTCCGCCCGGGCTAGTCACTCCTGGGCGATCTCCGCTGAGCGCGCTCTATTTATCCAGTGCTCCACTCGCCGAGCCACGCCTCCGGAGCGCTCCCTCCCCCTTGCTATCTCCTCGCATTGTTCCACCTCGGTTGCTCTTCCCCGTTCACAAAAGGAGAGGAGGCAGCCTGACCCTCCCCCCCCCACACCACTAGGGACCCAAAAGTGTTAATAATTACACCGGTGACATCATGGAGGTGTTGGGTGGAAAGTGATAAGGATGGCCCAATTCAGTTTTTCCCTTCCTCTTTGCTTACCAGTTCTGGTCTAGGTCAAAGGTCCAGCTAGACTAGAGTAGCCAATGCAGTGCCGTCCCGCGTTGTTGGACTCTGACTCCATCAGTCTTAGCCAGCACAGCCACCGGTCAAGGATGATGGGGATTGTGGTTAGTACCTGAAGGGCACCACATTGGCTACCTCTGATCTGGACCAGCATCCTGTTTGCTGTGTTAACTAGTGAGATGCCCACCAGCAGCCTTCCTATTCTGCACCCCAGGAAGAGGAAGCTCGTGGTATACTGCCACTGAACTTGGAGGTTCTGTATAGCTGCTATGGCCCATAGCCACTGATAGACTTCCTCTCTGCAAAGGCATCTTTTGAAGACATCCAAATCATGTACACTTGAGGACTCTGTAAATTCTTAGGGAGACCAGCTGTCCGCCTCAACTACTTATCTGTGAATCTGGAGTAACAGTGGCCCACAGTACAGAGCTGTTATGAAGGTGAATGAAAAGTTTATCCACACCAAACCTTTAGCCACACCAAACCTTGATGAGGAGGTGAGCTATGCATCTAATAAACATTGTGTTCTTGCCTACCACTTTCACTGGTGGGCATGTTCTATCTTCGCTGGTGTGCATGCTTTTTGTCTCCTCAAAAATCTTTTATGACTTACACATCCATTAGTCCTTTCAAAGGAAGGTTACCCTGCTAGACAACTTCCGATAGCATGTGAAGCAGAAGCTCTAATTTTTTCGTCTCTCTGGTAGATTTAGCCAACTGCTCAAACTGTTGCTAATAATAATAATAATAATAATAATAATAATAATAATAATAATAATAATAGCTGCCCACTGTTTTCCTTGAAAATCTGATATCACAAAAATGGATGAAATTAGATGTAGGCATGCACTGGCAAATGAAAAGGGCCCTGGAGAATTTAGTTACGGTAGTTTTGGAAAACACCTTGATGGGTTTTGTGGCTAGGATGTTGACATACTGGAGAAAGCCATCTGCACAATTGATTGAATTCTGTCTCAGAGCTTTGTGCATCGCATGCCTGCATCTCATAGCTTTTTTATTTCCCATTATATTTAGCAGTTCTGACTAATGCCTGTATAAAATTAGGGTGCCTACTTGAAACAGCTGAGTGCATATTAACTACCTTTTAACACATCTAAACCACTTTGGGGTACTCATAATTAAAGCAATGAAAGGTGGATTTGATTTCTTGCTACTCTTCTATGAATATTGATAACAGATAAGGGATTATAACTGGTGTTACTGGTTGTATATGTAGAACAGAGTTTGCCTTCCCCCCCCCCCGCAAGGCTTGTGGGTACATTTGAGTCACACTCCCCCCGATCCTGAGTCAGAAAGAGAAAAGGGGCACACATACTTCATTTTTACAGGGAATCTGGGTAAAAATTAGATCCAGTAATCTGAGAATCTAAAAGCACATACAACTGAAAGAGAGTGTGGAGAAGAAGGTCACTCTTTCAACTTCCTCCTGCAGACTCTATATACTGTTCAAAGATAAAAGGTGAATGACTCTCACCACTTCATGACCAAGGAGATGTGCCATGGCTCAGAGACTTAACAGACACCGGGTAAGGGCTCAAGGGCACCGTAATGCCCATGGGTGTCATATTGGAGACCCCGATGTAGAACCAGGAAGGAACAGTTATACTGAATTCATCAATACAGAAGGTTCATGATCTCATGTGTGCACCCTCAAGTCTAATTTCTGAAGGAGAACTCAAGGCTGGTACTTCTGTGTACCATAAAGCACATAGCACATTGTTAAAAGCAGTAGCTGAAGCTTCACAAAGAATCTGCAAGTAATTTTGTTTGACATCAACACAACACTCTCCACCATCTCCTTCACAGTAAGCCTAAAGCAATGTCTCAGAAACCCTTAAGGTTTCATGCTGGTACTGCACTGTGCTAAGGAATGGATATTTCTATTAATTGCAAAGTTCCCTCAGCACAGGAAATTCTCCTGGCCACTTTCAGGCATGTGATAACAAAACCATAAGGAAAAGGCTGGTGGGTAAGGGTTCGAGTCCATAGCTGGCTTAAGGATGTCTCACCACATGTTTACTGGCTTAAAAGTATGTTAAGTCTCACAGAGGAGCGGGGAGGAAGGGTAATATAACAATCATCTGCTCCAAGAGCCCAAGAGAAGGACACTGGCAATGCAAGAATGGAATTGAGTTTGGCAGCAGGCTTTCTGGGACCAATCAGTGTGCCTAAAAGACAGCGAAAAGTTAGAGGGGTGAAAGAAGGTACTGGAAGGTGAGAAAGAATGACAGAGTTGGCATTTCCATCATTTTTGTATGAAACAGGCCCCTTCCAGTGAGGTGACCTTTTATATCAGCCAAGTATATTGAATTTCCCAGTACAGTGCAGAATTTCATCTTCTAGCAGCATGTCCTAGTGGAAAATCAGCACTGAACCAGTTTCTACTGTCATCTTACTTGTTGTTGACATTGGTACAACTACTGGCGGCACACTGTTCTGAAATGACAACAGTGAATGCGTTGTCTTCCCTTGAACTCTGATTTGTAACACAGGAAAAGCTGGGTCACTTCAAATCTATTACTCCTAATAATAGTTATACTGAACTGAGTATTTTATCTGTCATGGGTAATAACTGCGATCATTCTAGCTGATTCTGGGTTGCTTGGTTTTTTCTTAAGGTTGAAGAAATGAAGGAAAACATCCCATTTTACATATGTTTCGGTTGCAATTTGGAATGCAACTAGAGTTGCGTTTGGTTTAATAGGCAGATTATTCAACAACAAAAATCCTCAATTAACTGACACATTGCCTGCATACAATGTGCTGGAACGAAACTGTTGTGGCAGGGAGATAATAAAGCTTCCTATAATGAGGCAGAGTTGAATCACTGTCTTGTTAAATGTAAATGTAAATCAGGACCATCCTATCACTGCTCTCATGCTACCTTTTACTGTCCTCCTGCCTCACCTTCCAACACCTTCTTTTCACTTTATCTTTCCAGGCCTCCTCTTTAAATCTACCCCAGAATGGTTAAGAATGGAAATTGCAAGTCTTACACTGCCATTATGCCTTTTCTACTGTGTAATGAAATCATGTTCCTTGTTTAACCAGACAAAGAGGTGAACAAGTTCACTAGGGCTGGGCTGACACCAGCTTACTTATTTTTTTACGAAGGCATAAAAAACAGTCACTTAGAAAAATAATCACTTCTGTACCTAAGCTGTGATCCACATATTCTTCATGCTTAATGAATTTTGAAGTGCATTCCATATATAGTGCAAGTTAACCCTGCTTGTAGAGGTCAAACATTGGAAAGATTGCTAAACAGATATAAAAGAGAAAATGCATATAGTAAATCTTCCTCATGCCTCACTCAGCTTCTGTCATTCCAAGGCAGCGGTCGCCAGCATGAGGCCTGTAAATGCAGATGTGCATGGAGAAAACTCCCCTGGTACCCACAGGGTCCCCTCTCCCCTTTGAAATTAGACCTATTATGGTATAGCCAATAGAACTGGTCAGGGGACGGGTGCTCACAATAGTTTCTCCAGTTTGCAAGTGTGACAAGCGTTCAAATCAAGTACCCCAGCTCTAAAGAAACAAATGCAGTATTCTTAAGGGCGAAGCTATATATGACATCAAAGATATATGAATGCATCACCCAACTTTTGTGAGTATGTGGCTAAAAGCAACCACAGGATGGATCCAGTTTGGACTGGAACCACAACGTAGGAGATGGTGCCAATTACTCAGTGCAAACTGTACCACTTTGCAGGTTCCTATAAGTAAGGGATGTTCAACAGGTCGATCACAATCTACTGGTAGATCCCCGTGAGGTTTTGGTAGATCGCGGTCGATGTCTGGCTCCCTTTCCTTAGCGTCGGTAAAACTGACTCCTGCCTCGCCCCCTCACCTCACCCTCCATTGTTGTTTGATCTCTGGAAGGGAAGACGGAGCTTTCTCTGTGCTGCTGTTTTCATCTATATTGATCTTTTTGTGAGTGACTTTACCCCTTTGTCCCTTGCCTTTTGTTGTTGTTGTTTAGTCATTTAGTCATGTCCGACTCTTTGTGACCCCATGGACCAGAGTACACCAGGCACTCCTGTCTTCCACTGCCTCCTGCAGTTTGGTCAGACTCATGTTTGTAGCTTCCAGAACACTGTCCAACCATCTTGTCCTCTGTCGTCCCCTTCTCCTTGTGTCCTCCATCTTTCCCAACATCAGGGTCTTTTCCAGGGAGTCTTCTCTTCTCATGAGGTGGCCAAAGTATTGGAGCCTCAGCTTCACGATCTGTCCTCCCAGTGAGCACACAGGGCAGATTTCCTTAAGATTTCCCTTGCCTTTAAACCCCCCCCAAAAACAGAATTCCCCCAAAAGCTTTTTCTTTAACCCCTAAAAAATGGGGGTTTGAAATGACACCCCCCAAATGGGACTTTCCTTCCCCAAAAAAGGTCAACAACTTTGAGCTGGTAGATCACTGCCAGTTTTTAATTAATTCTGAAAGTAGATCACAGTCTCTTGGGAGTTGGCATTATAGGGCTAAATGAGAGTACAGTGGTACCTCTGGATGCGAATGGGATCCGTTCCAGAGCCCCGTTCACATCCTGAAGCAAATGCAACCTGCGCCTGGGGGTCGTGATTCTCCGCTTCCGCGCATGCACAAGCGGCGAAACCCGGAAGTAACGCGCTCCGTTACTTCTGGGTCGCCGCAGAGCGTAACGTGAAAACGCTCAACCTGAAGCACATTTAACCTGAGGTATGACTGTAGTTTGCTTTTTGGTACATAATGGAAGATGCTGTGGTAGTATCTGCACATATGTGAAATCAATAGTGTATGATGCTATCACAAAGAAACCCATCCTTATACCAAAGAACACAATGAATTTTACATCCACACCATGCATTTAAAAGCTCATGACTTCCACCAAAGAATCCCACAACTGTAGTTTAAGGGTGCTGGGGACTATAGCTCTGTGAGGGGTAAACTACAGTTCCTATGCTTCTTTGGGAACTGTAGTTCACCCATATTCATTTATCATCAAATGTATAGTATGGATGCAACTGAAGGCACAAAAACATGTTCCACAGCTATTATGTCTGAAAATAGTAGAACTTCAGGTGTCGTCCTATAAAAAATGATAGGTAGTAGGATCAGCAGGCACAGAAGAAAGTCCTTGCACAACACAATAAAGTTTGTAACTTCATTGTCAATGGGTGCTGGCAACTATTTCTCACTTAATAGTGCAACCCTGTTAATCAGAAATCCTCACGTTGAGTGGGACTTATCCCTAAGTATAGAACTACAGATTAACTGAGTCTCTAGAGCATCTACAAAATTTATATATGCCATTATCTTTTCTGCAAAATGACATTATTGGAGGTTGAAAGTCATAACTTAAGCTGCTTTGTTTGTTAGCAAACTGAATTCTAACCTTTTTCGAGATACCTGGCACCTTGCCTGCTTTAGCAAACAGGGCTAGTTCTAATTGCTTTTTCCCACTGCGAAAGGCAAGTGTAAGCCTCTGCAATATAATCATTTTAAGGCAACAGCACAACCTCAAAAACAATGAAGGCAATACAGACCTTCTTTTAAGGAAAATGAAAAGACCTTGATTCACCTTATCTATAGATCAGTGATGGAGAACCTCTGACTCTCACCCCCATCAAACTCCGTCATCATGGCAAATGGAAAGGGGTGATGGGAGTTAGTCCTACAAAATTTGGAAAGTTACAGGTCATCTAGAACGATATCCATCTAAACCATCTTCAGAGTAATCTCACTGAAATAAATAGATTTAAGTTAGTTAAATCCACTGGTTTCAATAGGTATTTTTTCAGAATATGACTTAGTGGGATAACTTAGTTGGGTACCACTCATAGTATACAAATGACTATAGGAAACTTTTCAGAAGTTACTTAGGCTGCAGTCCTAAAAAACAAACAAACAAACAAACAAACCACTTACTAGGGAGTAAGTCCCACTGAGCACAGCGAGACTTATGTCTGAGTAAACAACTATACAGCTGGGCTGTGTGACATCTCTCATACCTCTAGAAATCAGGTTATGAAGAGAAAAGTCCTAAATTTTAATCAAAGCCTGTCTTTTCTTTGAATACCTGATGGATTTCCATGTGGGCTTCATGCTATTGAAGCTGAGTGTGTACATAAAACATCTGTAGTACTGGAGCTGAGTTTGAAACCGTTTTCTAGAATGAATCTCGTTACTTTTCAGGTAAGAGAAGGAGTTCAAAAAGGCAATGAATAATATCGGGATGACCTGACTTGGTAAAAGATTGTCCCCTTCTGAAAAAGTCTTTAACTATAACTGTGTTGTACAGCATAGCTTCCAATTCAAGGCTGAATGCTTAAGAAAGTTGTGCTTGGATCCTCTGCATTAGCTGTTTCCGTCTAAATTTATCCTCTGTCATTAATTCTTTGGTTAACAATCACTTACAGGGTGATCTAGTAGCAGAGTGTGGTGGGGGAGAGAACAGAAGGCTCACACTAGCAAGGCAGAAAGTGGGGGAATGCATTTTGGGGTGTTCGTGTAGCTGATAGGAGGGGGAAGAAACTGCCAGATTCAGCACCTCTTTCCCATCATTCTCCCAGAATGCTTTGTTTTGCCCTCTCAACATCAGAACACAATAGCGTTGGAGGGGCACCAACTCAGCTTGACAGAGGAAATGCATGAAGCTGGTTCTGCGTCTCCAAGGCTGGGCGCCTCTCTATTGGACTTCACCCATGCCACACATTTAAAGCGCGCACACACACACACACACACACACACACGCCCCAAGAATTTTGGGAACCGTAGTTTACACTTCATAGAGCTACAATTCCCAGCACCCTTACAAAACTGCAGTTCCCAGGATGCTTGGGAGGCAGGGATGTGATTTAAAGGTATGGTGTGTATGCAGCCTTGGAAAGTTCAGTCCTGAGAATCCTACGGCCCCAGGGATCATTGGACTGCAGCCTTAATTACAATACTTATCTTTTGCTCCAGGCTTTCCTTGATCTGTAAGACTGGATCCTGTTATTAGATTTGGGTTCTTTTATCTCTTTTTCTGATACTGTTTTTACTGTTTTTATGTTTGTGCTTTCGTGCACGCTGCTTAGAAATTCTAAGCACCGAAGCAGTTTACAAATGCTTTTTAATTAACTAAGTACACACTCATAATAAAGTACATTTTTTTCTATCACAGTTTTAACTGTCCAAAGAAATTTTGCAGTGGCATTGATACAAGGAAAAGAGTGGTTTTTGCTGTTTTCTTTGTGGTTTTGTGATTTTTGCAGTTTCTTGTGCATATTTTTTGAACAGACTTCTAATAAAGTTTATGAGTGAATAGGGAGTGTGTCCTGTGATTGCTAAGCAACTAGACCATGTCTCTTACCTCTCCTGGTGATGTATGAGCAGGGAAAACACAATTCAAATTGTACTAGCAACATGGCTTCAGAGATAAAAAGTGATACACTTTCTTTCCTCTTTAAAGCTGACACCACAAAAATAAAAATGCATAACAACAAAATGTATAAGGGCATCTCCAGGCTGTCAGTATTTTGTGGAAGGGTGTCAAATGCATGCTGAAACTTTAGGCATGTGCAATTAAAGTTCAATAAATCAACTTTTAAAAATGGACTTTTTGCAGCTCTGTAAGAAATGCATTAAAAGGAAAAGGGGTCATTAGTTCTTTCCACCTCAGATTTCCTACTCTCTACTGCCTCCTAGGAAGGGACATGGGTGGCACTGTGGTCAAAAACACTGAGGCTCTCGGGCTTGCCGATCAGAAGGTTGACAGTTCGAATCCCCGCGATGGGGTGAGCTCCCGTTGCTCTGTCCCAGCTCCTCACAACCTAGTAGTTTGAAAGCACACCAGTGCAAGTAGATAAATAGGTACCACTGCGGCAGGAAGGTAAATGGTGTTTCCGTGCACTCTGGCTTCCATCACGGTGTCCCATTGCACCAGAAGTGGTTTAGTCATGCTGGCCACAAGACCCAGAAAGCTGTCTGTGGGCAAAAGCCGGCTGCCTCGGCCTAAAAGCGAAATGAGCGCCGCAATCCCATAGTCGCCTTTAACTGGACTTAACCGTGCAGGGATCCTTTACCTTTTTTATCTTTACCTTACTACTTCCTACCACATATATAGTAATTATAGTGGTTTTAGTGGTGACATGTTGACACTTATCAGCTGGTGAGGCAGAGGACAGCCAGATGTGCTTAGCATTCGCCTGGTACCTTACTATCAGAAAAATCTGCTAGATGTTTCAAGCAGTAAACACTTTCTGCTAACCTCATTGAGTTCCCTAGTTCACTAACTTCATTGATCAGCACATGAACAGCTGGGGGAAAATGGTGGTGATCCAAATCCTAGACTGGGGTAGGAAACCTACTCCCCCCCCCCGATGTTATTGGACTCCAGCTCTCATTGGATCCAGCCAGTGGCATAGCATGCATTGCCAGCACCCGGGGCCACACAGAGGGGGTGAGTGAGAGGGACAGAAATGGACACACATGCACATTCAACTGCCTAACGGTGTCCGCGTCACCCAGGTGGTCACAGTTGCAAAGATAAGAAGAGACGAGTCATTCCATTGTCTGGAGAGGTCATGTCCTAGTTTGCATGGCGAAGCCATTTTCAAAGGAGCCCAGTGAGCAGCTGTATTGAGGCAGCACCAAGTGTTGAAATTTTGCACCCCCTAACAATTTTGCACCTGGTGCAACTGCCCCATGCTACACCACTGGCTCCAGCCAGCATGTCCAATGGTCAGGGGTTATGGTAGTCATAGTACAGCAACACCTGGGGAGGAGACAGTTTCCTCACCCCTCTCCTGGAGTCAAACTGAGATCAAGAGATTTGGAGTGGGGATTCCCGAAGGCATCTGGCTGTTAAGAACAGAAAACTTGATGAGGTTTTATATGGCCAACAGGAAGAGCCAGGAGTGAACCAGCTAGAAATGCTGCATAACCAGCATTAGGCTAAAGAAAGCAGCCTGCCTGAACATGGAACTGCAAGCACAAGGCCAGGAAGAGTATCCTAGGTGACTGAATAACCCAATTGCCTTCCAGGGATTTGGAGAAATGAATCTTTTATTACAAAGCATGGCTACGAGCATCAGCAGGGAGCAGGGAGTTTGAATGGAGCGCAGTTAATTGCACTCTGCAGTTGTATTAACGGAATATGGTCGGTGTCAAAAAGAAAGCTGATGGTGCAGAACTGCCTTTCAGGTGTATGTTGACATCGCTGTCTGCATCCTGCTCCTCTTTTTAAATGCATCGTATTATGCAAGGCTCTCTCCCCGTACCCTTTCCACTAAGAAGCAACTAACTGAGCCAAGGCTGCAAATAGAGGATAACCAGAGTCCCCCCCCCTTCCACTTTTGCTATATTCCAACATGTGCATCTGTACCATTGATTTTTTCATAACACCAGGCTACAGAACAAACTCTGTTCTTTCTTTCAGGGTTATTATGAGGATAAAATGCAGTGAAGGGACTTCCTGTATACTACCCTAAGCTCCTTGGAAGACCATATTATGCTCATACAGTGGTACCTTGGGTTACAGACGTTTCAGGTTACAGATGCGTCAGGTTACAGACTCCGCTAACCCAGAAATAGTATCTCGGGTTAAGAACTTTGCTTCAGGATGAGAACAGAAATCACACAGCAGCAGTGAGAGGCCCCATTAGCTAAAGTGGTGCCTCAGGTTAAGAACAGTTTCAGGTTAAGAATGGACCTCCAGAAAGAATTAAGTTCTTAACCCGAGGTACCACTGTATTGGTATGGGGGGGTTCGCTGTGAGATTTATGAACTGGGTTCTCACTGTGGGTTTACCCTAAGACAATACTTGGCCAGAGTCTTGCAGTTATTCTCAGAGTAAACCCACTGAAATCAATAGACCAATGTCCATTTATTTTAACAGGTTTAATTTAAGTATGGCTACCATTGGCTCTCATCCATACACTTTTTAAAAATTGCTACAAACATACAGCAGCAAGAATTCTTATAGCCAAATATTGGAAGGCACAGGAGCCACCCACGCTGGAAGAGTGGCATACGCAACTGATGGACTACATGGAATGGGCTGAAATGACTGGCAGAATCCGAGACCTGGGAGAAGAGGCAGTGGAAGAGGACTGGAAAAAATTTAAGGACTATTTACAAAAATACTATAAGTTATATGAATGTTGAGAATTTGCTAAGTTTTGGGAAAAACAAGCTTCAGTAATTAGATTTGAATATGGTGGAAACTAAGTTATGACTGTGAAAAGTCTAAATTTTAGAGTAATGTTCCTTATTTGGGATAGATGATGGGAAAAACTGAGTTAACAACACGTACCCTAAATCTAAAATATAATTAGATGAAAGTACAAAAACGCATGAAACAAGGTATCAATTTGCTGTTATTTTTTATTGTAAAGAATGCAGGGTGTGGAAGATGTGGGGAAGTCCAGTAGATCATGAAAAATTGTCTGAAGACGGGAATCTTTTCTTTTCTAATTTCTTTGTTTTTTTTCTGTAAAGCTGCTTTTGTTGAGTTTTTGATGATGTATTTGACCTTGGAAAAAAGCAATAAAAAATATTATATAAAAATAAAAATAAAAATTGCTACAAACAAAGAATATATGTGGTACTCTTACCAGTGTGATACAGTCCTAGACAATCCCTGCACTGTGTGAATCAGGTTGGACATAATTATTGGTTGGGAAAGCACACATTCAAGCACTGTTATAAAGCAAGGCTGTATTTTAATAGATATTCCAAGCCCTCCAAATGTAATGGGGAGGGAATAGTGGTTTATCTCACCCCAAATTCCTTTATTACAGGTCAACCCCGTGTGACTTAGGAGTGGAATTGACTGACTAAAGTCTCAGTAAAGCGTAATATGGAAAAACCAATAATGAAGGCAAACAGTCTGTATGGGTGAATAGGTTCATCTCATAACACGGATGAACTTACAACTTACTCAGCACAATATCTTAAGTGCTGCCAGCGATCATAAAAGTCTCTTTAGACTCAAAGTGCTACTTCCCAGCAAACTGGGTTGCTTGCAGTGATGGAAACTTGTGTGACAGCTTCAAGGTGCAGCTATTAAAGTCATCAAAGAACTTCACCCATGGTTCAGCAGCTGAGATTTGCAAGAACATAACTTCTGTGTCCCTGCATTTTAAACATGAGGGAACTCAAGCACATGGACATTCCTGGTTGCCACTGCAACCCCCTCCCCACCATCCATAAACCAAAGACACTGACAGTGTGTGTGAATGCGAAGTCCCACAACCCTGTGTGCCATGAGAAGTGTGGCTATCTGCTGCCATGCTGAGTATTACTACTATGAATTTGTTGGCTGCTTGCACACTTTGGGTTGTATCCAGCATAGTGGTACATGAATTGTCCAGCAGCGCAAAGTTTTCTGCTTGCACCATGGGACATTCTCCCCCCTGTGCATGCCTAAAATGTGTTCTAGGGGTTCCCCCAACCTTCTGGAGAAGATCTGGGGGGAAGGGGCAAGCATGGGGGGAAGAGATGGAGAAAGACCCATTGCACAAGTGGAAATACTTCTACTAGTTGAATACTACCCCATACATTTAAAGCACATGGATCACACACTCCCAAATCCTGGGAACTGTAGTTTACCACACAGAGCTACAATTCCCAGCACCGTAAGTAACCATTTCCCATGATTCTTTTTTTGGGGGGGCATGTCCTTTAAATGTATGGTGTGTATGCAGCCCCAGCCACTGGTTTCTGGCAAGAGATGTAATATACCATTTTCAGTCTTTACTTTTCACTATTTAACGTATCAGTTTTAATCCTTTTCTAGAAACTAGGGTCTTTTTCTATGGGTAAGCTCATTCTAAAGCTACCTTCCCAAACTTTCAGTCCCCATAAGTTGCTGGACTATAATTCCCATCATCTATGAGCCTTGGCTACCCTGGCTGGAAATTATGAGGCCCCATCTCAGTAGTAGAGCAACTGCCTTGCAAGCCAAAGGTCCCAGGTGCTCTCCCAAGCATGTCTAGGTAAAGCTAGAAAAGACTTCTGCCCGAAATCCCTGGAAAGCTGCTGCCAGTCAGTGCTGGCAATGCTAGTCTAGGTGGGCAAGTATTCCCATACTTCAGGTGAGGAAACTTTTGGTCCTCCAGGTGTTGCTGAACTACAGCTCCCATAATCTTTGGCCATTGGCCATGCTTGCTGAGGCTGGTGGGTGTTATATTTCAGCAACATCTTTTGGGCCATAGGCTCCCAACATTGGTTGCATTCCTGTTTCTATGCAGAAGGTTCAGTCCCCAGATGTGGCTGGAAAGATCCCATTGGAGAGCTGCTGCCAGTCCTCATAGACCAAGTTTCTGACTAGCATCCCTACCCATTGACTATCAGTTAGGGCTGATGGAAGTTGGACTATAACAAAAGCTGGAGGAAGAGGCATTTGTGATCCCTGGTGTAGATAGTGCATGGGGAAAGGGGGCAGAGCTACAAAATGGTACAGACATGCCCTCCTCATCTGCCCACTCATCAATGGTGGGGAGCAGCTACATCAGCCACTACCATGCTAGCTCACAGAGAAAAGCTCTTTGCACCACTTCGATAATACAATACAATACAATATCTTTATTGTCATTGTCCCATACAGAACCATGAAATTGAAAAATCGACATAAGACATTCAAAACCCCCTAAAAACTCTGAAACCCCATTTTAAAATACAATATACTCCTATAGGGACTCCTTATACTGCATTTAAAACCAGAATTGCCTTTGTTCAAAACAGAAGCGATGGTGGGTGTGCAGTCCCAGCATCCAATGAAAAGAGGGCAAGTTGATGTGAGTGCGGGCCATTTCAGAGAGACCAAGTCAGAGTGAACAGGAACTGAGCAGAAAAAGCAAAGCATCTTCTGTGCAGAATATTTGCTGATACTTTTCACAGGGAACCATAGTAGGTCACAGGGTCATTGTCGTAGCCCTATGCTGCCAGCCACAGCAGAGCTCAGTGGAGGGAGAAGCCAGTGAACCAGTCAAGTCTCAGGAGGCAGAGTTCAAATACAAGGTTCAGTCCAGTCCTAAGGTCTCAGTTCACATAGTCAGATGATCCGGGGGTCAAGAAAGCCAAGGGTCCATGGTTGCAAGAAGCAGCAAAGTCTGGCCAGGAACAACAAATGTTGTTTCCAGCTACTGACTGAGACTGGAGACCCTGCTTAAGAAAGCTGGAGCCAGCTGGTTCTCATCAGGAGCAGGAAGGCCGATCAGCAGCAGGTGGAGTTACTGCGCCTTCTGCTCCTTCAGGCTGCTGCTCAGCAGGTGAAGCCAACTCCTGGCCCGTGACAGACATAGACATAAACTGGAAATAACTGGAATATATTTCTATCAATGTAACTTTCCTATACTTTTCCTGTGGCTCAGTGAAAAGGCCGCTTTTTGCATAAAATGTCAATCAGGTATCAGTTATGTAAAGTGTGTGTCGCATCCTGGATCAGCTGCGCCACAGATGTCGTTTCCGATGGTCTCAATATGACAGGGATAATGAGCAGGTTCTAAGTCCAGCAGTCGGCTCTGCTCATTATCCTAGCCATACTGAGACCCATTGGAACCGCTTCCAGGAGGCAACTGATCCATGATGTGAAAGACACTTTAACTTAATTTGACAACTACAAGCCATCCTAAACCTCGGGTAGCCATCAACATGGGGTATTGGGATTGCACTCTAAGAGTTGCAAAGGCTCGATTCATTTTGTTTCCCAATCGCAGGAGCCAACTCGTGGGTGCTTGGCACCCACAATAATATAATTGTGGGGGCCAGGCACCCACAAAGTCAATGGGCAAAGCCAGAGAGGCAATTTAGCTCCATCCTCTGCAGCCAGCCAGCAAGTCACCCTTTTCGGGGGGCCAAGCTCAGAAGTGGAGGCAGAGTCTCTCTGCCTCCCAGTCTGAGCCCCTCCCCATGGAAAAGGGTGCCTCGCTGGCTGTGGAGAGAAGGAGGAAGAAGAACCACCACCCCCTCCCAAAACACAACACACCGTCACACGCACTATGTGCAGAAGTGTGCATGTGCACAGCCGCGTTATGGCGGTGGGCACCCACAATCCTGATGGCGCCCCTGTTCTGAATCTGAAACCGTTGAATGTTTAATCTGATTTCATTTCCTTAGCTATGCTGGAGTTCATGACTTTGTGTCTTTCCTGCAGCAGATAAATGTCCCCAAATATAGAGAAACTTACGTTGTTTTTTTAAAGAGAGAGAAAGAAAGAAATGAAGAGGTCACAGGTACACATGTAGTGGCAGAACTGGATCCTTTGAGAGCAAGGATCAAGACACAGCCCTATGTGCTAATGGAAAAGAGTGACCTTTACAAGATTCTTGGAATGGAAAATGTAAGTAGCAAGTTTAAACAAACAGAAGGTGATGAGAAAGTTCCGTCAATGCTCTAGCACAGTGGCAAAGTGTTATCTGGCTACTGGTGCAGTCCCAAAGATTCAGTATTCAGTTTATCTTTATTGCCTATTATATCTGGATTGCTATATTATTCCTGCAGTGCTGTTTCTAATGGCCCTACCATCCACCGCATCACAAAGTTAACCGTGCTGCGGTGTATTTTATTGCTACAGTATTGTCAATGGCTAATGGGAATATTTCCTGCAAGGCACCAGATCCTATGCTTGCAAACTCACACACTCGCCCCAATCCAGGCAGGAACTACCGCAAGGTATGGTAGCATCTTTCACATTTAGCCTGAGAATCTGTGCACAAGTGCATGCTCCCTGTCATTTTGTTACCGGGTCAAATTCAAGACGTTACTTTAGTATATAAAGCCCTTAATGGTTTAGTTTACTTGAAACGTAGCCTTACTCCATATGTGCCCAGCGGACCACTTCGTTCTGTGCAACTGGCACTTCTACAAGGGCCACATAATGCTTCTTTCATACTTGCAAGAAACAGATCTTTTAGTGTGGTAGCACCTATTCTGTGGAACACCTTGCCTATAGATCAGGGGTCAGCAAACTTCTTCAGCAGGGGGCAGGTCCACTGTCCCTCAGACCTTGTGGGGGGAGGGCAGACTATATTTTTTTTTGGGGGGGTGAACAAATTTCTATGCCCCACAAATAACCTAGAGATGCATTTTAAATAAAAGCACACATTCTACTCATGTGAAAACACGCTGATTCCTGTACCGTCCACGGGCTGGATTGAGAAGGCGATTGGGCCGCATCCGGCCCACAGGTCTTAGTTTGCCTACCCATGCTATAGATATTAGACAAGTACCTTGAGGTTCCTGTGTCTTGCTGGCTGACTCCTCTGTTCCTGTGTCCCTGCAGGTGGTGGCTGTGAGAACCAGCCAGGAACCCAAACAACTGGTCCTGAGGCATCTGGTTTTAGGGTGAAAGCTCCCATTCACTCCTATGCTTTCACCTCCCATGAAAATTGAGAGCATTGGGGAGCAGGGAGTACTGATCCTGAATGGGACTGCAGTAGGGCACAAAGGGTTAAAGCCCCCTAGCCCCATGCTCATCTGAATTTGAACTAGCCCTCCCCCAAATACTGGCTATTTCCGCAAGAGAAATCCTGCATTTAAGGGCAAACTATGCGATCCACATCACATGCATTTTCGTCCTAAACCTGCATTTCTGCAAATGTGAACAGGCAGCCATCCAGGGCTACAATTTATAGCGTGGGTTGGCAGCCTCCATCTGCAGACTATAAAAAGACACTGGACATCTCTGGTGGGGTAGCGATCATATGTGAATATGCACCAGTTTTAGCTGGGATTTTCAGAAATTTTGCAAGCCTGCACTAAACTGCGGAAATGTCACGATATCTGAGACAGTTCCTCCTCGCAATGTGCTGAGCTGCATGAAGCTCCACAGTTTTGCAGACAGCAACATCCTCCATATGCAAAGCTACACAGCTAGTTAACTCAGCTCAGCAAATTTCAGGAATGAGCTGTCTAAAATACAATGACACATCCTCCGTTGAATGCACATGTTCACAACTTTTGAGAGCCAGTGTGGTGTAGTGGTTAAGAGCGGTAGTCACGTAATCTGGGAAACCGGGTTCGTGTCTCCGCTCCTCCACATGCAGCTGCTGGGTGACCTTGGGCCAGTCACACTTCTTTGAAGTCTCTCAGCCCCACTCACCTCACAGAGTGTTTGTTGTGGGGAAGGAAGGGAAAGGAGAATGTTAGCCGCTTTGAGACTCCTTAAAGGGAGTGAAAGGCGGGATATCAAATCCCAACTCTTCTTCTTCTTCTTCTTGATCAACATAGCCCACTGGCCGTGTATAGACAAAGCCCATCAAAGGTTCACTCAACTCAAGGTTTTTTTTGGGGTAAGACTGCAAAAGCAGAGGCATTATCAAACAACTGATGGCCTACAGAACATAGCTGGTATTTTCAGCACGTTATACAGGTTGGTTTACTATTGGGCAGAGTGCGGGAGATGGAATAATAGAATTGTACAGTTAGAAAGGACTCCATGGGTCATATAGCCCAAGCAATGCAGGAATCACAGCTGAAGAATCCCTGTCAGATAGCCATCCAACCTCTGTTTAAAAACCTACAGTGAAGGAGAGTCCACCACCTTCCGAGGTAGTCTGTTCTACTGTCAAAAAACTCTTCCCATCAGAAAGTTCCTCCTGATGTTTAGCTGGAATCTACTTTCTTGTAATTTGAATTCATTGGCTCAGCTTTGAATCCATTGGTTCAGGTGCTGGAGAGGACAGTGAGCAACAAGGAGGTGTCAGACAATAGCCTATCCTGCACCCACCCCAGCCAAGCTCTCCTTATGAAGAACACTAGCCCATCTTCAGTATCAAAACAAGATTGAACTGGTAGTTGAATCAGCTTCTATACATTAAGTTGATGTCACCATCTCCTCCTCCTCCTCAGGTGGCAAAATGTTTGGTACCAGCTCTGCTGATTTAGTGGGAGCCGCACTCTTACCAGCCACTTCACAACATTCTCTACAATAAATCAATGAGTCTGCAACACCGTGATTCATGGCCAATCAGTCCATGGGCACTTTATCAAACTGTGGCTTTCTGCAGCCTCCTGTGCTGTCCTCTACTAAAAACAGAGAGGCCGAGATGAACAGCTAAAACTAGCCCGGTCAGATATAGTTAACTTCACTTATCATGCAAGATCTATTTTTAAGGTCAGATTAACAAATTAGCAGCGCTACAGGCAATGCACCAGCAGGCTGGTTAACACTAGTTGCTCTCTTGGCCGCTGCCCACAGATTAACCAAGCATGAATTAATGGAACCTAAATATACACTCCTTTTTTGGGTGAGCAAGGGCTTTCCCCCACTGTGCAACATTATCAACAGATCTCCTCCAAAAGAACTTTTTCTATGTATGCACAGTACAATGAAGAGATTAGTATGTGTTATATTATGTTTATATTTTATGGTGAATCTTTGCCATAGCTATACTTTTAGCATTGGCTAAGCGGTGCAGAGAACTGATTGGCCAGAGAACGGGAGATGGACAGAAATGCCTCCATTAGCCTCCCTAAATTCAAAGAAGTGAAATATGTGTGGGATTGGAAAGAGTTTGTGTGGTGGGGCTGGGGTTGGAAGGCTGTGAAAAATTGCATGACATCCTCACTGAGAGAGCTGTGTCTCCGTAACCCTTGTGCAGGAGTCTCTATTGCACCGAATCCTTGGGTTTTTGGGGTTTTTTTTGCCTTTTATTCCATTGTCACTTGTTTCATACTTCATAGTTAAAAATATATGTGTTCTCAGCACCAACTGCTGGCAGTCTGGGAGATCTCCTCCCCATGCTCTCGTATTCTACAAGCAGAATTTAAAGCCATTGTTTACAAATCAATGGTTTAAGAAAACTTAAATAGGATCCAACACCGTGTTTGAAATTAAAAGACTGAAGATGACCCAGCTCTTTAAAAGAAAATGCCTGAAATGAACATTGTAGTAAAAAATCTCAGTGTGCAACCAAGCTAAGCCACATTAAGTTTAAATTTGTCCTTTCCCAATCATGTGCTTTATGTAAGGTATGAGTCGGCCTTGTAGTTACATGTATTGAGCACAAACAGGCAGAGATTCCTCTTTGTTCTTCCTTATAATTAAAGAGAGAAAAAGCTCCCTCTTTAAAATGAAAGCTTATTCGGAACTAATAAATGCAATTAACGTTTTAATTAGGGTAGCATTTCTATATTTAGCATTATGGAAAAAACAAAAGAACCAGACTATTGACAGAATCTCTAATATGGCTTTAATTCCCATCCTTTAGCAGTGACAAGGAAGTACTTGGTCAAATCAAAACATGGTACTCCAGTAGTACTGCTATAAAGGCTACACTCCTGCCCTTCGTTACATTTAATAGAGTTTACAGAGATGTGCATGAGTGTGCTGTGAATTGTATATCTACCTCTCTGGGTGTTCTGATAAATGCAGACAAAGAATTGACCTAAGGAGTAATTCAGTACTGGTATAGAGAGCGAAGTCGAGAATTCCATGAGCTATATTCTTGTTGAGGTTCATGGGCTGGAACCAGTGGTGTAGCGTGGGTTGTCAGCCCATGAACCTCAACAAGAATATAGCTCATGGAATTCTCGACTTCGCTCATCTCGCTCTATAGGCCAAGGGAGCCAGCGTTTGTCTGCAGACAGCTTCCGGGTCATGTGGCCAGCATGACTAAGCCACTTCTGGCGAACCAGAGCAGCACACAGAAACGCTGTTTACCTTCCTGCCAGAGCGGTACCTATTTATCTACTTGCACTTGACGTGCTTTTGAACTGCTAGGTGGGCAGGAGTGGGACCGAGCAACGGGAGCTCACCCCGTTGCGGGGTTTCAAACTGCCGACCTTCTGATCAGCAAGCCCTAGGCTCTGTGCATTTAAGAGGCTGAAATTTATTTATTTTTCAATGCTATTAAGTGGGTTCCGTCACTTCTGCCTTGTTTTTGACAGGCTCACTTACAATTCCTGCATACATGAATGCCCTTTATGTATTTTAGTCTTTGGTACTAGAACCATCCACATGATTGTAGTTATTCAAACTTTTGTGCCACATCCTATGGCATAACATGAGAATAAAACCATCAAGCCCATGTTGTAGAGCAAATGTGATTGAGCAGTGGTTTTTTTCTGAGGGTACTCAAGAGTGTGCAGTACCGGCATTTTTTTTCTAGAAGAAAAGCACTGTGAATGACACATGAACATGACAAAACAGCCTTTCGTTAAAGCAAAGCATTTTTCTTATTGACAAGGTTTAGCCAAAGCTACTGCCGTTCAAAATAGCTGACAGCTTTTTCTGTGGGAACCCACTGCTGAAGATCAGTAAACAGAACTGTTTAATGAACTTAAGCTGATGCCCCATAAAGATCCTGAATTCCATGAAGCATGTACCGTTTGCCCTTTTCAAATATATGAATCAGCTGTCACACGTTGATACGTTGCTGGTATAAAATTTACAAGGAGGGGCCTGAGAGTAAGTAGTGGTGCCCATACTGAAAACAGCTAAACTGTACATTAGGTAGACTTTAAAACCTCTTACAACATTCACGTAAAAGGATTTTGCTGCATATGTAGCCACAAAAGTTCTGTTGACTTTTGAGGAGCAATAAAGCTTTTTCCCAGGTTTATTGGCTTTACGCCATTGCCGATAGCTAACTTGAGACTTTAGACTGATTTTATCCTTGTGACGTTCAATGGAACAAATATCCCATAGTTTGCAGATAAGGATCATTGAAGGATCAGTTTCTGTTTGACACAGTTGTTTCAGAATTCACCTTGGGTATAATTTTCCCTTTAGGCTGGATCTTCAAACAGCCAGCCTCCCTCATTACTCTAAAGAGATCCAGGAGAGGACTATGCACCTTCTTCTTAACACACATCTATTGATTTCTATTCATCAAATAAACATAGGACATGCCCCGCGCTATATTAAGTAGATAAACTGGTGTATATCATTGAGAATTCTGAGCCAGATAGCACAGCCTGAATAATCTAGGGTTGCTAGATTTCCTTGACAGATGTGCTGAGGCCTGGAATATCTGCATAACAAACAGAAAAGAAATGCACAGGCTGCGTTCACATCAAACATTTAAAGCACATGGCTTCCCCCTCGCCAAGAATCCTGGGAACTGTAGTTCACTCCTCACATGTGTACCATTCTTGGCAACCTTTAACAAGGTTGGAGATACAGCACTTCTGTATTTCCTTACACCATTTCTGCTACAGTAAGTAGGATGCTCAGCCTCACACCCCACAATCAGTAATATTGAAACCAGTTTTACTGCTGGGTTACGGTTGGCCATAGCTGTCAACTTTTCCCTTTTCTTGTGAGGAATCCTATTCGGAATAAGGGAATTTCCCTTTTTAAAAAAGGGAAATGTTGACAGCTATGCTGGTGGCATTGGTGAGTCATTTATGGCTGTTAACAGACTGGGCTGTTAATTACTCTTCATATATCTGGGATTAACCAATCACTCGTCTATGCAAAAGATGGCTGGCTAAGTAAAATCCATTCATTTTTATGGCATTGTATTTCTATGCTCCCAAGGGCTTAAGGTGATTTCATTTGCGTTTTCCTGCAATTTATTACATGACCTTAATAGCATCACGTGTCAAGACTTGATCTCTGCCATTTTCAAGTCTTGATTTTGCCGCATTGTGCTTGTTAGCATTGAAAAATGGGGAGCAAATGGAGCTAAGTGCAAACATCCACAGGACATTGCTATGGAAACACTTCCTCTGTGCAATGCTTCTGAGGTAAATCGAGTGGTGGGGGGATATACAAGACGACCTGTTTGCATGCCGGCCTGCTGGAATCGTACTTTGTGTAAAGAAGTATGTAAATTTGATCAAATGCTTCTGTCACTCTCTTAAATTGTCACCGTCACATAACGGCAATGTCATGCTGTCTTGAGGAGCTACCCGCACAGTCTGGTCTCATAGCAACTAAAAGAGCAGAAAAAAGGAACAGCATGTGAATGTGAGTGCACACACACATACACACCTGCGTCGACATTCAGCTCATGAGAACTCACAGATGAAAAAATAGGAACACACTTAAGCCCATAGTTGAGCCCTGTTAAATCCCATTGATTGCATTGGGGGAAATTAAGCACATGCTATCAATGACTACTAGTCATGACGGCTATGCTCTGCCTTCACAGTTTGAGGCAGCAATAATTCTGAAGACTGCTTGCTGGAAACCACAGGAGAGGAGAGTGCTTGAATCCACTGCTTCCCGTAGTTTGGTTAAACACATTTTAGTAGCTTCGAGAACACTGTCCAACCATCTCGTCCTCTGTCGTCCCCTTCCCTTGTGCCCTCCATCTTTCCCAACATCAGGGTCTTTTCCAGGGAGTCTTCTCTTCTCATGAGGTGGCCAAAGTATTGGAGCCTCAGCTTCACGATCTGTCCTTCCAGTGAGCACTCAGGGCTGATTTCCTTAAGAATGGATAGGTTTGATCTTCTTGCAGTCCATGGAACTCTTGAGAGTCTCCTCCAGCACCATAATTCAAAAGCATCAATTATTCGACGATCAGCCTTCTTTTGTCGTCCAGCTCTCACTTCCATACATCTCTATGGAAAACCATAGCTTTAACTATACAGACCTTTGTCAGCAAGGTGATGTCTCTGCTTTTTAAGATGCTGTCTAGGTTTGTCATCGTTTTTCTCCCAAGAAGCAGGTGAACCAGCCTAAGCACTCTTAAACCTCCACATTTTTAGGTTTGTGGTTTTCTTTCCTACCCCAGCTGTTATTGCAGATCTTTTAAGCATTGAGTACACATGCTATATCATTAATACTCTTTCCATTTTAATTCCTTTCTGGTAAGGGTGGGCAAGTAGGAGAAAGGGGCAAATTTGCTCCCTGCATACATGGCAGTGGAGCAACCTTTTAGTTAGAGAGCAATTCAAAAGATTCACATAAATTCCAGCCTCAGAGATAATTTTAAACACATTGGTTCATAATAAAAAAAAACCTCATCTCTGACCATTCATGGTTGTAACTCAAAAGTTTTTTCTCTCTCTCTTTCAATGAGAAATCAAAGGGACAATTTAGCATTAAAAACAGACACTTGTTTGTTTGTTGTTTTTAAATACTCAGTGCATGTTCAACAGCGAGTATGAATTATTCAGTATGTATCGCCAGTCTCAGGTTTTTTAATGATGTTAGAAACCAGGAGAGCTTCACCATCTTTAGTTTCACTATGAAAGTTCTCCATTGGTTCTGGAAGATCTGTTCCTGACATTTCAAATCTCCACTGTGAGAAGTAGTCATCCAAAAATGGTTTCCGTCCTTATCCACTGTGAAGTTGTTCAAACTTTTAATAACCACCCAATGAATATTTCTCTTGGCCTTAGCCTGACATGTTCTTTTATTCAAATTGCCCATTTCCAGAGGACTGTGTATATCTACCACAATTATCGTGTTTAGCCGGGAGTAGACTCAATGTAAACAAATAAGGAGCATTTGTCAGTGGATAATTAAATGTTGTCAGAACTCTCAATTCTAGAAAATGCAGCTGGGTTTGACACTGCTCATTTCCATACAAATTAATGAAGAGCAGATTAATCAAACACTCTTGTGTTAGTGTATTTATTTTAAAGTTATATAAGCGTTCCTCACAGAAATGAGTTTTGCTAATGAGCTGAAACTTGCCTGAGAGAGCTCAATTAGACAGAGATGCTAAGATACCATATTTTTTGCACCATAACACTCACTTTTTTCCTCCTAAAAAGTAAGGGGAAATGTCTGTGCGTGTTATGGAGGGAATGCCTACGGGTGGCATGCCTACGGATTTTCCTCCTCTAAAAACTACGTGCGTGTTGTGGTCGGGTGCGTGTTATAGAGCGAAAAATACGGTAAATATAAAGTAAAATAAAAACCTCCTTGCACTTGAATGTGCTGCTTGCAATTTATTAGAGTTCTAAACGTATTTCTGTGCCAAAGAGTTATGAGTGTCAATCTGCCATTTTTTAAAAACACATTAATGTTACAGATGAATTGATTTGCCAGGCTGAATGGCTAGCTGGGTGACTACTTAAAACTACAAAAAGCTTCTTAACTTTGGGCTATAAACACAAGCAGAAGTGGAAGAAGTAAAATATTACTCACCCAGGTCTGTGTGCAGATGTTCAAGCCTTGCACAAGCAGTGGGCACTATTAACTATCTGGAACAAATTTGTATGTGTGGAAAAGATTATTTATATGTAGTATGATTTTTCTTGTGCAAGAATAAGAGGTACCTGCCATGCAGAAGACAGTGTGAGTGGCACCCATTGCCTCTGGATTTTTCATTATTCCCTTAGCTCTTCAGTGCTGAGCCAACAAAAAAGAAACGGACTGATTTCCAATGCTGATTTGTTTATTTTTAAATTATCAACAGGATTGTTGGACTACTAAACTTTAACACTTCCTCACAATAAGTAATATTGTTGCACACCATTCCAACCTCTAAGCGGTATGAGATACCATAGTGTGGTTTCCTCGGAATGAGGGACTCGGGTGTCTTTATGGTATATGGTTCATTTACACATATATACAATCTGAGCCTAGGATGGAGGGGTTCATGGCATTAAAAACCCCATAAACTCTTGCTTTCCCCCTTGTCACAGTGTGTCCCTCACTCTCTGGCTTCTGCCTGCTTCTAGCCTCATTCACACACAATCAACTCTGACTTCTGTCTTTCTCCATACCAACCAGTTGAGGGAAATGTGCCCTTTGCCCCCTGGCGCAAAGCCTTTCTTACCATGACATCTCATACTTAGGGGCCATTAACTCACCAAGAAGCTGGTCTGGCTATTCCAACAACTGAATCATTTCTGGATTAAGGAGTTAGAAGGGGCTCGGGCATACAGTATACCCCGCCCCATAAAAAAAACAAAAAAAACCCTCACAGCAATATATAGGGAAGTGCTGTGTAGAAAGGCGTTAGACTTTGTTGCAGTTTTACAACTGGAGCCAATTCGGCTTCAATAACTTTTCGTTCTATTAATGATATGTTAAGAAATGGATCTAAGGTTATCTTATGGCAGCAGTAGCCAACATGGTGCCAGCAAGACATTACAGACTCCAACTCCCATAATTCCTGGCCATGTTGGCTTGAGGGTGATGGAAGTTCTAGTCCCTCCAAAGGGTACCATTTTGGCCCCTCCTGTATTATGGAGTATTGACTGGGTAATGTCAGCAAGTAAAGTGTGGATTGGAAACAACTGAAATCCTTCCATCTAATCATTCAAACACTACGGTACATGTATGCCTTCTAAGCTTTTGATGCACAGCTGCTGCTCATTAAGAGATAACAACGGTCACTCTTTTAATTGAAAAAAAATATATTTATTTAGGTTAGGTAGATGCCATTGCCATTTATATTCAGCAGTCAACTCTAATTCTGATTAAGAGCGATTTTGACCTATGCCTTGCTGACTGCTTGGAAAGATTGTTGAGACGTGGTCATTTATAATAAGGTTGAAACAGCAGAGCTGGCATTAAAAATCAGTGTATGCACCACCAGTTTTGCAAGCCCTAAAATGTGGGCACTGGGGGAAGCATGATGGACTGAGCTCCACTTTCGGGGGATGTTCGATGTTTGCATTTAACGTTCAGGTTATCAGCACAGCCGCTTCAGGGTGAGGTTAATTGGGTCATCTTGGCATGAATCCAAGGCACTCCTATCTCTCCTCGAAAGACTTAATAAGATTGAAAGTTCTTCAGTTCTTGTTATCTGTGTCATACGCCTGAGTTTTACAGTAGCTGCCCTGCCAGGGTGTGGGAAGGAAAAGGAGGGCAGGACACCTCTGGAGCAAAATGCAATCAATTAGCAGCTTTGATCATTTCTGAATGTTCACTTATAAGAAGCAGCTCATCAGGAGGTCTCGGAAAACTAATTGCAATTGGATCTCTTAACATGTTATTTTAGAGATCAATTGTGACTTGCGTTCTGGTAATATGGCACCTCCCAGAACCAAATGGTACATTTAAGGGCAAGTTCGCACCTTAATAGTTTCACACATGCATATTTACTCTGGGAGGAACTTTAGTGCACCTTATTCCTTGGTGCGCAGACCAATCCCAAATGGGGTTGAAGTGGCTATTTCCAAAGCCCTTGTTCCTTCCAAAGCCCTGCTGGCTGGCCATGGCAGGAGATGTGAAGACTACAACAACGTTTCCCCTTTAGATTGTACTGTCAAACCTTGGTTGCCAAACATAATGTGTTCCAGAAGCCCACTCAGCTTCCAAAACGTTTGACAACCAAATCATGGCTTCCGATTGGTTGTAAAGGCTTCTTGCACTCAGCGGAAGCCGCGATGGACGTTCGGCTTCCAAAAAACATTAGAAAACCGGAGCATTTACTTCCGGGTTTTCAGCGTTCGGGAGCCAAATCATTCGAAAATGGAACCGTTCGGGAGCCAAGGTTTGACTGTACAGTGGATCTCTACCTGTCAAAAGACACCCCTTATTGAAACCCATTAACTACACCAGCAGATCGAAGGTCAGCCCTGCTCTGCCCTCAGAACACCCTCTTTGAGGTCCTGACCATGGCAACTGTGAGCAAAATTGCAACAGTATAAGATCTACTGGGTGTTGGGTAACTCCCCTGAGGGTGAGACTCCTCGCTGCCCATTGTAACCCCTTTGGACCTGCAAATTTGGGGGTTAGGACTGCACTCACAAGACCACAGCCTTAAACTGCTATCAAACAGCTACATATTGGGTCAGGTGCTGGATGCAATAAAGGCGGGGGCTTCATTTTTTCTGTAAGGAAGCTGCTGGATTTACAAACAAGAGAAACGGCTGCTTGACTGTCAGGAAGAAAAAAAAAGATTTAAATAGGACACACAAATGGCCCACACATCTATAATGTGTGAGATCCATAGGTGACATGCAACTTTTCACTGAGGTCAGGCAGGCCTTTGTAATACAAGCAGTGCTCCTCTGAATGTAGGGAATATATCGCATAGGGAACAAGAACAATAGGCAATGAGATGGAGTAGAACCTCTCTACCGGGCAGGGGTGGAGGAAGGGGTGTGTGGTGGTGGTGGGGCGCCCGGGTGTCACCACTGAAGGGGGTGACAAAATGCCAGGCGGCACTCACCGTGGGGCCTGCAACGCACCCGAGCCATGCATCTCACCTGGGAGTGACGCAGTGTCTTGGGCACCTGCAGGCTCTGTGCTGCCCCAAACGGTCCGCCCGCTACCCCTCCCCATTTGTAGGGCTGCTGAGTGGGAGCAGGCAGGCAGACTCCTCGGAGGCCCCACAGAGCGTCCTGTCCCGGCTCACCCTGCCCTGCAGGCAGCTGGCCCCACCCCTGGGTGCATACCACTCCAGAGACCCGATCGGCTTGCTCCGCTGCTGCTACCAGGTATTCATTTTTTACTTGCAAGAAGTTGTTGTTTTTCCCCCATGAGGGAGAATTTGAAGTCTTGCGCTCCATTCTCTTTCTGTAGTTTGGAATGGTATCACCCCCTCAGAATTCTCCCCCCCCCCCTCGCTGCTGCATTTATAGAGCAAGCCTCTGGCATTCACACACATCGTAACTTGGTTGTGCTTCTTCCCCAAGCCCCGAACACAGGGGTTAGCATTCTGGTTAGGGAGAGGAAAGCAGAGGCTGCATGCTTAGCTTCCAGGTGGTTAGATCTAGCTTAGCCACAGTCATTAAATGAGCTCTGAAAGGGCTATTGAAATGATGCCCGTAAGTCACTTTAGGCTTCTGTTACTGGTGAAGGTGTGAAAACACAACAGATTTCTCAGGCAGCAACTGAATTTCAAGTTGAAGTTAATGATCTAACCAGCGAAATCCAAAAGCAAAAACAAAAAAACACCCCACACCTTTTTTTTCCTAGTCAAGGCAGCATTGTGACAGACAAGCTGTGTCCTACTTATAGCTGTTTATAACTCCCACAGAAAGCTATTTTATATTTGGCTTAACATTTACTCTTATTTTTATATAAGGGCAAATATACATTTTTGTCTCCATGAAGCCAGAGGAGTTCTGTAATTCACAAGGCTAGGAGAGACTTAAAGATCATCTATTCCACTGGTTCTTAACCATTAATCCGTTACTGCCCACCATAAACATTATCACTGAATGTTCCCCAAACCCTGGGTAAAACATTAAGACATAAAAACAGCACTTCAGGCAAGGCAAATTTAGTCTGATATATAGGTCGGTTTATGATACTACATTTTAGGGTTTTTTTATATACTTGTTATTGATATATGTTTTTGTAAGTTGCTTTGAGTTCACCTCAAAGTGGGGGGAATGATTAATCTTCATCAATATGAAACACAGTTCTCAGGCATATATTCAGTGAGACACCGACAGCCACAAACCAACTCTTTGGTGCTACATTTGATATTAATACGTAGGCTTGGCTTGAGCCTCAAGCCTCTTTGAACTAGGATACTCAGGTGACTTCATTTCTTGCCAAGCAGATCAGTCACAGTACTGAAGGTACACTAGACAAAGTACAACATTGGGAATGCCCAAAGCAGGCTCCATACATGAGCCGTTGCTTTGTGATAATTTTCAGCAAGTTCATTGCTGGGTCTTTATCCTCAGGGCAGCTTGAGGAGGCTCCTCTGCTGGCCATTGCAAGAAGGGAGAGAGGGCTATTAAAATCTTGAATGCCCCCATGAATTCTGAACCCCCAGAATGGTTGATCGAACTCTGTGGCCCACTGTTGGCATCCGTCTGTTTCGAGAGACAATGGAGTGTGCCTCGGGAGTCAAGCCAAACCACTGCATTAACAGCACTGAAGTGACCTCCCCTGGGCACAAGCCTGGGCAGTGTGTATGGAGGTCCTGGGCTGCTTAGATGATGATGATGATAATTTGTAACCCGCCCTCCCCGATCGGAGCTGGGCTCAGGGCAGCTAACATCATAAAACTAACACAGTATACAAAGAACATAAGAACATAAAAAACAGGCAATCAATTAATTAAAATTAATAATAATAATAATAATAATAATAATAATAATAATAATAATAATTTATTTGCACCCCGCCCATCTGGCTGGGTTTCCCCAGCCACTCTGGGCGGCTTCCATAGAAACCAAAAATACACTAAAATCACACATTAAAAACTTCCCTGAACAGGGCTGCCTTAAGATGTCTTCTGAATGTCAGGTAGTTGTCGATTGCTTTGACATCTGATGGGAGGGCATTCCACAGGGCGGGCGCCACTACCGAGAAGGCCCTCTGCTTGGTTCCCTGTAGCTTTGCTTCTCGCATTGAGGGAACCGCCAAAAGGCCCTCGGCGCTGGACCTCAGTGTACGGGCAGAACGATGGGGGTGGAGACGCTCCTTCAGGTATACTGGGCCGAGGCCGTTTAGGGCTTTAAAGGTCAGCACCAATACTTTGAATTGTGCTCGGAAACGTACTGGGAGCCAATGTAGGTCTTTTAAGACCGGTGTTATGTGGTCTCGGCAGCCGCTCCCAGTCACCAGTTTAGCTGCCGCGTTCTGGATTAGTTGTAGTCTCCAGGTCACCTTCAAAGGTAGCCCCACGTAGAGCGCATTGCAGTAGTCCAAGCGGGAGATAACCAGAGCATGCACCACTCTGGCGAGGCAGTCCGCGGGCAGATAGGGTCTCAGCTTGCGTATCAGATGGAGCTGGTAAACAGCTGCCCTGGACACAGATTTGACCTGTGCCTTCATGGACAGCTGTGAGTCAAAAATGACTCCCAGGCTGCGCACCTGGTCCTTCAGGGGCACAGTTACCCCATTCAGGACCAGGGAATCCTCTACACCTGCCCGCCTCCTGTCCCCCAAGAACAGTACTTCTGTCTTGTCAGGATTCAACCTCAATCTGTTACATCTTAATCTGTTATCTTAAATACATCTTAAAATTAGTTCAGAGCAAATTAAAATCTGGACAGACTGCAGTCCATGGGTAAAATTGAGAGTGGTTAATATTTTCCAGGGCCAACTGTTACCACTGGTTTTCTAAAAGGCCTATGAGAGGGCTAGTAGGCCTCTTTAATGCCTGTTCTTATACAGAAAGAAAAGAATCAGACTGAACCCTGACAAGCCCCCCCCCAATATCTTTAATATCTCCTTATAACATGGTACCAGTATGGTCATTTTCATCTCCTTTTTATGAATGGAGAACTCAGGTCAACAGCGATTGGCCCATGGTCACCCAGTGAGACCCTACCTGGAACAATATCTTCCTGGACCAAATCCAACATTTTGTGCACTGGCTTCCTTTTGTAATTAAATTCTAGAAATAGAGCTCTTCTAAGCACCGTGTGAGAGATTTTGCGTTGTTTTTTTTTCAAAGGAAAAAACAAAATTAAATAATGCAACTAAAGAATGATAATAGTTTCCCACTGAGTACAATGCACAGTATGTGCATGCGGGAGTACAGAATACAACCCCCCTCTCTTAGGTATAATGTGTGCTTTTGTTGGTAGGTAGCTTGCTCTTTAACATGTCAGTATAAAGTGTCCGTCTGGACAGGGCTATTAGAGCTAATTATTTTCTAGAGTCCCTACTACAAAGTCAGCAGGATTGTTTTTGCAGTTTGCTGTTTATGAGCTTCAGCAGCCATAAACACCACCCCAGGCTTCAGCGCTGGGTGTGTTATGTGACCATTAGCTGCTAGGTGAGTGGAGATTACAGTGAGCAACAGCAAGTGCAGTTTAAGAATCTAGAAAGCTGCCTTGTACTGAATCAGACCATTGGCCTAGCCACCTCAGGACTGTCTACATCAGGGGTGGGGGAACTCAGTCCTGGGGAGAGCATGCAGCCTCCAAGGCTGGTCCTCAGGCCAGACCCCTCCCCAGGCCATACCCACCAGTTGATTAGGTTAGATTACTGCAACACGTTATACATGGGGCTGCCTCTGAAGATGGTTCGGAAACTTCAGCTGGTGCAGAATTCAGAGGCCAGGTTGCTCACTGGAGTAAGGTGGTTTGAGCATATTACATACTGACCCTGGCCCAACTACACTGGCTGCCAATTAATTGCCAGGTCCTATTCAAAGTGCTAATTTTTTACCTATAAAGCCTTAAATGGCTTGGGACCACAATACCTCAAGGACTGCCTCTCTCCATATGAACCAACCCGAACTCTGCAATCATCCTCTGAGACACTCTGAGGCCCGGAGGACAGCAACATGTAAAAGGGTCTTTTCTGCAGTGGCTCCCCACTTATGGAATGCTCTCCCCAGGGAGCCTCACCTGGTGCCTTCATTAGGTGTCAGATGAAAATGTTTTTTATAACCAGGCCTTTGGCTGATGGAACATTCTATGACCTTGTGGGAGGAGGGGTTATTGGGTTTGTTTTGTTGTAGTTTTATCGCGTATTTCGTGTTCTCATTTTGTATTTTTGTGTTGTGAACTGCCCTGAGATCTTCAGATGAAGGGCAGTATACAAATTTAATAAATAATTATATTACCTATATTAATATAACACACTCAGCCAAGGGCCAGTTTGGGGATTATATGCATAGCTGGCTTTTGGATAAATACACACTGCTTTCAGTGTGCTGGAGAGAGCAGAATTGTGCCCAGCAACAGAATTACTTTTTCTAGTTATCTAGAGATAGATATCTGGGAGAAATATGCACATGATTTCTGTCACTGGCTTGTAAGGATAGGTTCCATAGCGAGGTGCGTGCTGATACAGAATGAGATTCTGAAAGCCCCACAATCTGTTTGGAATTTGTCTGTGAAATATCGCAGCCTTTGCCACAGCTGTCCATTTCGTCTTGGGTTAAAGTAGCTGCCTTCCTGACATAAATCAGTCTCCAAACTGCAAAAGAAGAGGGTGCTTTGTTATTCAGAGTTATTTATAGCCGTGTGATTTTTGGAAAGCCCGGCATCTATTAATGAAAGATAAGCCCCCGGTTCCTTTGTGCCTTACCATCCGAGGCTGACTTCCATCTCACCTTCTACTCGGAAACTTGCCCATTCGCACTGCTGAGAAAGTTTTCAAGGTTTCATGTTCAGGAAACTGATGTGGTTGCATTTTATTTCCCACTCTTCTCTCCCTTTCCAGTAATGCCACCAGATGCAGTATTTACAGTTAAGCGAAAGGTATTGCATGGATAGGGTAACGCTCAAAGGGGACGTTAAGAGAGATCTCAGGTATAAGGTAATGAAGGACCAGGGGCGAAAGGCATTACATTTGGAGTGCAGTGTAATACTGTAGCTGTGCTGGCCAGTGTCCACTGCTATCTAGTTTCCTTTAAAAGTAAATTATAGATTCCTTTCCCCTTTATCACCCAGCTTTTTTACTCTGATAGGGGAAAAAGAAAAGAAAAGAACACAGGCCTGCTCTTCATATAAATGTAAGGTGAGCCTCTTCGTGTACTTTCACACGGACCCCAAACTGGCTCTGGATCAGCCCATTGTGGCCAAGCCCTCGAGCAGGCTTCGTGTTCCATCTATTCACCAAACATACAGCAAGCCAAAGACTGGGTTGTGACACTTGATCCACATTGTGGCATGAAGGCCACTGCCCAATTCACTCATTTGATTGCTGAATACAGATGTGCTGGTCCCGGGGGCTAACCAAGAGGCAAGGTCTGAGTCCAGTCCGAGGTCGATGGTGAGGTATGGAGGCTGTCCGTCGAAGCTGTAGCTGAGTCCAAGGCAGCTGGGTGGGGTCAGGAACTCTGGCAGAAGAGCAGGACAGGGTGCAGGCAGGAACAGGCTAGCAACAACATTGCTCCCACAACCTGGGACTGGGGCTGGCCAGCTTTTATTTGCCCCGAGGCATAGGGCGGCCCTGGTCCACAGGTGATTCGCCTCTCCTGGCCTGGAGGCGAGCACTCCTCCTGCAGGAACTTAGTTCCCTCCGCCTCTCTGCCCTGAGCCTCTGCAGCTCAGGAGAGGCTGGAGGGTTACCAGACCCAGAGGCAACCTCAGCTTCCCCTGACGGGGCTGAGAGTGGAGCACCTGCAGGCAATGGGTCCTCCATCCCCTCAGGGGCCAGAGCAGATTCAGCTGGTGCCTGCACCTGAGGATCCAGCACAGGTGAGGACCCTTCAGGCTCAGGCCCCAGCCCTGGTTCAGCTGGCTCTGGAGGCCGGGACTCCTGTGCAGGCTGGGATTCCTCAGGTTCAGCCTCTGAGTCCGAATCCCAGGCCATCACAACAGAGAGTCAATATCGCCTTTCCATGATGCTCACATGAAGGGAATCCACATACCAAAAGCGAAGTAGGGCTGCGCCACTGAGCCTGCCCCCAATATCATCTGGCTCTCCAGCCTTAGCTCCCAAGTCAGGATGATCACCTGCAAGGTGCCCCCTAGGTGTTATTGGATTGCAACTCCCACCATCCCTAACTAACATGGGATTCAAGTAGTCCAAAAACATCTGGAAGGCACTGTGTTGGCAGTAGATGCCAAATTGGACAACCTAAGTGTGTCCTTGTTGAAGCAGGCCCAAATCACAACTGGACCAGTCTTCCAAGAGTTGCCAGCCAAGTGCCTCTGGATCAGCCTCCTGCAATCTAGTACCCTTCAAATGTTGTTGGATCCCAACTCTCACCATTTCTAGGGCACAAGGTTGGTGAAGAGTGCTCCAAATGAAGTCAAGCCAAGGTAGTGCCCTCCAGCTGTTGTTGGATGCCAACTTCCATCACCCTTGGCATCCATGACCAATGAGAAGGGATTATGGGATTTGCAATTTCAACCACATCTAGAGGGCATCACATTGGGTAACTCTACTAGAGACTAGAACAGGAATCGCCAGTGTAGTGCCCTTCAGAGACTGCTGGACTGCAACTCCCATCGGCCCCTGCAAGCATGGCCAATGGTCAGAGATGACAGGAGTTGTAGTCCAATAACACCTGTAGGGCACCATGTTAGCTTCCCCTGGCCTAGAACTTCACAAATGGGGCATGGAATAGATTGCTTTGTTACATTTCATTTACCTATTGTGGTTAACAGCAGTAGATAGATCTGTTTTCCATGACCTTATCCAATTCAGTCATGCAATTTGCTCCTGATCTTTCCAAAAGAACAAATGACCATATCCATGAGTGGGGAACCACTGGCCCTCCAGATTTTTCTGAACTACAACTCCCATCATCCCTGGCCATTGACCATGTTTGTTGGGGCTGGTGGGAGTTAGTTTGGCAGCATCCGGAGGTTCAGTTTGCAACCATCTTTCCATCATCTTAGAACCAAGAACAACAGTGTCATCCCTCTGCCCTTCTTCTCAAGTGTAGCATGCATACTTAGGGTGGGTAGTTGCCTGTGATGCCAGTTTCTGTTCACACTATGGCAATTAAAGTTGATTTCTTCAGAATTAGGTTGTCTCATTTTTATCATTCATTTATTGATTTGTGTGTGTGTGTGTATCACATAAGCTGTCCCAAAAGCCCATACATAGTGAAATTAGCTCCAAAAGAGGATTATTCATTGAAGCCCCCTGATCCTTGGAAGATCTTTTTAAAGTTTTTGGTTGGAAGAACTCCCAAGAACTAGAGAGAAAGCAGTGGGCTGAGTCTCATATTATTTTGCCATAGAGGAAAGGAGCTAGAAAGGTGATACGATACAAATTTGAGAACAATTGCACCAAATATACCAACAACTTATTTAAGTACCAGGAGTGGGATGGTGTGCAGGAGAACAAGGCTTAAGTAGTACCTGACAAGATTAATCTCCTTCCATGTGGAATTCACAGCCTGTGAAGTGCCTCCCACCAGGCAAATGCATTACCTATACAGCAATGGATGCGCAGAAGTAGGGCCCCTGAATTATTAGTACAGTACACATCATTAACTGAAAGCACACCTTTGAAACACACCTACAGATATATTATGAAATTCTCCCACTGAACTTTACAAGCTCATTATTGAGGCTCCGAGTGCTATATTTCCAAATGTAGAGACAATTTTTTAAAGAAACCCATACTAAATGCAGTCAGTGATAGTTCAACACCCTTAAAAGAGTCAAAAATTAATTATGTTGTACTGTTTCTCAATGGCATTTAAAGAGTTCCGCAGTTTTAGCGATTGAAGCTTCTGCAACAGCAATATGTAAATTTTGACAAGTTAATTGATTTTGTGCAAAACAAATGTTGACTAAAACACACAGAGAATTTATATCTATGAATATTCTACAGAAATATTTGAATTTCCATTCACTTTTGTCTTTGAAATTAGTTCATTTTTGGAAGAAGGGAAGTATTTCCTCCCCTCTCTCTATATAAGCATATCATTACTTAGAAACAAAAACCAATTTTTTGTCATGCAATTTTCCAGCCAGGTAATGTATTCTAAAATTCATATGTTATGAGAAAGTCTGCATAAGAATGCATATATAAGTATAAATAGCACGTAAATATTAATTATATTATTTATTTTTTAATAAAAGTATTTATAAACCACCCTCTTATAAAATAACAGAACAATGGATAGCAATATAAGAACATTTTAAAAAAACCATCAAAGCAGTACAAAATATCACAGAAATTTATTTTGCAAAGATGTATATATTTTGTATATTATACAAAAAAAAGTATATTAGGAGAAATTGGCATGGAAATGCTGGTGAATTTTCATGAGGACATTTTCTAAAAATTACGAACTGATGTGAAGAACTGAATTTTTGACTGGAAAAATTGAGAAATTGAGAGAAACCAAAGATGATGGATTTGCCAACCCATATCTTGTGGTGACAATTCTAACCAAAAATCCTCAAAAAAAAATATTATATGTGATCCAATCAAGGGATAAAAACAAACAAAAAAACCCCCTGAAGAACCACAAGCCAGCTGCTCTAGAACAGCCCGACAGACATCAGTGAATTTGAGTCAAATAAAACAGAGGTGGGAAAAGTATTGCCAAAGTAATTCGTTTAGAACCCAAATAATTTTTTCATTCACCAAAACAGCTTATATGCAATGTACATTTCACATGTTCCATAAAACAACAAATCAATTTTACAATAAGTTTACAACTCAATCGATTACCCAGAATCATTCATGAACAATTCTACAATGTGATTAACCAGCTTTCTAGTTAAATGTCACAATGAAAAGGTTGACCTCCTGTTTTAGCTGTAGCTCAATTTCACAGTCAAAACCTTTGGACCCCGTTAGATCCCAATGGAAAATGTTAAAGCTTTGCATTACAGATAATAATGTGGGGGAGTCAAGTGTCACGCATTCCTGGATTCCTTTCCTTGTCCTTCCTGACAGAGATAAAAGCTGACATGACCAGCTCTGCAAAGTCTTGTTACTCCCCAAAAAGTGAGTCATCAATATGAAAAGAGGGGATGGGGAGAGAGGTTATGTCATTAAATTCCTTCCAAAGATACTAAATAAACACAAACATGATCACAAGTGTTGCTTTTCAAATCTGCACACTGCATTTTCCTTGACATGCACCTTTGTTTCAGTATTGCAAAAACATGAAACATATTTTTGCAAGACTTGTCCCCCACAGTGTTTACCAGGTTAAATTAGCCTTGTAAAAGTGACCTATGTGGTAAGATATTAGCTCTCCAGATCTTGAAAACAGCAAATCTACTGTGAGACTGTGATAGAACTCTGTCATTAGGCAGAGTGAGGCCGCCACCTCAGGCAGCTCAGTTTGAGTTTCGTGAAAGGGCAGCCAAATGTTAGCTATTAAATTTATTGTTGTGTGTGTGTTTTTGTTATTGCCAGAAAGAGGGAGTAGTGCTTGGGGAATACTCTGCCTCAGGTATCAAAATAATTTAGCTGGTCTTGGGTACTAGTATGTAGCTTAATGGCGAGGGGTACCATTTGCTTCTTCAACTCAGGCAGCAAAATGTCCTGAGATGACCCTGCAATCTGTACAATGCTACTATATTAAGACCCTTTCACAATATTACTTTGGATGCATATTCTTCCTACCTTAAAAAATTGGCCGAGTGAAGTTACTGGGAGGTCCCCTAAGTGAGGGATGTGATCTTTTTTTAGTCCTCACTCAGAATATGATTTAATGACGTTTACATTTTCCACATTCTTAATTTCAGTCACTTGTGCCTTTATCTGCATTATGCTGAAGGTCTCTGACATTTGATCCTTCCACAGACGGAAAGCACAATGCAATACATTTTGGCTAAGTACACACCATACATTTAAAGCACATTTTCCCTGCAAAGAATCCTGGGAAGTTTAGTTTGCTAAGAGTGCTGGGAATTGCAGCTCTGTGTGAGGAGGACAACCAAGATGGCGATCATATCTCCTCTCAGTCTCCTCTTTTCCAGGCTAAATATACCCAGCTCCTTCAAGGCTTGGTTTCCAGACCCTTGATCATCTTTGTTTATATGAATCACAGGCCTGATCCTGCAGGCTCTTCCTATGTTCTTACTGGGTTGGCTTTTAGGGCAAGAAATATCCATTCATCTTTTTATCGGTTGAATGTGCAGCTCATATTAACTGGCATAAATAGTTTTGTCTGATAAAGTATGGGTGGCATTTGAGGGTGCGTTTATCTTCAGCTGTTCTTAGTCACTTTTTGGTTACTGTGCAGACATGAGTGAGATTTGCTCGTCCTCCACCAGTTTGAAATCCAAGAGCTTTAATGGCAACTTTGAGTCTCCCCTTCTTCAAAGACACCTATAGTGCAATTGTTCTACAAATAATAATACTCTGCAGTCTTTATGACTGCAAACTGTGAATCGTGCAGAACTGGATCCCTTCGGCAACAAAACGTCTTGCAGGCACAACTGGTAACTTCAATGAGGACAGAACAAAGACGAGCTTTAATGCTGCTGAGTCGCCTGCATTTAATTTCACCTGCCCTAAGTCAATCTTTCTCTCCCATAATTAAATTCACTATGCAGGCCACCATAAGACTGGAAATTCTTTGCAATGTGTGAGTCGAGTGAGGTCAAATCAAGGACCTTCTGTAGCCTTGACAACTTATTTATTTAGACAATTTCCCATCATGCTTTTCCCTCCCAAAGGGAAACCCAGAATGGTTGTTAACTACTATAAATGCAACAAAGTGTAAATAAAGATGGCTCTTAAACCACAAGACAGATTCATATCCGTAAAATTCATCTGGGTCATGAAAAAGGAAGGCTTTGGGTTTCCTCTTGAGAAGTGGGTCTTTAACAACGCCATAGAATCTGAAGAGTTAAATTCATAATGCCCCCACCCCTTGGAAGGAAACCAAACATTTCCAAATAGGCTCTGCTTAGAGCACCTGTGTCTCACCCCTTACTTATGGGAAAAGGCCATCACTTGAAAAACACAGAGTGTAAGGAGATTCATAGGTTTTCTAGTGATGCTTCAGTGTTGTTGCTAGAAGGATGTTCTGTATTGAGGATGCACATAAGCTCCTTTAACAGCAAGGCTATCATATCGCAATAGAGTTCTAGTATTGTAGAGTTGGAAGGGAGACAGAGTGATCTAATCTGACCCACTGATCAATGCAGGATCAGCAACATAAAATACAACCACAGCATCCCAGTCAGGCAGGGTCAGCAACAGCACCATGCATGGCAGTGAAGCCCCTTTTCTATGTGGTGAAGTCAGAACCAGAAGCCCCCTTCCCAGACAAAAAAAAAAAAAAAGGCAAAGGGGAAGCTGGGAGAGGCAGTGGCTCACCCCATCTCCCCTCCCCTTTCCATGAAGCATGAGAAAAAATGTGAGTCTAGCTGTGAAGCGCTGCTGCTGGCACCTGCCATTTTAATCCCACCCCAAGTGTCTCTGGGGCCACAATGGAGCCAAGTACTTTGTGGGTCCTGTGAGTAGGCTCTGAAGTTCTGGAGACATTGTAACCATGGACCCTCAACCTACATCACAGAAATGAGAATCTCTCCAGTATAACTCTTCCACCTTGAATCCCCACCCACACTCATTTCTCACTGCTAGTGCAGAGCCGGTGGCTACCGTATTTCTTTTGGAGGGGGAAGACTTTGGACAAGGTGGCCTCAATGGAGCCACCCGCTTGCCATTGTCACAACTGTCCATTCATTGGCCAAGCAGATGTAGCCGACCTGGTTTTCTCCAGGTGAGCAGAGATCATCAGAGCTGCAGTCCAATGACACCTGAAGGCAGAATGGTGGCCAAACTAATCTAGAGGGAGAAATCAAGAGAAACAGAGGCTGCTGTTCTCCTTCATCTTGCTCTTGACATTGCTTGTGCACTCAGAGTGCAGGTAAACATGAGGACTTAAGAAGCTGCCTTTTACTGAGTGAGGCCATTGGTCCATCTGACTCAGTGTTGTGTATTCTGACTGGAAACTGCATGCAAGGATGGCAGATGCTTGCATGCAGGACAGATAAATGAAATGACTCTTTCACGTAGTACACTGCTAAATTGTGGAACTTGCTCTCACAGGAGGCAGGGATGACCATCAACTTGTGCAGCTATAAAAGAGGACTGGATGAATTCATGGAGGAGAAGGCTGCCAATGGCTACTAGCCACAATGGCTCGGCTCTGCTTCCATGGCTGGAGGCTGTGTTGCTTCTGAATACCAATTGCTGGGAACCACAAGACAGGAAGAGTGCTCTTATGTATGGGTTCTGCTTGAGGGTTTCTCAAAGGCATCTAGGCGGCCACTGTGAGGACAGGCTGCTGGACTAGATGGGTACTGATAGAGAAGGTTCTTCTCATATTCTTATGCTCTAGCACTAAGCTATGGTCCTTCCTGTAGAGTGAGGAAGGGAGAGCAGGGTCAAGGGGTTCCAGGGGTGAACATTGGGCCCTGGTGAGGTGTGGGCCTCAGCAACTGCCAGACAATTCCTTCCCTTGACATTGGTCCTAGAATCATAGAATCATAGAATCATAGAGTTGGAAGAGACCACAAGGGCCATCGAGTCCAACCCCCTGCCAAGCAGGAAACACCATCAGAGCACTCCTGACATGCAAGGAATGGGTCCTCATGCAAGGAATGGGACCAATACAACATAGTAACAAGAGCCAATATGTAGAATAGCTGACGAACTCACAATTGAGCTATAGCTGTACTGAGCTGTTGGGTCCGGGCTGCATGACAGAGCTTATAAAGATAGCTCTTGAACTGATCTTGTTGTCTACAGAAATTGGAGGAGGAGAAGAGGTGATTTCAGGAAGGTCTGCCACATGCTGACTGAAGGAATGGGATTACGAGCCACTTTTCACCTTTTCTCTACTTCAACAATACAGCAAGCACATATTTTCCTTCTGAAGGGCTTTATTTGAACCTTTGCCCATTAGAAGAAAATAAACTAGCATCAGCAGCAGCATAGGTGTGATCTCAGGCTAGAAGGGAGAGCACAGGCAAACACTAATATGTAGTCATTGGGGACGATTAAAGTTCTTTAAACAAATGTTAGCCCTAATTCATTTCGTTTGCTTTTACTTCTAATCTTATAGCAGCATCGACCAAGTTTGAATACCCTGTTAATGGCAATGTTTCAGATAGCTGATCATTATGTCATCTATTGGAGGGTTAGGAGTAAAGGTCAGAAAGTATATCAAAAACACCAGTGTGAAATTAATGCTTAGTAGCAAATATCTATTTCTTAAGAAAAGTTGTTGTCCTGAAGTATTAAAGAGCAATTTTCTGTAGAATCACTGGAAAATGATAGTGGAAGACACCTAAGAACATAAGAAGTTAGTGAAAGCTGCTCATATTCACTTTCATGATTTCTACTCCTGTTCTCAGACATATTTACATTTCTGACAGGATTCTCTAACATACCTGCTCCCTATTACAGGTAGGTAGCCGTGTTGGTCTGCTATAGTCAAAATAAAAAAAATCCTTCCAGTAGCACCTTAAAGACCAACTAAGTTAGTTCTTGGTATGAGCTTTCATGTGCATGCACACTTCTTCAGATACCTGCTCCCTAGTAAGTGTGTTTAGGATTGCAGGGCTAACTTGTTTGTTTTCAAGTTTAGAAGTATTCAAACTGTTTCCTTTTCACTCATAATGATTTCATTCCGCTGCATGCTTGACTGTACTGGAATTTGAAAGGTAACACTTGTTCCCTGGTCCTGTCAGGGAACAAAAGATCTTCCCAACTTATTTCTGAAAATAGCTCCTGGGAGCAAGGTGAGGGCTCTGTTTTTCTTAAAAGTCTTCAGATGACTTGGCAGGAACCAGTGGGCAGCATTCAACTAAACATTTACACTAGTGCTAACACACTCTTCTACCCCCCTCTTCTACCCCACATTTGCCCCACCCCAAATATGAAGAGATTTTGGGGGCATGCTGGGGAAGAAGAGGGGAATTCCTTGCACTGATGGAACATTTTGCTACACTGACTACATCCCAACAAGCTCAGAATTTTATAGCTATCAGACAAAAAGATGAACAGAAGAAGGAACATGCATACTATATTGTTACGCTATTGCCCTATTTTTACAGACGTACCATTTTTTTGGGGGGGGGGGGTTGTTTTTAACATTGACATATTTTCCACCCCCTCCCTCTTAAGTTGTGAAACGGATCACAAGATAGGAAAGAGCACATTGGTGTGGGCTAGCCTGACAAAAGAAATAGCTGAGTTTAGACCTCTCGTTTCTCCTCAGTTTTCATTCCTGCCTCAGTTCTTATCTACTTAAGAACCTGATACATCACGAACTGCAGCATCTACTGTTCTTAACAGCTAAACGCAGAAAGATCACGTGACAAGCAGTGACCTTGTTCTTCTGCCACAGTTGCTAATTACCTAAAGCTCTCCCAGACTGCGGACAATATTTTCTTTGGTGGGATCGGCTGGAGTGCCTGATTTGTGGCATACGAAATGTCAAGTCAGGCTACGGAAATGCTGAAGGGAGAGCCACATTCCTGTACTAGTAGGTCAGCATGCTGAAATGCATGTCTCAGGAGAACAAGGGTGCCCACCGTGACATAACTGGGTTCATGCAAAGCATTTCCCAAGAACACTTTAGTAAAATGACTTCACCCATTGTGCATTTGATATACACCTCTGCTCTGCAAACCTGAAGAAAGCAGCCTTTCTATTACAATACTTGCTGACACTGGGGGAGTTCAAAAGAATCTATTCCGGAGGGGCTCTGGAATACGTACGTTAATGTCCTAAATTGGGAGGTCACAGAAGCACATGCAAGTGATCATGCAGTGTGCTTCTCCAAAACAATTCATGATTTTGCTGAATGTGCAGTTCAGCCTCAAGGGGGAAAAACGTGTCCATGTTTTGGTGCTGCTGATTGGAAAACTGGCAAATATCATGAACATAACCTTGTTCTACACTGGCTGCCAATGGCTCTCCAGGGTTTCAAGAAAAAGTTTATCTCAGCCGTCCCTGGAGATAAAGGTAAAGGTAAAGGGACCCCTGACCATTAGGTCCAGTCGTGACCAACTCTCGCTTTATTGGCTGACGGAGCCGGCGTACAGCTTCCAGGTCATGTGGCCAGGATGACTAAGCCGCTTCTGGCAAACCAGAGCAGCGCACGGAAACGCCGTTTACCTTCCCACCAGAGCGGCACCTATTTATCTACTTGCACTTTGAACTGCTAGGTTGGCACGAGCAGAGACCGAGGAACAGGAGCTCACCCCGTCACGGGGATTTGAACCACCAACCTTCTGATCGGCAAGCCCTAGGCACTGTGGTTTAACCCACAGCGCCACCCGTGTCCCTGGAGATACTGGGTCCTAAACCTGGGACCTTTTGCATGCAGAGCACGCACACTTTCACTGAACTCACCTTCTACAAAACTTCTAAGATGCACACATACAGTAGATGGTAATGGACAGCCCAATTGTTACTGCTCCTGCATGCTAGCACACTCTAGACATCATTGTCACTGCAGGTTACCTGGAGGGGGCTGGGCAGCTCAAGGTGATGGTGAGATCAGGGCACTGTGGACTCATTGGCTGGGATGCCAGATTAGCTGCACCTCTGCATCTTCCCAGTCCAAACAATACCTCCACCTTGCCTTACCAGAGACAGAAGGGGAGTCTCCATGGCTCTGCCCTACCACATCTGCCACTATCTTCTGAACTCTCTTGTTTTCCTGTTCTGCCATTTTAAAATCTATTCCATCTCTCTCACACACAAAGTTTTAGGGTAATGTGACCGGTTTGGCAGCACTGGGTGCCACAACAATCCTGGAATCCTAGAATGGAACAAGCAAATCAGGGGCATCACATTTTAGTGTCACACAGGGAGCCACTGAAATTTGAGAGCCCAAAGTCTGTGGTGATTGCACAGTTGCCTGGGAATTCAGTGCAATCCTTCTTCGTGTCAAAATGGAGCTATGATGGGAGCAGACAAGCAACGTTGCTCCCAACTAAAGGGGGAAAGGACAAATCACAAACAAAATGCAGGTGCCACTTTTTGGCATGGAATGTCAAACTGCTGTGTATTCATTTAGAATTTGTCGGTAGTGCAAAAGTGTGGCCCAGACCACCTGTTTTCAGCCCTCCAGAATTAGAAACTACAGATTGCAAAGTTGCAACCTTCACAAAAGCATTGCACTTCCAGTGCATGCTAACATCGACACTTCCACAAAATAAGCTTCCTTTACAAACATGGCTGCTTCTGCTTCTACAACTGCTCCATGTGAGTTCAAGTTCTGTACATGTAAAGGCCAGTGTCTACAGTGTTTGCATACCATGCAACTATCCATCTAGCTTCTTGAATTGTCTTTTGCTTCTGTGGCATGTAAATGAAGGGAGAGCCACATGGTGGAATGGTACATACATACATACATACATACATACATACATACATACATACATACTGTACATACTTTTATTTGTATGCTGCCTTTCCATGACCAAAACCATGTTCAAGGTGGCTTACAGTACACAACCAAATTCAACCATTTCCAGACAGATCAAACAAGATACACGAAGATACAAAATGACAACAACAACAACAACAACCCCGTAACAATACCCCACCCCTAAGGCCAGCATGAGAACAATTATGGAGGCAACAGTATTCCTGCTGTGAAAGGTACTTGTAAAGGGGGGCAGGATTCAATTAAGTTCACATTTAAAGGTGAACTTTACCAAATCTGCACTTTCTGAAATAATCCACAAACTGAAACACAGCCATCCTTTGAAATGTGCACCTCTCCGAATTTTGCAATGTCGTTCTCCAACCAAGTAATGTGTACAAAAATGCATAAAGTAAGGTGAAGTGCACATCAAAATTAGAGGAAATTGCTTGTAAAAATGTGTACATTAGGCAAAGTTCCATACAATAACTGTGTTTGTTAGGAGAAATCGGCACAAAAATGCTGACAAATTTTCATGAGGATTCTTTTTTTCTTCTTTTAAAAGCAAATTGCTGTAGAAATGTGGAGAGTTGAATTTAAGCCTAGAAAAGTGAGAAACTCAGGGAACTGAAGTCAACGGATCCAGCCATCCCTAGCAGAGGGGATCTCCATCTGCAAAGTTCAGTGCTGCTGAAATACCACTCGATGCCAACATGAGAGCAGGAAGAATCCGAACTGCCTGAAATAAATAAATAAATCCAAAAAGTCAATCCAGCATTTTAGTAATTAATGTCAGCTGAATGAATTGCAGTCATAAGACACTATTATGATACGGAAAGATGGTCATTAACTCTGTGATAAACAATGTTTAAAAACTGAAGCAAGGCACTTATAAACATCTTGAGTGACATGGAATAATAAGTATGTATGAATTATACACAAACATATGGTATTGCTGGGTAAATAAAGAGCTCTACTCGGACTCCATCTTCTTGTAATTTAAGATCTAATCTCATACAGTCATTATTTAGAGACTAAATACATGTTGCAGGTAAATGCAAGCGAAACAAACCTTGGTGGCTGTTTGTATTTGAGAAAGCAGCTTGGAGAAGAGAAGTTGGAAGATTCAAGACAGATCAAACACACTTATTCACACAGTACATAGTTAAACTATGGCTCTCACTCCCCCAGGAGACAGTGATGGCCGTCAACTTGGATGGCTTTAGAAGAGGACCAGACAAATTAATGGAGGATAAGGCTATGGTCAGAATACTTCTGAATACCAGTTACCAGAAACCACCACAGGGGTGGTGTTCTTTTGTTCACATCGGGCTTGAGGGTTTCCCACAGGCATCATGCTGGCCTTGATGTTGGACTACATGGGCCATTGGCCTGATCCAGCAGGCATTTCCCATGCTATTAGGTTGGAAGGGAGAGGGGGCTGTTTTACTGCTTAGCACTTCTCTGAAGGGTGGCCAGCTATGCATCGTTAAAAGACAAAGGAAAATCTCAATCTGCCAATGGTAATTTATATGCATAGATGCATATTCAGAGATCATGACTATATTTTAAGTAGAAATGCATCTCACCAGAGTAGGGAAGGCACCAAGTGACCTGTGTGCCTGCTCACTCTGCTGAACAGGTGCAACTGTCGATGGGCAACTTCATGGCTCTCCTCTTTATGGTTCTTCAAACCAGACTTGAGCTGACAGCCCTCAAAAAGAGGACGCATGGACCTCAAGTAGGTTACAGAATCCATTTGCACTCTAGATTGCAGCAATGCACTTCAAGAGAGTGGGCACAGATGAATTTTTCCATCCCCAGCACTGCTGAAAAATTGAGGAGCAACCCCCTTAAAAACCCCAACCTTTCTTTCATGCTGAAAACACATTTGTGCTGCCTGCATACCAGAACAGGGACAGCTTTGAAAGATGCGAAATTAAGCTCAGGAAAGGGAAGCATATTTTTAGTTTATTAAACTTTATTTGCTTGTGCAAACTTTGCTCCCACCAAGGTTGGAAAACACCATCTTGTGGAACAATACAGCAGATGGTTTCACTTCACTTGAGGGTGTTTGTAATCCTTAAAGTGTCAGACAGTGTTAGCAGCCTTTAATGCATTAATTGGTTAGCACAGTAAATAGTTGCCTAGGCTTTTTCATCTGTACCATGCCTGTAATAATTGACACCTGTGTCATGCAGAAAGGAATGGTACCAAATCCTACACCAATAAATATTTGCTGGAATAAAGTTGGAGGGATCCCAAACTACTCTCAAAGCTACCTGCAGTTTTCAGACTGCTTCCACTGATACAGAAGTGTGGAAGAAATAGAAAATAAATGTTGAAATGAATTTACAGTCCCCGCCCAGAAAAGGCGAAATTAAGTGTGTGTCCTTACATTGACAGTAATGGATTGATTATGTAATTTACTTCAAGGTGATGACACAATTTGTTTGTTTAATGCATTTATTTTCAAAAACTGAATAAACATTTTAAAAAACTTTTTTGAGGGCCTTCCTGTTATTATCTCTATGCAAACAAGAAATAAATACAGGTTTGGAAGCAGCCCCCATACACTCACCTTGGAAGCACCTTCAGGTTCACAGGTAGCGATCCTAGATTCCAATTCCCATAATTAGAGTTGGGACTTACAAATAAGAGTTACTGCATCCACTTTAATTATTAACATTTTTGTTTCGTTATTCATCCATTTGTTTTCATTCATTTCCATAACTGGTGTGGAACTTGCCAATCTTCTGATGCCTGTAACTTCAGTGTTTTCAAGTCAAATAGTATGACATTTTCAGGCATTCTACCACTCACTTGAGGCGTCAGATGTCTGCCAACTCTCCCTACACTGTGTCTTAAGGCTTCATGGCTTCAGTACCAAGCCAGATCCACCACTCTCCCCATTTTGCTTAATCTCCAGCCTCCTGAGAGTTCTACAAAACCTGAAAGCTTTCTTACTATCTGAAGAAGTATATCTGTATACTTCTGAAGAAGTGTGCATGCACACGAAAGCTCATACCAAGAACTAACTTAGTTGGTCTTTAAGGTGCTACTGGAAGGAATTTTTTTATTTTGACTATGGCAGACCAACACGGCTACCTATCTGTTACTATTTTGTGACATTCTGGTTGGATCTAATAAAGATATTATTTCCCAACTATGGTTTTTGTAATTTTTCCTATGAACTAACATGGCTACATTTGCCTTGCAAATTGACTTTCATATTTCATATAATCATACAGATAGATAAAAAGAACAAAAGACATGCAAACCACATAGCAAATAAACAGTCACACATGAATAAAGCAGTACTGAAATACAGTGAAAGAAAAGGAGACAACACACATCTGATATAATCGTAAAATAGTGCAAGCGCTCCTCAGATTAAATAACACAATAAACAGGATCTTACAACTTCCCAAAATCTTTCAGAAATTACCCACATTTCCAGAAACAGAATACACTATGCATGGCATCTGACCAAGTCATACTTTGAGTAGACTCACTGATATAAACAGACTTCAGTTAGACTCAACTGGAACATAAGTTTATGGACTTCATGGCTCTTATCAGAGTATGATTTTCAATGCAATCTTAAGTATGTCTATTTTTTCCCCAATATAAGTTTAATGTTCTAGCCAAAGGCCATAACAAACCCACAGCAGCAATACCAATAAAACAATACAGATCGTACACCCAAATAGGAGTCAACATCCATGATGTGAGAGGTTTCCAGAGACACCAGCAAACTCAAATCCAGCTTGATTTAGAATTAAACATCCAAATCACCACAATAATTTTATATTAAAAATTTTTTGCATAGAGGGCAACTCTGTGTTACAAAGCTATTATTGTCGCTCAAGTGAAACTGGACCATTTCTGCTAGGGTGTACTTGATTGCTTGTGTGAACAAAGGTTTCAGAAAGCAATCTCTATATAAGAGGCAGGCAGATAACAGATAATGAGTGATGTATTCCACCTGAGGCTGACCACAAATACAAGGTTTGTCTGCATATGGAACCTAGTTGTAGGGACTGTCCAAGACTGCAGTGGGCAATAAAGGTATTTCTTAAGGAAGCTGGTGAGAGTTTGGTCAGATAACTAGCTCTAAAATGCTCTTTTTCTCAAGAGTGGATACCAAGGGGGAAAGTTGGTGTTTCTAACTAGTTGCAGATCCCTTCTGGATTTTGCCCAGGAGTCAATCCCTTAGTTGACACTTATTCAAGGTCAAAGCAGAGCTCCGTTCTGGAATGTAATAATAGTCTAAAATATCTTGACAAGCTACTTTCCAGAGTTGGGTACCATCCAATTCCAGATAGCCCAGAGCAGGAAACTGCTCAATAGGCACAGCAGCAATTTTAAAGTATATATACTTTAATTGAATGCAGTCCACTCTTGCCTTAATTGTTGGCCCCCTGGATTCTGTACAAAGAGGAGCTGCTGATATTCCTGGTGGTAGAAAGTACAGCTAATTTTTTTTTGGGGGGGGGGGATCTGCAGTTTCCAAAATGCAGTTTGAATCAGAGCCCCAAATTGCAACACCATAGAGCAGGGGTAAGCAAACTAAGGCCCTGGGGCTGGATCCGGCCCAATCGCCTTCTAAATCTGGCCCACGGATGGTCCGGGAATCAGCGTGTTTTTACATGAGTAGAATATGTGTTTTTATTTAAAATGCATCTCTAGGTTATTTGTGGGGCATAGGAATTCGTTCATTACCCCCCCCAAAAAAAAAATATAGTCCGGCCCCCCACCATGGTCTGAGGGACAGTGGACCGGCCCCCTGCTGAAAAAGTTTGCTGACCCCTGCCATAGAGCATTTAGGTAAGCTATCAAATATCTTTAGGGCAGGTTCTATCAGCTGCCCCCCCCCCCTTTAGAACTTCATCAGTGCCCCTATGGTTTTCTGAGCCTTTACATCCACTGTCTCCATATGACACTACCAACAGAGGGTTTCATTTCAGAGTACACCCAGGTATCTAAATGAGCGAGTTTGTTCCATAGCTTGCTGATCCCAGCACCATCTATACCTAGGACTGTGTCTGCCAAAAATCACAATCTTGATCTTGGAGTAATTTATAGTTAGGCTTTCCTGTTTACAGTATGTGCCGAACACCTCCAAGATATTTTTGAGGCTCAACCGAGAAAGAGAGAGGAGCACTAAATCATCTGCATACATCAAGATTGAGATCTTTCTGTTCCTAATTGCTGGGGAGAAGGAGTTTGCGTTGGCTAAATATGGCACCAAATCATTAATATAAAAGCTAAAAAGAGTGGGAGCCAGAATGCAACCTTGCTTCACTCTTCACGACATTTTAAAAGCATCAGCCGTACCACCATTTAAATCTACTTTGGCCCTCATTCCTTTGGCCCTGTACAGTTCTTGGCTCAATAGCAGAAGTCTGCAGTTGATATTGACAATCTGAAATTTCTCCCATAGTCTATTTTGATTAATTGTCAAATGTAGCAGAAATCTCAATAAAGGCTACATATAGATTATTCTTAATGTTTTTACTATATTTTCTTATAATATGGTTCAGTGCAAAGCATTGATCAATGGTACTGTGTCACCCTCTGAACCCCACTTGATCTTCATGAATAATGCTGTTACAGTCAAACAGTCTGATAATTTTTGAAAGAGATCCCATGCATATAGCTTTGAGGAAATGTCCAACAAGCTAACTGGCCGATAGTTTTGTGGATCATTCCTACCTCCTTTCTTATAAATCATTTTCCATCCAGAGGTAATTTGGCCTGTGTTGTTTATGGTGGCCAATAAGTCATCCATGATAGGCATCCACCATTCTATGTATTCCTAACCATGTCTAGAAATAAGTTCTATGTATTCCTAACCATGTCTAGAAATAAGTTCTAATCAGTTCAGTGGGGCTTATTCCCAGGTAAGAGGGTTAGGATTGAAACCTTAGTTGGGTACCAACCTTTGTGTAATCATTATAGCCCACTTCTAATAAAACCAATCAGAAAATGGAGGCATATATTTCCTCCTCCTGTAGTAAGTAACTACTGTTATTGAAGCGTTTGTTAACAAATTAGTAACTACTACTACATCTTCAGTATTAATATATCCCTTAAGATAATTTAAAAGCTCAAGAACTAGAGAACTGCAGGGAACTTATATCCTTTCTGTTCTGCATTTTTCCTCACCAGTCACCAAAAAGGGTTAATCTTTTTACATATCAAAAAATATGCAAATAATTAGCATGCAAATCTCCATGGCATTGACTGTAATTTTAAGAAAGATTATAAATCAATTTCAGTTTAAATGCAGAGGCAAATGCAACTGATGTAGAGTTTGTTCAAATTTGTGGCAATTAGATTCCTCCTTACATTATTATCCATCCATAGCCTGACTCCATCTGGTAGCCTAAACTCTAAATTAAATTATTGATTCATTTATGATTGGCATGGAGATGCATCTTGATGTTCTTGGGGACAACAATACTCAACAACATTCAGGGAGCGGGGAGGGGAATAAACCCCACTTGTGGTTTTACCCTCACAGCAACTTTGTGAGGTAGGCTGTGTCAGCCACTCCCTCTCTCAGCCTAACCCAACTCACAAAGCTGCTGTGAGGGTAAAACCAACAAGTGGGGTTTATTTTCTCCTCCTCCCTCCCAATCCACTTTTCCTTTTGTGTCATGTCACAGCAAGTCTGACTGCTCTGGGAGCCTTATGGAGGCTAAAGGGTGAGATAAAAATGCTTTTAACGAACAAAATGAGAGAACCCTTGAGCCCACTGCCTTAAGCAACCTGGAAGATGGTTGAGATACAAATATAATAATTAAATAAATTGGCGGGAGCATATTACTATTATTTCCACTGTACCTATACCACTGCTTGCCCAGCTGTCACTCATAAGTAAACCAGGACAGTTTATCTCATAGCATTGTCAGGGAGTGTAACAACGTGTCCTAAAAGAACCACCAAGGGAATGTCTATTTTTAACCATTACCTTTTAAAAAATTTAATTGACTTGTGGTCTTTTTCGTGCATTGGGCTGCTTTCAGAACCAAATGACGCATTACACACAAATACATGTATTGAAGCATCAGCGGCTGCTGCTTCAATACAAACACAGCTTTGGAATGGGATGACCGGAGGCAGCTGGAATATCTAACTACCCCCTCGCTTGTTGATTTCCCCAGGGGGGACAGGACACCTTTACACCAGTTGCCAATGTGTGCTGGGAGGAATGTGATAGGGGAAAGCATATTGGGGAGTGACTTGGGGAAGCATCCGGCAGGAGAAGGATTAAGCATTCATAAGAACTTAAGAAGAGCCCTGCTGGATCAGACCAAAGGCCCATCTAGGCAGGAATCCTGTCCTCACAGTGGCCAACCAGATGCCCACGGGAAGCCTGCAAGCCGGACCCAAGTTCCCCGACACTTTCCCCACCTGTGATTCCCAGGAACTGGCATTCAGAGGCATACTGGCCTCCTCCCAACACTGGGGTCCAGCTCTGAGGGCCTTCTGGCAGTTCCCTCACTGTGAGAAGCTAGGTTACAGGGAACCAGGCAGAGGGCCTTCTCAGTAGTGGCACCCGCCCTGTGGAACACCCTCCCACCAGATGTCAAAGAGAAAAACAACTACCAGACTTTTAGAAGACATCTGAAGGCAGCCCTGTATAAGGAAGCTTTTAATGTTTAATAGACTATTGTATTTTAATATTCTGTTGGAAGCCGCCCAGAGTGGCTGGGGAAACCCAGCCAGATGGGTGGGACATAAATAATAAATTATTATTACAGTGGTACCTGTTAGGATATTTCCGTTCCACCTTAAAAGGGAGCAGGCTTTTGTAAGCAACAGAGTCTGCGCATGTCCTATTCACAGGATGTTTATGCTTGCTGTTTTTTCCTTTCGTTTTCTCAGTTGGCCGAAGATGCTGACACAGAACGGTCGTGTTTTTCTTTGTTCTGTTATACGCTAAATAAAGTCTGTAAAATATGCTCTTCTGCGGTGCAAGCTTTTGGCTGTGTTTCTGCTGATAAACAGTGTACACCCAGCCCTGGAATGTGGCTAGGAATTTCCAGAGGCTTCGTGTCGCTAACTGCTGGATCTGCCTGTCTACGGGAGGCCGATGGATCGTCCAGAACTCCGGCTTGGGGGCTCATGATGGACACTATCTCCCTGGCAGTTTCCCAACAACAAGGTTTCGGGCCCAGATTCACGGCACCTACAGGAGAGTAAAGCTGCAACAGACTGCGTTTGAGAGGTATGAAGGGGGGAAAAGCAAAAGGGACGCTTTTTCTGTTATACCTCGGCAAAGAGCCTTTGATCTCCGGCAAGGCTAAATTGGCCTGGGAGCTGAGCCAAAGAGTTCGTGATTAATGAGCTGCCAAGATAAGGGGTCTTTGAAGGCATAGGGCTCACGGCTAAAGTAAAAGCTGGAATGGAGTTTTTCCAAGCTTCTGGAAATGCTGAATCCCCTAAGTTGGATGGGCAGAATTATGAACCCTGGGCAAAATGGTGTGAATCTTTGCTGCGTCAGTTTGGGGTCTGGCATGTTGTTTCTGAAGCCCCCCCAGTTCCTCTGACAGAGAGATGGAAATCGCAGAATTCGAAAGCGATTGACGTAATAGTCCTATCCGTATCTCTTGAGGAAATTAAGACGCTGGCTGGCAACACCACTGCACGTGGAATGTGGTCTGCTTTAATGAGAGCTCACAAACCAATAATCCCAGCCCAGAGTTTGACTGCATCGGAGGTCCTAGCTGTTTCCCAGAATGCGGGTGATTGCAGGGATGCTGAGGGCACCGGTTGCAAGCTGCAGGGGGAGCTGACCGTCACGTCATCCCAGGCAGCATTCCAGCCTCCAGGGGGAGCCAAGGAGTCGGCAGCTGAGAGCTCTGTTTCTCATGGGAACCAAGGCCATCGCCTTTGCAGAAGCCGGAAAGGCAAAGGTAAACAGATGCCTGCAGATGGCCAGGAGCAGAGGGAGGGTGAAGAGCCCGCGGCGCCAGGGAAAAACAAAGCGTTGTTTACTGGCACAGCTTCACCAAAGGCTAAAGGCACGTCTGCAGATGGCCAGAAGCAGGGGGGTGAGCTGCAAAAGCCCACGCCAGTGGAAAGCAAGATTTTGCTTGCTGGCACAGCTTCACCAAAGGCTAAAGGCAAGTCTGCTGGCCAGGAGCAGCAGGGGGGCAAGCTGCAAAAGCCCAAACCGCTGGAAAACAAGGGTTTGCTTGCTGTAAAGACTGCTCCAACAGCCAAAGGAAGGTTTATTGTGGACTCAGGTGCCAGCCGCCACGTTTCCAAGGACAGGCATCTCTTTATCTCCTTCAAGCCACAGGAAGGTGAGATCCACCTGGCTGATGGAAGGACGTTGCAAATTGCTGGAGAAGGGACTGTGAAACTTGCAAGTTTGCACACAACCATCAGCGGTGTCTTATATGTTCCAGGAGCGGCGAGCAACTTGTTGAGCGTCCCACAGCTTACTGGGCGTGGTTTTCAGATTTCCTTCAAGAGGAGCGTCTGTGTCATCAGTAAAGGCAAAGAGGACTATTTGCATGCAAAGTTTATGGATGGTTTGTTCCATATAACTTATGATGACACTGTTGCTGTGAATAATGCTGATTCTTGTTGTGTTGCACAAACTAACAAAGTTCTTCATGCAGGTTGCATTCACGATGCGCATCGAAGGTTTGGTCACCTCTCTTGGAAGGCACTGGCCAAGATGCCAGAGGTGGTTGAAGGTTTGAACATCAAACCTTGTAAATTTCACATGAAATGTGTATCTTGTGCAGAGAACAAGGTGAAGGTTGCTCCAAAAGGCAAGGAGTCTAGCAGGCAGGCTTCCAAACCCTACCAGCTAGTGCATGCGGACCTGGTTGGTCCACTAGCGCCCTCTTTAGGAGGAGCAAGGTACTTCATGATTCTGATTGATTCTTTTTCCAGGTACATTCATGTGTATTTGCTCGAACAGAAATCGCAAGCGTTTCCAAAGTTTAAGGAATTCTGTGCTTGGTTGGAGAATGTGCACAGTAAACGTATTTCTTGTTTGTTTACTGATCGGGGCGAGGAGTTTACTTCTCAGCAGTTTGAAGCTTTCCTGACTGAGAAGGGAATCCAGCATGACATGTCAACGCCCAGATCGCCATGGATGAATGGTCTTGCGGAGAGAGCAAATCAAACATTGCTGCAAGGAATCAAGACCTTGTTGCATGATGCCAATCTCCCTGATAAGTTTTGGGGGGAAGCTTTGGGGAATCTGGTTTATAGTTATAATCGCAGATTGTCATCACCCATTGGTTGTACCCCCTATGAGAAGATGTTTGGCAAGAAACCCAACACCAAACACATGAGAATTTTTGGTTCAGACATGTGGGTACGCACACAACAAACCAACAAGCTTGGGAAGCGTGGGGCACATGGTTTGTTCATGGGGTACGAAAAAGGTGCATACAGGGTGTGGATGACTGACTCTAAGTCCATAAAGTTCACAAGGAGTGTTGAGTACAATCCTAAGTGGGGGGAAAATGTGGGAATTTTCCAGAGTTACCCAGAGGAGGAAGAAGGTGATGTCAAGCAAACAGCTAAAGCTGAGGAAGCTGCTGATGAGGATGATGATGAGGATGATGATGATGATGATGATGATGATGATGATCAGAGTTCGGATTCCAGTTCAGTGGGCGGCGCTGCTGCTGCTGGTGTCAGTGACAGTGACGACACGGCAGACTACAAGAGCGCACAGGCCTCAGTCAGACCATCTGATGCGTCTGACAATGAACTGGAAGAACCACTGTTCACCATTGGTCACTTTTCTCCTAAGAAAGAGGAGATGAGTCCAGAAGACTTGCGTCTAGTACGCAGATCTGAAAGGGCGACCAAAGGCAGACCTCCAAAGAGGTATGCTGATGAGTTTGCTAAGACAGCAACTGCTGTTCTTAGTAGCTCAGAGAAGGTTTGGGAACCTTCAAGCTTCAAAGAGGTTCAGGAGTTAACCTCTAAAGATGCTGAGCCTTGGCTTAATGCCATGAAGGCTGAAGTTGATTCCTTGAACAGGAACCAAACTTGGGAATTGGTACCGGTAGTCCCAGGAATGAGACTGGTTGGCAGCAAATGGGTCTTCAAGGCCAAGACAGACCAGAATGGCAAGGTAGTCAGACACAAAGCCAGATTGGTTGCCAGAGGTTTTTCACAGGTACCAGGACAGGATTACCACGAGACCTACTCACCCACAGTCAAATATGAGAGCATTCGACTGATGCTCAAGGTCGCTGCGGAGGAGAAACTGCATGTTTCCCACCACGACATTAATACAGCTTTTTTGTACGGGATTTTGACTGAGGAGTTGTTCATGCTTCCACCTGATGGGATGCAGATACAGAAGGGAATGGTCTGTAAACTGCGGAAATCCTTATATGGTCTCAAGCAGAGTGCCAGGTGTTGGAACACAAAACTCACTGAGACATTGCTTTCTCTAGGTTTTCACCAGGGCAAAGCTGATCCATGTGTGTTTGTCAAGGAGGAGGGGCAAAACAAACTGTATTGTTTATGTTTTGTTGATGATCTTCTGATGTTTTGGAAGAATCAGGCTTTTTATCAAAGCACCCTAGCTCAGCTGAAGGAGCACTTTGACATGAAGGATCTTGGTGAGGTATCCAACTATCTTTCTCTGCAGGTGGAGAAAGACCAAGCAGGTAATTTTCTGGTACACCAAACACAGAAAATTGCTGATGTGTTAACCAGGTTGAATTTGGTTGATGCAAACCCAGCAGACACACCGATGGTGACAGGTTACCAGGTAGACAGTACTGCTGAAGCGTTTTCTGACATAACGCTATACAGATGCATTCTAGGCAAGTTGAACTTCATTGCCAGATGTTCGAGACCTGACATAGCTGTAAGCTGTAATCTGCTTAGCAGACATGCCAACAATCCTACGGTTCAGGATTGGAAAGCTCTGAAGCGCATAGCCCGCTATTTGAAAGGGACTATGCACTACAGGCTGAGGTTCACCAGTCAGAAGACTGGAGGTCTTGAAATCTTTGCTGATGCAAGTTTTGGAAGTGACACCACGGATGGTACAAGCACTTCTGGTGTGTGCTACATGTACAACCACTGCCTGTTTGACTGGTTGTGCAAGAAGCAAACAACAGTGAGCCTAAGTTCCTGTGAAGCAGAACTCAATGCTCTGTCATTTTCACTCATGGATTGTGAATGGTTGATGCAACTGTTTAAGGACATCAGGGTGTCTGTGAAATGTCCTATACAAGTGTATCAAGACAATAGATCGTGTTTGGCTTTGCTGAACTCCGAGAGTTGCAAGCAGAGAACCAAGTACTTGCAGATTAAGTTACATCGTGCAAGAGAGTGTATCCAGAAAGGACTGATTCAGGTGTCCTACATGGCAGGAAATGAAATTCCTGCTGATCTGTTGTCTAAGGTTGTTAACAAAGAACAACTTAAGGTTTATGTACAAAGGTTGCAATTGGGTGAACCACAGGTACAACAGGTTACACGGAAAGGAGGAGGATGTTAGGATATTTCCGTTCCACCTTAAAAGGGAGCAGGCTTTTGTAAGCAACAGAGTCTGCGCATGTCCTATTCACAGGATGTTTATGCTTGCTGTTTTTTCCTTTCGTTTTCTCAGTTGGCCGAAGATGCTGACACAGAACGGTCGTGTTTTTCTTTGTTCTGTTATACGCTAAATAAAGTCTGTAAAATATGCTCTTCTGCGGTGCAAGCTTTTGGCTGTGTTTCTGCTGATAAACAGTGTACACCCAGCCCTGGAATGTGGCTAGGAATTTCCAGAGGCTTCGTGTCGCTAACTGCTGGATCTGCCTGTCTACGGGAGGCCGATGGATCGTCCAGAACTCCGGCTTGGGGGCTCATGATGGACACTATCTCCCTGGCAGATAGTGCCAGGGTTGGGTTACAGGGTTGGTGCCAACAGTTGGGTTACAGATGCTTCAGGTTACAGATTCCGCTAACCCAGAAATAGTACCTTGGGTTAAGAACTTTGCTTCAGGATGAGAACAGAAATCGTGCAGCAGAGGCGTGGCGGCAGCAGGAGGCCCCATTAGCTAAAGCGGTGCTTCAGGTTAAGAAAAGTTTCAGGTTAAGAACGGACCTCCAGAACAAATAAGTTCTTAACCCGAGGTACCACTGTATTATTATTACTTTAGGGGAAAGTTATACATTTAATCAGTGCTTTTTTCTTTAAAAAAAATGTTTAGGGGCATTCTCATTTTGACTCAAGAAAATGACCGTTTTATAGTTCAAATCGGGGAAAATAAATACAGTAAATGGACAAAGGTACAAAGAACATGTATTACTTCATATTACACAGCTGACAGCTCACAGTAACTTCCACAATGGCATGAGGTTGTGCGCACTAACACGCTTCCGCTGAGATTCAGGAAACACTGGGAAAGAAAGCCACCATCGGAGGTGGTAACAATGAAACTGACCAATCACCATGCTAGATTCCAACTCCTACTTCACACATTAAACGCCCGCTTCCATCTGAGACTCAGGAAATGAGGCCGCCATTAGGGGTAGCAACGCAACTGATGATTCACCATACTAGATAATCTTCTCCTTTTAGATTCACAAAATGTTTGGGGGTATGCGTACCCCTGCATCCCCCCAGAAAAAAGCACTGCATTTAATAAATAAACAAATGAAATACTGCCTCCTCAGGCACTACTGGCAGAACCTATCCCTCGCGCTAGCAGCCACTTTCTCTTGTCTGTCCTGAATCTTCCAATGTTCAGCCGTGAATTCTAACAGTACGAGGAAGGGAGAGAAAAAGCTTTTCTATTCACATTCTCCACACCTAATTCAGTCAACTCACAACTTGAACATTTTAAACTTGAATTTGCTCAGTTTCAGTTTTACATGGTGGACAGCTGGCCAGTTGAAATCGCACAAATTAAATGCATACAGTGTGGAGAACTGATCTCGGACAGCCTTGTGAGATCTTGCAGGAGCCTTCCAGATCCTGATAAGCAAGGTGGAGAACTTAAAATAAAAGTTGGCTCCAGAAAGGAAGGATGCTTGCATTGGGAAGTTACAAGTCGTTTGGATTACATAGATGTGGGTTTTGTATATATGAGTCATCCCTCAAACATAACCCACACACAAGATGCAAGTCGACTGTGCACCTCTATCATGCACTCCCATACTAACTTAAAATATAAATATAAATAGAGAGCCCCAAATGTGGTGACGTTTTCTCATAGGCGGGGGTTTGCTCTAGCCACTTGATCATTTTATTCCCAGTTTTCTGTACCTTTCCCAGCTCTACAATATTCCTTGCCTTGCTATCTCCACTCACAGCCAGACATTCCTTCAGATAAACACACACACAGTGTACTCTTCAGTTTCTCTGCAGAAGGAGCTGTGGTACCATCAGGGTAGGACTTCGTGGCAGAGGCCCAGGGACCCCAACCATTCAGGGCCAGCTTACAACATTCTGCAGTAAGTGAACTTAATATGCATTACTATCTAAAGAGCCCTTCCCCCAGGAGATCATGAAATTCAGAGTCTAAAATTACTTAATGATAGCACTGAAGAGGAGGAATATTTCAGAACATGCAGTGTCTATTCCTGCCCACCAGCCCCCCACATTGCTGCAACATCAGAAGTTTCCCTCTTCTACAGAATAGTGAAGCATCCTTATCACCTCTCTCACCTGTAGAATCAGGCGCTTCCCTTTGAGAAAGTTTCCTTTCAGATTCACTTTCGTTATATGCAGCAATTAAGCAGGAGTGATCATGAAAGCAACATCTATGCTGGAGTCTACTTTGGCAGTTGTAAACATTCATTTACAATTTGTTTAAATAGACATTATTTCTAAGGTGTGCTTTATATATATAGCTAGTTTCCCTTCATTTAACTTCACAGGAGATGAGGTATCAGCCAGCAACAGACAAGATCCCTACCTGCCTATTTTCAGTGAGTGACTCAATTGCACACCCCGGGCTTGGCATTTAATTTTTTTGCAGCAGAGACCTAGTCATAAAGAGATCAAAGCTGAATGGCAGACTAGAACACAGTAATTGTACCTGTGGACAAGAGAGAGCTTTCATGGGGATTAAGACCCAAGAGACCAGGTTCCTGACAGGGTCCAATTCAAAACATCTGCTGTTTTTTCCTCTTTTGAAAATGCTTCCTGGTCGTGCACCAAGACTATATTGCAAAGTAACTTCATTTTAATCTTTTCCCTAGTAGCACCTGCCCTGTAGTTCTGCCTCAATACACAGGACAGAGACTACACTTATAATAATAATAATAATAATTTATTATTTATACTCCGCCTATCTGGCTGAGTTTCCCCAGCTCACAATTGAGTGTTAAAAACAATACAGCATTAAATATTAAAAACTTCCCTAAATAGGGCCTTCCCTAAACAGGCCTTCAGATGTCTTTTAAAGATAAGATAGCTACTTATTTCCTTCACATCTGAAGGGAGGGCATTCCACAGGGTGGGAGCCACTACCGAGAAGGCCCTCTGTCTGGTTCCCTGTAACCTCACTTCTCGCAATGAGGGAATCGCCAGAAGGCCCTCAGCGCTGGATCTCAGTGTCTGGGCTGAACGTTGGGGTTGGAGACGCTCCTTCAGGTATAAGGTCAACACCAGCACTTTGAATTGTGCTCGGAAACGTACTGGGAGCCAATGCAGATCTCTTAGGACTGGTGTTATGTGGTCCCAGTGGCCACTCCCAGTCACCAGTCTAGCTGCAGCATTCTGGATTACTGTACAGTGGTGCCTCGCAAGACGAAATTAATTCGTTCCGCAAGTTTTTTCTTCTTGCGAGTTTTTCGTCTTGCGATGCACGGTTTCCCATAGGAATGCATTGAAAATCAATTAATGCGTTCCTATGGAAACCGCCTTCAGACCAGGTCCGGGGACAGTCTGTCCCCCGACCTCTTCTGAAGGCTGGGGGGGGGGGGACAAGGGCTTTTCTTCCCACCCCCAGCATTTTAAAAAACCCCGGGACAGCGGAGGACTTCTCCGCTGTCCGGGGCGATGTAAAAGCCCCTGGGAAGGCAGGCAGGGGGGACAAAGACTTTTGCCCCCCGCCCGCCTTCAGAAGAGGTCCTGGACCTCTTCTGAAGGCGGGCGGGGGGCGAAAGTCTTTGCCTCCCCGCCGCCCCTTGCTTCAAAAGAGGTCCGGGGACAGCGGGGAAGAAGCGCTGCGCTTCCCGCTGTCCCCGGACCTCTTTTGAAGCAAGGGGCGGTGGGGAGAAGCGATCTCCCCGCCGCCCCTTGCTTCAAAAGAGGTCCGGTCCCCGGACCTGGGGCTGCGGGGAGAAGATCGCTTCTCCCCGCCGCCCCTTGCTTCAAAAGAGGTCCGGGGACAGCGGGGAAGAAGCGCTGCGCTTCCCACTGTCCCCGACCTCTTTTGAAGCAAGGGGCGGCGGGGAGAAGCAATCTCCCCGCAGCCCCTTGCTTCAAAAGATGTCCGGGGGCAGCGGGAAGCGCTTCCCGCTGTCCCCGGACCTGGGGCTGCGGGGAGAAGATCGCTTCTCCCCACCGCCCCTTGCTTCAAAAGAGGTCCGGGGACAGCGGGGAAGACCCGCTGTCCCCGGAGCTTGCGGGGCAAGCTTCGTTTTGCGAAGCAAGCCCATAGGGAAATTCGTCTTGCGAGGCAACTCGAAAACGAAAAAACCTTCGCATTGAATGTTACATTTTGCTCTGTAGTGAATTAGGGCACCCCAGGCAATAAAGTCGCTGAAATAATTAAGGTGGCCATTCTGCCACAAATGCATTCCACTAAATGCCTGCCTGGACCTTTAAGCCCTTAAAGTGTCCTTCATGCCAGCTGAGCCAGAAGAAGTGCAAGTGTTACTAATGAGCTACCTACTTTCCATCTGTCTGGGGTCCGAATGTAACTTCACTCCAGTCTACCAAAGTGAAGCCAGGATCATCTTCCTGTCTCTGCTCTGACCATATTACTTTCCCCCAACACCTGCCCTGTCATATCATCTTGCCTTCCATTATCAGGTTCACGTTTCTCTCCTCTCCACCTTACTGGTATTGTCCATTTCACAACTGTGTCTTCTCTCTCATTTCTCTCCACCTCTCCTGTTGACCCCCTTTTCCTCTCCACCCATTATAGAAGCAGGTAAGTTAGCTAGGTGAAACCATGATGGAGCAAAGTAGCAACTGCATTATTTCCATAAAAACAGATGTCACCTGATCAAAAAGATGACTGCTTCCTTTTGGCTAGGATATGGCCAACTGCAATGACTGGATGCAATACTGCTATTTAAAACAGATGTTTCTAGCTTAAGGGTTTAGCAATAAAGATGATGGTGGTGATTTGAAATCTTTTCCATGAGAAGAAGGTAGTATCAGCAAGAGAACAAGTGACTTAAGTGTTGAAGAAAGTTCAGCAATGGGGCCAGGAGCCCAGGGCAAACTACCTTGCCTCCCCCATTAGTGATGTAACAAATTCCATGCTCCCAGGTAAACTAACGCTAAACAACAATAATAGGTATGCAAGCAGAAAGCCATCAGGGTTGTAGGAGCCATTCAGTGCATTGCACAAAATGCCATATGTATGACTATCTGCCTGTTGACAGAGGTCATGGGTGCAACGAGTTCACGGCCCTTGGAGAATGAGTTCCTTCCCTTGAGGCCACTTAGCTCCCAAAGTATAGCACAGCACACTTTGTTCTTGAAAAACCTGTTAGCTCGCAATTTCCTCTACCTTCTGGAGTGGGTGAGGAGAGATGGTACATTATCAGGACTAACAATGAAATGATCAAGTGGTCAATACCATCTAGTGAACATATGAAGAACCCAAAGGCCTATCTAGTCCAGCATCGTGTTCTCACAGTGGCCACCCAGATGCTTGTGGGAAGCAACAGCACTCTCCCTACCTGTGATTCACGGGAGCTGATATTTAGAGGCATCTTGCTGTGGTGGATGACCTTTGCTCCGAAAAGTGTGGTCAAAATTAAAGGGTTCAGGAACTCAGACCAGACAAAATTCCAAATTCCAAACCATACACAGACTTTACTAAAGCAAAACTCTATGAGACAGAAAAACTCCAAACAATTACACAGATTAAAATAGCTCAGAAGGTAAGAAAACAACAAACACTAACTTACCCAGCTAATTAACATAAACGCTAACACTTACATCTCAGTAGGCTGAGCAACAGAACAAGATACTGTCAAAAGCCCAAATTGACACTGACCTCAGCTTGGCTGGCTGCCAAGAGCTCCCACCAATCCAGGTTTTATGGGAACTTAGACCATGGGCATTCCCGTCTTCCAGCCAATTACCTTGTGACACCGGCCTTGAAGCCTTAACGGGAGACAGCTGTATGGAAGCTCATTATTTCTGAGGGTCTAACCCAGCCTTTCTCAACCTGTAGGTCCCCAGATGTTGTTGAACTACAGCTCCCATCACCCCTAGCTAGCAAGGCCAGAGCTCAGGGATGATGGGAGTTGTAGTCCAACAACATCTGGGGACCCACAGGTTGAGAACCACTGGAACCCATTTCCATAAACGAATCTTAAATTGCCTAGGGCTGTCATACATTACCAGGAATTCAAAGGTGGAATTGATGTCTGGGGGGAGTTTCCAAAAGGCAGAGGTTTATCCTGGATTTTCGGGGTGTTCTCGTTTTTTAAATATGGCAACCCTAATATTGCCTCCAGCATTGAAGGTAGAGCATAGCTATCATGGCTAGTATCCAAGTTGGTGGCCATTGCCACCTCCCCATTCACTTCATTCACTAGAGACAGAAACCAAACAGCTGGTGACTGCAGCAATAGCATTGGCTCTCATTTTCTCTGTATCTCTTCGCAGCCCAATCTGTGCTCAAGACCTGTGTGCTGACAGCTGAAACCTCTGAACAGTTGGAATGTTCCCAAGCCCGTGATGCCACAGGAACTCAACCGGTGGATAAAAGGAGTGGAGAGTGCCTTAAAAAAAAGTGAACCCAGAGCACCTTCTGCCAGTAGCTGGGAAGGTTTGAAAACGATTATGGTCTTGAAATATTAGATGAGCATTGTAGGATCAAGCTGTAGGAAAGCAGCTCTCCATAGTGCTAGGGTAACCTCTAAACTAGGCATAAAAGAATTCCATGACTGCTGATAAGAATTCAAAACAACTTGAACTAACCCAGTGCTCTTCAGCCTTAGATGTTGCTGGATTACAACTCCCATCTTTCCTGACCATTTGGCTAGGCTAGTTGAGGATGATGGAGTTGCAGTCCAGTAACATCTGCAGACCCAAGGCTTAAGAACACCGAAACCAACCCACATCTCCCCATGCTGAGGCACAAAGAGAGTCCATGAATGTCCCAAGGTCCTTCATAAGTCTTTAAGATGTAAATGCTCCTGATCTGGTTTCAGGCTAGGAGTATTTACACTTTAAGGGCTTATTCCTTGAGCTCCAGAAAGACAGGTGGACTCCTGGTCCTTCTTACCACCAGTGGAGAAACGCATCTGAAGAAGGAGTCCCAAATCACAGCTGCTTTTTTTAGACATGGACAGGACAAGCGACAAGGGTTGCTTGCCAAGGGAAATGACCTCTAAGAGAAGGGAAAAGCCAGAGATCCCTGCGTGACCTGGTACTGTAAATCCAGTCTGCAGTTTGCTTCCGGATTACCAGCTGAAATAGGCAAAGCTCCACCGTAGGAAAGCTAGAAGCCAGCTGGTATTTCAGCTGTAGATTATAGAATTACACAATTTGCTAAAGCAACCCCTGGTTGGCAACGACCCCACGAAGTACATAAATAGAATTCTGCTCTTTGTAAGACTATTTCCTAATATATAGGGGAGAAATCGCAGTACTGTTACTCTCCCTAATTATATTTCTCTCCAGGCTCCCATTTTATGCAGCTAAACCAGGTGCCTTTTCATAAAAGCATTAGAACTGAAGCTAAGATTTGCAGCAGGAATTCATAGAATCATAGAATGGTAGAGTTGGAAGGGACCATGAGGGTCACCTAGTCCAACGCCCTGCAATGCAGGGATCTTTTGCCAAACATGCTGCTTGACTGAACCCATGACCCTGAGATTAAGAGTCTCATGCTCTACTGACTTGTCTAAAGAAGTTGGCATTTGCATGTTGCAAGCTCAAGAAGTTATTACAGGTATCAAACACTTATCAAGTTGCAAGTGGCTACTGCAGTTTACATTCTAAACATGGAAAGGAACGATATCAAGCAAATATTGAGCGCTAGTGTTTGTAATATGTTACTTCCTCCTCTCTAGGAGAAGAAACATTTACAAGTGTAGTAATAAATGCATGCATATTTATAAATGTCTGTACTGGATCTAAACTACAGAGACTCACAGCCACAACACTGAAATAAAATGTTAGATTTACTAACATAAAGCAATCCTCTTGTTGACTCTTATGGCTACACGGACAAAGTAGACAAAAGTACAGTGGTACCTCAGGTTAAGTACTTAATTCGTTCCAGAGGTCCGTTCTTAACCTGAAACTGTTCTTAACCTGAAGCACCACTTTAGCTAATGGGGCCTCCTGCTGCTGCCACACTGCTGGAGCACAATTTCTGTTCTCATCCTGAAGCAAAGTTCTTAACCCAAGGTAATATTTCTGGGTTAGCGGAGTCTGTAACCTGAAGCGTATGTAACCCGAGGTACCACTGTACCAAGCAAAGGTATGGAATCATGTTGGGGGGGGGTGGAGTCTGCCCAGCTTGAGAATTTCTTTGTCGCAGCACATGGGAAGGCTGTGGTGGTGAAGCTATGGCTGGCTGAAATGCCAAAATGTCACAGAGGTGTCAGGAAAATGGAGGCCCCCCCAGCTTTCAACTGGCTGAACTGCTCTGATTGATATCAATCTGATTGATATTGGCTGCTTAGATGCAACTGAAGAGCAGGGCTCAGAAAGAGGCTTTGCAATTGACCAAAATAAAAATGAGCAATCAAAAAGTGGGCTTTCCCTACCTTTTTTTTTTTTTGTATTATTGAACTTGTGGCAAGCTGGCTTGAGGATCATGCGATTAAAAGATGGAGTATAAATACTCCAAATAAATAAGTATATATTTTTTTAGATGCTAAGTCCATATAATAAAAATGGGGGGAATGGAAAGAATCCAAGTGAAGTCAAGTCCACCTAACACACTTAAAATTCTGAAGCTTCAACAATGTTCAGAAAGAAGAAACTCTCCTATGGGTATCTGCCTGCCTGCCAGCTAGCCCAGCCCCCTTCACTGAGCGATTGCATGTGGGAGATGGAATCAGAGTGCACAGTAATGCTGATTAGAAGGCGAGATGATCTAATACACGTGCCATCCGTCAGCACCTTAATCCTCTGACGCCGTCGAACTGAGCAAACTGAGGTGGCAGTCAGTGCTCATTTGCCGAAACCCTAGCTAGCATTGGCGCTAGGGAGAAAGACTGAAAGTTCCTGTGCCATTTGTGGAAGAGGAATTTTCAGATGAAGCTTTACCCAACCTTGAGTGACAAGCTATCATATATTCCATTTTCTACACTGGCAAGCCATGTGATGTAGTAGCTAAAGGGTCCGACTGGGATCGGGGAGCCCAGAGTTCAAATTCCCACTCAGCCACGAAACTCACTGGGGGTGCAATAATGAAGAAGCTAGGGGCGTCCAGAGGCAAAATAGGACAGAACTCCTGCACCCCTAATAGTTGTGTGGAAGGTAGAATTTCAGCAGGTGTAGCTTGTCACACTCCGCTAGGGGTGGGGAACCTGGGACCCTCCAGATGTTGCTTCTGCTACTAAAGTTCCCATCATCCTGACCACTGGCTGTGCTGGCTGGGGTTGATAGGATCTCAAGTCCAACAACATCGAGAACAAGGCCGCACCCCAGATCCTGTTGGACTACAACTCCCATCAGCCCCAGCCATGGGCAGTGGTCAGGGATTATCTGGATGATACCACTTTAGTTTGTCAGCACTGTGCTGAACCTACTGAAGTGTCCTCTTCTACACAACTATTAATGCACAACTATTAATTTTGCATCTGGTCACCATATATTATCATAGTGATGGTTTAAAAAAAAGAAAAACTAAAGCTTTAGCTTGGCAGTGTCTCTCACAAATTAGAAGCTGGTGGATGTCCTCACAATAGCTCCCTACCCACAGCCTATTTGAAGCTCGTTCCTGTTGGCCTCTACTATTTCCTTATTAAACTGAACTACATATTTCCTTGAGTCCTTGGCAGTATTATTTAAAGTTTCTGACAAGAGAGCAGGTTACTTGCAAGAACCTCAGATAAAATAGGATTTCAGCACCTGCCACATCCTGCCATTTTCAGGGCCACAACCGCAGAGGGGAGGGCTAAGCTCCTTCCTGGGTATGCTGCCCCCCATATTTATTTTAATATGCACATTAATGGCATTAATGCCCTTAATGTCAAAATGCTTAGTTCTCAAGGATGGTCACATTATTTTGGCATTCAAAGCAAAATAAAAATAAAAATCCCCGTGTATGCCTCGCTCTGGCAGCACAACAATAATACATTAAATAACTAACCATTTGCTATTCCCAAAATCAGCCTAAATGGAGGGCCAGCACAGAGTGTGCTGCAAGTAAGCGAGCATATTTATTTTATCAAATTTTCAGATTTCTTCCTTGCTCTCTGCTGTAAATTCTCAGAGTGGGTTACAGCAATGTAATAATACAATTAAAAAGAAGTAAAACAGTTTATATATAATTATAATTGGAATGTAACGTATTCCAATAAGAAACAAAGAGCTCCCCCACCCCCAAATTTCTGACCTCCCATGGTTAGTATATGCTGTTATTTTTCTTTCTCTCACAACCATTTGCCCATTCTGTGCCCCTCACCATTTCTTCCCCCAGGGTGCGGCCACCAGGGCTGGCTCAAGACATTTTGGCACCTGAGGCAAACCACAAAATGGCACCTCCCTCCCACCAGAGAAGGAGGAGTGCGTGAAGATCTACATCAGTGTGGTAAGAATTCCCCTCTATTCTTACCACATCAGGGACAAGTGGGGGAGAATAAAGATCAACACCAGAACAGGGCTGAGGGAAGAACAGAACAGGAATCAAATCAGCCTTAGCTTGCAGTTCAACTGGGAATCAAAGGCCATTGTGGGGTGGGATGGGCCTACTTTGAATTACACTGGGCAGGTACAGAGTCTGAGAGACCCCTGAGGGCAAGCCTCACCATTTCCTCCTTAGAGGTGGGTCTCCAGCACCAGCAGTACAGTGGTATCTCTGGTTGCAAATGGGATCCACTCCGGAGGCCCATTCACAACATGAAAAGAGCACAACCTGCAGCGGCGCATCTGCGTGGGTCGCAATTCGCCGTTTCTGCACATGCGCGTGACATCATTTTGCACGTCTGCACATGCGTGAGTGGCGAAACCCGGAAGTAACCCTTTCCGGTACTTCCAGGTCGCCACGGGACGTAACCTGAAAGAACGTAACATGAAGAGGACGTAACATGAGGTATGACTGTACCTTCTTTTCACCAAGAGGCCACTGTGGAGGCAGCATGGGGGGGGGGCTCCCAAGGAGGAGTTAGATCCAGTCTCCAAGGAGTGCCCGCAGTTTCTGCTGGCACCACAGCAGTGACACTGACAGCAAGCAATGTGTACCTTGGAGGCTGGCTGTGCCGCCCCTGTGGATCCTACTGCCCGAGGCAGTTGCCTCCCCTTGCCTCATGGACAGGCCAGCCCTGCTACCACTGATGATTTACAGGCAGTGAGGTATGCAGTTGTATGGGTAAATGCACAAGGGGCCCGTTAAATAATATTGCAAGGGTCAACTGCATGGCCAGAAACCCCCAAAATAATTTGTTCTGTCTCTGACAGTCTGACGTGCAAAAATCTATGAGTTTCCCCCAAAAAACTGTTACCCACCCTGTTTGCAAAGTGTGGGTTTCCTATAGAAGGCTCGTTTTACAGCACCTGTGTTTAAAAGGCACCTAATCTCTTGATTAGCCAGGCCTCTCTCCCCAAAGCTCACTGCGTGTCATGCGAGGCATCTTGTGGCAGAGACACTTCCTGTTTGAAACAAACGAAAGCAGCGCCATAGCAAGAGACCGCGGCGAGCCTCTGGGCAGGTGAAAGGCTGCTGCTTTATTTCCTAAGCCCTCATAATCCTTTGACTGAAGAAGATTACCTAAGAACTACAAGCAGTATCCAAGTGTTACATATCTATATTTGGTAACCAACTGTGTAGCAGCGGCCCCCTCAAAAATGGAGGTTTATTGGAATGACCAAATACATGAGATCCACAGTAGATTTGCTAACAGTGAAAGGAGAGCTGCACCATTTAATGGGATGGGTCTCAGCATGACAATTCCAGAATGGCTGCTCTCCATTCACTTTCTAAAGCACACGTAAGAGCCTTGAGCTGTTGGTCTCTAATTAAAAGCAACAGGTACGGCTACTGCCTCTCTTTTTTTGCTGCAGGTGGTTGTTCCTGGCAGAGGCCCTGTGCCTTTAACAGCTGTGGGGTGGTTGTTTAGCAGGCCAAACTTTTCCCAGCATACAAGATACCCTGGTGAGGGGATGTCACACCTGTTGAACACCTGCATCCCGCAGCCAAATACATTTTCTAAGTACTGTGGTTGATAGTCAGTCCCGTATTTTGGAAAGCACTTAAGGAAGTCTAGGCACCTGTGGTCTGTTGAGCCTGCAGACCAGATTCAGGCTCCACGTAGGAGATGGGAATGAAAGGTGCAACGGCAGAGGATACCTGGGGCAGGGTGGGGTGTGTTATTTCTTTGTTTAAAAGGGGGGGGGGAATCTGAACTATGACACATGGCAAGGGGTAGTGCTTAGCCCCCACTCCAGTATCACAGCCTTGATGAAAATCCTCCCACTGCTTTTAGCTCTGGACAGGAATATACCATGGACCATGGACACTGATTCTGCCTCTCTTCTCCCCCTCACCCACCTGCTATTTCTATTTTTCTAAAAACAATATACTGTATTTTTCTGTGTATAACACCCACCCACACCCTGTGTATGAGGCGACCCCTATTTTTGGCGACTCAAAATTAAGAAAATGGGGGGAGATTGCTCCCATGTATAAGACTACCCCCCCCCTTTTAACATTATTTTTTAGTAAAAAAAACAACCCTAGTCTTATACATGGGAAAGTACGGTATGTATAATGCCAGATCGCCTGGTTTCCTCCTAACATGTTTATTTAAGAGAGTTCTGTACAGAGGCCTGATAATAAAAGTTCCTTTTTATATCATTAATAGCAATATCATTGCTATTAATATTTATATCCCATACTTCCCCCTAAAGCAGCCCACGTTAGTGATAGAAACACCAGTTAAACATAATGTCAGACTGAAATTGAAACCAGAAGTGTCCATGGTCAAAAAGGCCTCAAACACAATGTAAATGCATCCAATGTACACACTGCAGCTTGTCGAGGTTGTTGGTGTTATTTGTTTGTGAACTATGAGGGGGGGGAATTTTCTTGAAAAAATTAAGAACTCAAAACATGTTTTTGAAATTTATATGCCTGGGAAAAGAGATGAGGCTTTCTGAACAGGGCTACAGAAGCCACTTACAGGACACACATTGCCAAAAGAGAAGGTAGTGCATAAATCACATGTATAGAAAAAAGGGCAAATGATTGATTTGCAATGGGGAGAATTTATCCTTCCTAATGGAAGCAGTTGCAGGACTCACCTTCTTTGCTATGTGCTAGAGACTTGAAATCTGATTAGGGTGGAGAAAAGATGAAGGTCTAAGAGGTGGGGAAAGCCCATTCTCCAGCTTGACAAGCACTGCCCTCTAGAGGCAAGATATTTTGGCCATGTACACACCATACCCCCAGAGCAAATTCGAAGCATGTTCCTCGCCTCCCAAAGAATGCTGGGAACTGTTTCTTCACTATCCTTAGTAGGTGCCGGTGTGATATCAGCTGGAAACTGATTCCAGAGAGCTAGACTTACAAAAGCTAAAATCCTGGTTTGCGGGGAGGGGCAGAGCCACAGGTCACATTCACACCATGCAGTTAAAGAACTATTGTTGTTGTTGTTTAGTTGTGTCTGACTCTTTGTGACCCCATGGACCAGAGCACGCCAGGCCCTCCTGTCTTCCACTGCCTCCCGCAGTTTGGTCAAACTCATGCTGGTAGCTTCGAGAACACTGTCCAACCATCTCGTCCTCTGTCGTCCCCTTCTCCTTGTCCCCTCCATCTTTCCCAACATCAAGGTCTTTTCCAGGGAGTCTTGGATCACTGCCTTGCCGTGGTGAAGGGGCTTGAATAACTCAGAGAAGCTATGAGCTATGCCGTGCAGGGCCACCCAAGATGGACAGGTCATAGTGGAGAGTTTTGACCAAACGTGATCCACCTGGAGCAGGAACCAGCAAGCCACTCCAGTATCCCTGCCAAGAAAACTCCATGGACAAAGACAAAGAACTATTACACCACTTTAACTGTCATGGAGGATCCTGGGTGCTGTTAAGGGTTCTGTGTATGCCCGTAACACTACAGTTCCCAGAATTCTTTGGGGGGGGAGCCATGACTCTTAAATGGGTGGTGTGCGTGTAGTCCAGGCCAGGTTATTTATCCACCTATCCCAGCCTTATCTACTCTTGCTTGGCAGCAGCTCTCCAATATTCCAAGCAAAGTTCTCCATCACCTGCTACTAATCCTTTTTGAAGTGGAGGTTCCAGGGGCTGAACCTGGTATGTTCTACTTGCCACCCCTGTGCTCTGCTCTGTTCCTTTCCCATACAACAACAGGGAGTAATCATAGAATCAATCCAGTCTCCTCTCCGTGATTCTTTCCTGTACTTTTTTTTTAATGCTCATATTGACAATTTTCATGAGTGTTCCCCCTACTGGTAATTTTGTTGTAATCTTTGAAGATTATGGTTTACAACAAGCTCACAGAATACAGTCGTACCTTGGTTGACAAGCAGCTTAGTTGCCAAACGTTTTGGCTGAAAACCGGAAGTTAATGTTCCAGTTCTCAAATGATTTTTGGAAGCTAAACATCCGGCGTTGCTTCCGATTGGCTGTAGAAAGCTCCTGCAGCCAATTGGAAGCCGTGCCTTGGTTTTCAAATGGTTCCAGGAATCAAAAGAACTCCTGGAACGCATTCCGTTCATATAACAATGTACAACTCTACTTCTTCGTTTGTTTCCTAGTGGTGACTTCCTGGAATCCTTTTAGAAATTGTTGTTGTTATTATTAATTTATTTATGCCCCACCTTTCCCCCTGATGTGACTTAAGATGGGAAAGAGGTAATCACTATTCATTATCAGATTATCTGCCTTGTTCTAAATGTTCTCTGCCCATTCGATTTCTATTTGTATGTGTGCATAAATGGGGTTGTCTTTGTAATATGAAATAGTTGGGCATACCTTCATGATCCAAGAAAATTTGTCCACCTCGTTGTGATAGCCATATTCAGCCTCTCTGGGTCTCAGGCTTCTTGGGGAAGTGAAATCTGGGCACAACAAAAGTGCACTCCTCTCTTGAACCCCATTTTCCCTTAGAATGGTCCAAGAGCCCTGTCCTCACTTGCTTGTGGCCACCCTAAGTGGGTGTCACTGTGCAATTGGCTTTTTTAGATTACTGTCCTACAGCTGTTGGTGGCAGCAGGCGGCAATTGATAGCACAGAGTGAAATGACAGCAGCTGGTGGTATCAATCCGGACATATTACTGATTGGTCCCAACTGTTCTGACCTAGATATATGGCTAAAAAGATCAAGATGGCAAATTGAAAATCCACCACCTGAAATCAGGAACCTGCACACCAGAATGCTTCAAACAGTATGCTTTTCCATTTTTACGTACACCGCTTAGAAACTTTGATTATAGATTAGTATATAGATAGCTTAAATACAATTAATAAAATGCATAAAATAAGCCAAATGTATGGTTAGTGTGAACTAGACAATCTAAGTCACTTCTTCCGAGTTCAAAAGCCTAGCTAAAAGTGAAAAACATCTTGCCTGTACTGTTCTAGAGTTTCACCATTCTAAATGTTCCAATACTTATATAATATCAGCTGTTGCGTTTGACTTCTGCTGCTTCCAAGTGAGTTGGCAGAGCTGATCTTTTAACACGCAAATTAACATTTGCCCACTGATCTCCTAATCAATTTAAATAATCCTAGACTGGAGAATTTTGGTCTTGTGAGAGTTTAAAAGGAGATTTGTATCAAAGGAACAGACATTTAATTGATTAAATGAATAAATAGAAATAAGGGGTGCCTCACATTTACCTAACATTTGGATGCCTTGTGATCAGATTACAGTATACACCTACACAGTACACTACGTAGCATTTTTTATATTTACAAAAAATCATCAATCAATTGCATTAGATTACTTAAACAGATGCATCAAAATGTATATAAAAATATTTTGTTGACTCAGAGGAGGACATTCCAGCCTGCGGAATGTGCATGGCAAAAAAGTGTTTGCAGCTCCATATTCTCTAGCCATGGTGAGAGATTAGATGGAGCATATGCATCAGATTAAACGATCAGACAGCTGTTGGAGGGTTGCATGTCAGAAAATCTGCCCACATATCATCCTGGAACGGTGAAAGGGTGATGTGTCATTTGTGTCTGGGTTTTATGCTCGGTAATAATTTTCATTTAAACAAGAGTAACCTCTTGAAAGCTGTGTGCCAGAAGGTGACTATCCCAAACTCAAATGGTGAATTCAATTAGTTGTGTGTCATTGCTTTGAAAGAAAGGGAGGGACAATAGCAGCAAGCATTTATTATTACAGTTTAAAACAATAATTAAAAAACCCCCAGATAGCTTTGAAATATATTTGGTGGTTGCTATAATAAAGATCTGGAAGAAACTGGCAAATGGGAATTAAACATTCACATTCAGTGAGGCATGTCTACACTAATAAATGTGCAGTGGGATTGCTGCAATACAACATGCAGAAATAAGCTTTTGTTAATCTGCAATTTGATATTCCTGATCACCTGTTTGGAACATTAGAAGTTTGGTTCCAGGTACTTACTTCCTCCCACCTGCATAATAGGTCGGCTCAGATTCCAGGGGTTCAGGGACACTTGGTGTGCTGACCTTGGTGAGCATCAGCGCCAACTAAATTGCCATCCCAGCACCTGTTGGCAGGCTCAGTGGACAGGATCCTGCACTGGTTACTGGATCTGAGTTGTTCCACTGCATATGAAAGGGTACACTGAGAAGGAAATATAAATCAGCTCAGGGAAATAATATGATGCTCTTAAGTCATCAAAAATGGCAGCCGTTTCCTAGCAGTTCGAAAGCATGCCAGTGCAAGTAGATAAATAAGTACTGCTGCAGTGGGAAGGTAAATGGTGTTTCCGTGTGCTCTGGCACTTTTCACGGTCCTCCATGCACCAGAAGCAGTTTAGTCAAGCTGGCCACATGACCCAGAAAGTTGTCTGTGGACAAACGCCTGCTCCCTTGGCCTGAAAGCAAGATGAGTGCCGCAACCTCATAGTCACCTTTGACTGGACTTAACCGTCCAGGGGTCCTTACCTTGACCTTTTACCTACAAAAAGAAGCACTTTATTTCATCTGTCCCAAATTATACAAGTTTTGTCTTTATTGGATAGCCCTGGGTACTAGTATTCATATGATTGAATGATCCTTCAACAACAAAATACCAAATCTCTATGCATAGTAAACTAGACTGTCAAAATAGAGACTATATCAGACCTCATTATTTTTCTGTAGAGAAGCATTTGTTGATGTGGCTCCCCACCTGCAATCTGAGTGGTAGAGTCCAAACGCAGATCCCCCCACTTCAGTGTGAATAAGTCTTAAGTGCTGCACATGTTATCTGCAGATAATTTTGTGAGGTTTGGTTTTGGAAAGGAGTTCCAAATCCTTTGTGGCTCTTGTATTTGGAAGCCTGCTGAAAAGCTCAGAGTGCTTGTTTAAATGGTGTCTGGCTGATTCCAGATAAGTGTTGGTGATGTGCTTTTCTCAATTACTTGTGTTCAGCTCTCATTTGGCAACCAGACCATTAATTACATTTTGCGGGATTTCATCTCTCATCCTGCTAATTTGGAGAACCGGATGACCTTTCTGTCCGCCTTTCATCTCCTGCATCAATGTTTTGAAAGGTGGGGGTGGGATGGGGTGGAGGGAGAGGAGAGGAGAGATGGTGTAATCCTAAACACTGTTGTAAAATAAAGCTTCCTGGCAGAATGGGTTGAAAGACACACAAATCATGATTCATGCTTTTAATACAGTAGTGCAGACTATCAGCATGGAACCATAGGACAGGATCCACAAATCTCCTGAGACAGGGTGCTGTAGTGTCCTTTTCATTTTAGCAACAAACACATATACACACAAGTTAGCACAAGTCGACTGTTGTCACTCTTAGTGCTTCTGGAATCTATTTGGTTGGTTGAAGCTCTAGTGTCCAGACAGATCTCCAGATTGGGGTGATTTAATCTAATCCTCATGCCTACAGACCTTACAGATTAACCCACATAATTCAAACTGTGCTGTGCTTCACAATCACAGGTACCCAGATATTACAAACGGCAGATAGTTTGTCTCAGTTATCATTTAGAATCATAGAACTGTAGAGTTGGAAAGGACCCCAAGGGCCACCTATTATTATTAGTAATTTTATATATCGCCCTATACCTGCAGGTCCCAGTAGTGATGTATTTTCCCAGTAGTGATGTATGGATGTACGTATGGAAGTGAGAGCTGGACCATAAAGAAGGCTGATTGCCGAAGAATTGATGCTTTTGAATTATGGTGCTGGAGGAGACTCTTGAGAGTCCCATGGACTGCAAGAAGATCAAACCTATCCATTCTTAAGGAAATCAGCCCTGAGTGCTCACTGGAAAGACAGATCCTGAAGCTGAGGCTCCAATACTTTGGCCACCTCATGAGAAGAGAAGACTCCCTGGAAAAGACCCTGATGTTGGGAAAGATGGAAGGCACAAGGAGAAGGGGACAACAGAGGACGAGATGGTTGGACAGTGTTCTTGAAGCTAGCAGCATGAGTTTGACCAAACTGCAGGAGGCAGTGGAAGACAGGAGTGCCTGGTGTGCTCTGGTCCATGGGGTCATGAAGAGTCGGACACGACTAAATGACTAAACACCAACAACACCTGCAGGTTCCAGGACAGTTCACAAGATAAAATTAAAACATAAAAACAAAAAAAACCATAATCAAAATATAAGCAGAAACAGCTGAATAATGCCCCCACCCAAAAAAACCACATTAAAAAGTATAAAACAAATTTTAAACATTTTAAATACACAATTAAAGAGCAGTCTAAAATAATGTAATCTAGTACAACCTCTGCAATGCAGGAATCTTTTGGACAGTGTGGGGCTCAAACTCACAGCTCTAAGATTAAGAGTATCATGTCCCATCAACTGAGCTATAGTGAGTTAGTTTATTGATTTTATAACTTCACAGAATGAAAAAGAGCGCCAAAGTGATTAAAAAGAAGGGGGAAACACAAAATGCCATGATATAAGATAGGAAAATAGCTGAAGTAAGAAGAAACTGGATAATACTTTTAAAGTGTAAAGGAAAAAAAGAGCTCGTTGTTCACTAATCGGTATGCAGGGAATTGTCAAAACATTTCCATAATAAATTAGCTGTTAGTTGGTAAACTGGCAAGATGGAAAGCTAGGCTGAGTGACATTTAATTTAATTAGAATCCTTTCTTAGGAAAAGTCTTTTGCTGAAAATTATATTAATTACCTTACGTAGGCAGGCCACTAATACAGTATTTTCTCATTAATGTTATTCATTTGAGTTGCTTCACTTTTCAGCTCATCTACTATGAATCCAAAGAACATCAATTATTCTACTTCAGCACAAAAGCCAATTACAATCCCTTCTCTTGCTCTCTCAAGTGTACATCACACACACACACACACACACACAGAGAGAGAGAGAGAGAGAGAGAGAGAGAGAGAGAGAGAGAGAATGAGTGTACGCATGCAAGGACAGTCCTACCCTTTGCCAGAGTGAGGTAACTGCCTTAGGTGGCAGATACTGGGAATGGCGAGCTGCACTCTCAACTATTCCTCTGGAGCCCCTGGCTGTGCCTCTCTGTTGAGGATCAGTGGAGAAAGGAGCACAGAGAGAAGCTTTTGCCCCTTTCACATAATACTTCAACCCAGGGCCATCCAACAAAGCTGAATGTTGCAAAATCATGGAGGATAAGTATATTTTGTCTTATGAATAAGTCTAGATAGAAGAAACATTAGGAAGAGCTCCTGGTGTTATGAACTGTTCATGTGGGATAGGTTTTAATTGGTAGGAGGGGATACATTAATTGCAATTTATCCCTCCAGGTGCCCAGGTGTGTGAGTTTCAAAATCTCATCCTTGGCTGCCAAATTAAAAGCATAGGAATTAGGCTGTAAAACCTTGTTTTCAGCAAGTCCAGCTATGAAGTAAGCTGCCTTTCCCCTTCTTACCCCACTTAACAAAGAATCAGGCAACTTGTAAAGTAAGTTTAACAATAAGATTTACTTACTTTATAATCGTGCATTGGTTCACAGCGAAGGCAGCAGCAAATCTATGAAGGTAAAATACTTCAATTTATAGTATAACCAGCTTCAGGCATTTGCCTGAACTGAAGCAAGCACTGTGCACACCTGCTCTCATGGCTGGCCAAAGAAAGTGTGCTGGTCCCGGGGGGGGGTACCATGAGGCATGGTCAAAGTCCGGTCCTGGGCTGAGGATCTGGAGACTGTCCACCAAGGGGGAAGTGGGGTCCAAAGCAAGAAGCCGGGCGTGGTCGGGAACTCCGGAGAAACAGGTCTGGGTGCTGGCAGAAACATGTTTCCAACGTCGTTGCTCCCGCAACCTGTGACTGGGCTGACTGGCCTTTATCTCCTCTGAGGCCGGGGCGGTCCCGGCCCACAGGTGACCTGCCTCTCCTGGCCTTAAGGCGAGCACTCCTCCTGAGAGAACCCAGTTCCCTCCGCCTCTCTGCCCTGAGCCTCTGCAGCTCAGGAGAGGCTGGAGGGTTACTGGACCCAAGGGCAGCTTCACCTTCCCCTGACTGGGCTGGTAGAGGTGCACCTGCAGGCAATGGATCCTCAATCACCTCCGGAGCCAGAGTGGATGCATCTGGTGTCTGCTCCTGAGGATCCGGCACAGGTGCAGGCCCTTCAGATTCAAGCCCCTGCCCCAGCTCAGCTGGCCCTGGAGGCAGGGACTCCTGTGCAGGCTGGGACTCCTCAGATCCAGCTTCTGAATCAGATTCCCAGGCCATCACAGAAAGAGAGAAACAGGAAGTACTATATATCACATAGAGACCTCTCTTCCCATTGTATTTCTGTGGTCTATCAGCAATCCAGCTCTGTGGACTTGATCCCTTTTCATGCTAACTGTTATGTACTGAAGTTCTCACCCTGGGCCAGCAGGGGGATACTGTAGATAGTCCGCATATGCAAATAAGGAATTGAAAGGGACGTTCAGTGATTGGATAGTTACAGAAAGTTGTTACTGTTGCTTTGTAGTTGAGCTCTATATAAGCAGGTTGGCCGAACCCTTCAGTTCTGTTCTGTTCTGTGAATAAACAAGAGCTGTCTGAAGAATCGCTGTGTCGTCTGATATGTTTGCCCACAACTTAACACTAACCAGCAAGAATACACATTTGTTAGCTTTGTTTGTCCACAGGTTTGTTTCTCCCACAGTTTGATAGTAGAAAGGCCCTTTCTCGGGAGACAGCAGACTCTCCTTCATTAAAAGTTTTTAAGAAGAAGGTTGGTGGTCACCTATTAGGGGTGCTATAATAGTGGGATTTGTGTCATTGATAAGAGATCAGACTCCTCTGAAGTCCCTGCCAACTCTATGATCCTATATAAACTTTTCAACCCACAGGATTTAAGAAAGAATGCATATTTTTTTAGATCAGATTAGATCCAGGTGCTGTTGAACTACAGCTCTCATCATCTCTGACCATATACCATGCTAAGCCAGAGCTCATGGGAGTTGGAGTACAAAATCCAGCTCCCCAAACCTTCTTTAGAGCCATTTTCTTGAGTAAGGATGCAGAGCATTTTGTCTAATCTCAAAACTGCACAATTTTAATCCATTTCAAATTCTTATTTGTAAGAAACATAGATCACTTGTAAGACTTCCTATCATATTTTGATAGTGTAGGAAGGCACAATTTATTTAGGTAGACTAGGTGCTCGAAATGCAATGCAAAGTGTTTTGATTTCTTAACGGTGTTTGGGCAGCTATGAAGAGAACAGTAATGGCCCAGACTATTTTACTAGGCTTCCTTCCGAGAAGGATAATTACTACAAATATTGCAGCAGCCACCCACAATGAGGATCTCCATTCGGGTATGAAAAAAACATATTGAGTGAGAAAAACCAGAAGGGATTGCACTAGAAAATGTGTTAATAACACTCCTATGAAATTAAATAGGCAATTCGCACCATCTACTGAAATCATAAAAGGAACAATTGTTGTAACTAGCACTGAGCTATATTAGACTATTTTTCTAGTTTGATTGCATGAGCACAAAAACTTACTGGGCACAATCCACAAAAAGCATGTTCTGTATCACAGTGCAAGCCAACTGCAATGAGCAAGAGCCATTTGGGAACAGCCCAGGACATTTTACTGCTTAGCTCAAAGAACAAAATGCTTTCCCCTCTTTCTTCCATTTGCAGAAGCTGACCAGACTGGCTGTTAAATATTACTTTAGGCCTGGTGACAAGATAGTGTACTCCATCCAACCTGAGGGTCTCAAGCTAGCTTAAGGATACAAGTTGGGTTGCCAGGTCAGGAGCACCCCAGACCCTGAAATTTCAGTGTCCAAACCCGAAACCTAGGGGCAGCCCATGATGATGTCATGGGGTGGTTCCTAGTGATGCCCCAGGACAGGCCCTGGAGATGGAGGTTAATTAGGAGAGGAGGGCAGACCCAACCAGAGTGTCTATCCTGCACCTTTTACTTGCTACATTCTGACCTCCTGCTCAGAACTAAAGCCTTTGACCTCAGAAGACCCTGAGTTGGAGAACACTTCCTCTGGGTCCAGTTTTGGACCTTGGCCTGGTTCTGCCATGTGCTGAGTTGATGAAAAAGTCTCAGGGCAAGAGCCAAAGCATCTTTTCCTTTTGTTGGGTCCCTTTGGTGGAAATAAAGGCTAAGAATCAGAATTCTACTCCAACCAAAGAGAACATGGATGGGGAACTTGTGGTCCTCCAGTTAGGTATGCACTGCATGGAAAAGAAGTTTTGTATTTTGTTGGTTTTGAGTTTTCCATCATTCAGCTCCACTAGATGTCTGCAAGTTCTAGTATAATGAGGAAGCGGAGAAGGAGTTTTCACTAGTGGCGTTCTCCTTAGCTTGTATAATTTTATATGCCTTTATTATGTCTCCTCTTACACACCTTTTCTCTGAACTAAAAAGCTCCGAATATTATAGCCTTTCCTCATATGGTTCAAAAGATGATCCATATTTATTAGCCACATTGTGTGACTTCTTGCAGAACTTTCAGAATAGGCATTAAATTACTCCAAAGAGGCTCTTCTGCCCGGCCCAGGTTTATTGAGCCGTCTCCAGCATGACTGCAAAATTGGATCTGCTCAAGATGTTCCACATATTGGGTTGGGTAATGAATCCAGATGATGCATCATTTTAACAGGAGATGGAAGTGCCATCCTAATTTCTAGGAAATATTAACAGTGGAGCAGGAAAAACACACACACACAAACCTCTGTGTAGGTTCTAGCACTCAAAAACTGAAGAACTCTCTGGCGTTTCTTAATTAGAATTGAAGCAGCTGTTGCAAATCATCCTTCATTATACATACTGAAAGTCTGAGGAGCCAAAAATGTCTGCACCATATCTGTGCATAATGGAATAAATTACTTGCCTTTCCAGAGTGTCCTATATGCCTTCTGTTGATTTCACACATTACACCAGCAAGAAACGTGGATTTGTTACTGAATTTGTATACTGAACAAAGAGCTGAATCCCAGCTGCCAAAGTATTATAAACGTGTTCATCATAATGCACATCACATTCAAACGTTACATTTTTAGATGTACACTTCAAAAATTTTAAAACTAAAACCACAAATTGTTCAGTGAGAATGTCATGATTTTATTATTGGCACAAAAAGGTGGAGGTCTGGAAGCAAAACTGTTAGTTTCTTAGTTTCTATAGCAGTAGTCTCTATAGTAGTAGAAGGGAAGATTTGGACCTTTGGACCTCTAAATGTTGGGTTACAATTCTCATATTCCCTAGGATGGTGAGAGGGAAGGGGGGTTTCCAGCTAACCTACCCCTGCCTTTGGAAGCCTTATAAGAAGATGCTGCAGGAGCAGTAGTGTGAGTCACACCATGCAAGAAGTATGTCTAGGACCAAGCTGAAACTGCCAAGCTCCCTGGTTCTTTTTGCTGTTCCCCTACGAAAAAATTCACTGCACGCAATTGACACCATGTAGCATCTGTAGCAGCACAACCGGATGTCTTCATCTGCCCCAACTGCAACAAAACATGTCTCTCCCATATCAGTTTCTACAGCCGCAGCAGGCACTGTAACTCAACAATGGTTTGACTTCATCCCCAAAGATACACTCCTCTATTGTCTCCTAAGACAGATGGATGCCAACAAGTTCTTGCCATGGTTGACCCTGAGATGTATTCCTGTTCTCTTTGTTCTAAGCCACTTTGAGCATGATTCTGTTTGTGGGAAAATAAAACTAAGAATGAATGAGTCCCTAACCATTGGATGTAAAGGGGTAGGAAAATATGAAAGTGTGCTTTAAACTACAGAGTGATCAACATTGTGCATCAAAGATTATCTGACAGCTCAACCTAAATTCTCACAAAGCTCCTATGCAACGCCTTGAATAACTCGCTGTCTTCAAACCCTGCACATTGCATTCAGCTGAATGCACTGTAATCCACTCCACGTAGATCACCCTGGGAGGATTTAGGATCTTTGGCCACAGTCCAGCATAGAGCAAAGCAAGCCCACTAACCTATATGACTCAGTAGGTGAATCTGTTGGGGCAATCAGCACGTGGACATGAGGATGGTTTAACGTGTTGTAATACAATGGTGTATTGTTTTAAACTTGCAGGAATAGTCACTGGCAGTTACTAGGATTAGCCACACGAGGGCAAAAGGCTTGCTGTTGGAAAATAAACAAGAAAGCTATTTTCGTCCTTAGACAGGACAACCTTCTGGTGGAAGGCAATCCGTTGTTTCTTGGTATTTTATTACTTACAGGATCGGAAGGTTTTAGATAACATCATAGAAGCCAAATAAGTCTAAAGTAGTGAAAAGCAATAAATAAAATACCTCTGTCGCATTTTAACAATGTTGAGAATGCATACCCTCCAACATTTCTCTGATGAAAGTAGGGACATCCTTTATTATTATTATTATTATTATTATTATTATTATTATTATTATTATGAGATCCAGCACCAACGGCCTTCTGGCGGTTCCATCACTGCGAAAAGCCAAGTTACAGGGAGCCAGGCAGAGAGCTTTCTCAGTAGTGGCACCCGCCCTGTGGAACGCCCTCCCATCAGATGTCAAAGAGAAAAACAACTATCTGATGGTTAGAAGACATCTGCAGGCAGCCCTCTTTAGGGAGCTTTTTAATGACTGGTGTTTTAATGTATTTTTAATCTTTGTTGGAAGCCACCCAGAGTGGTTGGGGAAACCCAGCCACATGGGCAGGGTATAAATAAATTTATTATTAGTATTATTAGTATTATTATTATTATTATTATTATTATTATTATTATTACCCCACCCATCTCACTAGGTTGCGCCAGCACCTTCCAACATATATAAAAACATCATTAAACGTTAAAAACACTTTCCTATGGAGGCCCGTCTTCAGTTGTCTTCTAAAGATTGTATAGTTACTTATCCCTTGGCTTGAGGGTCGCATAACTCCATACCCTCCAACTTTCTCTGCTGAAAATAGGAACGTCCTAAGGGAAAGCTACATTCCGGAATCAAATCAGAAGCCATAATGCCTTCTGTAAATCTGGGACTGTCCCTGGAAAATAGGGACACATGGAAGGTCTCAGAACATGAGAAGAGGCCCGCTTGGTCAGGCCAAAGGTCCATCCTGTTGAGTGTCAGGAAAAAGCACCAAGGCAAAAGCCAGCTCCAGATGGCTGGAATGCAAAACAGGATGTTATGTTTTGCAGATGTTCTGCTGGAGAAAAGGTGGAGCCTATTCTCTGTACCGAGCACCGGATGTTAGCTCAGAGTGTCATATGACCTGTGCTGGAAGTACAGGGGAGGAGTTGTGACTCTTCTGATGGAGTCTGAAGGGAGCAGTCGCATTTCTATGTACTACTGAGTGACAGGAATAAAACATGTAAAAGGACTCCTGTCTGTCTCATTTCCCCTCCCTGGGAGAATGCAGGGAGGGAGAGAAGAAGAGGAAAGCAGAGGGTGTGTTCTTTCTCACGTCTAATGAGAAGAATCTCCGGGTTTGTTTACCTAGCCTGCCGGGGGTTGCAGACGGAAGGTAAACACAGTATCTCGCTCAATTGCCTCGGGGGAGGCCAGGTACCTCTGACTGTGAGCCAAGATACTAACAGTTCCCACAGTGGCCACCTCAGATGCTAAATTGTTAACTAAACTAGAACTACAGTATGCTAATTATATTGGAAAGGCAGTGCCTGTGTATGCTGCTGTTTGACAGCCATCATTGTATCAGGCTGTAACAGAGGACAGAAAAGAAGATATGTACCAACTCCGGCTGAGTCAAAGGAGGTCTCCTCCCTACCAACCGTCGCCTAGCAACAGCCATTCCATCAGTCTGCAACAGAAAAGGGAAGAAAAGAGATTGGGGGTCTCTCCATTCATGCATAACCAGTGGACTTTTCTGCTTGAGCTTTTCCACTCAGCTAGTTATTAGATGAACTAACAACATGTCTGGGTTTGCTTTCCTCCTCCCTCCCAATCCATTTTTCCTTTTGTGTTATGTCTTTTTATATTATAATCCTGGGGGCAAGTGGCTGGGTTGTTTGTAAACTGTCTGCCATACCGAGAACATCTGGGGAGAGGGGATTAAAAAAAAATCAATAAATAAACAAATGTGTTGTTGGACTTCTAACAAATTCAAGTGCCACGAAGGGAAAGAACAGGAAAATCAGAGCTTTTAAAAAAAAAAACCCACCTCCATTGAATTCAAAAAGACTTCTGAGTAGGCTTGTATTGGACTGGCTTACAGTGTAAATAGATTTAATTGGACTCAAGACCACTCAACAATGTAGTTTAATAGTGGCGCTGTGGTCTAAACCACAGAGCCTAGGGCTTGCCAGTCAGAAGGTCGGCGGTTCGAATCCCCACGATGGGGTGACCTCCTGTTGCTCGGTCCCTGCTCCTGCCAACCTAGCAGTTCGAAAGCACATCAAAGTGCAAGTAGATAAATAGGTACCACTCTGGTGGGAAGGTAAACGGCGTTTCCGTGTGCTGCTCTGGTTCGCCAGAAGCGGCTTAGTCATACTGTCCACATGACCCAGAAGCTGTACGCTGCTTTCCTCAGCCAATAAAGCGAGATGAGCGCCACAACCCCAGAGTTGTCCATGATTGGACATAATGGTCAGGGGTCCCTTTACCTTTACCTAGAACCAGTAAACCATTTTCCCCTGACCACTGATCATGCTGGCTACAGCTGATGCAAACAAGGAGTCCAAATATATCTGGAGAGCCACAGGGTGATGAAATGGCCTATATTACAGGTTTGTATTATCTGATTATCATGATAATTTCAAAGGCTTGCCCAGGGGTGAATTTCTTTTCTTTTCTTTTCTTTTCTTTGGTAGCACTTAGCCCACCTCTTGCTAAGTAGTATAAAAGGATTAATCTGATAGTAAAGTCATTGCTTCCTGCAAAATAGGGTTTGTCAACTCCAGGGACAACCAGCTCTAAAATTATCATGGAAAATGTAGGTTGCTCGATTCACGCACAGGTTTCTGGCTCAATTAATTAATAAATAGTGTTCCTTTTCCTTACTTTGTAATTTCACCGTAAGCATCACAACTCCCCAGTGCTCAGGTGTTCCCCTACACTGTAGCCCAGTTTTTAGGTGCCAAATATAGCACGGAGGTATCAAGGTACCTCTCTGTCCCTTTCCAGCAAAAGGTTCTGAGGCTGCTTAGCCAATCTGTACCAGCAAGGCATTGTTGGAAAGCATTTGGCTAGTGCCGTATTGAATGAAAACCCTTGACTCATATACATTCGGATGATCTTTCATTTAGACAAAAATAAAATAAAATAAAATCCAACAGACTTTGGAACACAGAGTCAGCCAGGCCAGTTGTGAGGCCCAGACCTTGTCAGGCTACTGGTAACAGCAGTGTGTGACCCTTCTCAGGTGAGCAAAGATCATCAGAAGGACGAGCGACGGACCTTAATTTGCTCTTTGTTCCCATTATGATGACTTGAACTAGGTCCGTGATGAACGAGAGGTATAAACCCCTGTTATTGGTGCTGGAGTTGCCGGGTGTGCTGTCGCGGACGTAAAATAACTTTGCACCAAGCTGCTGAAACTCAGCTCCGTTTGGGCACCACACAGGATGGCATATGTTATGCGGGAATGAAAGCTGACAGCTTTGCAAACATGAAATGGTATTTTGAAAACAGGGCAGCTGCTATATGTGCATCACCAAAAAGAGGACAGTGGAGGATACCTATTTCCATATGGTTCACATGCATAGATGCCAATTTAGAAATAGCCACTGCTATTTAAATAGAAATATATCTCACTGCCATAAGGAAGGACTTGACCAGGTGACTTGTGCATTAAATGTGATGTGGATGTGACCTTTATCTTTAAACCTAGACCTAGACTGGGTGTCCTTTTGAGCAGAGGGCTGTTTTGAAATCAGTGGCCATTCAAAATATTTAACTAATAGGGAAAAGTGATACAACTCAAGATTATAACATAACCCTATCTGAGAGGCAGGCTCAGCAGTGTCACATACCAACTGGGAGTGGTAGAGTGAAGAGCTAGGACCCCCAACTGTAAGGGGACCCTGAACCAATGACAGGCAGAGCCAACTCATTCTAGTTTTGCCCCCATCCACTGCCCTTGCGGAGTTCTACACCTGAGACTGAGGAGGAGGCAGAAACTGGCAAGCAATGCTGTCACACCTTGGACCACTTATAAGCAAGGCAGCTGGGAGGCACAGAGGGGCTGTGGGCAGGCCGAGGCCGGTGGAGTAGGGCCTCATTTGTCCTAATGGAGCAGCCTCCACCACTCACAGTTCTGTTGCGCATTTCTATGCAAACACAAGGAGGGGAAAGCCTTGCTGGTTCAGCCACTGCGAAAGGGTGAGGTTGGCCTGGAAACCTAAGTAGGTGCAGAGTAGGATACAGTGGTACCTCAGGTTACATACGCTTCAGGTTACATATGCTTCAGGTTACAGGCTCCGCTAACCCAGAAATAGTATTTCTGGTTAAGAACTTTGCTTCAGGATGAGAACAGAAATCGAGTGGCAGTGGCGTGGCAGCAGCAGGAGGCCCCATTAGCTAAAGTGGTGCTTCAGGTTAAGAACAGTTTCAGGTTAAGAACGGACCTCCGGAACGAATTAAGTTCTTAACCTGAGGTGCCACTGTAGTGAGGGGTTTGTTGGGGAAGGGTGCCTGAGATTGGGATTTTGCAGTCATGTTCTGAGAAAAGGACAGCATCGGAAAATGATTTAAAGGTAGCAATTCAACCTGCCTTTTTTCATGCTCTCACTTTCTCATACCCTTACAGATACAGAAAGGGAGAGGGAGGGAGGGAGGGAGATTATGTGTTTGTGTGTTTTTTCTAGGTTGCTAGAAGAAAGAACTCGGCAACCCATATTTGAATCCTCCTCCTTAAGAAAACTCTCTTTCCTTCTTTCCTTGAATAATTTATTCTTTGTTGCCATGGAAATAGTTTCTTCTTCTCCCAAATTGTACAATTCCAGGCCCCCTAGGTTGATTTCTGTCAGTCCACAGTCATTCTAGATCCTTCCTTCAATGACAGTGGTACTTGATGCTGTTTTTCCAAGTTGTTGGTTTTTGTATTTAAAGAAGACAGGATGGCATATTCTTTCTGTGGCTCCCCACCCCCACTGTCTCCCCACCCCGGCTCCCACTGCTTTACTGATAGCTGCTGGGTATATACAGTAATGGTGAGATGCCTTTCAGGGACCTTACTAAAAGTGCACAATGAAAGAACCAAGCGCTGTGCCAAAATATGCCATCCATTTGCTCAAAAGAAAGTCTTTTTCTGCCTCAGCCTCAGAGCACTTCAGAATTTCTTTTGAATTTCAGTGGGTGTGGGGTTCTGAGTTTACCATTATGAGGTGGCTGAGGACAGAAGTGTCATGGTCTGGGACTGAGGGAAGGTTGAAGACCAGTTACTACATATTTCTGCAGCAGGGTCTCTTTCTCCAGCATCCTAGAGCGGCACATTGAGCATAAAAGGAGAGCTTTTTAACCCCTGTATGTTCCATTAGGAACACTGAAAACACAAAGGTGCTTCAGTTTCAAGAGAATGGTGTGCAAGTTCTGTTATGTACAATGGAATTACACAGAAAAGGCAACTTAAGTCACTCCGGAAGAATACATTGAGCACTCCAAATGATTTCCCAAGTATGTGCACAGAAAACAGTAGATCTAGCTGAAAGGCAACACATGGATATCTGCATTGAGGGTGGCAGTGGATCTGTAATTATTATGGTTATGCAATCTTAGAAGGTTGTATGATTTTAGAAGGGGCATGGCTGTGGGGGGATGTGGCTAGGACTGTCATGAAGCGACCCTGGACTTCTGAATTTTCCGCTACATTACTGGTTGAGGAAGCTGTGTGTGGTTTTTCTTTTTTACCAGTAAATATTATTCTGCAGCCTCCCTAGCTGCCTGCACTTCCTGATCTGAAAAATTCCCATGGGCAGCATTACCTCACAATATGTAACCCTATGATATTAATAAAAGCAAGAGCATCCGGGAAGGCTTATAGAGTGCAGGCCACAGATGAGATGAGATGTGGAACCAATGGAAGGATGCTACAGGCGAACACTCCCTCAGCCACAGTGCAGTAAGCACAATGAAAGCCTGCACTAATAAGAATTCCACTGGCATTTTCTCTCCTTTGATAATTTTCAAGTGCAGTTTCTTATCTTATTAACTGATGGAGAATGGCTAAAAACAAAAACCACTGGAGGAAAATTGGCACAGCACTAGAAAGAGAAGACAAGTAAGACTGTTAAGTTGTGGGTGAACATATCAGACGACACAGCGATTCTTCAAACAGCTCTTGTTTATTCACAGGCCAGAACAGAACTGAACTGAAGGGTTCAGCCAGCCTGCTTATATAGAGCTCCACTACAACGCAACTGTAACACTTTCTGTAACTATCCAATCACTGAACGTCACTTTCAATCCCTTATTTGCATATGTGGACCTGAGTGAAAACTATCTACAGTATCTCCCTGCTGGCCCAGGGTGAGAACTTCAGTACATAACAAAGACGTCATTGTTTAGTTTGTACCAGGGCTTATCAAGACTTACATCTGTTGTTGTTGTTGTTGTTGTTGTTGTTGTTGTCTTGTTAACTAAAAGATTTCCAGGCAACCGATAGAAATACATTATACTGGAGAAAAAATAAAATATCATTTGAAACATTAACATAGTCATACATCATAAAAAAACAGCCTTCCCATACCAGCCATATCTTATGTCAGCACATTCCACACACAAGAGAAAGATTATCAGGAGGTTTGGCTGAACTTTTCAGGAAGTGTTTCTGCAGAAGTACAGAAACACTTCACGAAAAATCTTTAGGTGACTCTAAAAGCAGCCCAGTAAGGAGTAAGCATGCTTAGTGACCAGAGACCACTGTCTGCTACGGTGAAATACATTGTGGGAATCATAGAAAAACTAAACAAAGGAACAAATATTTTAAATGCATGAATGCTTACCTGGTCACAGGTGAGATTGGGGTGGGGGTTGTTGGTTTATCTTATTTTTTATGTTCATGTTCAGTGCAGAGTGTTTGAGGACTGGGACATTCGCAGGGAAACCAAAATGCTTGTTTACAAAGCTATTATACTACCAACCTTACTGTATGCTTGTGAAACCTGGACCACTTATAAATACCAGCTCCAGCTCCTTGAAAGATTCCATCAACAGTGTCTCCGAAAAATTTTACACATCACTTGGAAAGACAGGTGAACTAATGCCACTGTACTGGAAGAAACAAAGATCACCAATGATGAAGCAATGGTTCTTCAACATCAACTTCATTGGACTGGTCATGTTGTTTGGATGCCTGATTATCGTCTTCCAAAGCAACTATTCTGAACTTAAAAATGGAAAGTGTAATTCCAGTGGTCAACAAAAGAGGTTTAAAGGCAAGGTTCAAGGCAAATCTTTCAAAATGTTGTATAAACACCAACAACTGGGAAACACTGGCCTGCAAGCACTCCAATTGAAGAACAGCCTTTACCAAAGGTATCATGGGCTTTGAAGACGCTCAAACTCAGGATGAAAGGGAGAAACATGTTAAGAGGAAGGCATGCTTGGCAAACCTTCACCATGATCAACTCCCACTTGGAAACCTATGTCCCCACTGTGGAAGGACATGTGGATCCAGAATTGGCCTCCACAGTCACTTACAGACCCACTGTTGAAACCGTGTTTATGGAAGACAATCTTACTCAACTAGGAGTGATCACCAAAGACTTTGCTTCTGGTTTCTCCTAGGTCAGGGGTAGGCAACCTAAGGCCCGTGGGCCAGATGCGGCCCAATCGCCTTCTCAATCCAGCCCGCGGACGGTCCTGGTATCAGCGTGTTTCTACATGAGTAGAATGTGTCCTTTTATTTAAAATGCATCTCTGGGTTATTTGTGGGGCCTGCCTGGTGTTTTTACATGAGTAGAGTATGTGATTTCATTTAAAAGGCATCTCTGGGTTATTTGTGGGGCATAGGAATTTGTTCATATATTTTTTTCAAAATATAGTCCGGCCCACTACATAGTCTGAGAGATGGTGGACCGGCCCACAGGTGAAAAAGGTTGCTGACCCCTGTCCTAGGGCTTGTACCATGCAGGTCCAAATATTTGTGAAAACTAATAAAATCACTTATTAAAAAACCATTGAGAAGCAGAACGAAATGGAACGAAGTCCCCAGGGGAGGACATGGCTGGCTGGAATCCTGAACAGGAGCAATTCATAGTGCAGCATTTTGTTGCAGTGTTGTGTACTGAGTTGAATAGGATCCAAATTGCAGCAGTCTGATTGGTCCTAGAACAATAGGATTCAGAATGCAGCAGTCTGATTGGTCCTAGAACAATAGGATCCAGAATGCAGCAGTCTGATTGGTCCGCAGGAGCCACCCAATCCAACTCCAGGTGGAAGTGAATCCGCAACCTGACTGGCCTACAGGAGAATCCCGGAACTAGCCAATCACGTGGGGCCCATTGTGTAAATAATGTATATAAAGCAGACATTTCGGGGGAACTTCCATTCCTCACTACTATGAGCTGAATAAAGAGCATGAAATCCACTCTCGACTCCGAATATATTTCATGCAGGTTCCACTAGTTTTCTAAATATGTAAAGTGCAAGGCCCTAAGTTTAAATATAGCCAGGCTATAGGGACGCAAAGTGGGATGGAGAGAAGTTCCCAGCAAACCACTTTCAAACATGGTTCAGGCTTTGGATTGCCAAAGTGGGCAGGGGGAGCTATTTCCGTATCTGTTTATTGTGCTTTTCAAAGGCAAAGAAAAGAGGCGAAGATAGTAAGCACAGCGTAATAGCTGCATTCATATTATTCTAAAATATAAATAGTAGTGTGGAAAGCATTTCCCAGTATAGGCAGCACTACTTAACTTGCAGTCCTGCCGCAGGGCAGAAGGCTTCCTCCAGTAAATGGGCTGCGTTGCTGAAATGTCGGTCTGCTCCCAGTAGCTCTCTGGCTTTGATTGTTGCTGCTTGATCTCCATCATTAACCACACTTTTTTGTGGCGCTTATGTAATTTACACTTGCAAAAGATCTCTTGCCCTGAAGGGGATAAGGATTTTTTTAATGGAAAAAAATGAATAAACTTTTTATTCCCATTCTAAATTAAGAGAATACTGCCCTGACCTAATTGATTAGTTTAAAAGCTAACTTCCACTTACGTCCAGCAATTTGACTGGGACGAATCCTTAAAGTCTGAAGCTAGGGGAAACCAGTATTGCACATTGGTGATCATTGCTCTTCAGGACTTGTTGAGATTCCTGCATTGCAGGGGGTTGGGCTAGATGACCCCTGGGGTCCCTTCCAACTCTACAATTCTATGGATTGAATTGGCTGGATTGAAACATGGTGCCCTCTGGGTGTAGTTGCACAGAAGCATCTCAGGTATTAACTGGCTTTTGAACAGGAATATTGGCCTAACTCCCTAAACTTAGAAGTTTACCACAAAACAGTAAAGCCAAAGCAATCTGATTGATGGATCTCTTGTCAAAATGAACTGCTGCGTTTCCCATCCACATAAGCCCTTTGTTTTATACAAAAATATAAAGATAAAAGGTGTTTCCATGCGCTCTGGCACTTGTCCTTTTGTGCCAGAAGCGATTTAATCATAGTGACAACATGACCCGGAAAGTTGTCTGTGGACAAATGCCTGAAGTGACAACACTTCTTCAGCCTGAAGTGAGTTGAGCACTGCACCCCATAGTCGCCTTTGACTAGAGAAGAAGAAGAAGAAGAAGAAGAAGAAGAAGAAGAAGAAGAAGAAGAGGAGGAGGAGGAGGAGGAGGAGGAGGAGGAGGAGGAGGAGGAGTTGTTTGGATTTGATATCCCGCCTTTCACTCCCCTTAAGGAGTCTCAAAGCAGCTAACAATCTCCTTTCCCTTCCTCCCCCACAACAAACACTCTGTGAGGTGAGTGGGGCTGAGAGACTTCACAGAAGTGTGACTGGCCCAAGGTCACCCAGCAGCTGCATGTGGGGGAGCGGAGACACGAACCCGGTTCCCCAGATTACGAGACCACCGCTCTTAACCACTACACCATACTGTCCAGGGGTCCTTTAACTTTGCCTATACAAAAATATATTAATACAGTCATACCTCATGTTACTTTGCTTTATTTTACGTTCTTTCAGGCTATGTCCCGCAGTGACCCAGAAGTACCGGAAAGGGTTACCTCCGGGTTTTGCTGCTCGCACATGTGCAGAAGCGCAAAATGACATCATGCGCATGTGCAGAAACGGCGAATCGCAACCCGCGCTTGCGCAGATGCACTGTTGCAGGTTGCACTCTTTTCGTGTTGCAAATGGGCCTCCAGAACGGATGCCGTTCGCAACCAGAGGTACCACTGTACAAGCTAATGTGATTATTAAAATTGGATGAAAGCAAGTGAATCAAGGATTCGTTTCTCTCATTTAAACTATTTTTCTCATTTAAAAAGTTCCCATTCCCACATTTGTTGACTGCTTAATGCAATAAACATGCAATGACATTTAATAAAATTTCCTTAAAACTGCATAACCGCAACATATGATTTATCACAAACAAAACTGAGCAGTGTACAAAAGTAAGAAAAAAATAAAAATTTGGAGTCAGAGTCCAGGATTGAGCAGTTCATCACGGTAGATAGGGAGCAGGCTCTAACGCTTATTCTTTTAAGCATCCATCATTCTCCCCCTCGATGGGTCATTTTGCCCTCAGTCTCTATAGCAACAAATCTTATCAGTCATTGTGGTAGAATGCAGATTCTTCTTATGACCTTTGTTTTCAAACCTGTTACTATGGCACCTTTAAATTACAGCATCTTCACTATTTGCCATTTCTCTTGAGAAACGAGGCAGAGAGAGAGAGAGAGAGAGACTTGGGCTGCATCTGCACTATAGAATTAAAACAGGATCATACCACTTTAAATAGTCCTTTTTTAAAAAAATGCTTTTCAGTTTTATACATTTCACTGATTTTACTATCATTTTATCATTTAAAAACTTGAATTCCTTCCCCCTCTTTCTCAGGTTCCTTAAATTTATTTTTAATATCTTCTACATATCCAAATTAACTTAATTTGTTCGTTTATTCATCTACTTTAAATATATACTCTTACAAAACTGCAGGTTATTACAATAATCCTGCCAATGTTCTTATCTGTTTACAAATTATCTGTAAATATTCAATAAACCATTTCCATTCTTTTATAAAAAGTTTGTTATCTTGCTTTCTTAATCTTCCGGTAAGTTTTGCCATTTCTGCATATTCCATAAGTTTTTGTATCCATTCTTCCTTTGCTGGGACTTCTGCTTCTTTCCATTTTTGGGCGAGTAACATTCTTGCCGCTGTAGTAGTGTGCATGAATAAGTTTCTATACTGTTTTGGTAGTTCTGTCCCTATAATTCCCAAAAGAAAAGCTTCTGGGTTTTTTTACAAACGTTGTTTTAAACATCCTTTTCAATTCATTATATATCATTTCCCAGTTCAAATAGTCATGGCCAGGCACATTAGCTCTAGGGGGCTGAAGGCACCTCAGCCACCTCAATATTTGTTTTAAGGGGACCAGGCCCCCTCAATTTTGTGGCGGCCCTGTGTGCATTGTACACATGACATCACATGCACAATGAGTATCACACAACGAAGGTCCAGCAACCAGCTTCTGCAGCGTTCTCGGCCTCCTCCACCGCACATGTGTTGAGTGCAAGTCATCACACAATTGTGACGTGTGTGATGTCACATGCACCAGCCGCCCCACCCCCCAGTCTTGGGCACAAGATGGCGCCTCTGGTCATGGCTTCTGCCAATGAAGCCTGGGAAATGTGGTTTCTTAAGAGTGCTGAGAGTTGCTTGGAGACACCTGTTTCCCTCAGAGGTGTACAGTTCCCAAAGCGGTTCAACAATCAATCTGTCTTTCTAAGGAACTCTGGGAATTGTAGCTCTGCGAGAGGAATAGTGGTCCCCTAACAACTTTCAGCACTCCTTAACAAGGAGTCGCAGGATTCTTTGATGGAAGCCATGATTGTTAAAAGTGGCATAATGCTGATGTAAATGTTTAGTGCAGATGGGGCCGTAGTCTCTGTGTTACAGTTGTGGGGAACCTCTTTTATCCTTCCAGATATTGAGGGACTTCCATCAGCCCCAGTCAGCTTGGCTAGAGGCCAGGGGTAGTGGGAGTATAACATCTGGAGGGCCACACATTCCCCTCCACTGTTGTATTACGGCTGATTACAATTGCCTTCAGAGGAGTCTGCTTGTAGTGTCTCTGCATGCATCCTTGATTCTCCAGTGGCAATGCAGAATGCAGAAAGTACTTTGAGGCAGTGGCGCTGTCAAGGGAAGACTTAGGGGCAGGCGTCCAGGGCCCCACTCAACAGAGTGACCAAGAAAGCTTACGAATACATCAGGTTTACCACTCATTTCTAAGAAAGTGAAGTAATAAATCTCATAATTCGTAGCACCTTAAAGTCCAGAAGGTGTTTTCTGGGATTTAAGAGTGACTACCCAATCAGACCATTGATCCATCAGTTTTCAGAAGTTTAGAAAATGCTGTAATTAACAGGAGAATAAAAGGGATATTTGGTAGCTTTCAGTGTTTAACATTTTTTGTTTACAGTCTTTTTTTCTAAAATCAAGCTAATGCTCGTTTTCTTCCGCAATTTGGAAAGGTTAATTGCATTGTTGAGCAATATTTTAATGCATTCTAATTTGTCTCATCTGGATTCACTCTCTTAATACTTTTGCATAACTCTGCATTCATTAATGCTGTTAAGGTGAAACCTGTTCCCCCAAATACTAATTTGTGGACACTTTCGACATTTTAATGTTAGACCTCATTCTTATCCAAATGCCAACCTCTTGAGAAATCTTTGTATCAAAGGCCACATTTTTGTGAAAACAAGCCTTAAAAACCCCATTACAGCTTTGAAATGCATTCATAAAGCCCCTCTTCCCTTTCAAGGAAGTTTTCTTTGATGCTAGCTTGTTAAAATATGGAAGGCTTCACACAACCATTTAAAAAGAAACATGTTGTAACTCTGCGCAGTTCAAGACCAGCTCCCAGAGCCATTTTCCGGGTTAGAGAGGTCACTAAACAGAATTTACTTAATTCTAGATGCTATCATGGAAACATTGATGTTCCAGGGATGTATTCATCCCATCAACAGAAATATGGAGAGGACATTCATTATCTATATAAGCACTATGTTTCTCCCCTAAAAATTGGGAGATGAATAAAGGAGACACAGAGGCACAGCAAACAAAGACTATATTATGTTCTGTTGTGTTGCTGCTGTTAATGTGTTTCTGCATATTATGTTAGAAGCCACCTAGAGTACCTGGGGCAACCCAGCCAGGTAGACAGAGCACAGAAGTTATTGTTGTTATCATCATCATCAGACTCACTGGCTAGTGTTGCTCTCCAGGAAGGCACTGTAGTCTATGATGGAGCACAGATGATGTGCAAGCAGAAGGCACCAGGTTCAAATCATAACATCGCTTGTTGAAAGAATCCGGGAGCAGGTGATGGGAAAGACGTCGGGAGAGTTGTTACTAGTCAACAGGGACACTATTGGGACAAATGAGGAAGCTGTTCTACTTGGTATAAGGTAGCTACCTTATGGGCCATCTCTTACCCAACACTGGACGTTGGGTTGGATCCAGAGTTATGCATGTGTAATGAGACTGAAAGAAACTTGCTTGTCCACCCCTTCCTCTCCATGGCAACGCCCTCCCAAAATGCTTCACCAAGCATCACAGGATCCTCTTAGTGGGATAGGCACTGGGGGCTAAAGGGATCCCCAAAATTAGGTGGGAGAACTTTCCACAAGTAGGAGTTCCAGTGATCAAACATGCCTCTGCCGGTGTTGCAAAGATCTCTCCCTTCTCCATTAGCATCCTCGTGCCACAGCTCATCCCATTCAGGGTCCCCCAACACTCGACAGAGCGTTCTGGGGGCCTTGGGATATGTCATTGAATGGGTGGGCTGAGACATCCACTTCTGTTAACCAGGTAACTCACCGTTACTTCCTAATCCAACCCAATGGTCTCTCACTCTCCAGTCATCTCCTCCAACCCCACCGGTTGTGCTGCATATCTAAGATTTCCCAGTGTCCTTCCCCATCCCCCTATCATTGAAGAGCCTCTGGAGAAGCAACTGAGAGCAAATCAGATGCTGAGCTGGCACCACCTCCATCTCCAAGGAGATAGAGACTCCAGTGTCATTACGAACAAACCTTGCAGTTCCAACCTACTCAAAGGAGTGCCTGTTTGCTTCCCTACTCCTGTGTCTCTGTTGCTTCCGATGCATGAGCTAGACCCATCTTGCAGGGGACATGTCGCTTGTTGGATCAACAGCTTAGCTTCTGCTTAACCTCTTATGTACCTGACGTGCTTTGTCACCTTGTCACCTGTGGCTTGTCTGATTTACACATTAAACCCTTCATCAGAAGCCAAGCCCAGAGTTTGAGTTTGGGTTCTTCACTCAGCAGTGAGACCCAGAACAATAAGCGGAGGAAACAATGGAATGAGATTATTGCTGGCCATTCTATTCCCCCTCCCCAACTTTCTCTTCTTCTTAATAGCAGCTAAGATTCCAGAGATCTCTTCAATTAATTTTAAAGCCCATTTTCATTGGAATGCTAATGACATTTGAGAAATCCCACGGGACTCACTGTTTTTTTTGTGATTGACGTTATCACTTGGTTTCTTGTTCTCTTTGTAAGCAGAAAATCCCAAAGCTTTCATGCCAAATGCCTGCTGAAATCCCAGAGACTTACGATGCTATTCTCCCAGGGCATAAAAAAATAGATCGCTCTTTCATTGTTCTATAATCTGATTGACATACCCACAGTGAAAGGATTACTCTTCTTCTCCTTTTTAACCAAAGCAACAATTCCCTATTTCTTTTGTCAAATTCTAAAAATTTCCATTGAATGGCATCACACAAACCTGTAGCAAACATGAAATTATGGTGAAAAGCAGCAATGAACCTTGGAAGCTATTTAGAGCCATGGATGCGGCTGAAATGAATTCCTATGATTGCATTATATTTTCATAAACAGGTGTCTTAACAATTCTGAAACACCTTCATCTCTTTTAATGGACAGCTTGTGGGATAAATATTCAAACACCAGCATTTTTATTTGTGTCAAGTAATGCATGCATATTTCTAACAGCAGTCTGAAATGCCAATTAATGATTATTATTTACTTTATAATGACATTTCCACTCCCCTATGTGCCTTATGGTACAAGTGCAATATGGTTTATCTGAAGCTAGTATTTCAGGGAAGGAAGGTAAGTGGAGCCATTGGTGCCAAGTATATTGTCTGCAATACTTTCCTGCCAAAAACTTGAAACATCCTTGAAATGACATCATCATATCCTGATAAGGCAGAGTTACCTATCCCCCAATCAAATTTCTCTAGGCCTCCCAAACCCCACCAATTTTTCAACTACAGTAAAGAGGAGCAAAATAAAGTATATACAGCACTGGGGTGCCTGAACCTGAGCAGCCTGGAAAAAATGCAGATCATCCCTTCCCAGTCATCACATCAGTCATTTCATGAGGGGGTGGGTGATTATCAGCTAATCTGCATGGATCAGCTAAGGAGAGTTTGGGGGACTGGACGAAAAGGAATGGTGGGAGGAACCAGTTGGGGAATCCCCAAGGGATGAAGGCTCAGAGCCTGGGGTTGGTGATGGGATGAAGATGACTGGTCAGAGGGAGAAGACTGGGAGGAGGGAGTGTTGGACACTGAAGAGGTAACAGGTAATATGTAAAAATAAAAATAAAAAATTCCCTTCCAGTAGCACCTTAAAGACCAACTAAGTTAGTTCTTGGTATGAGCTTTCGTGTGCATGCACACTTCTTCAGATATCTGAAGAAGTGTATCTGAAGAAGTGTATCTGAAGAAGTGTGCATGCACACGAAAGCTCATACCAAGAACTAACTTAGTTGGTCTTTAAGGTGCTACTGGAAGGATATATATACGAAAGCATATATATATATATATATATATATATATATATATATATATATATATATATATTTACTATGGCAGACCAACACGGCTACCTATCTACTACAGGTAATATGTAATATGCTGTTGTGCCCAGTGCTAACACTGGGCCTGAAGACAGCCAATGTAAAACTAAGGAACCCATCAGTTGAATGGAAAACCGGTGAGGGGTGGTGGGGTATTGCTTTGTTTGTTATAATATTATTATTTTTCTGTTTTTACACTGTAAACCACCCTGAGATCCTCAGATGAAGGGCAGTATACAAATTTAACAAATAAAATAAAAGGGATAAATTGTTGTTGTAGTTGTTGTTTAGTCGTTCAGTCGTGTCCGACTCTTTATAACCCCATGGACCAGAGCACGCCAGGCACTCCAGTCTTCCACTGCCTCCCACAGTTTGGTCAAACTCATGCTGGTAGCTTCAAGGACACTGTCCAACCATCTTGTCCTCTGTCGTCCCCTTCTCCTCAATCTTTCCAAAATCAGGGTCTTTTCCAGGGAGTCTTCTCTTCTCATGAGGTGGCCAAAGTACTGGAACCTCAGCTTCAGGATCTGGCCTTCCAGTGAGCACTCAGGGCTGATTTCCTTAAGAATGGAGAGGTTTGATCTTCTTGCAGTCCATGGGACTCTCAAGAGTCTCCTCCAGCACCATAATTCAAAAGCATCAATTCTTCGGCGATCAGCCTTTTTTTATGGTCCAGCTCTCACTTCTATACATCACTACTGGGAAAAACATAGCTTTAACTATACAGGCCTTTGTTGGCAAGGTGATAGAATAAATAATATTTGTGCAGGGATGATGGAAGAAAATAAGGAAAAATCAGTACACAGACAAGTAGGGTGGGAGGATAGGAGGGCATTGCCCCACAGGCACCATATCACACTATGGCTTTGTTTCTGACTATTATCTTGAGGCATTTGCTTTGTGAGACATATCTGTAGAATACAAGTTTGTGATGTGGGATGTATTGATGAGCAGGGGGCATTGGGAAGAAAAAGGGCTTTTTTCTGCAAAGTGCTGCCCCAGGCTGTTGTCTACTCTTTTAAAATGTTACTTCATTCTTATCCACCCCATGCTGAGACTTGGGATGGCAAGCAATGCATTTAAAACACCCATCCAGTGATAAAAACCAATGGCATAAAATATGCATTAAATGAATCCCAATTGGAAAGACCAGCCAGACCTCCGGAAATGCACATGTAACTGAACTGAATGCATAATCTTCCCCTATTATCCTCCCTGCCAACTTTCTCCTCTGCCCTTTTTACACACACACCCTCCCCTGTCTTCAATAGCAGACTGTAACCTCCATGGGGCATGGGCCTATCTCTTTGTTACTTAGCAAAGTGCTATATGCGTTGATGGTGCTGCTATATAAGAATGAATGAAAATAAGAGCGTGGGGCTTGCTCATGCCTGGAATATGGAACGTTTATCTCGCTTTTCAGAACAAGGAAAAAAGAGAGAGAGAGAACCCACACAATTTGATTCTGAATCACAGCCTACACAGGAGCTGCAAACTTGCAGTGTCCTATTTAAACAATAAAGGTGCTTTTTAAAGGTAGTTGCCTTATCTCTGCTGGTACAGATGGCCATGGTAACCTCTTTGTCTGTTCTGTGCTTTAAGTCTTTATTTAGCAGCGATGAAGAGTTACAGATCTGAACTTTGAACCACCTGGAGAGAGTTGGTTTAATGGTTAACAGAATGAGAACATCCTGCCCCTGCTAACATCACATTGCACTGCTGCTGTTTATTTAGCTTTTCATCTCCATCCCCTACCCTTCTGCTACAGTGCCTGCTACAGAGGCAGGCACAGACAGGGAACAGTCACATTTTATCCTCACACCAGCCCTGCAGAGTAGGTTAGGCAAAAAGGCATTATTTCCCTCCCCCAAGGTTACCCAGTGAAGCAGTGGTAACCAGGATGGTGCCCTCCAGTTGGTATTAGAGTACAACTCTTAATCTCAGGGTTATGGGTTCGAGCCCCATATTGGGCAAAATATTCCTGCATTTCAGGGGGTTGGACTAGATGACCCTCAAGGTACAACTCCACAATTCTGTAATTCTAACCCTCATCACTGCCCATGCCGGTTGGAGCTGATCAGAGCTGTAGCCCAAACTTAAATGGCACCTACACTTAAGCAAGTGCATATTGGACTGTAGGAGTGGTCAATTCATCAGGTAGGACGTTTAGCAATTAAAATATTTACATCAAATGAAAAGGGTTCCTAATTCGTTAGGCAGCCGATTTTAAATATATTAATATTAGTACAAGTCTTTATAATAATAAGAAAAACACCTGCAGGTAGCAAACGCCAGGGGTGGGCAGCGTCATGCTCTCCAGATGTTGAGGACTACAACTCCCATCATCCCTGAATAAGTATTAATTATTCTGGCTGGGGTTGATGGGAGTTGTAGTCCACAACACTTGGAGACCACTGCACTAGATCCTGCTGGCAAAGGCCATCTCAGAAAATGCATTCCCTCTGATGTGTTAGAGAAAAACAAGAAACACAAGAAAAAAGAATTCTGAACGAAACAGAGGATGTATGATTTTTGTGGTTCATGCTGTGGCCACAGACAAGATATGTGATTTGACAGTGAGTTTGGGGTAGCCCGGTGCAAAAATCCTGAGAATCCATGTGGATCCATGCTTTGTAACCATGTTTTTGTGCCATTGCGGCCCCCACAAAACAGTGGATGCGTGGTTTTTTTGGTGCAGGCTGTAGCCATGGACATGCTATGTGATCTGATGGAGAACTTGGGATGACCCAATGCAAAAATCCTGAGGATCCATGTGCTTTTACCTCCCCCCTCCCAGGCAGCCTCCATTATCACTAGAGTCCCTTATCTCCACACCCGATCGCTTGCTGATCAGATGCTCAGCGGCTTTGTTTCAACACCCCCTTCCCTCTTTCTAAAATAAATAAATCACGATCTGCTTTTTGCCCCTGGGCAATTCGGCTCCAGGGACCACGCATTCCCTCCATAAGACGCACAGACATTTCCCCTTACTTTTTAGGAGGAAAAAAGTGTGTCTTATGGAGCGAAATATATGGCAAGTGTCTAGCATCACCCTAATGAGTTTGGATTGATTGTAAATAATCCAATCCTTCTTTCTCTTTGAAATCAGCAAACTGTCCTTTGCCAACGAGTTCAGGACACCTGCATTTGGGCTGCATCCTGTCCTAGAGGTCCCTTTGTGGCCCGTGAGGAATTGATTTGTCTGAAGGTCAAGAATCGACGTATGAGAAAGTACAAGGAAAACCATTTCCATGCGCCTGCCAAAGCAAATCAATTGTTTCCTTTCTTCTTAAACTAAGATAGATTTGTTTTTGTGGATCTGCCTCGTCTTTACTGTGGCATTTATCTTGTGAAAGGATACCATTTGTAGCTAAAGTGATGTACTCCACTTTCGGCTACATCTGCAATTACTCTGCTGATGCTGAAGCAGCTTCCGTGTCAGGAAAGGGTGACCCCCAAAACACAGCAACGTTTTTGTTGTTGCTTTTCCTTCCTTTGGCTGTAACGATTTCTGTCAGACACACCTTCAAGCCTGCCTCCTTTAATTACTAGAGACTGGCTGTTAGGTTCAGGGTAATTATGGCTGGGTAGAAAGCATATCATGCAGTCATTTCAGTTCCTGGTCAGTAACCATGGCAATGCCAAGAAATAAAGCACAATTAAGTGATGGTCAGGCCAAGACAGGAGAGAAAGTGCATCCTTTGCTGTTATTTACAAGAGGTTTGAGGTACTTGCTTAACTTAGTGTCTGGAGGCGGTTGGAGGATGGATGGCGGATAACAGATCAAAGTTGAATCCTGACAAGACAGAAGAACTCTTTTGGGGGGACAGGTGGGTGTGGAGGAATGGGGTAACTGTGCCCCTGAAGGACCAGGTGCGCAGCCTGGGTGTCATTTTGGACTCACAGCTGTCCATGGAGGCACAGGTCAATTCTGTGTCCAGGGCAGCTGTCCACCAGCTCCAGCTGGTACGTAAGCTGAGACCATACCTGCCCGCAGACTGTCTCGCCAGAGTGGTGCATGCTCTGGTTATCTCCCGCTTGGACTACTGCAATGCGCTCTACATGGGGCTACCTTTGAAGGTGACCCAGAAACTACAATTAATCCAGAATGTGGCAGCTAGACTGGTGACTGGGAGTGGCCGCTGAGACCATATCACACTGGTCCTGAAAGACCTACATTGGCTCCCAGTACATTTCTGAGCACAATTCAAAGTGCTGGTGCTGACCTTTAAAGCCCTAAATGGCCTCGGCCCAGTATACCTGAAGGAGCATCTCCACCCCCATTGTTCAGCACACTGAGGTCCAGCACCATGGGCCTTCTGGCGATTCCCTCACTGAGAGAAGTGAGGTTACAGGGAACAAGGCAGAGGGCCTTCTCAGTAGTGGCGCCCACCCTGTGGAACGCCCTCCCATCAGATGTCAAGGAAATAAACAACTACATGTGCTGGTCCAGGGGGGAGGTTACCGTGGGGCGAGGTCCAGGACCTGAGTCGAGGGTCGGCAGACAGTCCTCCACGGGCGAAGCGGGGTCCACAGCGAGGAGCCGGGCAAGGACAGGAACTCTGGGGGAACTGGACTGGGTGCTGGCCGAAACAGCTCTTCAACGACATTGCTCCCGCAACCTGGGACCGGGCTGACCGGCCTTTATCTTCTCTGAGGCCAGGGCGGTCCCGGCCCCCAGGAGACCTGCCTCTCCTGGCCTTAAGGCGAGCACTCCTCCTGGGAGAAACCAGTTCCCTCCGCCTCTCTGCCCTGAGCCTCTGCAGTTCAGGAGAGGCTGGAGGGTTACTGGACCCAGGGGGAGACTCACCTGTAGGCACTGAGTCCTCAACCACCTCCGGAGCCAGAGTGGATTCACCTGGTGCGTGCTCCTGAGGATCCAGCACAGGTGCAGGCGCTTCAGAATCAAAGCCCTGCCCCAGTTCAGCCGGCCCTGGAGGTGGGGACTCCTGTGCAGGCTGGGATTCCTCCGGTTCAGCCTCTGAATCAGATTCCCAGGCCATCACACTACCTGACTTTCAGAAGACATCTCAAGGCAGCTCTGTTTAGGGAAGTTTTTGATGTTCGATGTTTTATTGTGTTTTTAATATTCTGTTGGGAGCCGCCCAGAGTGGTTGGGGAAACCCAGCCAGATGGGCAGGGTATAAATAATAAATTATTATTATAAATTATTATTATTGTAAACAACTCACTTCTGGGACAAAATTGACTTTTTGGTATTGGTGATATTTCTTTCGCCTGGCAATTTGCTGGTCACCAACAGACAACAACGCATCAAGGTAGCCAGCCAAAATTTATGCTTGGTGTTGATCCTGATTCTCCCTTTACCCAGGACCAGAGACCCAGGTTGCATCTCCATTACCATGAGGGGGAAAACTGAGGTTCCATACTTGGGCTCTAATGGTAATGGGGGACATACTGTAGGTATAGGCTACTTTAAATCAGTAATGGCTGGTGAGGCACAGGGGGGTGTTGCTTACTTGGGTTCCCAGAACACAGGATGGGAACACACTAACTGAGTAGCAGAGGGACGGGGAGGCTGGTGCAGTGAGCACCAGAAGCATCTGTGACGCTAACATATGAGAGTGCTGGAAGTGAAATAGTTAAACAAGTTACCCAATCAGAACCCAGGGGGTGGAGTCAGAGGGACTATAAAATCAGCTCTTGGAGGGGCGAAAGGAGAGTTTGTTGGGAGTTCGGTGGTTGGTTGGAGTGGGAGTGAATTGGGATAGAGTCTGTGCGTAGGTTGAGTTAGCGTAGCGAAATAAGTTGAGTCAGGAACAGTTAGGATCTAGAAAGACGAGTAAATATCTGAGAGGTGGTTTAGTGAGTGAGAGCAGGTAGCGGAAGTTATAGGTCTGGATAGGCACCCTATGACTGTAATTGACTGATACCGTTTATGAAACCACACACTTGTTAAACTGCAATAAATAAACAGAAGTTTATGTTCCAATTTAAACCTGACTGGACTCAGTATTGTACCAGGTAGGGCCTGGGTGGTGGCAGCGAGAAACAAAGTGGTGGCACAGGGATCAATAGACGGTGAAACGTCCGGGGACCCTGTGTGATCGCCACAGCACCCACAGCACAATGCCAGCCCTGCTGCATCACCCCTCTCCCTCTCAGTTACCAGCAGTGACCTCTGTGTTGGGAAGCAAGGCAAGCAATGCTCACCTGCCCCATTATGCAGCTGCTCCTGCTTTAGCTATCACACAATGGGACTTATGGGACTTTTAGCCAAAGCTTATGGAAACTATCTTGGATGTCAAGGTACAGCTGTAGAACATATGATATAATAACAGTTGAACACCTAACTGGGATAGCTCAGTCAGTAGAGTATGAGACTCTTAGTCTCAGAGCCGTGGGTCTGAGCCCCACATTGGGCAAAAGATTTCTGCATTACAGTAGGTTGGACTAGATGACGCCCTTGGTCCCTTCCAACTCGATGGTTCTGTGATTCTAAGCTTCCCCTGTACAAACCTCAAGAGCAAGGGACTTCACTGTCAGGGTGTGGCTTCCATGATTTGAGTCATGGTCCCTCACTGTGTCCATCAAACCACAGCCCTGTATATTGTTCTGGTCATTGTTGTGAGAAGGAATCTAATCTTGGGTGTCTCAAAACTCGGAAGTTTGCAAAGTTTCTGGCTTCCTTCTTAAGCTTCCTGCATTTGTCCTTTGGTTTCTTTTTACATTTTCAAATGACAATTCCTACTAGAGGAGCAAATGACTGGGGTTATTTCCTCAGCCCTTTCTCAGCTGGAGACTTGTTAAAATTAGAGACCCTTGTGTAAGTTGCTTCCTTTCACGTCTTCGTAGGGCAGCTCAGATGATTCCTAATTGGTTGCCACCATCAGGCTAACTGCTGCCCATCTCTTTGAACTTGTATATGACCATCTCAGGCCTCGGGAGATGTTCCCTTTTCTATCATGTTTCATACGAAAACACTCAGTAGACACTTTTCTACGCACCTCAGATAATGATACTTGTACAGAAGATCTATAAAAACACATAAGCCAAAGGCCCATCTATCTAGTCTAGCATCCTGTTCAAATCATGGCTAACCAGATGTATATGGGAAGCCTACAAGCAGGATATGAGTGCGGAGAGAAATATTGGTGGGTCTCCCCCACCCCCATATTCACCCCCACCTTCCCAGAATTTGCTAAAGTGCCAGCCCTCCTTCCTAGCTAGTGAATGGTACAACAAGAGAGGGGCATTTTGACTCAGCTCTCACCAGAAATTAAGGTTGGCATCCAAATATATTGCTGAATGATTGAGAGCTTGAACAGAAGAGGATTAATGGAGCCAGAAGTGCCGCTCAATAACCCTGACAAAATTGTGAGGTACATCTTTTGTTTGGAAAACGACAGGTGATCTGTTTCCATGGGAGCTAATTGGTACACAATCTTCTTTGAGTCTTCTGAATGGGCAGCAACAGACCTTCCCTCCACCTCACCCCAAGTTAAAAATGATATAATCTAGGTGCCTGTGTCGAAAGAGACAATAAAATCTGCTGTTTTCAAGTAGGATGGAGACAGACCATGAAAAATTCAGAGAGCACCAAATTTTGGGGCTTTGGAAAGTAACAGTAGTTTGGGGACGTTGGCTTCTATTGGAAAATCTTACGTCAGCAATGGCTGTGTGCTAGATTGTACCTCCACTTATGTGCAACCGCTATATTAGTTAAGCTAGGGTTACCAGATGTCCCCGGTTCCCAGGGACAGTCCCCAGATTTGCAAATCTGTCCCTGGACAAATTCCGTCCCTGGAATGTCACCAGATTTGCAGATCTGTCCCCGGGAAACATGGCAGTGGCAGCCTCACCAGCCCAGAGCCAACCTGGTAGCGCAGTTGGCTCTGGCTGGCTTCAAGAGCTGCTCGCTGCTAGCTGCCGCCGCCACTGCCAAATGGGAACAAGGGACATCCAGCGGTACAGATCTCCTGCCCCCTTCTCCCTTGGTTTTGACAGATCAGGGGAGGCTCGGGAGTCACGGGCGGGCGGCCGTTGCGTAAGAGGGACGCAAGGCATGCAGTTTCTCTGCCAGGCAAGGCGCAAAGCCCTTCTTTTGCACCCTGTGAAACATAAATGAGCAGAGTTTTTTAAAACTGGGCAATGGCCGGCCACCCATGACTCCCAAGCCTCCCTCGATCAGTCAGAACAAAGGGGGAAGGGGGCAGGAGATCGGGGGAGGCTCAGGAGTCAAGGGTGGCCGGCCAGTTTTTGTCCAGTTTTTTTAAAACACAGAGCTTCACAGGGTGCGAAAGGGCTTTGCACCTTTATACAATATGCATGTGTGCTTGGGCCTCACCATCCCCACTACTGACTTCCTGTTGCTACTCAGCTTCGAAAGAAAGAAAGAAAGAAAGAAAGAAAGAAAGAAAGAAAGAAAGAAAGAAAGAAAGAAAGAAAGAGTCCCCGGATTCATTGGAAAAAAATCTGGTAACCATAAGTTAAGCTCACATATTACAAAATGCCATAAATCTTCACTGGCACCCCCTAGTTTCAGAAGAAACCTAATCTAAGTAATAACTGTGTCTCTGGAACTTTTCACTGCCTGGATAAATGGGATATGCCACATGGAGACATTGAAGCAAGCTAACTCTGCAAAAGACTTGTAATGGCTAGGATTCAGTCTCTTCCCCCATTTTGTTGACATCCTCTTTACTTCTTCAGTTTTGCCCCCACATTTTCTTGAATGGATTCTCTCTTCCTCTCCCATTAAATAAGCAGAAGCTTTGCTATAGTGCCAGGTCAAGGGAAAGGTCTTAGCCGCTTAGCAGTGGGCAGGTGACTCCCTGAAGACAGTTACCCCACAGGAACCACCCTGGAGTAAACCACTCCTCATCGCTCCCTCCAACATCTAAGGAGCACACCACAGGGTTCCTCGCACATTACTGATAGCAACCACAAAGAAGGCTTCCTGTAATTTGCTGCTCTTTCAATGTCTCCTTCCAAAGATATTCTGCTGAGTGTTTATCAGCATGGTGCATCATGGTAGCATTCAGCAAACAGAAAAACACAACAGTGAGGGGCAGATCAACAAGGAGCTGACGAATGTCTGCATGAAGCTCTTGCTCCAGGCTAGGCCCTCCACAAAAGCCCAGAATGCATCTTCCAAAAAAAAAAAAAAAAAAGCAAAGGTGACCAACAGATGTGGGTCCAAGGTGGTGGGGAATGTTGGCGAGCTCAGCACATTCGAAATCTAATAACTTCATGCAGACAAAACAGGAAGCTGTCTGAGGCAGGCAGAGGGACTGACGTTATAGCAGATACAATAGTCAGTGTCAGCACTTGGCAGCCTTAGGGAGATGCCCACCAGAGGGGTCAACAGAAGAGGAGTCCCACCGGCGGGCACTGTGTCCAGGACCTTCTCAAATCTGGAACCAGCCCCAGTTGAATCTTCTTATGGTTCCCTGCTCTGGTCCTGTCTCTTTTCAATCAAAAGGCATTGTGATTAGTGAAAATACAGCCCGTCATAGTTTCTCAGCCTAACCTACCTCAGGGTTGTTGTGAGGATAAAATTGGACGGGGAACCATGTATGTGAACTTGACCTCCTTGTAGTAAAGGGAGAATAGAAATCCTTTGGGGTCGTTCTTTTGCCTGTGTCATGAAATGCTTTTCTACCCTTCCTTGAGAAAAAAATAATCTCCACAGCTTGTTCTGATGACACAATAGGCTGCTGTGAATCCTGGCCTTGGGGTGATCATCCTTTATACAAAACCAACATTTTGCTGTCCTCTTTTCAGAAACACATTCCCACTTCTTTAAAGAAAATTTAAAAAATCAGAGATGCTTTTTTTTATTCATGCCCCAGTGAAATTGTCACATCCTCCCAAATTAACATCAATTAAATAATATCTCTTTTGTGCTTCCTCTAACCTCCAAGTCATTTGGAATAATATAATAACAACCAAAGTAAATGATAAGTATTTTAAATCTTCTAAGTATGCTTGCTTTTTCCTTTCGTACAACCATTTCCTATCTGAAATTGCCGTGAGGGTGCCTGAAGTGTCACTGCTGAACACATCGAAAGCTTTGTGAGCTCTTTAGAAGGAGACCTTCTTCTTTTCTCATTGTGCATTAAGAATCACATAGCTTCGCTTCAGTTGTATAAAAACCCGGAAGCCATTTTATATAGATCTAAGAAACCATGACCTACTTGTAGCTCTTTCATTGCTCAACACCCTTTTCCCGTTTCAGTGCTTCAACTCAACATTTTTCTCCATTACTTTTTAATTTACTAACGTCCATTCCTAGGAAACAAGGTTCATTAACTCTATCTACTTGAAAGAAAGACAAGTAAAAAGATGAGGTAAAAATAATAAATTTCGGCTGTATCAGCCTCAGCACTGTGTTTACTCTGAACTGAGGAGGCTTCTGTTTTTCCTGAAGTATATGGGGTGATCCATACAAAATGGCAACTACACAGGGGTCCTGGTGGATATTTCCATGAAATAAACTGACACACTTTGCCTTGACCCATTGATCAGGGAGGTTTTGTATGGGAAGCATTCTAGATGGTAAAGGTAAAGGGACCCCTGACCATTAGGTCCAGTCGTGGCCGACTCTGAGGTTGTGGCGCTTATCTCGCTTTATTGGCCGAGGGAGCCGGCGTACAGCTTCTGGGTCATGTGGCCAAGAGCAGTGCACGGAAACACTGTTTACCTTCCCACCGGAGCAGTACCTATTTATTTGCACTTTGATGTGCTTTCGAACTGCTAGGTTGGCAGGAGCAGGGACCGAGCAACGGGAGCTCTCCCCATCGCAGGGATTTAAACCGCCAACCTTCTGATCGGCAAGTCCTAGGCTCTGTGGTTTAACCCACAGCGCCAACTCCTATCAGCCATCAGCCACAGTGAACATGGCCCACAGTGTTCCACAATCAGAGGCTACCACTGAGAAGGCCCTACTTCAAATCCCAGACATCTGGCTTCAATGAGCAATGATATGGCTAAAAGGGTCTCTCCCTGGTGGATCTCAGGGAATGGGCAAAGCAGGACAGCACAGAGGGAGCTGCTTCTTCTTCTTCTTCTTCTTCAGATAATTGGCTCCCAGGCTGTTTATCATCCAGTACCAGAGATCTAGATTATATCAAGCATAGTTTGTGGAGGACTGAGGGGTGGTGAGAAGGGGAGACTCCCTAACCCTTTCCCTGACCATTTTTTCCTATTCAGAACATTTCAGCCTAGTTCTACATCAATAAGCAATCACCTCACAATTAGCTACCCTGGAGATACATCACTTGAATATCTCAAGCTATTAGCACTCCTTTGTCAAGCCCAAGACTACACAAACCCACAATGATGGTCCAGTTCATAGAACTCTGATATGAAACCCGTAACAATTTCCTAAGCTACACATTTGATAAAGGCTCTGACCAATGTAAGAAATAGAAAAAGACACAGACAACATAAAGGAAACACATTACGACAAAGGGCTTTACGTTTCATTAATATGGAGGGCAGATTCATGTGCACGTTGGAAACAGATGTGGAGAAGATCAAGCAATGCATTAAAAATATTGCAAACATAACCACTGGAACATAACCACATAGTATGGATTTCATATGCAATGTGTTTCTTGGCTGAAAGTTGGCCATACAGTGGTACCTTGGGTTAAGAACTTAATTCGTTCTGGAGGTCCATTCTTAACCTGAAACTCTTCTTAACCTGAAGCACTACTTTAGCTAATTGGGCCTCCCGCTGCCGCCATGCCACTGCTGTGCTATTTTTGTTCTCATCCTGAAGCAAAGTTCTTAACTCGAGGTACTACTTCTGAGTTAGCGGAGTCTGTAACCTGAAGCGTCTATAACCTGAAGCGTTTGTAACCTGAGGTACCACTGTATAGCAGGATCTGTTGTTGAGGATCCTTTAGCCTTCTGTTTTAGCCATGACCAACAGAGTTTTTTAAATCTAGGCAAGAACTGTAATTGAGGACACCTTCACAAGAGTGTTCTCACAGCACATCGTTAAACTTTGCAATTCATACAAAATCATAGCTGTCAACATTTCCCTTTTTTTAAGGAAAATTCCCTTATTCCGAATAGGATTCCTCGCAAGAAAAGGGAAAAGTTGACAACTATGTACAGAATGAGGCTATTTGTGGCTTAGAGTCATAATGTCTATGCTTTACCTCCACCGATGAACGCCAGTTGAAGAGAATTACAAGTGAGAAGAGTCCTGTTGTACTCGGGTCCTCCTTATGGGCTTCCCACAGGTGCCTGCTTGACCATTGTGAAAACAAGGTGCTGGACTAGATGGGCCATTGGCCTGATCCAGGAAGCTCTTCTTATGTTCTTAGTGTCCCACAGCCAGGGTGTACGTCCACTAAAAAGGACCTGGCAGCCCTCATCCTCTGCCTTACCGTCAGGGGCTGGACTGAGGAAGAATGGTGGGGTCCGTCCCCCACCTCTTTCTGCACCTTCCTGAGAAGAGGAAGACAGTATAAATTTAAAACAGTGGTTTGCAGAAGGTCATAGTTCAGAGGCTGCAGAGGGGGAAAGCTGGGAAATATTGGGAGTGCAGCAGGAAGAAGAAGCACCGGGGGAAAGACAGCTAACAGTGTCTCTAGAAAGTCTTCCTGACCCTGGACCAAGCGTACCTTGAGAGTAGTAGAACAGAAAGCTCAGAGGCAGAAAGCACAGATCAGCCAGCGCAGGATGACGCAGAATAGGAGAGATGGAGGGGGTGGGACTTTACTCAGAGCAACGCCATTATCTAAGGGACTCTGCATTGCTTCATCTCTCTCTGTGAATATTGAATAAACGACTTGGTAAGAACTCTTCTTGTTTATCTGCTTCTTGGCATTCCACCAAGGGAGGGATAGGATTCCCTGAAGTCTGACACCAGGGAAGGTGGAGTGCCATGCAGACAAACGTCCAGGAAAGATCTTAGACCAGGGATGGAAAACCTCAGGTTTGGCTGAAATGTGTCCTGGAACTCTGATAATGCTTCTGATAATGTCTAAATGGAAGATAGAGAGGGGTTTGTTTGTGTGTATGTATGTAGATACTAGCCAACTAGCCACTCTGTTCACTTTTGCCCCAACCCTGGCAGGTGACCTTTGGAAGGTGACTCAGAAGGTAAGGTGGCCTTCAGGCTGAGAAGAAACTCTTCACTGTTAAGGTTTTCAGCAGCCTAACCATACTTTCTTCTTCTTTGTCCAAGTAGCAGGTAAATGCTTAGCCACCCTTTTCTCTTTAGCGACTGCCTCTTTCATACTCCCCAGAGCAAAAGCTGCTTTGTTCCCTCTCCACGGCAGGACAGAGTTGTCACCTTTCTTTATCACCTACTTTCCTTGTAACAACGACAGGATAAAGAGGACGTCCACAAGGAAATGCCACATCTGTGAGGAACAGCTTGTGTGCATTTAGACAGAAGGTGAAGGATTAGCCACAGCGAAGGTCGGAGATTAAGGATTTGCCGGCAGGAAGACAATTAAATAATATTCATTTTGCCTGGAATGCTAGAAAATCCAAGAAGGATTTGCAGCAGTGCCAAAATGACGAATGCTTCCGTTTATCCCATACGAAGGGAAATGCTTCTGATCTGCTGCCCACCAAGAAGCACATTTCTAGGCAATGTATCAAAACTTTGAATTAATGTGACATTCCTGACGTATTTATAGTTGTTAGCTCCTATCACTCTCACGAAAGGCCCAGTGTTTTGGCGGGGATTACACGGTTATTGTCAATGACACGCTGGATTATTTTGTTCCTAAAATAATGGAGCTGAACTTCATGATATTCTTTACCCCTCCCTTATTCTTACATATTCCCCTCTTCCTTGGAGATTCTGCAAAGCTGGCATTTCAGTGTAGCTAAAGATTCTCTTTCACATAAACCTAGTCCAGGGTTGAGGCAGTCAAGGAGAATGTTGTTTGTGAGGTGTGTGGATTTTCCCGCTCCCTAAAAACAGATCAGCCCTTTCCTGGAGGGATTAGCATTTTCTTGTCAAGAATCCCATTCCCTGGTAGTTACTCCGGTGCTGTAAGAAGCCAAAAGGAAACAGCCTACAACAGCCTTTGATAACCTAGATTACTTTCATTCACACACACACACACACACACACACACAAATTCTTTTTTTAACATCTTTATTGGAAATTCAAAAAGTACATAATTATATGTGCACTAAACATGGTGAGACGTAAATAAAAGAGAGAAAAAGAAGAGAAACAGAACCCATGTAGAAGGGGGAGGGACTCAAAACTATATTTTACAAAGTTGTTATTGTACTTCACCAGATCTTAACCGATTACAGTATTTGTAAGAATGGATTCCATATATCATTGAATTTGTCCATGGCAAGTCTGTGTTTAGATGCAAGTTGTTCGTAAATTGCGAGTTTGCATAAGTCTTCAATCAAATCATAGAAGGGAGCCGTATTTCTATTTTCCCAATTCATCAGTATCAGTCTTTTTGCTCTTGTAAGGGCACGGAGAGTCTACTCATATTGTCCTTTTGTAAGATTCCATGTGCTGGGTATATAATCCAAGAGGATATTTTGCTCTGTAAATGTGAGGTTGTTCTGTACAGTTCTGTTAATAGTTTCAGTTACCTTCTGCCAAAAATCTTTCAATACAGTGGTACCTTGGGTTAAGAACTTAATTCGTTCTGGAGGTCTGTTCTTAACCTGAAGCACCGCTTTAGCTAATGGGGCCTCCTGCTGCCGCCACACTGCCGCCATGCGATTTCTGTTCTCATCCTGAAGCAAAGTTCTTAACCCAAGGTACTATTTCTGGGTTAGCGGAGTCTGTAACCTGAAGCGTCTGTAACCTGAAGTGTCTGTAATCCGAGGTACCACTGTATAGGACAATGAAAAAACATATGTTTTAGAGAAGCATTATCCCTCTTACATCTCCAACAGTTAGATACCTTAGATAGCTCTTTTATAAACAACTGTAATAGGGTCCAGTATATTCTAATTTTGTTGTTGTTGTATGAGCCTCAATTTAAGGTCCAGAGATACCCTTGTTATATCAGTTAAAACAGTTTCCCACTGGATTACTTTCATTTATTAGTTTGCCAATGACAAGTGGTGAAGAAAGTACTAAACTTCCAGGCCCCTCAGTTCTGCTCTATCCTGCCCCCACCCCGGCCACTCTGAAGTAAAACCCAATAGTACTCAAGAGCAAGGTCAGTACAAAGTGGTTTTAAATGATATTATAATGCAGATAGATTTGTTACATTCTGTTCTCCCTTCCTCCCACCACAGAACTCAGGGGAGACTCCCATCCAGGCACTGACCAGATTTAAGCCTGCACCATAAACCCTTAGACCATGTGCTTCGGGGAGCACCTATAGCCTGGGAAGCTCAGTAGTGGAGCCCATGTTCTGCATGCATAAGGTCCCAGCTTCAATCCCTGCAGAGCATCTCCAGGGAAGGCTGGAGGAGACCCCAGTCTGAAGTCCTGGAGAACCAATGCCAGTCAGTGTCGACAATGCTGAGCTAGATGGAACAATGGTCTGACTCAATATAAGATGGCTTCCTACGTCCCAATGGAAAACCAATGGGCAAATATGACTGGACACCCTTAGGAAGAAGGGAGTCAACAGAAAGGAGCAGAGTTACTGTTTAGGTATGTTGTGCTTACTGGTCAGGTGTGAGCAGAGACCTTACATGGGGTACGTCCTCTAAAGGTTTCATGAGAAGCCCATCTATGAGTAGGAGCCACCTCTCACATGCACACTGGAGACAAATATTCACACTCAGAGTCACCATAGATTGCTAAAGCTATTATGTATAAATCACACAGCCAGGTTTCGGCAGCCATTGCCGCCTCCCTTTCACACACATTCCATCCTTTCAGACAGTTGTCAAAGAGCATCCTCAGCCCCTTGGTACTCTTGTCATCCAGGATGCCCAATTTGCCAGCAGTGTTTTGCTGTTGGCTACTCTGCTGCTGCTCAGGAACTTAAAGCTCCAGTCCCCTTCTGTGCTTTTTAGCTGCTGCGCGGCTACATTTCCCCTCCTCTAATTTGAATTCACTGTTCATATGACAATGAAGCCTGGCCACTGTCGACCATGCACTCAGAACTTCCAGACTGGATTACTGCAATGTGCTCTTTGAGGAGCTGCTCTTCAGACTGACCCAGAATGTGGCAGCACAACTGCTCTCTGGGGCAGAATATCTCATACCTTACCTTACCTTACATTCAGACCTATTTTCTAGATCTTCACTGGCTCCCAGTACATTTCCAAGCACAATTCAAAGTGTTGGTGCTGACCTTTAAAGCTCTAAATGGCCCTGGCCCTGTATACCTGAAGGAGCATCTCCACCCCCATAGTTCAGCCTGGACACTGAGGTCCTCCTCTGAGGGTCTTCTGCTGGTTCCCTCACTACGAGAAGCGAAGTTATAGGGAACCAGGCAGAGGGTCTTCTTGGTAGTGGTGCCCTACCTATGGAACGCCCACACAGATATCAAGGAGATATAGAACTATATCTTTAGAAGAAGGCAGCCCTGTATCGGGAAGTTTTTAATGTTTGATGTTTTACTAGGTTTCAGTATATGTTGTGAGCCGCCCGAAGTAGCTGGGGAAACCCAGCCAGATGACTGGGTGCAATTATTATTATTATTATTATTATTATTATTATTATTATTATTATTATAAAAAGAGGTGTGGAACTCACCACAAACACCTCCCTCATTCTCTTAAATGGCAATGGCACCCACCTGGGACTTACCAGAACTGAGTTCCTGTGAGTTCCTGCTGGAAAAAGCCCTGATTATATTACATTATGGAACATGGGAGGCTGCCTTCTACTGAGAGACCATTGGTCCATCTACCTCAGTATTGCCTACACTGACTGGCAGCAGCTCTCCAGAGTTTCATGCAGGGGACGTTTCCAGACCCATGTGGAGATGCGAGAGAATGGGACCTTCTGCATGCATGCTTTACCATTGAGCTATGCCTCTTCCCATATTGCTATGGAAAGTCTTGCACTAACTTCCAGTTTCATAGAATCATAGAGTTGGAAGGTTGGAATTCTAGTCCAACCTGTATATGCAGCTGTCCCATCTGGGGATCGAACATGCAACCTTGGTGTTATCAGCGCCAAACTCTAACCAACTGAGCTATCTTATTTTCATTCAAGGGGGACTATACAGCTTGGGACCAGGATGCCTAAAAGATCTCATCCTTTATATACCCAGTCGGCCACTGCACTCTGCAAGAGAGAGCATGCTGCAGATAGCATCTTATCAGGATGCCCAGATTCTGAAATAGATATACCTGATCCACACCTTGCAGACTTAACGTACAAATCACAACATAGCCATTATATGAGGCTGCAGCCATCAAGTGCTGAGAAGCTGAGAAGGCTAAAAAATCTAGCACTGCTGCTAACAATGAGACCATCAGTATGTTGTCGTGCTTATCGGCTTCACAGCTCATGGCGGATGAGTTCCCCTTGTGATGATGGGTGACCCTGACACAACTTTAGAGCAGCACCTTTTTCCTGGCTTTCTCTGTTCCATTGGGCCTCTGGTTCCCCACAGACACCCTCATCGCTTAATATTTGAAATGTGAAGGGAACACTTTATTATGCTGTCTTATCTAGGGAGCAACAGACATTAAGAATGTGAATAGATGGCTTGCATTCAATTAGCAGAAGGCACTATTTACAAAGGAAGGGCATCTTCTGGTATACCCACCGCAGAGAAAAAACTTATTCGTGCCTGTTTGAGATAAAGACCTGGTATTCCAGCAACTTATCAGAATACATGACAACGAGTTATGCATATGTATGACTGAATAAAGGAGGGAGCGCCGAAGTCACATTGGGAGTAGGGTTCCTTCCTTTGCTGGTGGCACAATCCTATGCATGGCCTACTCAAAAGGAGGCCCAGTGGAATAAAGGGAAACTTGCTCCCAGGTAATTGTATATAGCAGGGATTTCTAATGGGGCTGTAGGACTCCAACTCCCATCAGCCCCAACAGTGAGCCGAGTGATCTGGGATTATGGGAGCCGTGTTATTGGGTTCATCATTCTCAGCCAGCATGCCCAATAGTTGAGGTCCAGCAACATGTGGAGGGCATCATGTTGACTATCTCTGGTGCGCAGGATCACAACCTTAAGCTGCAGTCTCATCTACAGTTCCTTTTTGAGCAATCAACACAGCAGACTTTACTTTCAAGTAAGCATGCCTCAGTCTGGTACTTCCCATCTACCAAGGCTCTGCTGTATTGTGGTGGAGACCACATTCTTTTGACTAGACAGAGAAAGGAGGGACAGACCTGGGCTGCATCTACACAGCTATTTAAAAAAAAAAATGCTCTGGAAAAAAAACCATTCTGAAGCTCACAATGGAAAATATCATAGAGTTCCGATTTCAGCTCTATAGTGCCATCTGGTGTCATGGTGTTATAACACATTTATAACATTTTAGTTTTAATATTGTAGCTGAGTCCCAAAGCTTTTCTGAACTCTTGCAGGAAGTAAGGGACACACACACCCCACAACACACACAGTTCTTTGTGCCCTCATGTTATGTACTAAGCTTGGATCCTAGAACAATGGACAAGTAGGATCCTAGAATGCAACAACTGATTGGCTTGCAGGAAAAGACCAATCAGGCTCCAGGAGGAAGTTAATCAGCCTATTAGGCTGGTAGGATCGTAGAATGCAACAACTGATTGGCCTGCAGGAAAAGACCAATCAGGATCTGGGAGGGAAGCAGAATCAGCCAATCAGACGGAACTCGTTGTGTGAATAATGTATATAAAAGCCTGAGGTTGGGGGGGGGGGCAATTCAATCACTGTTTTACAAGCTGCAATAAAGAGCATGAAACCACTACAGGACTCTGAAGACATGGGTGAAGGAAATGGTCGTTCACTTAATCCACACCAAACAACTGACACTGAATGAATGACCCCCGACCCCGACCCCCCAGTGCTCTATGGTATGCAGAGAACTTGGACAGTTGCCAGACATCAAGTGCAAAATGAAAGATTGCCCCTCCATCTGCTTCTCTCTGAGCCACACCCACAGCCTGGTTTTCCTGTTACAATGGTTTTGGGGTGAGCATCTCTCACTTCATGCCACAAGCCATGCAGGGGATAGCCTGGATGCTCTCGTTGGATATGAAGAGCTCTGTCACAGATGCAAATATTAAGAAGCCTAGTTTGGCATTAAACATACAATTATTAGTAATAAAGATTATAAGGATGTTGCATTTCAGTGCTCTCAGTTCCTACAGCAAGAAGGCATTGTGCCTGCAAGGTGTAGGGTTTAAAGTGGCAGAAGAGGACTTCAAGGACCAGGTTCAAATACCTCCTCCTCAGCCATGAAGCTCATTAGGTTACCTTGGGCCAGTCAACATCTCTCAGCCTAAATAATAATAATAATAATAATAATAATAATAATAATAATAATAATAATAATAATGGCCTGCCCATCTGACTGGGTTGCCCCAGCCACTCTATGCAGCTTCCAGCAGAATTGGGGAGAGAATTGTGTACATTGATGTGAGCTCCTGGGAAGAAAGGCAATATTTTAAAAAGTAGTACAGTGGTACCTCAGGTTACAGGCGCTTCAGGTTACAGATGCTTCAGGTTACAGACTGTGCTAACTCAGAAATAGTACCTTGGTTAAGAACTTTGCTTCAGGATGAGAACAGAAATTGTGCTCCGGCGGCAGCAGGAGGCCCCATTAGCTAAAGTGGTGTCTCAGGTTAAGAACAGTTTCAGGTTAAGAACGGACTTCTGGAACAAATTAAGTTCTTAATCCGAGGTACCACTGTAATAAAATAAATGATTCCTATACCCCATAATATTCACAGTGCCAGGAGTAAATATAATAATAATAATAATAATAATAATAATAATAATAATAATAATAATTTATTTATACCCCGCCCATCTGGCTGGGCCTCCCCAGCCACTCTGGGCGGCTTCCATAGAAACAAAAAATACAGTAAAATATCACACGTTAAAAACTTCCCTGAACAGGGCTGCCTTAAGATGTCTTCTGAATGTCAGGTAGTTGTTTATTGCTTTGACATCTGCTGGAAGGGCGTTCCACAGGGCGGGCGCCACTACCGAGAAGGCCCTCTGCCTGGTTCCCTGTAGCCTCACTTCTCGCAATGAGGGAACCGCCAGAAGGCCCTCGGCGCTGGACCTCAGCGTCCAGGCAGAATGATGGAGGTGGAGACTAACCACGCAAGTGCCTCTTTTCCTCCCTGATCCACCTCACAACATAATTTTTTCCAGTTGTCTTTCTCTGAATCATTTCTCCATTGCACCAAGATATATTGTCCCTGCTCCTGCATCGCAGGGGGTTGGAATAAATGATCCTTGTGGTCCCTCCCAACTCTACAATTCTGTTATTTTATTTTTACTATTATTCCTTTCCATCAGCCTACAGTAACTGATCTGAATAAAAGAAAATGTAACTTCTCCTAATGTGTTTTCTGCATTCAGCTGAGCTTTGAAACCTTCGCTGAAGGTCAACGCAGGAGATATAGATAGACGTTTTTAAGGTAGTAAGTAAATTATTGTTCTTGAGCACGTTGTTCTGAACATTGATGTGATTGACAAAGAGAGAGGGATATTCTGCAGCAAATACTTTTCAGTAATAGCTTATAACTTCGCAGGAGCTATAAATACTGAAACCGAAGAGGAAATGTTTTTTATTAAAAATGTCACAAGCCTGCCATCCTCTGGTACCCAGTGATAGTGCAAGTTATGTACAGAGGTGGTAGCCAAATTTATAAAAGGTGCTGTTGGCAGGAACTGAAATTACACATTTTGAAAGGATAATTACATTTAATACTTGCAGAGCATGACGGTAAGTTTGAGAAAAAGCACCTCAGGTAAAATAAACTAACAACAGTATACTTCACAGAGATTTCTGCTCTGTTTCCTGGTCAATGCTCCATCATAAAATGATTCTGAGTTTTGGACTTATCTATTACTCCCCAATTTTAATCAGCATTTTGACTTACCCTGAGTTCCATGCTTGCTTGAAGGTTGGTTCACACTTCACTTTCTAACATGATAATAATTAGGGCTGTGCAACCACTTTGGACTAATCCCATATTCCAAAATAAATCAGGCCGCTTCAGATAGATTTGGGCCTGGTTTGAAGCAGGTCAAGGGACCTCTGTATAATTCCAAAGCAAATGGACTCAGACTGATCTGGAGCTTTCTAAGAAAGCCAGACAGCCTGTCTCCAAAGTGTTGCAAAACAAGTAAATATCAAATAGGAAAATGTCGTGGGAGGTAGAGGGAGAGAACTTAGCATTACCATGAGCCATCTAGAATTGCCAGAATTAAGCATTCAACTGACTGTATAGTCTTCTAAAAAAATTTAAAGCAAGCTTTAAAAGTGACGATCAAAAAACAATGTCTCCAAGGTGACTAGCTACCATGTCTGCAAATTTCATGCACCTATGTAGAAAATAAAAAAAAAGTTACGTCTGTTTTAGTTTCCCACTGCAAGTCAATGGGAGGGTTTCTGAATTTGGATTTGGGGTATGACTTGGGTCAGATCAAACTGAATTGAGGTCCAATTCAAAATACATAGAGGGAACACTTTAGCAGGGGGGACACCTTGCACTGCCCTATCAATAATCATAGAGATGGTTTCTATCTCATTAAGTTCATGATGAATATTTCTTGTAGATATGACCCTATGTGGTGACAGCTAGTATTTACCACATCAAGGTGAAAGAACTGAGAGCAGAATTTATGGCATTACTTATTTAAAGGGAGTGAGTATATTTTCAGACTTAAGTGCTACAAGCAGTAGTGGATGGTCATCATTGGGAATTGTAGGGCAGAAAGCAGGGAGGAGGAAGCAGACAGGCAATGTCATGCCTTGGATTGGTGGTCAGAGGGGAGCTAGCTAAGGTCAGACCAAGGCTGATGGGACAGAGCCCCCTTCGCCCTACTGGACTATGCTTTGAAGGTTGAGATCCCCTAACACCCATCCTATGCAGTTTGACTTGAAAATAAATCCCACTGAGACCAACAGAGTGGAATCCCCAGTACATGTGCATAGGGTGGCAGGCTTAGCAACTCAAGACCACAGAAAGAAAGAAAGAAAAATACTTAATGGTGTAGACACAACTGGAAAGAGTTCTTAAAATAAACAGTAATGATTTTGTGGGCGTTATGGAATACAGTGGTACCTCAGGTTACATACGCTTCAGGTTACAGACTCCGCTAACCTAGAAATAGTACCTCAGGTTAAGAACTTTGCTTCAGAATGACAACAGAAATTGTGTTCCAGCGGTGCGGCGGCTCCATTAGCTAAAGTGGTGCTTCAGGTTAAGAACAGTTTCAGGTTAAGAACGGACCTCCGGAATGAATTAAGTACTTAACCCGAGGTACCAATGTAGAAGCAAAGCTGTCATGGGTACCCAATGGTCAATGCTCACAACAGCAATGGTATCACTAAGTAGGGGAGGAATATTCCCTGATTTGGTTAAGTGAGGAAAATTCAAAGAGAACTGATTTGTTAGGGAAAGAAGGTAAAAAACGACTAACCACTGCCCTCTTGTCTTTCGTTCTTTCATTCTTCCATTCTTTCACAAGCTAAAAACAATAAACTGGGGTAACCTTAGCAGCCTTTAGCCCTAAATGGGAACATATTCTGAGAGTAAAGGTTTTTCTGTAGCATTAATAGAATCCCAAGATACCGTAGTTAAACTGCTGCTGCTTGGTAACAGAGTGAAGTGTTAGCTCAGGCATGACAGCGCCGTGCTGTCACTCACTTTAAAAGGTTTCTTAACAACTCCGAGACTGGATCTTGAGAGGCATACTGCCAGACTTGGCCAGTCTCTGAGAGCAAGACTCCAGACTTCAGTTCAAAAGAAGATATTAGGGCTTTTGATAGTTAGCAGGAGGTTAAGGGCAGTATGTGCTTAGATATTAATAAATTCTGTTTTATATTAGGGCCAGTTCTCAACATTCTCTCTTCATACTGTGTAGGCTTCACACACTACACTGCAGGCAACCATTTTTATCCCAAGGGATACCAGTTGCAGGCAGGGCCAGAGGTGTAAGTGAGCAGAGCGTGGACCTGAATTTTTCCTTCACACAGTCACGTGTCCCTCTCTGTCCTCCTTCCAGGCAAGCAAGAGAAGCCTGGAGGGTTGCATTTTACTCTGTGCCTGACTCCTGAGGTTCCCCACCCCTGCTGTAGACTATGGTGAGACACAAATGTGATGTTGGCTTATATATGTCACTCCATGGGAGAATATCTTCAGGAGAAGGAAAGGCTAAGGCATAAACCCCAAGCTGATCTGGAGTGGAGTCCTTAAAATGGCTGGCGGGTGCCTTGTACACCTCCTTCCGGCAACTCCTGCAGCCAAGCTGGTATCAAACGCATTGCTCTGCTTTCCTTTGGACCACATCAGGGAGGCAGAGAAGGGGATCTTGTCGTGTGGGCAGCCCAGGACCTCCATACGCACTGCCCAAGCTTGTGCCCCATGGAGGTGCTGCTGGCACAGTGGTTTGACTTCATCCCCAGAGGTGCATTCCCTTGTCTCGTGCTAACACAGACAGTGTGCTGGTCCTGTGGGTTAACTGTGAGGCAAGGTCCGAATCCAGTCCAAGGTCGAGGGTGCAGTACGGAGGCAGTCCGTCAAAGCTGAAGCTGGGTCCAAGGCAGGGAGTCGGGTGAGGTCAGGAGCTCCGGCAGGTCAGGGTGCAGGCAGGAACTGGCTACCAACAATGTTGCTCCCGCAACTTGGGCCTGGGGCTGGCTGGCTTTTATCTGCCCCGAGGCATAGGGCGGCCCCAGTCCACAGGTGCCTCGCCTCTCCTGGCCTGGAGGTGAGCACTCCTCCTGTGGGAACTTAGTTCCTTCCGCCTCTCTTCCCTGAGCCTCTGCAGTTCAGGAGAGGCTGGAGGGTTACCGGACCCAGAGGCAACCTCAGCTTCATCTGACGGGGCTGAGAGTGGAGCACCTGCAGGCAATGGGTCCTCCATCACCTCAGCAGCCAGTGCAGACTCAGCTGGTGCCTGCACCTGAGGATCCAGCACAGGTGAGGACCCTTCAGGCTCAAGCTCCAGCCCCGGCCCAGCTGGTTCTGGAGGCGGGGAATCCTGTGCAGGCTGGGATTCCTCAGGTTCAGCCTCCGAGTCCGAATCCCAGGCCATCACAGGTAGAAAGTTGCTTGCGATGGAGGGATACCCTGAACAAACACAATGTCTGCCACCTAAAATAGATGAATAGATTGCAGAGGCAGTGTAGATGCGCACATGGGCTCTATGTGGTGGGGATACATTTTTATGTATTTATTTTGTGAAACTTATAGGCCACTTGATTGTAGGGGGGGGGAACCCCACAAAAACTTGTTTAGTGTTTCCTATGAAAGCCACCAGGTTGTTGTTTTTTCCTATGCTTCTATTTTGTGCGTTCTGGGGTCAGTGATAAAAGCTTAAATAAAAAAAACAAAAAAACTTGCACCACTGCTTCAAGACTCTGCCCTGCCACATGGCTCCTCAAAGTGATCTCATGACTCCCAGTAATGCACTGAATTCATCAGATTCTGGCAGGGAGCTCTTTCCGAAGCACTTAGAACTCAGCAGAGTTGTACATCAGCATAAATCCTCTCCATTGTGTTCCAAAGTGGAAACCGCAGCAGCCAAGCTGAGCCATGCCTTGGCAAAAAGGCTGGTGGTATATTGAAAAAAAGAGGGAGGCACTGCCAGTTCTTCTGGTTCCTTGCTTTCTGTTTTCTTCTCCTTATATCTAGATGGTGAGAGTTGTTGGAGGTTGTCTTGTGTACTGATTTACCGTATTTTTCGCTCTATAAGATGCACCAGACCACAAGACGCACCTAGTTTTTGGAGGAGGAAAACAAGGGGGGGGAAATTCTGAATCGCAGAAGCCAGAACAGCAAGAGGGATTGCTGCGCAGTGAAAGCAGCAATCCCTCTTGCTATTCTGGCTTCTGTGATAGCTGTACAGCCTGCATTCGCTCCATAAGACGCACACACATTTCCCCTTAATTTTTAAGAGGGAAAAAGTGAGTCTTATAGAGCAAAAAATACGGTATATTGATTCATGGATTAAAGTGTACTCAGTCTCTCCTTTTTGGGGTGAATGCCCTGGCCCTAATATTTTACATCTTCCTTCCATATCAGCAAGTTTTGCAGGCTACGTTCTTATGATCGTAAGACAGAAAGTTCACCTGAAAGATCACAAGCCCCAATATAGATCTGGTAGATCACCTAGATCAGTGGATCGCACGCTGTGTTGTGACATGCATTATTCGTAGGGGCATTCCTGGGAGGGGGGAAATGGCTACCCCCTGGGAATGATGTTAAGTTGTGTGGAATGCCATCCTTTATGAGATCTGTCTTCAATATATATCTAAGGAAAATATATCTTGGATAAAGATTCTGACGAAAGTGTCAGGGGCTGGGCAGAGAAGGAGTGTTGGAAACTGCCTCCCCATCCTGACCCTTCCAGGGAGGAGGAAGAGGAAGACAGTATAGATTTACAACAGGGGTTTGCAGGAGGTCACAGCTCAGAGGCAGATGAGGGGGAAAGTCCTGAAATAATAGGAGAGGAGGAGCAGGCAGAGGTGGAGCAGCAGCTGGCTGACACGTTATCACTAGAAAGCATTCCAGACCCACCATCTCCCAGAACATGGTGAGCCTTAAAAGTAGGAGAGCAAAGAGCTCAAAGACAGAGGGCTCTTAGTGGCACCCATAGAGGAGGAGCTGATGATGATGGCAAATGAGGAAGTGGGAGAGAAGGGGGTTGAAGATTCACTCAGGACAACACCATTATCCAAGAGGCTGGGTTCCATAGCCTCTCTCTGTAAAGTTTGAAATAAAAAAAGGACTGTAAGAAACTTTTCCTTGTCTTTATACTTTCCTGGGCAACCAGCCGGGAGCCGCTGACAGCATCCTAACTGAAAGACATCTGGGATGTAATGCAGACTGCACCACTTGTTTGTAGTTAGCTCAGAGTGATGTAATGGAGGGGGAGGTATCATTCTCTTCCATTAGGCTTGGCATAGCCAAGGCATACCACTAACAAATTCCATTTCAGGTGCACGATCTGGCTCCGAAAGTAAATGTTTGTGGCCCCTGAAGTCCCTGCTGGTTTTAGCAATGGCAGCAAAAAAAAGTCAGAGGGGGAACGAAACCACCATGGTGGTGCTGAAATGGACAGAACCCAGCGCCCTGATGGGATGCAAAACATCAGACTGATCACCTGATGATCAGAGAAGGGGTGACAGACTCCCCCCACCAGCTGAACTGCTTGGATCAACTGAAAAGAGGGGGGGCTGCCGTCCTCTTTGTGTGCAGTAGTATGGGGTACTTAAACCTACCACAGACATGCACACACACACAAACACACACACATACAAACATACACATACCACCCGAAGGTTTTTCAAGGGCAAATGCAGCTCCCAGGGTGACCCACTCATAGGAACCAACTCCTAGGGGCCGAGGTCACTTCAGCCCCCCCAATAAAATATTTGAGAGGGCTGCCCCCCCCCGGACATTGCTATTCAAATGGTGTGTCTGTGTGCTGCATCTTGTGATCAGTTATGGAGGGTGGGGCTTACCTGCCCCCTCCCCAATATTTTATTCAAGTTGGCACTACTGGACCCACCTGTTTCAAGATCTCAGTTTGTGCTGTCACAGCAAACAGATATCCATATGCACCATGCATTTAGAGCATTTTCTTTTCCCTCAAAGAATCATGAGAAATGTTTCTTTCCCCCTGAGAATTATAGCTGTGTGAGGGGAAGACTCCAGTTCCCAGAATTCCGGGGTGGGGGTGGGAGGGAAATGTGCTTTAAATGTATGATGTGTGTGGGCAGCCTAAATCTGCCCCACTCCCCAAGGCTGAGTGTGGGTGGGCAGAAGAGAGGACAAGGGTAGTGGGTTCTCTACGCCTCATTTTCCTCCTGAGCATTACTCACTGTAACAAACAAGAGTGCTATTCTTAGAGAAGTCAATTAGCTGTCACTGACAATGCCATGCTGAGTGTTGTCTCTACACATTTCCCCACCCCTGCCATGAGTTCTGTTCTTTCGTCCCCAGAGTATAAAACAGATCTAAAAACCAAGCCTTGAAATCATGTTTACACCCGCTTCAAATCCTGAGATGCTGACAAATCTAATTGACTGCTCCCCGGCCCCCACCCCACCCCCCGAAATGGCAACTGAGCTTTCAAATCAAGCGGCGAAGTCAGTTGCAAAGGATAACAAAATGCCAGAGTAATTTTTCTAGACAGCCATCCTTCGCTCCCAATTCACTGCTTATTTTTAAAGGCCTCTCTCCTACCCCACTGAAGTCAGCCTTTCAAAAACAGACCTGGGGGCTAGTCCCATGTGGAATAGGCAGGGGATATGTCATAGACAAGCACAGATGAAATCAGAAGATGGGAGAGGTGGAGGTTAACATGATGAAGAAAATGAATGCAAATACATTATTCTCTGGGTGAATTTCCGGCACCCAGCCATTGCTGTTCTGTTGTAAGATGCCTGTGGAATAGCAACTCTGCTTCCAGACTTGTGGAACCCCAATAGTCAGGTGAGCAGTCCCCTTTCCCCCAAGCCCTCAAAGGGTAGGAGTCAGAAAGGCAGGATCTATTTACCGTATTTACAACAACTAACTATGGTGAAAACACCATTTCCAATAGGTTATGTATGTATCCATGGTCAGTGGACTAGGGGGACTAGGCTAGTCCCCTAAATGTTCCTGGTCAATTAGAGTATTAAAGTATTAAAGCCTGGTGCCTCTGTCCCAAGCCCGGGAATCTTCTGCAATGCTCATGCATGCGACATCACCCCCCCCCCAATTGTCCTTGCAAGCTGACGCTTCTGACCATAACTTTTTATGAAAAATTTCACCGCACACCATTGTGGCGCTGTGGTCTAAACCACTGAGCCTCTTGGGCTTGCCGATCAGAAGGTCGGCGATTCGCATCTCTGTGATGGGATGAGCTCCTGTTGCTCTGTCCCAGTTGCTGCCAACCTAGCAGTTCGAAAGCACACCAGTGCAAGTACATAAATAGGTACCACTGCGGTGGAAGGTAAACAGTGTTTCCGTGCGCTCTGGTTTCCATCACGGTGTTCTGTTGCACCAGAAGAGGTTTAGTCATGCTGGCCACAAGACCCAGAAAGCTCTCTGCGGACGAACACCGGCTCCCTCAGCCTGAAAGCGAGATGAGCGCCACAACCCCATAGTCGCCATTGAATAGACTTAACCATCCTGGGGTCCTTTACCTTTACCTTTTTATATGTTTGTGAAAGATGTTTTCATTGACCAGACTGCCTTACTGAAACTTGCGGCACTGTTTTACACCTTGTTAGAATTCCTCATTATGTGATTCCTGAGCAGCAGCCAAATAACTGAATACTTTGGTTGCAGATTGTCTGCAGCTGTTAACCATAATTCCCAGGCTGATTGTGAGTCTTGTGTCTGGAATCCCAACATTATTTTGCAATGTTATATATTAAAAACTAGCAGAGAAAGATACAAGTATTAATTGGCCTGCTTCCTTTTGTAGTTCTCCCTTCTTAGTCTTTGTGCAGGAGTCAGCTATTAGCAAACACCTGGTATCTCAGAAGCATGCCTTCTCAGATCAAACCACCAAGCCAGGAGACAAATAAGACATTGTTGCATCATTAATGTGAGCAGATATGAAGCTTGGTCTCCTACCATTTGAAAAGCTGAATGTTTATTGGTACAAAGTGCCACAGTAATTTATTGCCTGTTTCCTCTGCCCTAGTTCTTTCTTCTCGACATGCCTCGTGTCTTCCATCTCATTGGTTTGCTTATAAAACTGCCTGAGAACATTGTTCCCTGTGCTTCTCACAGCAGAAAATGATGAAATGCAATTAAAAACATAATATCATCAAATAACACATCATCACCATCACATTTACATCCCTGCTTCCTCCCAAAGGAGTCCCGGGCAGCAAACAGCAAGTGATAAAACAATAAGAACATATTTAAAAACAATTCCAGTGCAGATGTAGATTTGGGAACCACTTTCCAGCTGGGAAAAAAAAACTTGCAGGATTAAGAAGAATAAAAGCAGATAATAAGCAGTTCAGAATACGTCCTTTTTATATATATATAAAAAAGAGTTTTTTAAAAGGCCTGGGAGAATTAAAAAGCCTTCCCCTGGTGCTTCAATGACAATAAAGATTGTGCCAGCTAAGCTCTTGGTAGATTCCACAAACAGGGTACCAACACCGAGCGAAACCCTTTTCATATTCTAGGACATGCTGAAGCAAATGCTGTCTTAATTTTTGCAAAAAATGTAACAACCACACACAAAAACGGTACAATATTATCAGGTTTTCCTGTGGGGAAATTGTCTCCAAAATATTCAGAGATCTTTCTTTCTTTCTTTCTTTCTTTCTTTCTTTCTTTCTTTCCTATATGAGGTGGCCAAGGGTTTTCCCTCCCTTACTTTGAAAATAAGGGTTACAGTGGTGCCAGGCCCACTGTAGAGAAAAGCGTTGCAAGAAGGAGGCTGCATAAGGTAAGACAAACCATTTTATGCCATATACCACCATACATGCAAGGATCCTGCCTCCCCCATGCCTTTGTTCAGACCCAGAGACCTCCCCCCTAAATAAATTCACACTTGACTCAAATTTTAGTTTTGGGGGTTTTTTGGCAGAATTTAGGCCACAACTTTACTGATTACAGAAGGTGAGCGGTTGCATAGGCTCTGGTTCAACTAGCTCCCTGCACCCTCGCAGGCAGCGCTGACCCAGCAAAGGTTCCAGCATAGGTCAGCCAAGGATGAACACCTGGGTAGGCGAAAAGCTGGGAACAGACTATGTTCACCACCCAGATGCCCCCCTGGACTCAGGCACGGGCACAACCCCCTCTCAGGAGTTGACCAAACCAGTTGAGTCCCTGGATTCCTTTAACGGAATACCCTTCACACAGGGATGGCAAGACCACTCTCCCATCCCTATCACCTGAACCAGTGCCTATCCACAACCTTACAAGTTGTGACGATTTGCTACGGGGCAGGCGAAGCCCAAATGGCAACAGCCAATCAGCCAAGTGAGGAAATTCCTGCCGTGCCCCTGTCCCAACAACAGACGACACACGACGGCATAGCAAGGTCAATCGCACAATGCCCTAAAAATAGGGAGAGGTGGAAGGGTGTTCTGAATGCACAAGCCAAAAGAGGAAGCTCAGGGTCACGTGCATGGGTATATATAGGTCCCTCGATCCATTTAGACTGCACCCCATTGGCCAGATTGAACCCAACATCGAGGTATCTACCAATCGGGTGTTGTGGCTAACCAATCAAACCCTCCCACAACACAGGAGGTCAGTCTCCAGGTCTCACTGCAACATGTGCCCTCTTTTAGGGAGGGGAGGACACAATCTGCCACGTTTATGCCCTTGTGCCTGCATGTGGAATGAGGAGTAGATCTTGGTCTTTGCCTCAAGCAAACATTTCATCTGCAACAAGGGAGCTGTTGCTATCAATTACATATCTGAGCTGGGGGGTGTGAGCTACCCCTGATACTGGAATTGGCGGCTGCTGTCCCAAACTCACGGACCGCAGTCCTTCTGAACCCATGAGTTGAATTCATTTCCTACGGGACAACAGAAGCTAATTTCAGAAATTTGTTTACCCTATAAGAGAGTAGGACAGACTGGGTAAAATGGCTAAAAATTATACTCCAAAACTGGAATTCAAACATATACATAAGGGAATGTGAACATAGGTCTGTTTTTCCGTTAAAATGAGCAAGAGTTTTATATAAGACCCGCTCCCTATCTGCCTGTACACATAGAAATTACTACACTGGGGTGATAGGCTTTTAAAGACATTGTTTTGAATAACCCGTTGGAACAAAATTGAAATTTTAGTTTTCTCCCACTAAATAAGTCTGCACTGGAGCTCATGTGAGACATAGGAAGAAATCAAGCCACTGACCTTATTCCACTTCCTGATTTCTAAAAGCTGAGCGCTTTAAGATTTGGTTGAGCAAAATTAAATTACGCTCACTAGGGTGGTTATATTTAGCACGTCATTTAAATAGTTTGCAGCTTAAGCTGCCGCTTACAACTTCAGAACATCTGTGTTGTTGTTTTATTTTTTTTAAAAAAAGCTACGTACAGCCAGCTAAATAGGGAGCCACAGTTTTGCCAGCTTAACATGCTATCAAAATAGCACAGCTCTTTTGGAAGAGACACGTGACACAGAACCCATGGCTAACTTTTGGATACAAGAGTATATTGTTTTGCACACATTCCCTCTGTTTGAAGGCTGTTTATGGCAGCCTGTGACAAGTGCCGTTTCGTTTCCATTTCAAAAATTATGTTAGAAAGCTAAATAGGGCAGGGTTTTCTCAGCTTAGATAAAATAAAATTTAGGGCTGTAAACCTAACCTCACTTGCCTGGGAGTAATCCCCACTGCATTCAACAGGCCTTACTTCTGAGCAGACATATATTTAGGGTTGCTCTGAAAGGCTAAACTACTGCTCTTAGGTACAGAGGTAGATTCAGGGCAATGTGACCGGTTCTGCCACACTGGGCACTGATCCTAGGGAGTGCCACAACTACAATATAACAAATTGAGCCAAGTGGAAGCTGGGAGGCGGGAGAGCTCTGAATTTTGGCATCACACAGGGTGCTGCTGAAATTTGAAAGGCCAAAATCCACCCCTTCCAGACATGCCTTCCTTGAATTTTTGTTTTTAGGAGAATTGCCTCTTTGCGGGAGGGTGTTGCCTCTCTTTTTGTCTACAGTGGTACCTCGGGTTACAGACTCCGCTAACCCAGAAATACAGTAGTACCTCAGGTTAAGAACTTTGCCTTAGGATGAGAACAGAAATCGCGTGGTGGCAGCGCGGCGGCAGCGGGAGGCCCCATTAACTAAAGTGGTACCTCAGGTTAAGAACAGTTTCAGGTTAAGAACGGACCTACAGAACAAATTAAGTTCTTAACCCAAGGTACCATTGTATTTGTTTTGCAGTATGTGTTGTCTGTTGTTGGAATGGGGGGGGGGGCTTTAAGCATTACAGACCCTCCAAGTGTCCCTACTTTCCAGGAACATCCCTGATTTAGAGAAGGTGTCCCAGTTTCTGATTTGATCCTAGAATGTCCCACTGTTCCTTAGGATGTCCCTATTTTCATTGAGGAAATGTTGGAGGGTATGGAGTTATCCATTCCCCGAACCGTCTGAAGGCAATCCTGCATAGGGAAGTTTTTAAATGTTTATTATTTCTCTGTATATGTTGGAAGTGGCTGGGGCAACCCAGTAAGATGTGAGGGTTATAAATAGTAAAATCATCATTATGGAATGGGACGTCCTGATTTTCATCTGAGAAATGTGGGAGGGTATGGCACTACCCGTTTTTCTTCTGTGAAATGCCCATGGCAGTCTCTTTGATTTCCACATGTGTGCTCACCCTGTGCTATAGACATTCTCTTTTGAAAAGAAGTAAAAGACTGCATTGTAGGGTTGCATGCCTGTATATGCTGTTGTGGGAGTAAGGCCCACTGAATTCAGTAGGATACTTCAGAGAAAATATGCTTCAGATTTTTAACAACACAATTGAGGTGGGCATGATCGATGTTGTACATTGTGAGTGATGTTGGGAGAGCAAATAAGGAATACTCCCCGCATAAACACACATGCTAGAACTCAGACCTATTCCAGTACAGCTGAACGAGGGTAGATGCAAAGAGTCAAAAGGAAGTGGCAACTTATGATCACAATATGTGGTGATAGATGCTAGTTCAGAAGGCATTTTTGAAGGCAAGGAATGTGGAGCTTTTAGTGCACATGAGCCAATGACAAGTCCAACAGTCCCGATACAGACAGGGCATGTACCCTGTCATGGAATCAATAGTAAAGCGTGGCTGTCCACTGTTGGAAGCAGAGAACTGGAGTAAATGAACTCTTAACTCTGATACAGCAGAACCAATTCTTAATTCCTGTGAAAGCAACTAATTTGTGTACAAAGGAAGTGTGAATAAAGTTCTAACAGTGATCACAAGCGGTGTTTCCCCTCTCTGATGTCAGGAGAGGATATCAAACACTTTTAATCTTTAAAGACTTTCAACATAACGAAGAACTTGAAGGCAATTTCATTGCATCCCTTGATTATCCAGTGATGACTTTCACGTGTCAAAGAATCATTACAGATCAAGCATTTTAGACAGAGGTTGTTATGTGTCACTGGCATCACCTCAAAAAACAGAAAAACGTTTTGATCTGAAGCTGAATGACACAGATGCATCTGTTACTCATCTCTTAGGATCAAGGATATGGAGGAACTGCGGCTCTCTAAATGTTGCCAGACTACAAATCCCATCACCCCTGGCCATTCAGCCATGCTGCCTGGGGCTGATGGGAGTTTGAGTTCAATAACATCTGGAGGGCCACTGGCTCCCCAGTCCAGTCTTAAATACAGGGATGCTTAAGCAGGTTATAGAGATTCACTACAAAAAAAATTCTGCTGGGTCAAAGTGAAAACTTGATTGTGTATATGTGTTTATTAACAGGAGCTTCCTAATGAGTCCCAAAGGTAGAGGCTTTTTAGCCTAAGAAGCCCTGATTACTTTCAGCAATTGGCATAGTTTACAAAGTAAACTTTCAAAGGAGGGCTCTCGCATCCAATCATTTATTTATATGCCACTTGGTGCCAAAATAAACTTCTAAGTGGTATAAAAACCAGCTATGCAAACATTAAAATCTAAACATCAATGATAATAAAAAAATACACAAGAAAACAAATCCCATTAAAACAATACAACTATTAAAGCAGGAGACTCAGGCCGAGAGCTCAAGGAAGTACTTGTGTAAACAGATGCACCTTCAAAAGCCAGCAGAATGCCAATACAGACCAGGAGTCTCATCTTTCAGCAGGAAGTGCATCCCATAATACCAGAGCTACACGGAATAGCATGCTCCTGAGGTGTAGCTGTTGTTCTCTGAGCTGAGCGAACATCTGTGCAGTCACGGAACAGCGTTTTGGAAACTAGAGCTAGGAGGGGCCTTCATCCAAGTCATTGCATGGCTCAAGGTTGGCTCCAAGGATCTCTATCTGGTTATTTGTACACAAGACCAAATCAAAAGGTAAGCCAGCAACAAGGAAGTAGGATGGGTTGCCTGTTGACTACACAAATGGCCCTTTGGAACAACAAAAACCAACAGATAAGCAACCTGCCTTTCTTCTTTGTAATCTTTGCTCAGACACGCATATGGGAGATTAGCAAAATGACCAATTTGGAGGTGGGTACAGGCAAGTTTTCCTCTCATTTGGCACAAGCTGCATGGGAGGAACCCATAGCGCCATTGTACAAATCAAGCAACGGCACCCCTTTAAAGAGTGTTTGCAATGTCTGGTTTTAGTCACTGGTAGCTCAGTTGTGCGTTCGAGCTCCACATTGGGCAAGATTCCTGCATTTCAGGGGGCTCTACAGAGCCAGCGTGGTGTAGTGGTTAAGAGCGGTAGTCTCGTAATCTGGGAAAACCGGGTTCGCGTCTCCGCTCCTCCACATGCAGCTGCTGGGTGACCTTGGGCCAGTCACACTTCTTTGAAGTCTCTCAGCCCCACTCACCTCACAGAGTGTTTGTTGTGGGGGAGGAAGGGAAAGGAGAATGTTAGCCGCTTTGAGACTCCTTAAAGGGAGTGAAAGGCGGGATATCAAATCCAAACTCCTCTTCTTCTTCTATGATTCTCCGAAAGAAATGATACCCAGGATGTGAAGGCTCAAAGGAGACCTATGAATTCTTAAATGAACTTGGAGGACTGATCTGAACAAGGTTCAACCCACACAAAAAAACTTCCAGGAAGGTCAACCAATGCAATGAAGAGATTATATTGACAGTACCTCCATCATGACTACCCGACACCAATATTGTGGCAGGATACGCATAGCGGACATGCAATTCCTAATAATATACACCTGAAAGCAAACTGTTTGACCACTTGCTACACAAATCATTGAAAGTGTGTGCACATATACATATGTTAAGTGTGAGCGAAAGATTTAGATGAATCCTGAATCAAGAACTGAAATGGGGCCGCCTAAGAGAGATTCAGGGCTTGTCCAGGTCAGTTTCCTGAAGGAATTGCATGTCGGCTTAATCCCCTCTAGCAATGTTGTGGGAATAGAAAGATTAAACCCATAAAATATCTGAACTGGCAGCGTTCTAGGAACCACCAAGGGCACTGTGGCATTTTGATGCATTCCCCAATCTCCTGTGCCAGGTGGTCGTCGTCAAAATCAGATGAGGCCAGAAAGTGCCAGTGTCCTTGAAGGCTACTACAAGAGCACCATTGGACAGGGGCATCAGTACAGAGGCAGGGGTATCGACTCAAAAAAATTTCAGGCCCAAATCCAGAGAGAGCCACACATGGCCTAGTCTTGACGTTCTTTGCTCAAGGAAGCTCAAACAGTGTGGGTGGAAACTGATGATATGAACCTGTGGGGTGCAGGAAAACACCAGTCATATCTGTCAGGCACAGAAAACCTTCTCCACACATCAAACATAGCATCTGCAGAAATTTCCCATTAAAAAAAAAGATAATAGTGAAGGAATTTTTTTCCCAAAAATAATGAAAGGAAATGCTTTGTGTCTCATTTTGCCTGTATCCTTTTGGTTGGTTGGTTTAAATATGAAGTTTTTTTTAAAAATGGAGATGAAAACAGATTAAAGCCAAGGTGAAAAAGTCTTTCAAGGATTACGAGAAATATTCTGAAGCTCTAAAGGAAGTTTCCTATCATGCTATACAGGCGGTGATGGAAAAGAAAATGAGAAGGCCTTGAGCCACATATAGATCCAGAGTTTTCATAGAGCTCCCCTTCTCAGGGGCAGAGGCTGCAGGCACTTCTGAGCTTTTGAAGTTTCTGAAATGCTGCTCTCCAAGGCATATGACTGCACAGAGATCACACAGAACAGCGTGAGAGAGAAACAGTCGCTAAAACTTTCTACATTCAGAAGCCCTTCTGAGAGGGTAACATCGTATTTTTCGCTCTATAAGACGCACCAGACCACAAGACGCACCTAGTTTTTGGAGGAGGAAAACAAGAAAAAAAATATTCTGAATCTCAGAAGCCAGAACAGCAAGAGGGATCGCTGCGCAGTGAAAGCAGCAATCCCTCTTGCTGTTCTGGCTTCTGGGATAGCTGCGCAGCCTGCTTTCGCTCCATAAGACGCACACACATTTCCCCTTAGTTTTTAGGAGGGAAAAAGTCTTATAGAGCAAAAAATACAGTAATTGCCCCGGGCAACACTGGTAAATGGTACTAAATTTCAAGTTCTGTGATTATTAGGGCCTTTTCATTCAAGGCATTTGACAAAAGTCAGTGAAAATAAAACCCAAGGATGAGAGCAAATGCAGCGTGTCCACACACGACACAACCATACTGGGCCATTGACCACGCCATCTATCTTGTTGTTTGAACTGCATATAAACACTTCATAACTCTCTCTCCTCACTGCACCCCCAGCTAAGCAAATAGGTTGGCTGCTAGCCTTGCAGGAGGGTGGGATGATGGAGCTATCATCCCAGCCAACAGTAGCAACCAATTCTTACTGACCCCAAGAAAGCTGCTTCAGGCATTCAAGTACAACTCCTCTTGTATGTCTGTCTAGCGCCTGTGTGGTGATAGGAACTCATTTGTGAAGTTATCCACAAAGCTAATTTTTGTATTCCCGATTAATTCCCCAAATCAAGGACAGGATATTAACTCATAAGTGGAAGATTACGGAAAAAAGATCGGTATAGCTACCCAATTTACAGAGTAGTGAGAGTCGAAATTGAGTGTGGTTTGAAAGGAAAGGTTTATAGGCAGCAATTCAGCAATTCCCTCTGTGCCTGAAAGATTTTGTGGCCGTCCTTTAGGTGAGCTATGCAAAATAGATCAATAGAGCAGAGGCACATCAGGTATTCAGAGTCTTGCTGGCTGTCTTCAGACTGAAAGATCAAGAGCAGCCTCCCATGCAAGTTTTCTCAGCTCAGTCTTTCACCCTCTGCTTCTCATTTTCTAAATTCACCACTGTCAGTATAGCTCTGGATATTAACAATGCAAAATTCAAACAGCTCAGAAACGTCATGCCACAGATCTCCTTTATACAGGAAAATAAAATGTTGGGCTGGGAGTAGCCATGTAAAATTTCTGGGGAAACAATAAAGCTTCAGAAAAATGGGGGGTGCAAACTTTTTTCCACAGTCTTTACATATCAAAAGTCAATTTATTTACTTCATAAAATTTCATTAGCCACTCAATTGCAAAAAAAGAAAATTCTCAGAGTGGTTTGTTACTTCAGGAAAATGCATTATGTATACCTCGGTTCAACACAGAATTATCATATCTAAAAGTAGTTCAGACAGTAACTGCAAATTGCCTTTATTTTTAAAGTTGTTGTCACAAATTGAGCTACAAGTTGTTGAACTACTGTATAAGGAGCCTAGCAACTTTTTGGTTTTGCTGGTTTATGACAAAAACAAAAACAGGAACCAGCAACATTATGGTAAAACAAATTATTATTTTTACTGGAAAGTATGTCTCCTCTTGTTTTCCATACACCTTGCTTTCCTACCTTAAATATTTCATTCATCATTCTAAAAGAAAATATTTCATAATCCATTTTTTTTATTTTTCAGGAAAAAACAAAAAGGCTTCAAGCAAAAAACAGGGGAAGAGGGTTCCTGTAATTTTTCTAGCCTTTGCACATCATGTTGCAAGGTACAGTAAATCTGAATCAGCTGCTTAAAATGAGATATGGAAACAAGTAACATTGCTGTCCTCAGAAGTATTTCAGTTTTACAGGAAACAGCAAGAATGAACTTCATAATCTTCAGGTACTTATCATAATCAATCAGATCCCTTTAGAACTGGACAGTCTGAAGATCCATGCTACAAACAAAACAGCTGTCTATTGCACACTATACTGTTTAAAAAACATCTGACGATATTTTTAGCCTGCAATGTCTGCACTGAAAACATCTGCAAAGGCTTGATCTTAGGAGATGCTTTGTGCTCCAACGACAAAAGTCACGTTCGGTGCATCATATGTAAAACACATTCACAATTTTAGAACTGACACAGACCAGGCCCCTGCTTTATGTGTGACGATACAGGTTGGTGCCAGTTGTTCTGTCAAGCCCCTAGGTATTTTCCACAAGGCTTATTTGGCTCTAGGACAGGAGTGGGGAATTTCTCCCTCACTGTCACATGGGACGAGGGGGGGCACATACATGTACTGAGAACACACCCATTCTCTCACTCAACTGCACCGACGCCCCTACCCCAACACACACGCCAGGTCTTGATGAGATTATAAGACTTGGCATGAAAGAGATGTTAAAATATTCCAAGAAAGCAACTGGCTTGATGCAAAAAGGTTTATAACATTCCAGAAATTCCAGACATCACACAATTTTTTTCTTAACGTGCATGGAAAGTATTTGGATAACACGCAGAATTTCGATGCGGCCATTAAAACAGAGCAGGATGCAAAAAACACAAGAGTAACATTGAAGTAAAATAAATTAAAGAAACAGAAGTAAAGAATGGGTCATCTGAAAAAAAAATCACAAAAAACAATCATTTTGATGAGAAGGCTAGGTTAAAATAGTGGTATTCATGCCACGTTTTTGCCTCTATTTTAAGCAGCCTTGCTTATGGACTTCTGATAGGCATATGGTTGGCCACAAAATAACAGGATGCTCGACTAGAAAGACCTTCCTGTGTTCTAAGTCTATATAAGATCCTCCATGTACATACAAAGGGAGCCAATGCCTATAGCTTAACCCAGTGTTCCCCAACCTTGGGCCTCCAGCTGTTTTTGGACTACAACTCCCATCATCCCTCGCTAGCAAGACCAGTGGTCAAGGATGATGGGAATTGTAGTCCAAAAACAGCTGGAGGCCCAAGGTTGGGGAACACTGGCTTAACCGACATTGAGCAGGAACAGACAAGAGGCCTCCTACCAGTGATGGCTGCCTTGCTTCAAAGTAACAGTTCAGTACATAGGTGGCTCTATCAAATGAGCCAAGCCACACGCTACAGTAGAAGACTTAAAGCTCACATCTACACAAGCAGAATAAAGAGTGAATTTATTGTATAAAATGATTGGCAAGATACAAAAAGAAAAGAAAAAACTTTTATGCATATTTTCTATTAACTTGTACACAAGTTATCACGCCAAAAGCAGAAACTTTAAGGAGATTATTGTTTTAAAATGTTTACACAGTGAAGTTAATTTGGTTGCAAAACACAATGGAACTAAAAGCACTTGAGAATGCAGCTTTGCAAAGTCTTCTTTATTGTTGTCATCAAAGGAGTCCACAAAATACATGTATTGGTAAAGTCTTAAGTGGGATGACATCCAGGTTACTTTGCTTACTGGAGTTACTTTTCAAATAAAAACCCTTGGTAACAAAGGGATCAGCAATCTTTCACTGTCAAACAGTGCCCTTAAATAGTAACCAAACTGTCAGTTTTCAAAAGGGACAAACTAATGCAGGTGTAGGAGAAGAATGCTAAATCCCGCCCCCAAACAAAACAGTTGCTTGCAAGTAGTTCCAGCAATGTCAATGGATTCAAGAAAGGAAATGTTGCTAAGACGTATGACCACCATTTCAAGGTGAATGGGGACATATTGGAACTGTGCAATTACTGTACCCCCCAAAAAAGTATGGTATATCCTCAATAGCAAACTATTCCGGACTAACTATAACCCTGAAAGCAATTTGCCACAACCAAACACAAAAGCTAATGGACATATGGTTTTAGACTGTGGCCCTTGTTTTCTACAGATGGTAGTTTACACATAACTGGCAAAAAAACAACAACCCAAAACTGATTGCATCCAGGTGACACACATACAAAAAAGAAAGGGAGGGGCAATAAGTTAACACAAAATTGTAACAGCCCAAATTGTACTTTATTGTTGACAAGAAACTAATTAAGACAAAAAAATAAGGTTATTTGAGTTCAAAGTAGTTTTGTGCTGGTTCCAACTTCTATGAAGCATTTTTGAGAGTATACAAATATGCATCTGTAAAGAATTATGGAACTGACACACACAAGATTATTTCAGTCTGTTCAAACCCACGAAGAAGAGACTTGGCGATCCTTCTGTGGAGAGTCCATCACATCATATGAAATATATTCTTTTAAAAACATTTACGGATTCCTGAGCCTTGAAAGACATTTCTGCCCTTTTCTAGTCATTTTTTTTTTAAGATGGAAAACCTGTTTTTCCTAATTTTTGCAAATGTTTCACACATGCAAGAAGAAGAAGGGGCACATGCAATCTTCACAGCATTTCACTGGTACAAGTACCAATGTACTGCACAAAACATACCAGAAGAGTATCATTTGATGACCAGAGGAAAGTATTAGGGAGGAACTGTGTTGATTTTTAAAGCTTTTATTAAAGAAAAACCAAAAGGTCTTCCCCATAAAATAAAGGCCACGTTATTTGTTAGTACCATAGTATTTTCAGAGAGATTTAGTTCCTCCTGCTTTGCAAGTCTTATGGTGCTCAGTACAAAGCGAAGCCGATTTACACCCCCCAAACTCTAGCTAGCTAGAAATGCGTTTGTAATGGAAGAGCCCTTTTCGTCACTAACGAGGATGATAAAACCAGGTCAAAGACTTGTATTTCACCTACAAGTTCTCCCTCAGACTGCTATTGGCCACAATCATATTAAGTTCTTTGTAGTTTCTCTTTTACTTTGCATATTACACAGTGTAACTCAAAACGTTATATAAGAGCACTTCAGTCCCACAATGTAGGATTTAAACTTACGTGAAAAATTATGAATGGCTCCACAATATTTCAGTGGCTTACAAAAATACATTCAACCAAATATTTATATAATGTGTTCTCCCCCTGGCCCCACAAGAAATTAAAAAAAAGCAAGGTAAGGGAGCCAAATAGTTCCCAAATAGCAAAAATGCTCCCGCACTTTCCTTTTTAGCAGGTCCCCAAAAGAACTGTGGAGAAACCCTGTAACCTGTCGCAGACAGGAAATGACTGGATACTGGGAGGGAGAGAGCTGTCCTTTTCAGAAAGTACTAGAGTTTTGCCTTCCCAGCCCTAAGAAGAACCTTCCCTTTGCTGGATTGCCCTCTTGCTCGTGAGAGAAGAACATACTGCTTTCTGGAAATACTTTGAAAGCTAAGCACATTCAAGAGTACTGTACACGGAGTTGCATACTTTACACTCATTCGCCAGCATTGAAGATCTACTGTATATTATTAGTCAGCCTTATAAATAACGCTAAGCAGAAAAGAAAAAAATATTTGTTTCAAGGGTATTTTTTCTCCGTTTGAAAAAGGAAACACAAAACAAACCTAAAGTGCAGACTACAGGCCATGACACGTGTAATAATGACAAAAGGTGCAGCCAGACTTACATCTATATTTACAGTCACTTAGCCACCTTACAAAAAGCCGCCCATTTTGCAAGTTAAAAACCACCAAGGTTGTTTGAGATATAATGCATCCTCCACTGTTCGGGATTTAAGTCTTTTTGAGATGTCTAGGCAATATGTTAGGTTGTCCAGATTCACAAAGAAAGTTAATATAATACTTCAGGAGGAGGGGGGCGGGACTCATACAATGTTGATTCCTCCTCCAGAAAATGCAAGCGTCCTCTTGCTGCAAAAGGATGAATTGCTGTTGCTTGGTAGACTGCTTTTAACAAGTGATGTCTTCATTTCCATTTCACATGCGACTATGGCTGCATTCAATTCCACTTGAGCCCGGTGGACAACATAAAACATGAGGCCTATACTTATTACAATCTGTGAATGAAACAGAAGGGATAGTGCTTTTAAAAAATATTTTCAACAGCAGTAACAAGCACAAGGAAAAGATTCAAAGTGTGAGAGAAAGGTGAACTTTTAAATAGGCTTTATAGGTCACGCTAGCAGCAGCTGCGTTAAAAAGAATGTCACGTTCACATATGTGCAATGCAGAGAAAGTGGAGGGAAGGAGTTTTTCTCCTCCTCTCATATCATATGACCCGAGGCTATTCAATGAAGCTAAATGCAGAGAGAGTCAGGACAGACAAAATAAAGTACCGTATTTTTCGCTCTATAACACGCACCCGACCATAACACGCACGTAGCTTTTTGAGGAAAATCCGTAGGCATGCCACCCGTAGGCATTCCCTCCATAACACGCACAGACATTTCCCCTTACTTTCTAGGAGGAAAAAAGTGAGTGTTATGGTGCAAAAAATACGGTACTTCTTCACGCAACATACAGTGGAACCTCTACTCATGACCACAATCAGTTCTGGAGGCCCGTCCTTATGGCAAAACTGGTTGTTGGAAGAGGCGCCGTTGTGTGCATGAGCGAACGGCAATCGCTGCTCCTGCGCATGCGCAAATGGCAGCAAACCCTCCAGTTACTTCCAGGTTTGCCGCAGTCGCAACTTGGAACGTCCGCAAGTGGAGGCGGTTGTAAGTAGAGGTTCTACTGTATACTCAAACTACAAAACTCGCCCCCACAAGACAGTGTGATGGGCCACCAACTTGGATGGCTTTCAAAGAGAACTGAACTACAGTATAATATAAATAAAAGGCGCCTTACAATCCAAGCCAATGTTAACCATGCAGATTACCTGGGAGTGAATACCATTTAACACAGTAGGACTTACTTTTCATTAAACACATACCGCAATGAGACAAAAGGCTATAAAAATGAATTTTTTGAGTAAGGGCTAAAAAATGGCTTACCTGTAAACTAAAAATGAAGTAGCCACTAACACTTTGTTCTGCAATGACATCCTCCATAGTGCGCAAGGTGGTGCCCAGATAGGAGTTTAAGAGTTGAGTTGGAAGCAATCCAATGGAAGAAGCCATCAGATAGTTTGGTAATGAAAGATCCGTTATCTAAATAAAAAAGAAGGCATAAAATGTAACCTGAAAAAAGGAATTCTTTTGATTAGTTACATTTTCTAAATCTCCCAAAGACACCATCACCAGCCCCAAGGCTAACAGGAACCACTTATTTCAATATACCTAAAAGTACAACCATAGTGTTCATATTTGAACATAAAGTAATTAAAATTTATTTTGAAGTACAAAATCCATGCTAACATCTATGAAGCTACAGAAGTCTATTGGGAAAATATTTTTACATATTTTAATTGGCTTAAGGATTTCAAAAATTCTTTATGAATGCTAAAAGTTAAAGTTAAAATAATATTACAATCGTTTTGGATTACTAGAGGCATAACTTATTTCAGGAAAAGGTCCAAATCAGGAAGTAAATAAGTAGCTACATGGAAAGTTCCACCGAATACATTTATGAAAAAACACCTATTAGTTCTTCCAGTTAAATCTCTCTTTTCCAACTTTTTTGTATAGCTTTTGACTATACAGTTCAAGTAGGATATGCCATTTACTACAATTCCTGCAACGGCAAAACTCTGCAGTTCATACCAGATTCCTTTGGTTTTCTTTTTAAGGGTGTTTCATCAGATCTAGATTCGGAAATAAATTGGCAACTTTTTCTCAAAACATTGTAGTGTTCTTAAGAAGTCATTCATGACTATATTTCTGCATCACAGTCCAGAGTGATGCTCCTGTTCTATATTTCATTTGAACCTCTTTCTGCAGACATCACACTGCTTGCCCCAAATTTTTGTACAACAAAAACGCAAGTTTTACAATAAAGTACGCAAGATAAGGATTATGGAAAATAACCATAATCTTTTATAATTTTGAATTATTGTGATATACAGTCATACCTCGGGTTGATGTTGCTTCAGGTTGAGCGCTTTCGGGTTGCGCTCTGCGATGACCCGGAAGTAACGGAACGCATTACTTTCGGGTTTCGTCACTCGCGCAGACGGTCAAAATGATGTCACGCGTATGCGCGGAAGCGGCGAATCACGACCCACGAAAGCGCAGACGCGGGTTGCGTTTACTTCAGGATGCAAACGGGGCTCCAGAACAGATCCCGTTCGTATCCAGAGGTACCACTGTAATGACAGAGGGTGCTCCACTAGTATTGAGGAGACATAAGGATTAAAAAAGGTGGGAAGGGATCATGTATATTGCCTTGAACCCCTTAGTGAAATAGTGGATAAACAACAAAGAACTTTCAAACAGAACTGGAGATTATGACAGGTTTTTGCTATTTTTGTCAGCATCCGGCTGTCTTGAGACAATGGAGTGCACCTCCAGAGGTGAAGTCAAACCCTGCATTAGCAGCACTGAAGTAACCTCTTTGGGGCACAAGCCTGGGCACTGTGTATGGAGGTGCTGGGCTTCCCCCCTCTCAGCCTGGCTGATGTGGTCCAAAGGAAAGCAGAACAATGTGTTTAATACCAGCTTGGCTGCAGGAGTTGCCAGAAGGGGGCATACAAGACGCCATCCAACCGCTTTAGGGACCCCACTCCAGATTTCTGCAGGGTTTATTCATTAGCTTTTTCTTCTCCCAAAGATATCCTGCAAGCAACTGTTATCCTTCCCAGGTTGACAAGCCCCATATGTCCCTCATTTCCCTACAGCATGTGCAGAAATTGCCTTCTTGACTGTTGGACCCACTATTGGTCTCATCTGCCAGAGCCTGTCGTTGCATGCAGAAGTCCCTAACTCACCAAGGGTTTGAGACCCATCAGCAACCCTCACCTGGTTTAGCCAGCCAGTTGAAGCCATTCCCAGGGTGTGGCTCCTTTGATATATAGCCAAGTATTTATAAATTCAGTATGACAAACACATTATATTTTAAAATATGAATGTATTTATAAGTTACCTTTGGTAATACATTCCAAGTAGGAGCTTGCCCACAGGAAGACAAAGAAACATTCAAAGAAACTCATACTAGAGGCCTGTGACGACACATACTGCCAACAGTGTTGAGGTTCTGAAAGTAATCTAGTATGTCATATTTAATAGCCCAACTGCTGGTAGGCTTTTCCCACATATTTAGAAATAGAGTTTATAATTTGTAGTTTAATTCTATTTGTTTGAAGGGACGCGGGTGGTGCTGTGGTCTAAACCACAGAGCCTAGGGCTTGCTGATCAGAAGGTTGGCGGTTCGAATTCCCACAACGGGGTGAGCTCCCATTGTTCAGTCCCAGCTCCTGCCCACCTTGCCAGTTCAAAAGCACGTCAAAGTGCAAGTAGATAAATAGGTACTACTCCGGCAGGAAGGTAAACAGCGTTTCCGTGAGCTGCTCTAGTTTGCCAGAAGTGGCTTAGTCATGCTGGCCACATGACCCGGAATCTGTCTGCAGACAAACGCCAGCTCCCTCGGCCTATAGAGCCCAGAGTCGTCCGTGACTGGACCTAACAGTCAGGGGTACCTTTACCTTTTCTATTTGTTTTATAGACTTGTCAGCCACCTAACAACAGTGTTTTCCAAGGGAACATAAAATATCTGATAAAACCACTTATACATACAAATATTATTTGAATAGTAGAACAATTCAACAACGAGTAGAAACAATAAAAAATACACTGCTCTATTTCTACCAATCATTCCACACAGGGACTGAAAAAGAGGGCCACAAGGAACTACCTAATCTATCTCTACAACTCCCATGATCCCTAGCTAGCAGGACCAGTGGTCAGGGATGATGGGAATTGTAGTCTCAAAACATCTGGAGGGCCAAGTTTGAGGAAGCCTGCTTTAAAAGGTCAACACTAGCAATTTAAATTGTTCCTAGAAGCCAATAGGTAGCCAGTAAAGCTGATGAAGAATTGGCCTGTTTATCACTTGTCAACATCAGGGGTGCTGCATTCTCCAACAGCTGAAGCTTCAGGGAAACTTGATGCAGCTGACAAACCGGACCCTCTACTGGCCCACCCACAGGCAACTTTGACAGGTGAGCAAGGCCACCCACCACTCAATCATCTGTCATCATATGACATCAGGTGATTCAAATTTAAACCCTGGATGCAAAAGAAGAATCAGGAATGTACTCTAAATGCCCTCCGAATTCTTCTTTTCCACTTGAATCTAGCACCAATTTTTAAAGTGCCAAACTGAAGCAGTCACTGGAATGAAAGAATCAGAAGTGCACCTATAGTGCGCTCCCAATTTTCCTTTTGGAATTAGGCACAGAGACACCACCACTACAGCACCTGATGACATATGAATGTCAGGTGATGGAACAGTTGGACATGGTAGGTTTTTTTCAAATCCACTTCACAGGCCTATTTAGGTGCGGGGGCCTGAAGTACAACATGGCTGGTCTAAAACATGCTCCTAAGTCAAGCAATACGAAGACCCAAACAGCTTCTAAAGTTTTAACGAAAACAGTCCTTCCCAGCATACACTTTAAGGCACGTTAAAATGATATTCTATTCATTTTAGCATTATGTACCATTACATTATGTAGCATTAGAATGATGATTAGGGGGGAAAAATTCACAACATAGCCTGTAGCCACTATTTTAGAATAGTGTTGGTATTTTAACAATATCTCTTCAAAATGAAGCTGTGACATGAGTAATCAAATACATTTTAGCACTCCAGTAAGGTGATCAGCTGAAACACTTGAGTAGTGAACAAATTACTTCACAATTTTAGGCAATTTATTACAGTACTTCTAAATCCAATAAAGTATTTGCACTAGTAGCATGAATTCAACTTAGGCAGAAGTTTTACAGCAAATTTTATTGACAGGTATGTGAATAAACTTACCAGCGTTATATATCCAAAAGGCACTTTCTGATAACTTTTGTAATTCTGTTGAAATCTGGGACATTACGAAAGCTTACACATGGGAGACCTACTTTATTGCCAGGAGGATGCAACTAGTACTTTCTCTGCCTTTTAAATATTAAATTAGAAACCAGATATACTAAGTAGGGCACTCATTAAATTTGACCGTACTCTGAAACAATCACAAGGATTAGATGAACACCTCTCGACAGTAAACTTGTTCAGCCTGTAATGTACCCAGGCTACTGGTAAGATGTTATCTGCACAGATCATGATCTTTGCTTCTTCTTTCATCCTAAAATGGCTCAGGACTAATTATTATACAGTAGGAAAGAGGCATGTCTAGTGAACTCATTAGCAAGATGAAGTTAAATCCAATCTAAAGTCACCATACGTTTTTCAAATATAGAAAATAAACACTGTTTTATGCTTAAATAAAATTAGGGCACCCATATTTGATAAAACCATTTGCATATTTATTTTTACATCAGAACCTTTTTTTAAAAAAACTGTAATGTAGGGTGAAAGAGAGAAACCTGGAAGAACTCAATTTAGAAGATTGTTTTAAAAATCTTTATAGGCATTTTAACCAGGGTTTACATGGCGGGAGGAGGGATACGAATGGGTCAGCAGACTCCACCCCTGGCCCATAAAATCATAGGCACCCAAATCCTTACAGAAAGTTTGGGTAAAAGGTTACAGCTCAGTGGCAGAGCACATGCTTTATATTCAGCAATCCCCAGCACCTCCAAGTAAGGCTGGGATAGACTCCTGTCCTGGAAAGCTGCTGCCAGTCAGTGTTGAAGCAACAGTCCGACTCGACAGAAGACAGATGTTCAAACAAACTTGTGTGCAATGGGAGCAGAGTCTGTCACTGAGATGCCACTCCAACCTCAAGCTACCTGGAAGACCCCCATTCCCCCATATGAACCTGCCCAGGCTCTTAGCTCTGGACATGGGAGAGGGCCTTCTTGGTGACTGCTCCAAGGTCTCAGAACTCCCTTCCTAGACAAGGTAGACAGGCTCTCTCCTTGCTATCCTTCCGCCGGAAGGTGAAGATGTTTCTATTCCAACAGGCTTTTATTGTTGCCTGTGTTTTTAATGGATCTATCTTAAATTATTTTAATTACTGTCTTTTCTGTTTTTAGCTTTTTCTATTTTATCTGTGCAAAGCCGCCTTGAGTCCCAGACACATGTGTACACACACTTACTAGCAAATAAAAGAACCCCAAAGGACACAGCAAGCAATGCCCTTAACACCATGTGCAATTTAGACCTCAGAGGGATCCAGATTTTCATCTCAACACCTTTGGGGGGGGGGGAATGCAGAACATCTAAGTTTGGAGACCACACACCATAGTGATCCACTAAGAAACAAACTACAAATTCTGGACAGTTGAAGGAAGTTATTGGTTGAGAGACAAAGAGCTAATCAGATATTTATTCTTTTTTATTTATTTCTCACACTGCTTTGCAAGTAGAGCAGACTGGTCTTAATTTAGTTATCTATTTTGATGTAAGTTACCAAGAAAAAGAAAAAAGACCGATTAGAAAAATTAACTTCTATTAAGTTCCTCATTTTGAAATTCATACCCTTCCTAAATATATGTGTACTAACGGGTTACTTTAACAATTAAAACATGGTTTTTCTCTATCTTTATGTAATCTAGGAGCATAATTCAAAACCTTTATCACCACAGATTTATGAAACATAATTATGTCTTTTTGGCTTTTGCTGTAGACATACAAGAATATTAAGCAAGACCACTTACTTGAAGGCTAAGGCTGTAGTCCTTTGATCAGTTATAAGGAAGTAAGTCCCACTGAACAAAGTGAGGCTTACTTCTACCTAACTGTGACTAAGATCAGACGGTAGCAAGTGCCTAGAATTTTGCAGATCAGATGCAGGTGGCAACCATTTCACGTGGCGGTTCCGTTCTGGCCGCACCGCACATCGGCCACCTCCGTTCCACCTTCTTCTGGGTCCAAAAGGACCTGCGTGTCGGCAACTGCATATCAATTGGCTGTGCCTAAAATGGTAGCTGGCTGTAGTAGCTACCTCACAAAACTGTATTCCTCTATGATATGAAAAACAAATGCCTAGGCTTTTTGCCTGGTAGCATCATAAATATTTATAATATAAGAAGTGAACACGTAGGTGGAAAATATAATTACCTGGGACCAAGGGACACACATAGTAATAAATGTTGTGCCTTTCAACATGTTTGTATTAAAATTCAGATTTCTTTTTTTATTAAAGACAGGATTACCATAATTTCTAATTGATTTTACCTCACCACCACCACCACCCACCCTCCTCTCTAGCTCATGCATCCTGGGGATAGTGAATTCTGTCTCTCTTCATTTCAACAATACTATCATCTTCCCTGAGCTCCTTAGAATAAGGATTAGGATACAGCCCAAAATAAGTTACTACCAAATGTTACATACAGTTGGTATTAAGAAAGTCTTTCTTCAAGGTAGGAGGAAGTAGTTGTAGTCTTTCTTCAAGGTAGATTTTGAAGATGGAAGACAAGAGCTACTTGATTTGATCAAGACTTGCCTCCATCATGGGCTGAGTGAGGTCCAGCTGCTGAGCCTTAGTTCCTTTGCCTCAGAGATCCTCAGTGGGATTGCTACCTGGCAACAGCAGGGAAGACCACGGATGAAGAAAGGAAATGCTTCCAAAAGAACCTAGCATCATATGGATGCTATATTAATTCTCTTCCTAAAACTATCATTGAATGCAATCATATCATAAAAATATTTTGTAAGCTGCTTTGAGAACTTCTTGGATCTATCAAACGGAATATAAGTACTATAACCAGACAAGCAAACAGCCTCATTCATGAAACACCTTTTGAATCAGCTCAAAATTACACAAAAAAATATTTGCTTATTGTGCCCAGTGAAAGTGTGTGAATGTCCTTAAACTTCAACTGATGAAGGTCAGGGGGCCAATGATTTAAAAAAGGTAACAGCCATCTGTTTTTCAGTCTATCAGATCCTTCTCATATTGCTTAAATCTGAAACACAATATAAATCATTATGCAAATAGTTCTTCACCCACATAAAGTCAACAATATTTATGGAACTTATAATAAATGATGGAGATGTCAATCATCAGGTGTCAGCTTCATGCAGTTGTGAAGGAAATGCCTTCCAGTTGTTGAAGTTTGGAAGAAAGTGATTGATGTAATGTATCAGATGGCCAGGTATAAACTGAAATTAGATCCATTTGTGATACTGTTATTTAAATGCAAATAAATAAATTCAAAACCTTGGGTTTTGTTTCTTTTTTTGCTTTTTCATCTGAAAAATGCATTAATTGACAACCTGTTATTAGCCCTAAAGTTGTAATTGACAGATATTAAAAAGGGGATACTCTTCAAAATTAAAATGGATGAGAAAGGCTCTGAATACAACCAAAATGAATGATTTGGTGAGTCTGACATATATAACTCTTAATAAATAAATAGAATGAACCCTTTTGCTCAGTGTTGAAATGTCTACTATAACATTCTCCTGCAGAAATGAGTACAGTGGTACCTCTGTTTTCGAACGTAATCCATCCCGGAAGACTGTTTAGGTTCTGAAATGTTCAAAAACCAAGGACTCAACAACCAACAGCTAGGCCACAGGAGCTTGCACTCAGCAGAAGCTGCGTGGCATGTTCGACTTCTGAGGTGTGTTTGAAAACCAAAGCATTTACTTCCAGGTTTACGGCATTCGAAAACCAAAATGTTTGTCAACGGAGACGTTCAAAAACCAAGGTACCACTGTATTTTCTCTGGATACTCTTACGTAAGATTACGTATAATTTTTCCTCTCATATTTGTATTTTTGCTTATATATTTCAGAAAGAGAGAAAATATACATCTCAGGAATAAGACATGCTTTTACAAAAGTAGTTCATCTGATAAGACATGTGGGCTGCTAACTACTTCACTGTCGAATACTATTTATCTTTCTGGAAATGCTGTCACTCTAAGAGTCAAGGACTACCTTTGACCTGACACGTTGGATAAATACTATCCTAGTCATCAGTGCAATGTTTTCCTGGTTGCAACTAAACACAGTAGCTTCTAACTGTGGAAAAAAAAGAGAACATAATGCAAATACACACCCACTCATGATCAAGCTAATAAATATGCAACATCACCCAATACGCCTGTACTTGCACCTACATTCAGGACCATTTGCTTTTGTATGTTTGTTTAAAGTCACTGATCTTTACCCATGCTGTTGAGTGCATTGGCCAGAAGATGACACATGGTCCTGAAAGCAACTTAACTGCATTGGCATGGCCCTGAGCGTTTATTAACTTGATCATGGAAAGCTGAAAATTTAGATCACATTTTCTGCTTTCCTTTCCGTTTTTATATTTCAATTATAGTTTCTTTGCAAAGATAGCATTGTTTAAATTTTATGAAAAATGTTAATACCCACATTTAAAGTGCAAGCATATTCTGGTCTATTCAGAAATACGTTCCACTGAGCTAAATGAGGCTTACTTCCATGTTAAGTGGTTGCAGGATTTTAGCTTTATTGTCTGATGATCTGTTACCAAGCAGACTGATTTAACACTTGCTTTTTATGTCAAAGGAAGAAATGGAGGAGAAAAGGCCAACTTTTGATGTCAAGCATTATAAATAGGACACAATAAGTGACATGTTGTACTGATTGTGCGCTGCCTACCATTCAAAATAGTCAAAGCATAGGGGGTTGGGTCCAGAAGACATAATCTTGTCTCGCATCAGATCAACTGACCAACCTACATGGGAGAGGGTTGGGTGTTGTTGTTTTTTTACTGCTTTACAACTACCTGAGCTTTGCAATAAAATCATCATCATCATCAAACCTTTTACATCATCAAATAAGGAGGCTATTGCCATTGATCACATGGAGAAATTCACCTTCGTGTGTGCAGTGTGATTCTCTGCACTTGGATTTTTATCTGTGTAGGAAAAGCTTCATGCATCAAGCATCCATTAATATACAGTCCTGCACACTGCACTGCATTGCAGAACAGATAAACTAAAGACACTCAAAAAGGAATTGCTCTCTCAAGATGCTTGCCTTTCACAACCAGGAACCTAGTTTATAATTGCAATTCTAATTTACCTAAAAGGGAGGGATTATGTCCCAGTGAACATACTGGAATTTACTGTACTGTACTGTACTGTACTGTACTGTACTGTACACAATTTTAGGACTGGGCAGCATGGATATCTAAGTGTTCCTAACAGACTCCAAGTACCTTTATTCCAACAGATCATTATTTACTAATTTCCTGTACTGGAGTACAGCAGTTTTTACTGTTCCATCTTAAAAGGAATACTTAGAATCACATACAAGCAATTTCTGCAAGCTTCCAAAAGTAACAGAAGTAATGGGAGTACCACCATGTTTTCAAGCTAAATGAAATTGTTTGATATTATAATTAATCTCTGAATCTACTCTCTTGTAACAGTTTAGCATGACCTGATGGTTGCAGTTAGGATATTCCAGAATTATTCAAGGGCTTGATGTATACACCCCACCGAACAAATTCACACATGTCATATCAGTTTATACTCATAAAGGACTTGGATGTAAGAATGTAAGAATTCTATGAAACTAGTCTATAAATAGAAGTGTATAGGGTATTAGGGGAGGGGTAGTACCTCTGGTGGGGGAAATGCTGTGCTCCTTCTGAGGTAGCTTTTCCACCTTTCATTCCCACTCTGCCACTCTGCACTCAGCTCTCACCTGTGGCTCCGATAAGCTATCAGCATGCGACAGCAGCCACACCCAGCTAAACCAGGTGAGGGTAGCCAATGGGTCTCAATCTCTTGGTGAGTTAGGGACTCCCCATGTACAAAGTCAGCCTCCGGTGGTTGAGTGGATGAGACCAACAGTGGGTCCAATGGTCAAGAAGGCGGTTACTGCATGTGATGTCGAGGGAAATGAGGCGCAAACTGGGAAAGAAAAGGGAAAAGGAAAACTCTGATCCTAAACCTCTGCTGCCATTGCAATTCGTGAGAAAGGTACAGTGAAGTCCCTATGCCTTGTATGCCTCCTTTCAGCAACTCCTGCAGCCAAGCTGGTGCCAAACATCTTTTGTTTTCCTTTGTACCAAGTCAGCAAGGCTGAGAGGGAGTCTTGTTGTCTGGGCAGCCCAGGACCTCCATACCTCCAAACACACTGCTCAGGCTTGTGCCCCAGAGAGGTCACTAATAGCACTAGGTGTTAATACAGCAAAAACCATGTGGGAGGCAGCTGTTACAAGTTACTGGTCTCTGCAGCCACAGCAGGTGCTGTGATTCTCCAGCAATTTGACTTCACCCCCAGAGGTGTACTCCATTGTCTCTCGAGTCAGATGGGTGCTAATAATGACAAGCCTTTAGGTTACTTTTTCTCTGACTACTTAAAAGTTCCTTGGTTTCCTGAAATTCCCATGCAGAATGCCATTAAGAAAGCAATTGTAAGTGCTAGGACCAGACTCCTAACATGTTGCACCATTTATGTTACATCCTTATTTTGTGAAAAGCTGCCACAACTAGGACAGCATATCCCCAAAACAATAAAAAAGTTGAAAAACCATCATATAAGATAGACCACGAAGGTATAATGAAATATTACACATACCAAAAGTATATGGAAATATTACACATATCAAAGAGTATCAATTTCACACAGGTACTAAAACAATGAAAAAAGTAACAGAAAGGAGTGAGTTCCAGATGTCATACTAAATTACAGAATCCAGATGTCCCTAGCATACTGAAATATGATTTTCCAGAAATGAGTTACAGATGTGATTTAATGTCTTCCATGGTTCATCCATTTGTAGTATTACTAGATTTCATTATAGCAATTTTCAAAAGGGTGGGTTTGTTAGTCTGCTGAAGCAAAAAGCAAAGAGTAGTTATTTAAAGACCAGCAAACTGATTATGGCAAAAGCTTTTGTGGAGCAGAAGCCATGTCAACAGATGGATGCACCAAAGGTCATGCCATAATAAAAGCCTTTAAGGTGCCACAAGACTCTTTGTTGAATTTCATTATTATCTCTTAGGAGTACCACTGTGATATCATTATCAAAGAATGCACACAGTCTCATACTCTTTTATGATCTACTGTTATTGAGTTACACTTTGGGGCGCTTCCTCCAAAAATGATCGCTGGCTCAAATTAAAATGTTGCAGGTGCACTAATGCACAGTACGTTTTAAGGAGCAACACACAGGCACCTTTAGGCAATCTTCTGGTACTGTGAAAGCCACTTATCTGTAAACAGCTCCCACAGGGTTGGGAGAGTGTTTAAGTGACTGAACTGCACAGACGTGAACCAATTCCTTGGAGACACCAATATGATCAGCATCTGCCCACATGGTTCAGTCCTTTAAATGTTGTAGTCATTTCACAAGAGCTGTTTACTCAGAAGCAGCTGTCAAAGAGCTGGGAGACTATCTAAGAGGGCATCACAGAATAAGGATAAACACAAACTGAAGAACACATAAGCTCAGCATCATAGCAGTAATCCCAAAGTAAGTAACTGAAGATGCAATTCTAAGCACACTTACTAAAAAGTAAACTCACAAGGTTTACTAAACCTCTAAAAAGTACTAAAAAATAAACTCAGTTACCAGATTGTCAACTCCAACTTTTTTTTAAGTTTGCATACCTCAACCCTACACAGTATTACCTGGAAGTAAACCCCAATGAACTCAGTGGGGCTTACATCTGAGTAGGCATGCATAAGACTGCATTGGTAAGGCACTTGAATGTGACAAATGTAGAATCATAGAACTGTAGAGTTGGAAGGGACCACGAGGGTCATCTAGTCCAACATCCTGCAATGAAGGAATATTTTGGCCAACGTGGGGTTTGAACCCACAACCCTGAGATTAAGTCTCTCCTGCTCTATCCACTGAGTTATCCCTAATTCAAACTGTTGGTGTTTTAAAACACTTGCTTTCCCCCTTTATCACTAATAATATCACTGAAGAATTACTCTAGTAAGCTGGATTTTTTCAACGATACAGTATTTTTCGCCCTATAGGACACACTTTTTCCCCTCCAAAAATGAAGGGGAAATCTGGGTGCATCCTATGGGGCGAATGCAGGCTTTTGCTGAAGCTTGGAGAGCGAGAGGGGTCGGTGCGCACCGACCCCTCTCGCTCTCCAGGCTTCAGGAAGACATCCGCAGCCTAGGCAGCCCTGCGGGAGGTCCCGCAGGGATGTCTAGGCTGCGGATAGCAGCTTGCTTCCCGGAGTGTCGGGCGCCCTGAAAGCAGAGCGCCCCTCGCGCCAGGCAGACATCCGCAGCGTGGGGAGCCCTGGAGGAGTTCCCCGCAAGGCTCCCCACGCTGCGGATAGCAGCCTGCTGCCCAGCGCGAGGGGCGCCCTGAAGCAGAGCGCCCCCGCGCCAGGCAGACATCCGCAGTGTGGGGAGCCTTGCAGGAGTTCCGCACAGGGCTCCCCACTCTGCAGATAGCAGCCTGACGCCCAGCAGGCGGGGCGCCCTGATGCAGAGTGCCCCTCGCACCGGGCAGACATCGGCCAGCCCCACAAGCTCGGGGCACAGCAGGGAGGCACAGCGCCATCCCGCTGTTCCTCGACCTGGTTCTGTTTCCCCGACCTGCTTTTGGGGGAAACCAGGTGCGTCCTATGGGACGGAGCATCCTATGGGACGAAAAATACGGTATGTTTACACTCTGGGGGAAGCATAGCACTGCTGCTGATCTACATAGTTGTATGTTCTTTCTGCATGTTATGGGGGGAGGGAATTATAATAAGAGCAAACTACAAAGTATGGTTAAGATTTCCCAGCTCAAAAAACCCAAACCTATTATAATCACCTATTTACACATAGTAAGGCACACGTACGTTTTTAATCAACTCACATGTTTAAAATATTTATAACATTCAAGCAAGGGTTAGCTGCAAGTTCTCTCCTGTAGCTTTAAAATTGTACAAAGATAGACATATGCTTTTTCCAAAAGTTCCAACTCAACAGTACCTACACCTTTCTTATAGGAAAATGTGAAGTTAACCCTCCCTATTTTAAATATCAAGAGGATTGTTGATACAAGTTTGAAAAACAGTAATGCTTTGGTACCACATAAATTTGAAGAACAGAATTGGCCCCTATAATTTTATTGAACCTTTATTTCCTTCTAACAGAGTTTTCTTTTGATGTTAGAAGGAAATGGGAGTTTTTTCTGATGCAGGAGTATTCTCCTTAAGAATTATTTTGGAATTCCATTTAAGGAATTTTTGAAGTTATGTGGAAATTTAAAAGCCATGAAGACTTTTCAGAAAAGCTGAAAGAGGCAGCTGGAATTTACTATCCTACTCAGACCAAAGTACAAGTTGCACTCAAATGTACGTAATGGTTGATTGTAGCCCAAGAGACCTAATAAAACACTGCTGCCTGTGGGGCTAATCAACAGTGGAGGCAGCAGCAGGTAAGGATGCTTCAACATTTTCCTGCTCTAATAGAACAATCCTATGCATGTTTTCCAAGTCTCATTGTGTTCAATGAGTTTAGGATTGCACCATAAATAGCTTTCCCTATGTGTTTTAAAAGTTACGCTTTTATAATCCTGCAAGAAGCGGGGAAAAGATTTCATTTGATGCAGGCAAAGATTTAAGAATCCTTTTGCCACTGCGCCTGCTTCAGATCAGATCTACAAGAGAAGGTTGGATTACCATTATATACATTCAAGTATATTTGGCCCTTATGGTTCCCATATATTAAATGCTTCCATGGCAAACTTTTCAAAACCACTCCCATGGAAAAAAACAAAAATCTTTCAAACAGTTCTGAATGTCCAAGCCTATCTCCACAAGCAATGCTTTTCGATATCATTTGCATTCTCCCCATCGACAATTTGAACACAAAACCTAGATTTGGCAGAATATATGTTCTATTCCCAAATGGCTCTCCAGTGCTTTCTATTCTGTATTAATACCCTTTACAAGCCAGGCATCTGAGAGCAAAGGGCATCCCTTCGGGCACCCCTGAGCTTCTTGCAAAGAGCTACTCACCGAGAAGACGGCGTTTTGGAGCCCGAAGGGTATCGGGGTGAGCCTGGCCAGAGCCACCACCTTGAGGCCACTTCCTCCTTCCACCACGCGAATGACAGCGGCGAGCTTCTCGCTGCCCTGGATCCTGGCCAGCACCCATTCCGCCAGCAGCTTCCTGCAGACCACATGGGAGATGAAGGTGCCGATGAGGACCCCCAGCACCATGAGGCCCATGCCCAGCACGAAGCCGTAGAGGTAGCCGGCGGCCACGTTGAGCAGGATGTAGCCCCAGCCGCACGGGAAGGACACCACGATGAAGCCCACGGTGAAGAGCAGCACGCCGGCCAGGCTGTCCAGGCTCTCGGCCCACAGCATCAGGTCCCGCAGGTACTGGCGCACCAGGGCGAGCGAGGCGAAGCACAGCGCCGCCAAGAAGCACGCGCTCAGGCAGCTCTTGCACCAGCAGGTGCCCAGCAGGCACCCCGAGCAGCGCCACGTCCTGCCCTCGGACAAGCCGGGACCCACTTCGGGCAGCTGGCACAGCAGGATCTCCACCGACGGCTCCACGGAAGGGTGGTGGTGTGGAGGCGGCGGCGGCGGCGGCGGGTAATGGTGCAGCCCGTTCTGCTCTCCCCAAAACAGCCCCTCGGAGGCTCCTCCGCGGCCCGGCGCCTCGCCCGGCTCCGCCGCCGTCGCCGCCCCCTGCCGGGGCAGCCAGCGGTTCAGGTCCTGCCGGGCTCCCTGGGCGAAGGCGTGCTTGGCCGCCCGCGAGAGCAGCTGCAGCGCCGTCGCGCCCAAGCTCCACATCGCCCGGGCGGCGGCGGCGGCTGCTTCGGCGGCGGCTTCTACGGCGACCAGAGCGGCCGGCTGCTTCGCCTTCTTCCCGGCTTCGCAGGCGCAGGAGGAGGCGGCGGCGGCCGCTCGCTCATCTCCGGCGCCGCCACCGCCGAGGAGAAGCGAGGCTTGCGAGGCGGGCGGGAGAGCTTTTAAACGGGGAACGGGCGGGCTCGGCAGCTGCGGCCTTGGCGGAGCAGGCGTCCCAGGGAGCGGCAGCAGGGCTCCATTTCCCGCCGGCTCTCTTCAAGGCCGCGCCACCCGGTCGCCTTCTTCGTGGAAGCACCGCCCCGCTCTGGGCTCCAGCCGCTGCGGCGGTGGGGGAGCCTCCGCGCGGAGGCGGCCGCCCGCGTGAGGGAGGAGGAGACGGCGCCGCCGCCGGACGATGTGGCAGCGGGAGAGATGAGGCCGGTGGGCGGCGCTGGGCCAGGGGGAGGGGCGCGGGCTTCCGCCGCCTCCGCCTCACGCAGATACGTTATCTGCACACATTAAAGGAAACCCCTCACGAATATGTCCCCCTCAGAGAGAACAAACCAACGTCCCCCTCGACGAAAAGCAGCCGTTGAACGGAGGCTTCGCTTTCCACGCAGAGCGTCGCCCTCACGAATCGTCACCTCATCCCACCTCACGGTCCTAAACGAGTTTCACGCGCAGAACACGGGTACTGCCACGCAAACGCGTGAAAGGGCGTCCTCGTCACGAGTGGAGCCAACTCTTATGGTCCCTTTGGTGCCCGCCCCTCTCAATAAAATATTTCAGGGGGTCGCTCCCCTATCCCCCCCCCCCGAAAAATTGATGGGCATTGTCATTCAAATAGTGTGCGTCCACTACGCCTTGTGATCGATTATGCAAAGCCCGTTCCCCCTCCCAATATTTTTTTCAAGTTGGCACCTACACAAATCATGTTTTTTTTTACATGCACTGCCCTCTCCCATGTACACAGCTGTGCGTGAGCCTCTGCATTCCTGGGAATTTCACGCAGAATGTCCAGGATACTTGCTTCGCACGTTATATATACATTATTACATGCAGGCTGCTTATGCGGGTGTTTACATATTGTGTACATGGGCTGTGCACACATGGCACAGAGTCAATCCCAGCCCCCTGTCACCAACATACCCCCTAGCACCTGTCACCTGCCCACTGAGATACTATGCAGGGTTAGGCCTGCTGAAGCCCATAGATTTCAGAGGATTCTGTTGCAAGGAAGAAACTGAGCCCCATGTTTTGAATGGTGGGCACCAAACTCCCCCATTCAGCCATCGGAGGTAGTGATGCCAGGTGTGGAGTGTTTAACTCTCCTGCGGAAGCTGCTCAAATTTCAGTTGAACTGTATTTTTTGCATGTTGTGACATTTGTTTCCACTGTTTACTTCTCTTTTTGTTCTCTTCACACACGTATATGCTGCCTCTGATGAAGTGGACCTTTGCCCACAAAAGTTAAAAAAACTCACAGCACAATCCTGAGCCTTTTGACTCAGGGCCTCAAGCTCAAAGGTGGCCTCAAATTTAGACATTTGTTAATGTTTTGACGTCTGGTAAGTTTCACAACTTGTTTCTCAGCTTGGAGCTGTCCATTTAAGCAAAGAAGATAATTTCTTTGTTAACTGTTACAGCTGTTGTCATATTAAAGTTTAAAATGCTCATATTAATAAATATGCATCTGTTCTCTTGGCACCATATTATACCAGGATGAACATGTCCTCTCAAGATCAGCTGATATATATTGACAAACCACTTAGTCTTTTGTGGCGCCTCATTTTGTTTTTGCATTTTTTTATGTTTCATAAAATCATAGAATCTTAGTTGGAAGGGACCCCAAGGGTCATCTAGTCCAACCCCCTGCAAGGCAGGAATCTCAGCTAAAGCATCCATGATAGATGGCCATCCAACCTCTGCTTAAAAACCTCCAAGGAAGGAGAGTCCACCACCTCTTGTGGGAGTCTGTTCCACTGCTGAACAGTTCTTACTGTCAGAAAGTTTATCCAAATGTTTAGTCAGAATCTCCTTTCTTGCAACTTGAAGCCATTGGTTTGAGTCCTACCCTTTAGTGCAGGAGAAAACAGGCATGCTCCCTCCTCCATGTGACAGGCCTTAAGATATTTGAAGATGGCTATCATATCTCTTCTCAGTCTCCTCTTTCCCAGCTTCTTCAAGTGCTCCTCATAAGGCTTAGTTTCCAGACCCTTGATCGTCTTGGTTGCCCTCCTCTGCACACATTCCAGGTTGTCAACATCCTTCTTAAATTGTGGTGCCCAGAATTGGACACAGTATTCCAAGTGTGGTCTAACGAAGGCAGAATAGAGTGGTACAGTCGTACCTCCAATCTGTTAAGGTCATTTTGAATTCTGACTGTCTTCTGCGGCATTAGCTACCCCTCCCAGTTTGGTGTCATCTGCAGATTTGATGAGCATCCCCTCAATTCCTTCATCCAAGTCATTTATAAAGACGCTGAACAACAATAGGCCCAGGACAGGGTTTATTATGGCTTGGGGTAGCCTGGGCCTCTATGGATCTCTGAGAGGGCCTGGATCAATCTAACCATGTCTACCAAGATGTAAATACTGAATTCAATGGGGCTTACTCCCACGTAAGGGGTTAGGATCATATCCGTAATCTTTAAGGTGCTAGTGGGTTTCTTACATTACACCCACCTTGCTAGCTACCACTCTGAAAGTGTGAAACCTGCATGTCCTGGTTGCTTTAGCTGAGATTCCTGCCTTGCAGGGGGTTGGACTAGATGACCTATGGCTCCCTTCCAACTCTAAGATTCTATGATTCTGTGTTTCGCATTTCAGGCAGATAGCAGCTTGGGTGAGGTGGGGCACTGGGAGTTGAGTTGTGGGAATGACATGGGTAGGCGGTTACTGCATCACCAACAGTCCTGCCGATCAGATGGGGCAGCTGCTGTGTTGTTTTTAAAGTGTGAGATCTTGTTGACAAATCTCCTGTGTTGTCTGTTTGGGGCCTGAGATAAGGCAGTGCTCTGCCCTCATCATTTGCTTATGGTCCAGTTTATTGCTGACCTTGGAATTAGGAAGGTCTAGCTGGTAGTTCATTAAAAAAAATAATCCTGCTTCCATCCACAGACTAAGCTATGATTCTCCTGTATGCTGTGATTTGGATATTATCATAGGCTGTACTGTATTGGTCAATTGTCTGGATATGGCATGTAATTGCCGCTTATAGAGAAGTTGATGAGGACAATCACTAATGATCTGGGTCTCTCTGAGTAAAGAACTGAACTAGAGAACTCTTGAATCGCTCCCTCCCCCACCCTCTGTATTATTATTACAGTATTTTCACTACTGGAGAATTTAGTCTGGGCTATACGCTACAGGGTGGTCTATTTTTCCACTCAAGTGGATAACTTAAGAAAAAGTACATGCAGCAGATCCTGCCGAGAGTATGTCTCTCAGCAATACTAAATGGCTCACGGTGCAGTCCGCATGAAGTTGCACACAGAAGCAGTGAATCAAATCCAAAGTTGATTTATAAGGGTACAATTTTAACAGCACTTACATGGAAGAAAGTGAAACACCCATGAATGAGTTGGGTTAGCCCAGTAGGGTGGACTCACTGAAGAGACAGAAGAGGGAAAGTGAAATCTTTTTTTTTTTTTTTTGCTGGGGAGTTGAATAGCATTTCTGGTCTCCTGTCACTTTTTATAATGGCAACGTCCTTCAAGCTGCAACTCTGCCATTTGCTGCTGTTAGTCCCTGTTGCTTAGGGACAAAAGCTGTTTACAAAGGAAGAACTCTGAAGTATGTCCAGAATCTTGGTGGTTTAGAAGATTTGTAAGACAAGCAATAATTTTCTAATTTTCTCTTTGCACTTGGAGAAACTATTTCATTGTTCGCATGTTAAAGCAAATTACTTTTGCAGCAGTTGCTGTAAAGTTTTGTATAATTGTGATTATATATATATGATGCATAAGGCAGACAGCTGGGGTTTAGATTTCACCGTGTGTGCAATTTTTTTGGTGTGATCTGTCTAAACTTTAGGCTTATCAGTGAACAAAAAGAATAGTTAGTGGACCCAGCTCACAACTTCCCCATGGTAGAACATTTTTTAAAAAAACAACATGAGGGCAGGTTTGCTTGTTTTTCAAGAAACATTCAGACCCTATCATTGGAGTTGATGGAAATTGTAGCCCAATACAACTGGAGAGCTGGACCATAAAGAAGGCTGATCGCCGAAGAATTGATGCTTTTGAATTATGGTGCTGGAGGAGACTCTTGAGAGTCCCATGGACTGCAAGAAGATCAAACGCATCCATTCTTAAGGAAATTAGCCTTGGGTGCTCACTGCAGATCGTGAAGCTGAGGCTCCAATACTTTGGCTACCTCATGAGAAGAGAAGACTCCCTGGAAAAGACCCTGATGTTGGGAAAGATGGAGGGCACAAGGAGAAGGGGACGACAGAGGACGAGATGGTTGGACAGTGTTCTTGAAGCGACAAACATGAGTTTGACCAAACTGCGGGAGGCAGTGGAAGACAGGGGTGCCTGTCGTGCTCTGGTCCATGGGGTCACGAAGAGTCGGACACGACTAAACGACTAAACAACAACAACAACACAACTGGAGGACACCAAGTTTGGGGATGCTAGATCAGAACATTATATAATACAAATAAATATAAGGTATATAATTTGCCTAAAGTCAAATTGTATAAAACCATAACAAGAAATTGAAACTAAATACGAAACCGAGCATGGTGTAGCCATAGGGTCAAATGCTTAAGGGATATTTTTTGTTTGCATTAAGGAAGATAACAAGAGGCAGCATGAAGATACTTGGACATTATGATGAGTCCATGGGGTGAGGATTGGGTCATGCTCTCTCACCTCCTGTGCATAGTCAGAATAAATTCTGGGTCCCTTCTAGCAGAAACTGGGCCCTGAGTTGTGCACGCTGAGCCTTTATACATACAATTGCATGCATATCAGCTCTTTCAGAAGCTATGCAGAATGGAAGGAAGCATCAGGAGCAAGAACCATGCAGGTGAGACTCCTCGAAGACCTATGCTGCAATTAATGCACATGCTAATCTCGCTTACAATTTTTATTTCAATTGAAACTCAAACTATCTCATAGATTCATGTCAACATAGATTCATGGGTATCACACCTTCATACAAATTGCCACCCATCTCTTAGCTTAGGGGTGGGGAACCTCAGACCTAAAAGACACAGGGCACAGCCCCAAATGATTAAAAGGGGCAGGGGCAGGAGATCTAAGGCCCAGAACAAATGACCCAGGGCATAGGACCTCTGGATCACCCCCCCACCCCACCAACAACCCAGGACCTGTAATTCTATGTTGATAAAATGGGGGTCTGTTTACAAAAAAGAAGAAGACTGAAACACTTTCATTTGTGTTAAGCAAATAAGCCAGACCATGTTATGTTTCCGCTTTGAAATGTATGTCAGGGCAATGGGTTGCTACAGAAGCTAAATAGCTGAAGACACTTCAGGAATGTGAAAGAGAGAAGATGTGTCTTCTTCTCACCCCCAGCTGGAGGGGTATCTTGGTCTGCCTTCTACTAGTGTCTGCTTTGCCAGTACAATCCCCTGCAGAGAACACACTGACAAAGGAGCACCAAGGAAGATTGAACTTTCAGCTCATGAGTCCTGCTTTTCTGCAGGGATCTGAGCAGAATTTAATCAGGTTAAATCCTGCTGCTTAGGCTGCAGACAGCGGTTCCCTGTGGGGAAATGGAGGCACAGCCTACTCAGAATTTAACCTCACCCATCAGCTGGCATCACCTTCCCACTGGAGCAATGTCAGCTGTTTGACAGATTTGGGGGAAATGGCCTTGAAGGCCAAACTGGATCCCTGGCAGGTTGGAGGGTTCCCCACCCCTGGAGAAGAATAGCATGCCAGTGCTAGAACTGGGTCTGAAACTTGCTTGTTGGAATAATTCTATGCAGGGGCAGGCTTTAGTCTTTCAAATTTCAGTGGCGCCTTGTGCAAGGCCAAAATTCAGCACCCCCCACTGCCTTTTGCCTTCCATTCTGCTCAAATCATTGTTGTGATACCCTGCGGCTTCCGCTAGGCTTGGCATCCAATACAGTGGAATTCGTCATGCTGCCCTAAATCCACCTACATTCTATGGTTCTTGTAGAGCCCTGGGGAGGAAGGGAGCCTGCTGAAATGTTAACGTTGCAAGCTTCCTGTCTTATGCTCAGCTAGTGTGTGTGTGCATTGTTGTGTGCATAGTGTGTGTGTTTTTGCATGCCACCCCGATCTCTAAGCAGTGTGAGAGTCCATGAGTTCGGTTTTCTTGGACTGAGAGACAGTGCAGACTGTGGTGTCTTTATGATAGATGGATAATTTATCTTGCTTCTCCCATAGCCACAGCCTTGGATTCCACCAGAAATCAGGCATGGCCGTGTCTCTCAGCTGCTCATTTGCCTCTGGCACAGTGCCCTATCCTTTGTTACCTTAAAAGCTCATACTTTGGGAGCCATTACCAAGAAACTTGTCTGGCTGTTCCAGCAATTATTCCTTGTTGGATCCAGGAATTAGAAGGGACTCAGTTTTGCAGCGTACCCTCCCTCCCTCCCTCTCTCTCTCTCTCTCTCTCTCTCTCTCTCTCTCTCACACACACACACACACACACACACACACACACACACACACTGTGTGAGTGTGTGCACGTAACAATATATTGGCTCAAATGGGGGAAATAAATAACTTCACGTGAAAACTTCCCATGGAACAGACACAGGAAATTGCAAAAATCAAATAGTAGTAATAAATCTGGAGCCTCAGCATGGTTTTATGATATCCAAACATTATTAACATGGAACATATTGGTGTAATCAAAGATGAGTCACTTGAGAAAGGAATAAAGGAGAATTTGGCAACTACAACCATATTCACCTTAATTACAAGGTTGTGTGGGTGTTAGGTTCAAAGGATATGTGAAATTGCAGGTAATGAAAGACCAGACTGTCTTCATTATCTGTGTTTTCACATGATACACCAACGGCAGGTGTACAAGTCACCTTTTTATAGGTGTGGACAAGAGAAACAGTGACTAGGTTGAGGCCACACAAGCCAATGGCAAAAGTGGGAGCCATAAATTCATTTTATGTAACTGAATTTCTCTTCCCAAAGACTCAGGGCACATAAAAGCTTGTCAAATATTTCTAGCTGGATGTCTGATTGCCATTCCGAAGTGTGTCCAAAAAAGCTTTCCTGAAAAGCTTTCTTTTCAATATACATTAACATCACCATTCACCCTTGACTTTATATTTGATTTATCCTTTCTTCCCTTCCCACATGCAGCTCTGGGTTCATTAACATGTAATCTAATTTCATAGTTTAGTGATACATCTCTGAGCCTTGTGCTCATGAGCTTCTTCCACCTACCTCTGCATGTACATTTTTAATCCCTTACTTCCGCTTTCATGGAAACCATAGTTTGCCATTACATCTGATTCAGCGATCTGGAGGGATTATGCAACCATAGTTTACTGGTTCACACGTAAGGGCAAACTATGATGCAGGTCTGGCAGCAGCATCCAACATTGTGAAATTCACTGGGTGGCCTTGTGCAAGTCACAAACGCTTAGCATAACCCACTTCACTGGACAGCTGAGTGGTACAAATCAGGTATCCTATAGCAAACTTCCTCAGCTGAATCTCAGGAAAGCATTGGGGGATTCACACAGACTAAAAGAAAGACTTGTAGATTCCAACCCACCCCCTCCAGGTTTTCCCATGCAGTCTTCACAATACAGTAATTACTTTGAAAGACCTCACTGTTAAAATAAGCATTGTTGATTTTGATATCGTAATATATCTTTTTGAACAGATTTTGTATACTGCTTAATCGTAAAAATCGTCTAAGCAGTTTACATGAAATATACAGTGGTACCTCGGGTTAAGTACTTAATTCGTTCCGGAGGTCCGTTCTTAACCTGAAACTGTTCTTAACCTGAAGCACCACTTTAGCTAATGGGGCCTCCCACTGCTGCTGCGCTGCCGGAGCACGATTTCTGTTCTCATCCTGAAGCAAAGTTCTTAACCCGAGGTACTATTTCTGGGTTAGTGGAGTCTGTAACCTGAAGTGTCTGTAACCTGAAGCGTTTGTAACCCGAGGTACTACTGAACATTAAAACTGTCCATTGAAAGCAGAAGTTAAAAACAAGTTGATCTAAAAGCCCATCTTTCAGTTTCCTTATCCCTAATGAATTCTGCCTTCCTGTTAGAATGAGTTACATAAAGTTTCATTTCTGATCTGAAGGTATGTTTGCCTCTTGAATCTTTCCCCCCATTCTTCCTGGAATTGTGTACATGTTTAGAGAAGTGAATGCCTAGCCTTCACCTCTCTGTGGTCAATGCACTGCATACTTCTCCCCATTCTGGTCTTTGGCCAAGCCGATCTCTTTGAATTAACTTCTCTGTCCTTTTCCTTAACAGCTGTCGCTGCTATCACTTTACTGTCAGCTGAGGAACAGGGAGGAACAATGTTTTTCTAGGACTAGGACAGATGCCATTCCATTCTAGAGACAGTGAAGCTCCTTAAATCCCTTCGTGGAAAATCAGTGTTTTTGCTTTCAGCTGACATTAGATTGCATTTGGACTTTATCCAGACTGAGCTTCACATTTTTCTTTTTTTAAAAATAAATCTGTTATGTCAAGTCCTTCTTGACATTGTTTGTACCCAGGTACTGAGGCTCCGTTGGTAGGATAATGCACTGTCATATGATGAAACTCATTCCTTGCTAGAGTGATTTTCCCTCCTAGTCCCCTGAAGGAGACTTACCAGACAAATATTAATGGCTAATCTAAGGTTACAAGTGACCTGGGGGGGTGGTGGTGGGAGAGCGAACCAAGCTAGAATGACTAGAATAGATACTAAGAAATGAGCAGAACAAAAAAGCAAAAGCCCATCTGTCCAACATCCTGTTCTCACAGTGGTCAGCCTCCTGCCTATGAAAAACCTGCAAGCAGGATTACCAATGTTACTGGGACTATGTACGTTCATAAATCATGTTCAGACCCTGCAAAGCAGATGCTTATGGTGCCTATTGGCCTTCTGGAATGGGGGTTATTTTCAGAGATCATTCCCTTCTTCATACAATAGCCTATCACAAAGCAAAGCAGCTGCCTTGTGAAGGACCAGGTGCGCAGCCTGGGAGTCATTTTGGACTCACAGCTGTCCATGGAGGCACAGGTCAATTCTGTGTCCAGGGCAGCCGTCTACCAGCTCCATCTGGTATGCAGGCTGAGAGCCTACCTGCCCGCAGACACTCTCGCCAGAGTGATGCATGCTCTGGTTATCTCTCGCTTGGACTACTGCAACATGCTCTACTTGGGGCTACCTTTGAAGGTGACCCGGAAACTACATCTAATCCAGAAAGTGGCAGCCAGACTGGTGACTGGGAGCGGCCGCCGAGACCATATCAAACTGGTCCTGAAAGACCTACATTGGCTCCCAGTACGTTTCCGAGCACAATTCGAAGTGTTGGTGCTGACCTTTAAAGCCCTAAATGGCCTCAGTCCAGTTTACCTGAAGGAGCGTCTCCACCCCCATCATTCAACCCGGACACTGAGGTCCAGCTCCGAGTGCCTTCTGGTGGTTCCCTCCCTGAGAGAAGTGAGGTTACAGGGAACCAGGCAGAGGGCCTTCTTGGTACTGGCGCCCGCCCTGTGGAATGCCCTCCCATCAGATGTCAAGGAAATAAACAACTATCTGACTTTTAGATGACATCTGAAAGCAGCCCTGTTTAGGGAAGTTTTGAATGTCTGATGTTTTATCGTGTTTTTAATATTCTGTTGGGAGCTCCCAGCTGCCCAGAGTGACTGGGGAAAACCAGCCAGTTGGGCAGGGAATAAATTAATTATATTATTATTATTATTATTATTATTATTATTATTATTATTATTATTATTCTCATTCTCAATAGGGAAGGATGAGAAGTGGGGAAATGGGCAGGCTGAAAGAATGATAAAATCTGAGGAGTCCTCACAGAGAAACAGGTTAAATGATTTCTAAAGGGCATCAGGTTGGGAAAAGCTGACCTAGGCCGATAAATTTATATAGTTCTGCCATATAAATGTCCACATTAACATGTATAGAAGCATGCATCTGCACATGTGGGAAACTCTATGCAGATCTCCCTCTCGGGTTCAGGGCAATTGTGTACTGTCAACACACGTTGCTGTCTAGGAGCAGAATCCTGGTGGCAATCTTAAGTTGGAGGAAGGGCTTTTGATCCAGTGGATGCTTCTACTCATGGAAGAGGAGGGAAGGCGATGTTTGCAGATCCCTCCTCCCTCTCTATGTCACCTGCCTGCTTGTTCTGGAGGGTCCCCCAACTCTCTTCAGTTGATTTTCAGAGGAGGAGGAATGAGCAAAAACTGTCTCCTGGCCTTTTTCATTAGCTGGATCAAAAGCCCTTCTGGGAATGCAAGGGCAGCAATTGGAATGCACCCTGAGGAAACAGTGCAATACCTTATTCAGAAGGTTATTATTATGGCCATCATCATTATGACAAAGTAATCCCCATCCTTCACCGCCAGGTCCCAAGGTGGGTTGCAACAATTAAAGCTCAATATTAAAAAACCATGTTAGAGCTTGATAAATTCCTCCTTCCCCTCCTTGTCACTTTCCACTCATGAATAAATTCCATCTTAGAGCTTGATAACCTGTGACACAGCCCTTCCACTGCACAGTCACCACAGCTGTGTATTAGAGAGTGGCTAAATATATTTTTAGCTGTATAGCACATTTGTGTGTGTTTTTCCTGAACTGATATAGCAGATGCATCTTTTTAAAAGAAAAAATGTCTCCTAATTTTAGTGCATTTTTTAAAAAAAAAAATTGTTCAGGGGCATGGAAAAGAAGCACCAACTCGACCTGCTAGAGCAATTGTACCTAAAAACACCAGATTTTCCAAAGGAATAGTGAAACTGGAGAAGAAAAGGGTTGCAGTGACGCAATACTCCACATTGATTTCTGTGAGATTTAAGCAGCTGAACTGTGCACAAGACTGCAAACATAACAGCTACCATTAATGCTATTTAATTCAGCAGCTCGGTGTCTCATGTCTTTGTAAATTGCTAGGGCTGAACGGAGTCTCTTCTACACTCTTGATTACCTGTGAGGAGTGGAAAAAGCACATTTTTCCAAGCATTTAACTTTGAGAAACGGGTGGATTAGGAAAAGAAGCTTAACTCAAAACAAGGAGGTTGGGGAAAGGAACTGTGGCTTGGAAAAAACAAATGCCACATTGCACTGCAATTAACAGGAAAAGCTCTTCCAAGTATCAACAAAGCAGGGAAATGAAGAAATTAATTGGTTGTCTTTAGAGTGGTGTGGAATTAGAGGAGAGGATGAGACAGTATTAGTGAAATTACACAACAGATTAATACTTGGCTCTACAAATGAAATGGGTGGGTACAGTATTTCTTCAGATAGGAATCAGGTTTTGAAGGAGGCTGTTACAAGCAGTATGAAAGAAATATGATTCTTATTTAGGTAAAGGTAAAGGGACCCCTGACCATTAAGTCTAGTCGTGACCAACTCTGGGGTTGCGGCACTCATCTTGCTTTATTGGCCGAGGGAGCCGGCGTACAGCTTCCGGTCATGTGGCCAGCATGACTAAGCTGCTTCTGGCAAACCAGAGCAGTGCATGGAAACACCGTTTACCATCCCGTTGGAGCGGTACCTATTTATCTACTTGCACTTTGACGTGCTTCCGAACTGCTAGGTTGGCAGGAGCAGGGACAGAGCAACGGGAGCTCACCCGGTCGCAGGGATTCGAACCACTGACCTTCTGATCACAGACCTTTGAATGGGGAGAGAAAGCTTGTGAAATAAATGTTTGCAGAAGACCTTGAGGGATTTTAAGGAGGCACAAACATACTGTCAAGTGCTAGGGCACCTGCTTTGCAAGCCTTAAATCTTCCCTGAAATCTTCACTGAAATCTCCAGAAAGAGGCCGGGGAAAAGTCCCATCTGAAAGCCTGAAATGTAGAAAATACTAGATGGGTCAATAGGCTGACTTAGTATAAGGCAGCTTCCTATGAGGTTATTATTCAGATAACTTTCTGATATTGCTGTAAGTAGGGATGGTGGATAAAGTCAATTAAGTTTGCATTTAAATGGAAAGCTACCATATTTTCATTCTCTGCACCAAACACAAACCACAACACACTCATCCTTTGAAACTCACACTTCTCCAGATTTTGCAATGCAGTTCTTCAGCCAAGTAATGTGTACAAAAATGCATATACTAGGGTAAAGTGTGCATAAAAGTGGCAATAACATACAAAAATACATTATCTTAAGGGAAACTGCTTTGCAAAAATGCACATAGGCAAAATTGCCAACAAAAATATCAGGAGATTCACACTACAGTGGTACCTCCGGTTGCAGACGGGATCTGTTCTGCAGGTCCGGCTGGATCCCAAGGTTTCTGCAACCTGAGGACCGCTTCTGTGCATACGCGCGTGGCGAAACCCGGTCAAATACTTCCAGGTTTGCAGCTTTCGCATCCTGAAGTTTACGTAACCAGAGTGTTAGGTAACCGGAGGTACTACTATATCGGCAAATTTTCATGAGGATTTTTAAAAATCACAAATTGCTGATCAAGAGTGGAGAAATGAATTCAAGATTGGGAAAAAATGAGAAACTTAGCAAACCGAAATGGACATGCAAATCTATCCCTAGCTGTAGGTACATTAATGTCATTCTACCTGTTGGTTGAACCATCCAGTGTCCAACAGTGGGGTTTAGTTTTCACTGTGGGTTAAACCACAGAGACTAGGACTTGCCGATCAAAAGCTTGGTGGTTTGAATCCCTGTGACGGGGTGAGCTCCCGTTGCTTGGTTCCTGCTCCTGCCCACCTAGCAGTTCGAAAGCCCGTCAAAGTGCAAGTAGATAAATAGGTACCGCTCCGGTGGGAAGGTAAACAGCGTTTCCGTGCGTAGGTCTGGTTTGCCAGAAGCGGCTTAGCCATGCTGGCCACATGACCCGGAAGCTGTATGCCGGCTCCCTCGGCCAATAAAGCAAGATGTGTGCCGCAACCCCAGAGTCGGTCACGACTGGACCTAATGGTCAAGGGTCCCTTTACCTTTAAGAGTAAAGAAAGGATGGTGTGATGTGGCCTGTATCTACCCTCTCTTGCATAGCTGTCAACATTCAGATTTGAAAAGAAGGGATCAACAGCCTCACCTGTCCCAGGGTCAGTCTACGGGATATTTAACAATCCAGGATAGCAGCAGGAAGCAGCGGGAAACGGTGCAGGAATAAGGGAATTTCCCTCAAAAAAAGGGCAGGTTGACAGCTATGCTCTTGGCCTGCTTTGATGTTCAGTCTGACTGGATGAGGAAAGGACCCATACACTACACCCAAAGCAAGCCCAAGGGAATTTGGCACCTGAGTCAGACCCCAAAATGGTGGCTTCCTCCCTGCCAGGGAAGAAGAGGCGACGGAAGATCTACATCAGCAACAAGGGGGAAGAATGATTGACTTTGGGATCTGCTGCCAGGGTCCACACCCCAAAGACATACAGTATTACATGTTCTGATTTATTTGATTCTAAAGATCTCTTGGAACCCTATAGTTTTAGATTACAGGAGTGGGAGGTGAACATTTGATGCTTCCTCACTTAAAAACAAGTAGTGACATAAATTAATTCAGATTACTTTCCTATTTTCTAATAACTCAAGGAACAGAAATGTAAAATGTTTATGTTGTTGTGTTGTTGTTTAGTCGTTTAGTCGTGTCCGACTCTTCATGACCCCATGGACCAAATGTTTATATATGATCCAATTACAGGTTTTAAATAACTTATTTTGAAACAAAATATTCCACTTTTTAAATGTGTAAGATCCTTAACACAATGATGCATTTCTTGATTAAACAATTATTGGCCACATAATGCAGTTTAATAATGCTACTTTCAGATAAGCCAATGCAAAATTTTCTCGGTGGTATAACTCAGAAAATAGCAAGCTGTTAATTTATATGGAACTGGTGACAAATTCTAGAGGGGTAAGCCATGTTAAATTATTGCTGCAAAAAAAGCATATTTATGGTGATATAAATCTGTAAGTCATTAGGATGCCAGAAGACTCTCTAATGAAAATTACAGCACTGTGAACTGAGTAAATTCACAAACTACCGGTAAATTTGTCTTTTTCAGACAATTCAGACAATTCTCTCTTCAAACCAGCAGAGGGCATGCTGAAGAAGTGATAGGAGATTCAACTAAATTAAAAAGCTTTGAACATGTAATAGAAAATTAGCAAATGTTGTCTACATAAGTGCTGTGAGACCAACCACACTTACCTGAGAGTAATCCTTAATGAATTCAAAATGACTTATTTCTGAGTAGGCATGGTTAGGACGTTGCTGTAAGACATCCAGAGCAGAATAGAAAATACAGGAAAATGGGTCTCTCTGCAGAGTGGAAATTTATAAATCCCTTGAAACGTAGCAAAATGGGTGCTTGGCTGTCACTCAACTAGTCACTACCACCTAGACTGTATTCCTATACATAATTACCTGGGAGTAAGTCCTACTGAACTCAAGAGAATGTTAGAGTAGACATGCATAGGATTGTGCTGTTATTTCTATTCTATTCTATTCACACAAATCTACATCTGCCTAACACCCAATAGTTCTGGCAAATAAGAAGTAAGACACACTGATTTTATTGTGGTTTACTCCCAATGAAAGCTGTAGCATTGTAGCCATAGAGCCTCCTTGGAAGTGCCCTGTGTGAGGGTCATCTTCCCTGGATGGTGGGGCTGAACACCTTCTCCCATTTCCTCTTCTCGGGTCTTGCCCAAGCCATTTTGCTGCCCGAGGCAAAGGACAAGGTGCTTCACACACATGTACACACACACACACAGACACGTACACACACCACATTGTACATGTTATGTATTGAAGTTATCACCCTGGCCACCAGGGGTATTGTGTATAAAGTTTTCACTCAGGTCCACTTATGTTAATTTAGGTGGGAAACCCTGGGTTGTTGTTGTTGTTACAGTGTTGACAGCCAGCTGCCTATAAAAGCAGGCCGGCTGAGCTGTTTGTAGTTCAGTTCAGTTGCAGCTTACTTGTTATGTACTGAGTTGAATAGGATCCAAACTGCAGCAGTCTGATTGGTCCTAGAACAATAGGATCCAAAATGCAGCAGTCTGATTGGTCCTAGAACAATAGGATTCAGAATGCAGCAGTCTGATTGGTCCTAGAACAATGCAGCAGTATGATTGGTTGGCAGGAACCACCCAATCCTGCTCCAGATAGAAGTGAATCCACAACCTGATTGGCTTACAGTAGAATTCCGGAATTAGCCAATCATGTGCAGCCCATTGTGTAAATAATGTATATAAAGCAGATACTGTGAGGGGACTTTCATTCATTCCTCCTCACCACTATGAGCTGAATAAAGAGCATGAAATCACTTTGCGACTCTGAGTATATTTCATTACTATAAAGAACCACTTAGAGAAATCTCTGTGTCGACTGCTATGTCCACCCGCAACTTAATAGCACATACAAGACCAGACTGGAAACTAGGGTTGCCATACTGTATTTCAAAAAGTAAAAACCAGGACACCTCAAAAGCTGTTGAGCTTTTTTTTGGGGGGGGGTGGAATTGTGGACTTTTTTTAGGTTGAGGTTTTTCAACTAAGTTGCCTAAAATCCAGGACCAAGTGCCTCCTTTGAAATCCTGGATGTGTGGCAGCCCCTGAGGGCAGTGGGCTCTCTTAGGAGGTGAAGGGCAGGAAGCACATACACCACCACTCACAGCCCCCCCAGGGCAGGAAGCACTACACCACCACTCACAGCCCCCCCAGAATTTCCTGTCCACAGCAGCTGCTTCACCCTGTCTAATGGTAGGGCTGGCCCTGCTCTCTCCCCATCCTCTGCTCTCTCCCCATCCCCTCATATACAACACTCTTCAATTGTTGCCTGTTGTTCCCCTCTTCCCTGCTTAGAGAACAAGCATGGTTTCTAACAAAATAAAGCAGCCTACTTCAGTCCTATTACCTCATTCATATTGACTATACAGTCTCTTTTTGTTATTGTGAGAGGTCGCATGATGTTCATGCATATGTGAACCAATCCCCGACAGTTAAGATTAAGTGCAGCCTAAGTCCAGTGTGCTCCTTGATAGCTTGGCAAAGCCTCTGCTTTCTGTTTTTGTCTGTGGAAAGAATATCGGAACAAGCGGTTGGTTTATGAACAGGATGCTCTTTCAGTCTCATCTTCCAGTGCAAGTTCTGCACATTTCCGCCCAGCCCAGGGCTAGAAAAAGGATCTGATCCATAATGATGTTTTTGATGTGACCATTATGCAGTGCGTTTTTCAGTCATTTAAGGAGAGCATGAACCACTACCCATTAAAAAATGATGTGGTTGCCTCATTAGAGATGGAGATTGTTTAAATCTGCTCAGCTAAAAGGGACTCTTTCAAAGAACGCCACTTAACTCTAGATAGTACTTTAGTTATGAAACAGCCAATTTCATGTTCAGTTCAATCTTTGTGATTTTTTTTCCGGCTGGAAGCACAAAATCATTACATGTTGGCTGCCCACTTCTTGCTGCAAATAATTTGTACAGTCTGAATATCTTGGTACAGTATTCTTCTTTTTCTAAATGAAAACTTAATAACCTGACAAGCTGTAGAAGAAAGACGAGGCAAATTAGATTCTCATTCTCTCTCTCTCTCTCTCTCTCTCTCTCTCTCTCATAAAATAAAATTCCCCACATACAATCATATGGCTGAATTCTATAGTACAAATGGTTTTATTCTACAAAGCCAGGCCTAGTACTGAAAGATTATTTCAGATGAAAACAATTGACATTGTATGGATTTGTATGGTAAAGGACCCATGGACAGTTAAGTCCAGTCAAAGGCAACTATGGGGTGTGGTGCTCATCTCACTTTCAAGCCAAGGGAGCTGGCGTTTGCCCACAGACAGCTTTCCGGGTCATGTGGCCAGCATGACTAAACCACTTCTGGCGCAATGGAACATCGTGACGGAAACCAGAGCACACAGAAACGCCATTTACCTTTCTGCCACAGCAGTACCTATTTATCTACTTGCACTTTGATGTGCTTTCGAACTGCTAGGTAGGAGCTGGGACAGAGCAACGGAAGCTCACCCTGTCGTGGGGATTCAAACCGCTGACCTTCTGATCAGCAATTCCAAGAGGCTTGGTGGTTTAAACCACAACACCACCAGCATGTGGTGAGGCAGCAAGGCCTGACATCTTTCCTTTTTCGCCCATTTTGGCTTCCAGTCCAACAGCCTGAGTTGGACCCTGAGAAGTACAAACAGAAGGAAGCTTGTCCCACTTCTCCCCTGTCCCTGAAGCCCCCCTGCACCCATGGGGGGTGAGGGGTCACTCCTAATTCCTGAACAGTGTAAGATGGGGGCATGAGTGGTTTGCAGGTGGAAGGTGCAATCTGAAACCTGCAGAGCACCAAACAGACCTTCTTTTTGGCACTGTGGGTTAAACCACAGAGCCTAGGACTTGCTGATCAGAAGGTTGGCGGTTCGAATCCCCGTGATGGGGTGAGCTCCCATTGCTCGGTCCCTGCTCCTGCCAACCTAGCAGTTCGAAAGCACGCCAAAAACTGCAAGTAGATAAATAGGTACCACTCCAGTGGGAAGGTAAACGGTGTTTCCGTGCACTGCTCTGGTTCTCCAGAACCAGCTTAGTCATGCTGGCCACATTACCCGGAAGCTGAACGCCGGCTCCCTCGGCCAATAAAGCTAGGTGAGTGCCGCAACCCGAGAGTCGGCCATGACTGGATGTAATGGTCAGGGGTTCCTTTACCTTTACCTACCTCCTCTTACATTTCACCTTGTGATCAGATGCAGTCTTTGTGAACTTCACCAACTACCAACTTCTTTTGTCCACTCACTGCCAAATCCCTGCTTTGTTTACCATCTACCCTGATGAAGAGTTCTTGAGAACTCAAAAGCTTGCACACTGTTTTGTGACACTCTAGTGGGCCTAATAAAGGTTTTGCCTTAACACGAATTTTGATTCCCCCACCCCTTATGGGCTAACAGGGCTACTTTTACTTTTGCCCTGGACTGAATTCCCACAAAGGAATATTGTCTAGTTTGGATGTACAAAGTTTTTACACACATGTTTATTCCTAGCAAAAGAAAAAAAATGCAACACAATTATTTTCTGTCTCAAAGAGATCCTGCATAACCATGGAAAATATTCCGTGCGTCAACTATTTTTACTGTCTTAAACTGCCATACAGCATCATTCCCCGAGAGGGCGCCATAGCACTCGTTCGTGTTTTGACTGTCAACAAGTGAGCAACAGGAGCTTTTAAAGCATCCCATTACAGAAAATGAGAATTGCATCATTGTTGCTTTTACCGTCTGATTATTTTGACTGAAAATGTGCACATGCCTGTGGATTTCTTTTATAGAAGCCCTATATGACCAAAGGGGAAAAGTTTGCTAATGAAGATCACACACAAGTCAGGCATGAAAAATATTGAAATAGTGGAAACTGCCTTGTGCTAATAATAATAATAATAATAATAATAATTTATTTATACCACGCCAATCTGGTTGGGTTTCCCCAGCCACCCTGGGCGGCTTCCAACAAAATATTAAAATGCAATACAGTGGTGCCCCGCAAGACGAATGCCTCGCAAGACGGAAAACTCGCTAGACGAAAGAGTTTTCCGTTTTGGAGGTGCTTCGCAAAACGAATCTCCTATGGGCTTGCTTCGCAAGACAAAAATGTCTTGCGAGTTCCTGCGGGTTTTTTTCCTCCCCCCCTTTTTCTAAGCCGCTAAGCCGCTTATCAGCTGATCCGATAAGCCGATAAGCCGCTAAAAGCCGCTAATAGCACTAATCCGTCAATGGGCTTGCTTCGCAAGACGAAAAAACCGCTAGACGAAGAGAATCACAGAATGGATTCTTTTCGTCTTGCGAGGCATCACTGTAGTCTATTAAATATTAAAAGCTTCCCTAAACAGGGCTGCCTTCAGATGTCTTCTAAAAGTCTGGTACAGTGGTACCTCGGGTTAAGAACTTAATTTGTTCTGGAGGTCCGTTCTTAACCTGAAACTGTTCTTAACCTGAGGTACCACTTTAGCTAATGGGGCCTCCCGCTGCTGCTGCGCCACCGCCAGATGATTTCTGTTCTCATCCTGAAGCAAAGTTCTCAACCTGAGGTACTATATCTGGGTTAGTAGAGTCTGTAACCTGAAGCGTCTGTAACCCGAGGTACCACTGTAGTTGTTTTTCTCTTTGACATCTGGTGGGAAGGTGTTCCACAGGGCGGGTGCCACTACTGAGAAGGCCCTCTACCTGGTTCCCTGTAACTTGGCTTCTCGCAGCGAGGGAACCACCAGAAGGCGCTCTATCTCAGTCTACATTGACTGGCAGTGGCTCTCTGGGGGTTTCAGATAGGGAACTTCTGCATGTAAAGCAAAGGCTTTGCCACTGAACTATGGACCTCCCCTGGACCTTTATATTTTACATTGAATGGAAGGAGTCTGTCTTTTGCATATGCCACCCTTTAAAGCACAAGGTACACTGATGGCAAAGACTTCAGCAGTGATACTAATACAAGGGGTTGTTCGGGCAGTTTGCAGCTTGTCATGCAGGGTGAGAAAATTCTTTGCCATGTCAGTTGCAAATGATTCAGGACTGCAGTCCACCTTTGTATCTGGGCATCCTACTTGATGGCACTGTCCTCAACATCCAGTCAAAGATGGGTTTTTCTACCACTTAAAATTTAATCTTGTGGACACAGCGAAGCCTCTCTCATTTTCCTTTGTTCCTTGTGCATTTGCTTCCACCCTCGCTGTGCTGCACACGTTTTTAGTTGGCCGGAACAGAAATCTCCGGCAGGAAACCCTCTTTGATCCCTCCTACCCTCTGCCTTTGTAGATGATAGGCGATAGATTCATTTTGTGCGGCTAAAGAGACGTGTCGCACAATCTGTGCCAAGGTTAATGGAGCAATCCTAAGCAGGTTTGTCCCACTGAGTACTTCAATGGCATTTACTCCCTAGTTTGTACGGTTTGCGAAGGGACACAGTTAAGGGACCCACACGCTGTGGGTTAAACTCTATGCCAGCTCCCTCGGCCAGTAAAGCGAGATGAGCGCCGCAACCCCAGAGTCAGTCACGACTGGACCTAATGGTCAGGGGTCCCTTTACCTTTACCTTGTACGGTTTGCAGCCTAAGGCTGTGTACAGTTGTACCTCGGGTTAAGTACTTAATTCGTTCCGGAGGTCTGTTCTTAACCTGAAACTGTTCTTAACCTGAAGCACCACTTTAGCTAATGGGGCCTCCTGCTGCTGCCGCACCGCCGGAGCACAATTTCTGTTCTCATCCTGAAGCAAAGTTCTTAACCCGAGGTACTATTTCTGGGTTAGTGGAGTCTGTAACCTGAAGCGTATGTAACCTGGGGTACCACTGTACACATATATAGCCTTTGAAACAAACAGGGGTCCTTTTCTGCACAGTGCACTTTTGTACACAGAGTCTCTTTTGTTTGCAATGAGTCTCATGATGGTAGACTCATAGAATGATAGTAGAGTTGGAAGGGCACCTGAGTTTCATCTGATCCAACCACCTGCAATGCAGGGATCCTGTTCACAGCCATCCCTGGGTGGGCTCGAACCACCAACCTTCCGGTTAACAGCCAGATGCACTGACCCACTGCACCACAGTGATAATGTCACCCAAAGTGGCAGCTACTCTTCATATTGTCTGGGAACACGGGTGGGCATGCTTTCACACTTGTGTGCGATGGTGTTCTCTATTCCCCTCCATTAGTGTTTCTGGAGACCTCTTTTTTAAAAATATTTTTTTTCTGCAGTCTTTCAAAAGAGAGGGGCCAGAAACTGGTGTGTTGATATACTGTACTGATATGCAGAGTTACTGCTCTGCTTCCTTTTTTGTCCATTTTGTGGAGGTGACCCGAGAAAGCATGTTCTCTGTGCACATGCATATAGCAAGTACCATATACTATATAATTTCAGGAGAAGAAAAGGCTAAGGAGTAAACCCTACACAAATCTAGAGTGGAGTCCCTAAGACAGTTGGATGGTGTCTTGTACGCCTCCTTCTGGCAACTCCTGCAGCCACACCAGCGAGGCCAAAAAGGGGGTCTTGTCGACTGGGCAGCCCAGGACCTCCATACACACTGCCCAGGCTTGCGCCCCAGGGAGGTCACTTTGGTAATAATGCAGCAGATTGACTTCACCTCTGGTGGCGCACTCCTTTGTCTCTTGAGACAGACAGGTGCAACAACAACACACACAAAATGGATTTCAATCGCTACTGCAGAATGCACTTTAGATCGTGACATATACTCGGAGGCAGTGTGGTGTAGTGGTTAAGAACGGTAGTCTCGTTATCTGGGGAACTGGGTTCGCTTCCCCGATCCTCCACATGCAGCTGCTGGGTGACCTTGGGCCAGTCACACTTCTCTGAAGTCTCTCAGCCCCACTCACCTCACAGAGTGTTTGTTGTGGGAGAGGAAGGGAAAGGAGAATGTTAGCCGCTTTGAGACTCCTGAAGGGGAGTGAAAGGCGGGGTATCAAATCCAAACTCTTCTTCTTCTTCAGAGTCAAGAGTGGATTTCATGCTCTTTATTCAGCTCATAGTGATGAGGAGGAATGGAAGTTCCCCTAGAATGTCTGCTTTATATACATTATTTACACAATGGGCCCCACATGATTGGCTAATTCCAGGATTCTCCTGTAGGTCAATCAGGTCGCAGATTCATTTCCACCTGGAGCTGGATTAGGTGGCTTCTGTGGACCAATCAGACTGCTGCATTCTGGAGCCTATTGTTCTAGGAGCAATCAAGCTGCTGCATTTTGGATCCTATTCAACTCAGTACATAACAGATCAGCAAGCAGTGTTGGACAGGGATGTTGTTGTGTGCACAGCACCTCAAAAAGGCACCTGCACCCAGCACTGAATACACATCATTGCACCGTGTGTAGATGCCATGAATCTTAGCATCTGTTGTCAGTTCTGGGACTCTGCCCTGAAATGTAAAGGTATGAAGCAATACTTTGATGATGATGATGTTGCACTTCATCATTCTACCAACCAAGGCAGCTTACACACTCTTGCACAAGAATACAGAAAACTGGATGTGGAGTTAGCACCAATGTAAACACCCGAGCAGCTGTCTTACATATGCAGAGGGCAGCTTCATGAGTATTTTTTTGGTAGAGGGATTGCAGGGGAGAGAGAACCAAAAAGATCCCATGAGTTGGGGAAGGAAGACATCCTTGCCCCTTCTCACACTGATGTGAACACACCATGCAAATTTGGCTTGAAATGCAGCTGGGTCGGGCGGGGCGGGAATGGCTACATTTTAAACTTCTAATGTGAACTAAGCCTTTATGGAGCCCCCATGATCGGAGGTAGCATATATCTCCGACTAGCAATTTCTGCCTTCAAGCCCCACTTGTGGTGTTCCCAAATGCACCTGATTGGCTGCTGCAGGAAGCAGGATCCTGGCCTGGGTGGGCGAATCCTGCTAAGGAAACGCGAGACCTCCGAAATCTGCCACGTCCGCCGAGCAGCGGTATTGCGCGCCGCTGCTGCACAGCTAACTAGGAAAAGGCACTCTGCACATGCTCAGGAACGCAGGCGTTCGAGGCTGCTTCACCGAATAAGGTTCAGAACGAGCTGGGCGGCGATTCAGCAGCAGGCAGCCGAGTCCCCCAAAGGCGGAGGGAAAGAAAGGAGGAAGGGAAGCCGACGGCTGTGAGCGAGAGCGCGCCTTCGTTTCGCTCCTCGGCCCGTCGAGGGCGGAGCAGCGGAGACAGCGACCCGGCCCGGACGCCCCCCAAAGACCGGGGGGGGGGGACCTTTGGCCCGGAGGGAGGAGCCGTCAGCGCCTGCCGCTCCCACCCAGCCCAGCCCAGCCCTCCGCCACTTTCGCCGCGGCAGCCGGCATCATGGACGGCGCGGCGGATGGTAGCGCGGAAACGTCTCCCTCTACCGCGGACGCCTGCGAAGAATTCCGCGCTGCCTTGACCATGACCAAAGGACTCTCCATCTTTCTCGACGTAAGCAGGGCGCCTGTCACTCTGGGTTGTAGCTGTTGCGCTTGCTTGGTTGGTGATCTCCCCTCCGTCCCCCCCCCCCAAGCTTCAGCATCTTCTGGATGAAAGTTTTCCCTGGAAGGGAGCGTGGAGGGGGGTTTGGGGGGGGTGGCCGCCTGTTCCCCACCGGGCTCCTACCTGCGTCTCCGAGAGCTGCAAACGATCCACAGGTGAAGCTTCCGCCGCTCGCTGGATCTGCGGACCGAGGAGGCAAGCGGCACCTGTTGAATGTTTGCCTATCATGCAGAGATGATGATGATGATGATTAGATTTATGAGCCACCCAACAGGGTAAAAAGAGTCCGGCAGCTCTTAGGGGACCATGCTGGAACATGGTTTTGGGTTTTTAAAAAATCTTGATCCTCAACATTTTAGATGCCATGAGCATCCCCAAAATTGAACCATACAGGAGGCAAATCGCAGGCGCGGTGTCTCAACACAAAGTCCTTTCTTCTCTTCCTCGTTACGTTCCTAGTTTCGGGGGGGGGGGTTGAGAAATGGCACAGGTGAATCAGTTAAACACCCCTCCCTCAGACTAAAAAAAAAAAACTTTACAAAAGCACTGGAGAATGGGATCATAGACATCCACATCTTGTGTTCTTCTGACGCCTCCGAAATTGATAGGATAAATGGGGAGGTGAAAAAAACGTTTTGCTGCTCGGTTGCTACTCAAGGTTGCTACCGAATATGTATAGTACTCCCGTAGTAAAAAGAAAGATCTGTGATAGCGTCGAGGGGCATTGCGGGAATCTTCAATGCATAATTTCCTTGGAGATTTTTTTTATTACTGTTTTTAGTATGCAGGGTGATAAGGCAGCGTAGAAAGTGGCGTTCTGATACACTTGTATAGAAAAATAAGAATTGAGGGGCGGGGGCCTCATCGCACAAATCCTAACCTTTTTTGTATCAACTCAGAAGTAAGTCTGCATTTGAGTGAGGCTTACTCCCAGGTAAGTGTGGGTAGGATTGCAGTCATAGAAAGAGAAGCAAGTTAGCCTGTCAAATGGGGAGAGCAAATCAAAGTAAAAAATGGAATCCACACCATCATTTGTAGGAGGCAAAATTATACTATTTTCCTCTAACGCATTAAAGTTTTTCTTTTGTAAGAATAAATAAACATAAATGTGGGTTAAACTAAGTTAATTGTGCTGATTAATTTCAGTGGCTAAAGACATATGAATGGAAATTAAAAACTTCAAATTACTAATTGGGTCACTTTCTTATGGACAGCCAGACTGTTTTCGAATATTAATTGATTGCCATGGAAAATGGAAGGACATCTATACTGTATCTCATTTAGTGCTTGGATAGGCTGTGATATGATGCAATACGATAGATATTAAATTGTATAGATCAATTTTCCACCCAAAAAGGTCCTCAAAAGTCACACAAAAGAATATAAATGCATTTTTTTGAAAAAAAATATTAAATTTAAAAATATAATTAAAACTAAAATTTAATTAAAATTTAATCTCAAAAATTATTTATGTAAAAAGGAGGCATTGTAAGAAACAAAGCGAATCTAGAGAAGCACAGAAAAGAGACCAAAATCTGCAACAGAACCAGTCCATCTTGTCAATCAGAGGTGCCAGCTTAATTAATATTGTAAGCATGTAGAGAAAGGATGGCTGGCATTTATCAGGCATCTAGGGGGAAATCCTGTGCACAAGAAGCTGGTAAATTAAGACGGTATAAGATTACATCAGGTACATTCAGCTGCAGCGGCTGCTGTCTTAAGCCTGGCAGAGGGAAAACAAGCCTTTAAAATAGTGGGGGTTTTTTGTTGGGTTACAAGGTTTTGACAAGCATCAGACGTTGAATCCCATACACAATTAATGGTCAGATCCTGCTAAATAATAAATACTATTGTATGTTGATTATATCATGTGCTAAATACCGTTGGGATAGTTCAGCCAGTAGAACACAAGACTTTTATTTTCATGGTCATGGGTTCAAGCCTCACATTGAGCAAAATATTCCCAAGCCATCTTTGGTTGGTGGCCACCAGTACAAGTTGGTAGCCATATTCCATGCAGTTGCTAATTTGCGCATGACTGAGAATGACTCCCCACTTAGCATGGATGCACTTTGGAACACATTCACCATCCCTTATCCAACTGAAAATGTTACCTCCAGAAATATTACCTGTACTGAGATACAGTAATCACTATAATCTTTGGGTTGGAACAGCTATCGTCCAGTTTGCCAAGGGGGTCTTTGGGCCTTCATCTACATGAAGTCGTTGGGAGCAGTCATTAGGAGTTTTGGGGAGAGGTACCATCAGTATAATTCACTAAGCCTGAATTTATTTCTTTGCAGGTCCTGAGAAGAGCAGATAAAAATGGTAAGTCCAATTACTTCTTTATTTTCAGAGAAATGTAGTGTTAAAGCACTAAGGGATTCCATTGGGATATTTAGTTTGACTCTTTGCATTGGATTATAGAGTGCTCTGAAATGGGCTTTCTGTAGTATTGGTAGCACACAGTGGCACTGATGGTTTTATCTGTGGGATGCTGGTGGCAAGACAGATTTGTTCTTGCTTTTCCGTCACTGGAAGACTGCTTTCTGGACAGTAGAAGGACTGTTTGACTGGTCAAATGTGCAAAACAGATCTGGTTTTGTTATGCAAAATAGGTGGACAAGTACAAGTGATTTGTTGCCATAGGTTATAAAGGTTGGAGGTCCTAATGTACTAATTTTGTGTCTGTGGAAAGGCGAGCAGTTCAGACTGGGACTAAAAGAGATGCAGGGAACAGAGTTGCTCTCTAGAAAGATGCTTTCTTCAACTATGGCAATAATAGGACAGCATCTTTCACTGCACCTGAGAGAACCAGGCAGGCCACACGACACACTGCATCTTTTAGCACCTCAGTGACATTCCTCACCTTAGCATCCACAACCTAAGGTAGTTGCTTTAATTTACCTAATGCTAAGTGCTAGTTAAGGTACGTGGGTGTCGCTGTGGGTTAAACCACAGAGCCTAGGACTTGCTGATCAGGAGGTCGGCGGTTCGAATCCCCATGACGGGGTGAGCTCCCGTTGCTCAGTCCCTGCTCCTGCCAACCTAGCAGTTCAAAAGCACGTCAAAGTGCAAGTAGATAAGTAGGTACCACTCCGGCAGGAAGGTAAACGGCGTTTCCGTGTGCTGCTCTAGTTCGCCAGAAGCAGCTTAGTCATGCTGGCCACATGACCCGGAAGCTGTACGTTGGCTCCCTCGGCCAATAAAGTGAGATGAGCGTCGCAACCCCAGAGTCGGTCACGACTGGACGTAATGGTCAGGGGTCCCCTTTACCCTTACCTAAGTGCTAGTTATAGTTGAAAGTCCCGGAACGGGTGGGCCAAGAGCTTTATTATGGTAACCTCAATAAGTTCAGTTTTGACTTCCAGATCTGCTACTCCCGCTTTCACAATACAAGATCTAAACAGAAATCTTGCGTTGCAAATAGAAACTGGGTCCTGCATAGAAACATCTGTGCAGTGTTTACATTTCCTTCTAACTGCATTCCTAAAAGGCAGACAATAATTAAGGACTGAGGAAAGGCACAGCATAGTTGACTGAGAATACATGATGTGTAGAGAGTTTATATGGTAAAAAAAACAAAAACTGTGACCAACCCTCAATGTTCCCTTCCCCCCAACCCCCCCCCAAAGTCTTTCTGAAGTGGATGTGTCCTCTGAGCCAACTCAGTTGGTAGATTTTCCTTAAGTTCTATGATCCCATGCATTTTCCATAAATTAATATTACCCAATGGAACCTCTTCCTCCATTTTTTGTTATAGGTAAATGATGCCAGAATTGAGAGTCCCTGACTTAATTTATGTTTATATTTACCCCAAAGAGTATCTAAAGTTTTGATGCATGGATTAGGTTTAATAACACCCTTGTCAAATTGTGTACAGTGTAAGAGAGGGTTTGTTTGTTTTAATTCTGTTGAAGCATTGAATTGTTTTAATATGATGGATCTGGGTGGAACCATTGCCAGAATAGCTACTTGGGCCTTGGGTCCTAAGCTCCTTGCTGTAAGAAAGAACTGGGCAGCTAAATCTTAGTGTAAAACGTCCCAGGTTCAATCCCCGGCCTCTCCAGCTAGGGCTGGGAGTGTCCCCTTCCTGAAACCCAAGAGAGCTGCTGCCAGTCAGTGTAGGTATTATCAAGCTACTGGTCTGCTTCAATATGTAAGGTAGTTTCCTATTTTTCCTAGGAAAACTTTTACACCCTGTCGTTAGGATTTATGTGTTAGACTGCAGCCCGCTGGGAAAGTCCATATAATCTTCCTTTACTGAACACATTGTTGGTGGGTAAGCTGCCAGAGATAAACACCATTCTCATATAAAACAATATATATATATATATTACCTTTTAGAGTTTAGTTTATTCTCCAAAGAGCTCTAAACAGGTTTCTATGACTACTTGAGAAAATGCTAATGAAACACGTTAGGAAGAGAGTATGTGAGATCAGGAAGGTGGGTGAAATAATTTCTCAAAAGATATGTTGCCAGGGGGAATGATACTGCATTTGGTTAACTTTTCATCTGAAGAAAATGGGATTTCAGCAAAGGCTTTCACTTCATGGTTCGTCTTGTCTTCAAGATGTGAACTTTTGGAAAGATCAGAGGACAGAAAATTGGCATCTTTCTTCTACTTTGAAAATCACTGAGAGAAACTAGCTGAAGCCCTTCTTGTGGGACCTGGGCATTGTTTAGTTCAAGGTTGGGTTGAGTGAGGGCTATTCCCTTGTGGCCACTGTGAGCCTGGAGACAGCCCTAAATTGGGTTGAGAGATGGTTTTTTGTTTTGTTTTTTACTTCACTGTTTCTACAAGAGAGCCAGGAAATCTGGTGTGGAGAAGCTTTCAGCCTTCTTTGGAAAATAACATATGCAGCCTTGGTGCTTGATGATGCAGCCTCAGTCCAGTATATCTGAAGGAGCATCTCCAACCCCATCATTCTACCTGGACACTGAGGTCCAGCGCCGAGGGCCCTCTGGCGGTTCCCTCGCTGTGAGAAGCCAAGTTACAGGGAACCAGGCAGAGGGCCTTCTCGGTAGTGGCACCCGCCCTGTGGAATGCCCTCCCACCCGATGTCAAAGAGAACAACTACCAGACTTTTAGAAGAAATCTGAAGGCAACCCTGTTTAGGGAAGTTTTTAATGTTTGATGCATTACTGTATTTTAATATTTTGTTGGAAGCCGCCCAGGGCTGGGAAGCCCAGCCTGATGGGTGGGGTATAAATAATAAATATTATTATTATTATTATTATTATTATTATTATTATTATGGGGCAGGGAGACTATGCCCCCTCTGACTTCCACATGCCTACCTAGGCAGCCTTGAACAGCTTCTTCCACCAGGAGTTACAAAAATCTGTAGATGACTACCATCATAGGGGCTGCCACTTCCATCACAAATGGTGTCAGAAGGGATTGGGGGACAAGTGCCTCCCCAAACAAGCAGTTCACCCTCCACTTACCGCTTGCCATTTCTGAACTCTTGTCATTAAACATATTGTCATGGACTGACTGGAGTCAGAACCACTTGGAGGCACAAGGCTGAGGAACCCTTAAGGGAAGAAGGCTCAGAGTCAGGGGATTGGTGGTGGGATGAGGATAAGTGGTGAGAGGGAAAAGAGGGAGCAGACTGGGAGGAGGAGGTGTTGGAAGCTGAAGAGGTAACAGGGTTTAGTGAGCAGGAAGAGGCTGTGGCAGAGAGTGGTTCAGACTCAGAGACAGAAGCAGAGGAAACAGAGATGGTGCTGCGACCGGCTCCCCTCTCCCCTGGTCTCCTAGAACACACAAAGAGGGCAAAGTAGAGAGTGGTTGTGAGCAGATGCAGTCTGTGACTGCTTGGGAAAGACCCTCAAGAAGAGGAGCATTAGAGAGCAGTGGGAAGGAGCGGACCTTCCGTCCTTGTAACTACAGTCGTACCTTGGTTTTCAAACAGCTTAGTTCTTGAACGTTTGGCTCCCGAACGCCACAAACCCGGAAGTGACCGTTTCGGTTTGCGAACTATTTTTGGAAGCCAAATATCCGACGCGGCTTCCTGCAGCCAGTTGGAAGCTGTGGTTTGGTTTCCAAATGTTTTGGAAGTTGAACAGACTTCCGGAACGGATTCCATTCGACTTCCAAGGTACAACTGTACCTCACTGCAGCAAGACTTAACTGGAAAGAGGATTTTAGGATCACTAGGCCTGCGCTGTTTCAGCTTCCTTGAATAAAGAGTTAACGTCATTGCGTTACCAGATTCCATTCACTAATGTCTTCTCTAAACCTCTCTCCTTCATTAAGCATGGCTGTTAATTTTTGCGTTTTCCTAAGAAGCCCATTTTTCTAGGTTTTTCCATGGTTTTGCAAATAATATTTGATCCAGCATTATAATATTGTTATGAACCTGGGGGTGCAAGATGTCCTAAATTCCCGATAAATTTACAGCCAGGTTTTAATTAAGGTTTGGGGGTGCCAAAACTAATTTCCTTGGAAGTAATAGCCAGACTCATGTGTATTTAAGATGTTTTAGCCCCTGTTAATCCCCTGCGATAAGCATATATGAAGAGTTAATTAACCTAGGCAATCTTCCTAAATCGAGTATCAGCCATCCATCCCCCTTTAATCCTAGGCAATCAACATGGGTGAAAGCTAATTTTCTTTGGGGTATTGAGCCACTGGCAAGTCAAAGGACAAGAAGGCAAATCTCATTTGCAAATGGATGGGTTTCCTTCATCCCTGAACAGAAGGACGTAGTTTTAAAGGCAGTACCATAGTTTTAGAGGGAGGACTGGAGTTTTAGAATGGCAGTTTAGCATTAAGAAACAATGTGCTGGAGAGAGATGCTGGTGTCAGTTCTTGGAAGCAGTGCTGTGCAAATGAGAGGGACAGAACCCTCTTTGGGATATTGAAGTGCTGAACGTTCTCTGTTGAAAGTTTCAGGTTGTGTGTGTGTGTGTGTGTGTGTGTGTGTATGCAAGCCATATATTAGAAAGGCACTGTAGTCTCTGCTGTGCCTAATTGTCCAAAAGGAACCACAGACCCTGTGTAAAGCATGCCTGGTACCCCTGGAATCTCGCTTCACTCAAAGGGGTGGCATGCAGTAGTATGTTAAGAGCTGAGCGAACTTGTTGCCTGGAGGATGTAGAAGTCAAGCTACTTACAAAATCACATATTTATCAAGGCAAATTTATTCTTGCCATTCAGTCAGTGTTTCACATTTGATGCCAAATGACAGGCACATTTAGATTCTGAATTTGATGTTTAAGACTGTTCTGCCGAAAAAAGAAGAGAAGAGAAAGCAAAAGTATTGTGCCATTATATTTAGCAGCTCGTGATTATTATCCCTTAGCTATGTTACTGTGCTTAATATTGGCGTGTAATTTTTATATCTTTTCATATCTTGCATTGCTACAAACAAGCTTAGGAAGATACTCTGCTTGATTGTGTGCAAGTTTGGGCTCTGTTGTTTAAAAAGCCAACTCAGTAATTAGCACCCCTTCAGGTTGGTTTTTAACTTGTAATCGTGTAGGAACCACAGGGCTGTGCACACCCTCAACCTTGCATATAACCTCCAGAAATCAGCCCACTGTTTTGCACAATTGTGCAGGAAACCATAGTTGTTGGGTTAAAAATCATGAAGAAGCAGCACACATTGGGAGATATCTGGGGTCTAATGTGGAGGAATCGGCAGCCATGTTCTGCAACTCTAGCATGCTTAAACATTCCCAGCAAAGTATGAACCAGTATGACCACACTCCTTCAAATAATAGCAGCTTTGCGGCACACTTCCTGTAGCGACAGATGGAAACGGTTTTCTTCTTCCTCACGTAACCTTTTTTACGTGTGGTTCTGTTATGAAACAGGATTTCTGCTGTAGACCGCCCCTTCAGTGATGTATATATGATGTATAGGGGGGTGGCCTTGAGCCACAGGGTGGGAATTTCAAAAGTCTATATAAGAGTTTGCACACCAATATTCTGGGTTCCTCCTCCCTCCTGCATAGGGGTGTGAGCACCCTGTTGAAACAGTTTAATAAAGATCAGGCTTACTAGCTGCTTTGCTTCTCAATATTCTCTGGTTGGCCTCTGTTATTTTCTTCTGCTGATAGGGAACCTACATAATGACTCTATACAGCAGGGGTCGGCAACGTGCAGCCCATGGGCCGGATGTGGCCCACGAGCTACCCCAAACCAAGCCGCCCGCTCACTAAAGTGGCGCAGCGCGGGGACTCGCTGAGTGGTGTCAGAAATTGCTTCTGCACAGGCACGATTTTTGGCCTCTGGGCATGTGCAAAAGCAATTTCCAGCGCTGCAGACATGCGCAGATGCAATTTCCAGCGTTGCGCTGCACCAGTCCAGCCCATGGACAATCTTTGTGGGAGTGATCCGTCTCATGGCCGGTAAACCTTGCCGACCCCTGCTATACAGGCTCTTGGATACCCCATAAGGTAAAAGGAGCAGTTTTTTTCTTATAACAATTTGGCGAGCCAGGTCCAGGAGTTTTGGTTGACCAGATTCTGGGGGCAAGGAAGGACTGATGGCCCAGCGCCCACCAGGCCAGGTTCATACCCTCCCCTCCAGTTACAGGTGGGGTTTCTGCTTTCCTGTGCTCAGGTCCCGTTTAAATCATGTGGGAATAGCAGTGTGTCGGGTGAGAAGTTCATGCACCAGCTCTGCATTGTCCTGGGAGTAGTTGTACATGAGAATTGGCACCATTCAAATATTACCGGAGTGGTGGGGGTTCCAGCCTTGAGAAGATCGGCCCTTGGTGATGACAGATGTTAACAAGTTTGAAGCTTTGGGTAAAAAAATTCACCAAGATTCATCATTAGTCTTGGCTGGATTGACATGAAGTGAGTGCATCCTCACACAAAAATCTCCAGTTTGGGGCTAACTTTGATATATTGCTTTTTAAATGCCCACATTTCAATTCCAGCCTCAGGCTGCTTATATTTCTGCCTTCTTTCTGATGCCACCAAGATACCAAACACTGATGCTTAGATAATATTGGAAACAGCCTTACTAGAAAAATTAACCAATAAACTGAAACTGACATGGGGACAAATAGAAGAAGATGCCTTCACCCCGGTATGGCTCCCCTTTATCACATACACAGCCCAACAAGACAATGACAAAAATCCACCAACAGCATACAAATCAGTATGGCTAACTTGAACCAAAACACCCACCCACCCCACTCACACGCGAAAACGAAGACCACCACAGCCAACCACAAATGAACAGCCACACCCTAGGCCAACCCCAACCTCTCTCACCACCAAAGGAACACAAGTGAACAGCAGAAAACCTGCACAAGCAACGCTGACACCAAACCCTACGTATAGTAAGTAAAATAGAAACATCACCACCCGACCCCACCCCTTTCCCCCTTTTGGATTTGATAGAGTTTGGATTTGATATCCTGCCTTTCACTCCCTTTAAGGAGTCTCAAAGCGGCTAACATTCTCCTTTCCCTTCCTCCCCCACAACAAACACTCTGTGAGGTGAGTGGGGCTGAGAGACTTCAAAGAAGTGTGACTGGCCCAAGGTCACCCAGCAGCTGCATGTGGAGGAGCGGAGACGCGAACCCGGTTCCCCAGATTAGGAGTCTACCGCTCTTAACCACTACACCACATTTTCTTCCTAATGTCTCAACAAATGAAAGTGATTTGTAAAAATGTTACATGGGAAAAATACGAGAGAGAGACATTGCACATACTTTTGTAAATCAAGAAAATCTTTAATAAAAATACATTAAAAAAACAAACAAAACCAAAGTGTTTCCCTAAGGAAAGACATGAAGTATCCTGCTGTTGTGCTTATCTATTGATCGTTGGTTTTGTTAACTCTCTTGCTTCCTCTCCCCCCCCCCCTTTAGTATTAGAGCTCAGCTCTACGCAGAGATTAAAAATGAGAAAACTTGTTGTTGTTTAAAGAAACACCTTCCTAGAATCAATTTGATTTTCAAGGGGAAAACCAGCCATCTGTGCAACCAATTTTCCTTCTGCGTCTTTGATTTCAGATGATGGCAAACTGTCCTTTGATGAATTCAAAGCTTACTTCGCTGATGGAATCCTGAGCAGAGAGGAACTGCACGAGTTGTTTCACACCATCGACACGCACAATACAGAGTGGGTAACGTTATTTAAAAGTCATATGGGCAGCCTTTAGAAAGGCAGTATGGTTGTGCAATATGAATTTTCCTGGGGAAACTGCAGCTTTACGAATAGCATATGAAATGCCATGGAACAGCAGCCTATATATACCCTGTTTGGTGCCCATGGCCTGCATTCTGTGTTTCTAAACAAGATGCTACAAAAATAACAATAAATGGGTAATTCATCTCCCTTGTAACTCCCAGTTTGTTTTTTTCCCACCCCCAATGTTCAGCCTGGACACTGAGATCCAGCTCCGAGGGCCTTCTGGCGGTTCCCTCACTGCAAGAAATGAGGTTACAGGGAACTAGGCAGAGGGCCTTCTTGGTAGTGGTGCCCACCCTGTGGAACGCCCTTCCATCAGATGTCAAGGAAATAAACAACTATTTGACTTTTAGAAGACATCTGAAGGCAGCCCTGTTTAGGGAATTTTTTAATGTTTGATGTTTTATCACATCATCATCATCATCATCATTTTTTTTGGGAGCTGCCCAGAATGGCTGGGGAAACCCAGTCAGATGGGCGGGGTATAAATATATTATTATTTATTTTGCCTCTTTTGAGAAGGAAGGCTCATCATAACTCAATGGTAGAGCACCATGACCCTGTATATTATTTGTGTTTCAGCCCTCTGCCTGTTCTATGTAAGCTGGCCTCCGAGGTAGTTCCAGTTTTATAAAGTAGGCATTCTGCTGTTCTCCTGTGGTCCATGGAAGGTGTGCAGCCATGTGAATAGGGACCCACTTAAGAATATTACAGGTTCCCCATCCATATTCTACTTCTGCTTGAAAAGAGGCATGACCATAGCTCAGTGCTTAGAATGTCACACATCTCCAGGCTGATCCTTAGTGTCTTTGATTAGAAAGGCCAGTTTTTCTGGATAGGATGTTGAGCCTGAGCCTAGGAGATGTGAGTTCAGGTGCCATCATAGCCTATGTCTCAGTGAGTAGCCTTGGGCAAGTTGCTATTGGTCATTCTTGATTTCCAGTTTGTTCAATGCAAATGATGATACATCACTTTGACCAGTGATTGCAAAGAGCCTCAGTCCTGTATACTTACTTGGGGAAAGTCCCCTTGAACTCTGTGGGGTTTGCTGCTGAGTAAACATGCATAGAACTGGGCTATGTCATTAATATTAGGAAGCATTTTTTAAAATAACATTTTATTAATTTTCCAATAGTAACAAAAATAAAACAAACAGCAATAATAAAAAAAGAATCCAAACAGAACAAATTGACTTCCCCCTATTTCCTTCCTTGGTTCCATTGTATATCAAGATACTACATGTCCATTGTAAAATTTTAACCATTTGAATTACTTATTGTCCCTTCATAATAAAATGACAAGTATTCTTAAAACCCTGCTAATGTATTAACCTGTGTACGTTGCGCCTGTATATCATTTTCTTTCTTCCTTCTGAAGCCAACCAGGTTTGCTCCCTTTTCTTCTGGCTTGGCTCCTCTGCCTTGCATTGGTGTATGATTTCCCCAGAAACTGCATTCTTACATTATTCCTTTGATTTATGATCCACCCGCCACTCTTAAGGTCCCAGAGTGGGTTGCAGTTTAGAACACAGCATTATTTATACCACAGTATGTCGTGATGCAGTTACTGGGAAAGTCATGCCAATTGCACTATTTCACCTTGAATATCTGCGTTACAGTTCAGAGGAGAACATGTTCAATCATGAGCTAAAAGAAATAATTGCCTACTTAATATTTAGAGCTGCTGCAGAAGTAGATTCTGAGCTTTAGACAGAAGCAAAAGAGCTGCTCTGCTGGTATATCTTATCTGTAGCCCAGTGAAAGGTGAAAGCGAAGAATATGCAAATTGGGAAGATCGACCCTCAAGTTCCGCCCTGCCGTTTGCTGGAACAGGGCTCAAAATTCCGCTTTAAGACGATTCAAAATTACAATTAGAGGCTCTGGGCTCAGCTGGTGTATGGAGGCCTTGCATCAAATCTGCAGCTACCTTTACCAAGCTTTACTGATTACTCTGATTAACACCAGCTGTGGCCTTGAACCTTGCCACCCCATCATTCCTTTGTGAAACAGCGGGGGACTGTTTTTACCCTATCAGAAAAAGGACTAGTTTGTAAACTCACAGGATGGGTCCTCTCTACACATGGCGAGGAGTTTTGACACTTCAACCACCACACCATAGCCCTGTGCATTCAGTGAATGGGAGAGAGGGAGGTGTCACTGTTGTCTCATCATGCCAGCAGGTTTTTCTCTAGGGGGACAGCCCTCTGTTTGAAGGAGTGCTCTATCTGGTCCAAATCTGGTTTGAGGATAAAGAAGGGGAGCACGGGGCTATGAGGTTCCTCATCACCAGTTAGTGGGTGGACAGCAGCCCCAGCACACACACGAAAACACAGGTCACCTGCTCACAGGCTGCCCCAGACCCTCAAAGTGTCCCTATTTTCCAGGGACAGTCCCAGATTTACAGAAGGCATCCCCGTTTCTGATTTGATCCCAGAACGTCCCAATTTTCAGCGAAGAAATATTGGCAGGTATGGTAAAGGTAAAGGGACCCCTGACCATTAGGTCCGGTCACGGACGACTCTGGGGTTACGGCACTCATCTCGCTTTACTGGCCGAGGGAGCCGGTGTTTGTCCACAGACAGCTTCCAGGTCATGTGGCCAGCATGACCAAGCCGCTTCTGGCAAACCAGAGCAGCGCACAGCCGTTTATCTTCCCGCCGGAGCAGAACCTATTTATCTACTTGCACTGCATGCTTTCGAACTGCTAGGTTGGCAGGAGCTGGGACCGAACAACGGGAGCTCACCCTGTCGTGAGGATTCGAACTGCCAGCCTTCTGATCGGCAAGCCCAAGGCTCTGTGGTTTAACCCATAGCGCCACCAGCGTCCCTATTTTCACCAGAGTAATGTTGGAGAGTATAAATAGTAAAATGTGACCCCAAGCCATCTGAAGACAGCCCTGTGTAGGGAAGCTTTTTAATGTTTATTGTGTTTTTATATATCATGGAAGCCTCTCAGAGTGGCTGGGGCAACCCAGTCAGATGGCTAGGGTATAAATAGTAAAATTATTATTGTTGTATAAGATAGCCCTATTTTTACTTAAGAAATGTTGGAGGGTGTGCTTCTCTACTATGGCGAGGTGTATTGTATCTCTGTCCGAATTATAGGCATTACTTTAAAATGTGCACCCTTACACCAGAGTCAGTTTTAGGGTAATGTGACCAGTGTGGCCACACTGGGTGCCCCACTGCATGGGGTGCCAAAACAATGCTGTAGAACAGAGTGCGAGGGGCAGGGGGAGTGCTGAATTTTAGTGTTGTGCAGGGCGCTGCTGAAATTTGAGAGAATACAGTGGTACCTAAGGCTGTGTACAGTGGTACCTCAGGTTAAGTACTTAATTCGTTCCGGAGGTCCGTTCTTAACCTGAAACTGTTCTTAACCTGAAGCAGCACTTCAGCTAATGGGGCCTCCTGCTGCCGCCGCACCGCCGGAGCACGATTTCTGTTCTCATCCTGAAGCAAAGTTCTTAACCTGAAGCACTATTTCTGGGTTAGTGGAGTCTGTAACCTGAAGCGTATGTAACCTGAAGCGTATGTAACCCCCGAGGTACCACTGTATGTGAATTTTATGTATCCTCTTTTTCTTTTGATGATGAATTGCAAATGGCCACCCTACTCCCAACCGGTACATATTCATTAGAATGTCAGCAAACAGCACTCGTTCTTACAGCTGCATAACTGGACAGCAGTCTGCATGTAATCCGAATTCTCTTGTGTTTGGGGGGTTGTCCACACTTCTGCTTGTCCCGTGCTTTCTAGGCATGGGTCTGAGTGGTTTTCCGTTTGCCCCACCGCATTCCCCAGGAAAACCCGCTGTTTACCACTCAGTCAGAACAAACTGCAGAAAACCCGACGTACTCCATTCCATTTTAGCAGTAAACAGCAGTTTCCCCTGGGCAAGCGTAAATGTGCACGGCACCTTAGATTTGCACATGACCTATCTACAGATATTCCATTTAATACCCATTTGCAGGGCCAGATTTAGGTTTGATGGGGCCCTAAGTTACTGAAGGTAATGGGGCTCTTTATATGTCCAACTGTTCTTTGTCAACAACAAATTCTCACTGTTTTTTGTCTTGAATATATGCTATATGGTTATTTATGGACCTAATAGGTGTTGAAAGCCATTTGCACATAACAAAGTGGAGCCTACACAACACAAAACACGGTTGCTGTGTGTAGATTTTATTTTATTTGTTTTTTATCTTATATTTTGGAAATGTACATCCAGTGGTTTTTTCCTTTAAATTTTTTGGGGGCCCCCAAGAGACTGGCGCCCTAAGCTATAGCTTGTTTAGCTTATACATGAATCCGGCACTGCCCATATGCCCCAATATGTGTTCATTTAGCACACCTAGAATGCCTGTAAACTGCTGGAGGGGGAGGCTAGATGCCTCTGGCGGAACGTGCCAGGTGGCCTCAGGCATGCATTAAGCTGTAAGAGCTCCCCGATGTCTGTTTAATAGTCTTTCAGCTAGTTCTAGAGGTAATGTTAGGATCTTTGCAGATGAACTGTTCACACTACATAAGATGCACAGTGTTTGCACATTAGTTGTACGGTCAAATTTATTCCCCCAAGGCAGCGCTTCTGCTTTGAGGATCTTAGGTTTTCCCCAGACTCTGAGGGCAATGTGATAATAACTGTATGAATCCTGTTTTTTGTTTATTTGTTAATAGCTTGTTGCCTAAATCCCCAGAAATGTTAAATCCAAAGCTTATCGTTGTTATTTTCCTGTTGTGTTGGCTTAAGTGCTCATTAGGATAACAGGCAGGAGAATACCAGGGTTCTAAAGATAGATAAAGAAAGGAGGACTTGTTCTATAATGTTACATTTCAATTGTGTTTTTTTAACCGTAACCAGCCAGTCAGCCTGATGATAGGCTGTTACTTCTGCTGCTTTGTTGCAGACAGCAGCATCTTATAAACGGCAGCAGTAAATCCATAGTTGGCTCCGGCTCCCTGGAATTTGTTACAAGCAAACGCATTCAGTTCATAGTTATCTCCATTAAAAAGTTAAATGTGTACGTCTTAAAAGCAGTGACATGAGCCATAGTCTTCACATTGTGTTGTCACTGCCCAAAGAGCAAATTACAAAAAGCATATTCAGATGTCTTGAGACTAGTTTCCAGGTGGATAAAATTGCATAATTCTTAGTTCCAGCATCTTCCATAGTGCAAGGCATCCTTCAGCATGCTGGGGGGATGCATGAGGTCCATAATTTAGGAGAGGCGGCATAAATCCTCCAGGCAAAGCATGTGCTCAAGTGGACAGTTTTTAAGCTGTGTTCTGGAAGAGTTGTGATTGACAAGGGTGAAGCCAGCATCAAATCAATTTGGGTTCGGGGAGGTTCCAGATCCAGCATGCCTTGTTGTTTAGTCATTTAGTCGAGTCTGATTCTTCGTGACCCCATGGACTAGAGCACACCAGGCACTTCTGTATTCCACGGCCTCCCACAGTTTGGTCAAACTCATGCTGGTAGCTTCGAGAAAACCGTCCAACCATCTCGTCCTCTGTCGTCCCCTTCTCCTTGTGCCCTCCATCGTTCCCAACATCAGGGTCTTTTCCAGGGAGTCTTCTCTTCTCATGAGGTGGCCAAAGTATTGGAGCCTCAGCTTCATGATCTGTCCTTCCAGTGAGCACTCAGGGCTGATTTCCTTCAGAATGGATAGGTTTGATCTTCTTGCAGTCCATGGGACTCTCAAGAGTCTCCTCCAGCACCATAATTCAAAAACATCAATTCTTCGGCGATCAGCCTTCTTGATGGTCAAGCTCTCACTTCCATACATCACTACTGGGAAAACCATGGCTTTAACTATACGGACCTTTGTTGGCAAGGTGATGTCTCTGCTTTTCCAGCATGCCTACAGAATAGCAATGCTGGAATAGCTCAATTAGTACAGCATGAAAATCTTAATCTCAGGGTCATGTGTTTGAGCCCCATGTTGCGCTGGACTATATCCGATCTTTATTGAGCACCAATTCTGACTTGTTTGCAGAGACGTTATGACAAATTATCATTCATCTTGATTTGCTGGTGCAGTGTTTACACAGCTTCCCATTAATCATTGGTTCATCTCACACTTTTCAGTGTGTTTCCCTATCACTTTCCTAACAGCAAAAAAACCACTAAAAAGAAAAGTAAAGTCTATTTGTTGCAAGAGTGCTTTAATCACATAACCTAGAGTTCCAATTTGTGCTTGAATTTCCCCTGCAAAATACTGACAATCTGGAAGCAATCTCACTCCTCCCCAGGGACATTTCATATGCCTCCTCAGTAACCTAGGTCCAACATTTCCGAAAGCAGGAATATCATTTCTGTCAGTCTCTGGAAATTTATTCCCCTTTTGGTCAAGCATATTCACACACACCTACTTTCTCCAAGTTACTTGCCATTTCTTTCAGAGGTCCTGCTGTAGGGGTGGTCTGCCGTCGCATTGGCTTGTTAGGAAGGACTGAACTACAAATTTGGGTGCTTCATGTGGGCACATTTTTAGGCTGTCAGTATTTTCTAAAACACAGGAATAATTGTCATTTAAATCGTTTTGAACTTAGACTTCTGTTGAGGAAGCGTTCTTCTAACAGTTAATAGATAGCGAGAGTGCAGTTTGAAAAACCTCATTACAGAAGCAAATGTTCTTGCTCCTGCGCCTGCCTAGGAATTGTTTTAATAATGGGATCCTCAGGGAAATGGTGCCAGGGAAAAAGACGGGAGCATTCAGCAACGCTACAAAATGAGGAGATGCCAAAAACTTGTAAAACAAGAAGAAAAGGTTGCATTCTCATTCCTGAAGTCTCAGGAATATCATTGTGTGGTAGCTGATTGAAATATGGCAGCTGACAATCATTCTTGGTTTCCTCCACTCCTCTATTCCTCACTGCCACACTTCTGCTGGCAGACTCTGAGGATCAGGCGATATCCCCACAGCTTGAAACCTACAATAAGGCAATGGCTACAGAAGAACATTCCGGAACTTTAACTTACCTGATAACAGCAGGAATGGGCTGAGGCCTCTAGTCAATTAACACCTAGCTCAAGCCATAAATATAGGGCAGTTGCTCCAGGTCACCGCTGAGGCAACTTGTATGTTCTGCCTCAGCTGCGGGATCACTAACCATGGTACTGAAACCCATAACTTGGGTTCCCTGTCAACTTGGAACCCAGGAACTATTGACTTCCCCTTTGCTTGAGCTATCACATATCTGTGTGGTGGGGATCAGGACTCAAACATAGCAAATGTATGGAGAGGAAATCAGGCTGTTGCTGACCCTGCATGCAGTGTTGACATGCTCACATTAAGAATAGCATCTTCAGGAGGTACCTTTCCACATACAGCTGTATGTTGAATGCAAATAGGACACAGGCAAGGGCACACTGATGTGTTTAATATTTGGTGTATAACTGGGGGTGGGGACAAGTGAATTTGTCTTAGTAGAAGAATTATTGAGAGCCAGTGTGGTGGTGTGGTTAAGAGCGGTAGACTCGTAATCTGGTGAACTGGGTTCGCTTCCCTGCTCCTCCACATGCAGCTGCTGGGTGATCTTGGGCTAGTCACACTTCTCTGAAATCTCTCAGCCCCACTCACCTCACAGAGTGCTTGTTGTGGGGGAAGAAGGGAAAGGAAGAATGTTAGCTGCTTGGAGACTCCTTCGGGTAGTGATAAAGTGGGATATCAAATCCAAACTTCTTCTCTTCTTCTTTTTATTGGTTCGTGGGTACCATATTAATATGTATGCATATATCACATGCTCTATTTTTACATTTATAAACTAAGGGGGTGGGGGTGAGATGGAGGTGGCAATGTGTCCATGCAAGGTCCCCTTGAAGCTGCATAGCGTTCCAGCTCCTACTCAAAACAAATACACTTACTTGGAAGTAAGAAAGAAATCTTTATTCAGCCAGTATCGGTACAGGCTTGCCAGCAGACATGATGCTCAGGATTCAGTTTGGGAGCAGGGGAAGAGGTTTAGAACTAGCTGGAAATGACAAGGGTGTCCCAACAAGTTTCCCCGCTCCTCCCGCCAAGATCTAAAGATGAGGCTTGCCATGCTCTCTCACTTTGCAGGAATGCTGAGATAGCAAGTGCATTCTGTGTTGGAGCAGGGGGGGGGCGCTGCTCTTATCTCTGAAGGCGGCCCCTGCTTCTTGGTGACAATGCCCTCATGTTTAGTCACTGCTGCTTCCTCTTTGGCCTTCCTCTGCTTCCAGTGAAATTCTCCTCTCTGCAGGAAGGTCAGAGAGACAGCATCCCTGCTCCCCTTTCTAAAGTGATTGGAGTTGGGACAGAAAAAGGAGAGATGCCTTCTTCTCCTCCTACCCAGGTTCCCACCATTTAGTCCCCATTTCTTCCTCTTCTTCCTCCAGGGCCTGCCAAGCCTTATCCCAACAGGGCCCAACAAAATGGTGCTCAATCTACAAGTTTACAATACCCCACAACGCTATAATCCCTGTTCAAGAGTTTCCCCTTTATGTTCCTCACAACAGCATCTTGTGAGTTGCTGACGGCTCTTATGAGCACCATTCAGAGAGTTGAATAAACTGATCTGGTGCCTGTGTTCCCAGCTGCACAGCCATTCTCCGACTTGAATAATTCTCTTACGCAAGGAAGCAAATTGTGTTCCAGGTTTGTGGATGACAATCATTGTCATCGTGATTTGTTATTCACAACTGCTCCATTCTGTAGTGAATTTCATTTCGTGCATTTGTTATGAAGGCACGGAGAACAACTGAGCTACATCTCAATACAAGCACTCAATTGGAGAGAACAAACTTACGGGTCGGACAATGCAACTTCCATGCAGAATGGAATCTTTGCACCTCCAAATGGCAGGAATTAAGTACTGGCTCAGGAAAAATTCCCACCCTCCACTTAAAAACTAATCATGATATTTATACTTGATGCTCTGATGTGTGCACTGGCTCACTGAACTTTTCCAGACAAAAAGGCGGGTTACAGATTATGAAATACAACATACTCAAACGTGCCAGTGAAGTGCAGAGTGTTAAATAACTTCTGGATGACCTTGCTATTGCATGGAACATCTCAGAAATGGTTAGCTTTCCATTAGCCTTGCCATAGTGGTCCATACCGTGGTAGTCTCCCAATTGGACTACTGTAATGCACTGTTTGTGGAGCTACCCTTGTGCCTGGTTTGGAAGTGGTAGCTGCTTAGGATGCAAAGTGGGACACCAGCTTTACACCTATTATGCCAATGTTGAAAGATCTGCATTGGCTGCCTATTAGTTACCAAGCCAAGTTCAGGGTTTTGTGGTTAACATTTAAGGCCTGTAGAACTTGGGGCCACCTTCCCCATTTTGGACCAAGCCAATTTTTGAGATATCCCAAAGAGACAACATGGAAGAAGACCTTGCCCTCTGGAATGCCCTCCCATAGATAATTCAAGGGACTACAATAATGACCAAGCTCTCATTGATTTGTAGTTTTTTTATTTTATTTTATTGGCACAGTTTTGTTTGCAATATCCTGTTCTCTTTCAATCAGATTTTTAGGTAATTTTATGGAAAGGTTTTGACTGGTTTTTAAAAAAATTGTTTCAAGTAAACTACTTAGAAGTTTTTTACTATATGAAATGGTATAAAATGTTTATATAAATAAATAAATGTAGCCTTCAGGGTGGTTGGGCTTAACATTTAAACAGTAACAGGATGCACACAATAGCAATTACAGCACTCGTTTTATGATCTTCTTCTTTTTACAGCAACCTTGACACAGAAGAGCTTTTCGGTAAGTTAATTTTTACTCCCAAACCCTTCCGTTCTGGATGTGTCATGGACAGGTGGAGCTAAACAAAAGAGCTCTGTAGCCAAAGTGGCTCCTTTTTAATCACACCAGCTAATTATGTAAAATGCAGCTGTGCAGAACTCCTAGGGAAGGTAATCAATAAACCATTACCACTAATGAGACTAGATAAATGTGCAGAATTACATGCACCTCTTGTATGTCTTTTATTCTAAATTTATTCTCCCCCTCTCTAGGATATTAACTTAAAATGTATCCCTCTTTTGCTGTGGGTGGGGGGAATAAGGCAAATGCTGCCTTTAAGTGATCCTGCCCCTTTTCTCCAATCTCCCCACTCCCCCAACACTGGATTGTTTAATGTGTAGATTCTCTGCCAAGATTCCCCCCCCCCCAATCTTTGAGGGGGAGACTCCCTAGGGAAGCTGTCTGTGATTTCCTATGCTTTGTGAGTCTCCTTACATCTTGCTTTGAGAGTTGATAAAAAGGCGAGGGTCATGTGATATTGTATGAGGTATTTCAGACACCTTACAAGAAGCCCTAGAATGATGTTCACCCCGTGATTATTTCCTTTTGTCACAGTTTCTGAATTACGTGTGTATGTAATGTATCTACACAAAGAGGGTTCTATAGTACCATCTCAATAGCCACTTGCTAGGGCTGGTGTTAGAATCTGACGTTCTTACTTGAGGAGGTTCATGTTCTTTCTTGACATTTTTGCCCATTTTTTGTGCTGCTTTCCTTTTCATGTCCCCTTTGCTTCAACAATCTATTGTACCTTTCCGATTGCGTACATAGAAGTTAAAATACAGCACAGCATAGCCAGAAGCTGTACCATGTGTCATAAAGCATCAGGCTGTTAGCAAACTAACCCCCCATTCTAATGGGAAAGGAGCCTTCTACCGGAGTTTAGATCCTTATTCTTCTTGTTCTCTCTATATATGTATTTGATTCCTATTTTTAAAAATATATTAAAAAATTAGAATAATTCCTTGATCTTTCTTCCTTTGCTTGAGCTGTGAATTTCTGTTTCTTTTAGAATATTTTTCCCAACACTTGGGAGAGTATGAAAATGTGCTGTCTGCTTTAGAAGACCTCAATCTATCCATACTGAAGGCAATGGACTCCACAAAGAAAGTAGGAGGAAGTTTTATTCCTGTTCTTCTGCAACACATAGTGTCTGTCTGTCTGTCTATCTATCTATATATCTATCACCTCCGCACTTTCATAATACAGTGGAACCTTGGTTCTCGAAAGGCTTAGTTGACAAACAAATCAGAAGTAAGTGTTCCGGTTTCCAAATGTTTTTCGGAAGCTGAACGTCCGACGTGGCTTCTGCTTGAGTGCAGGACGCTCCTGCAGCCAATCGGAAGCTGTGCCTTGGTTTTTAAACATTTTGGGAGTCGAACAGACTTTCAGAATGGATTATGTTCAAGAACCAAGGTACCACTGTATTATAATATGGTGGTGTACAACATGCAAGATTATAATAATATCAGTTTAAAACATCAGTAATTACTGGTTGGTTAAAAAGAACAAAATCATATTGCCCAGGCCTGTCTAAACAACACAGTTTTCAGAAGACTTCAAAAAAGAAGAAGGCAAGGGTGATTCCTATTGGTAGGGAGTTCCACAGGCCACCCTAAAGGCTCAGTCCCTAGTAAAGGGATGAGTCCATTGGAATGGACACACACACTTTCAATTTCAATACTCTTCATGCCTGCAAAGGTTTTGGGAGGCTTCAATTTCAATCAGTGCATATCCCATAACATCCTGTTCAAATCCCGTAACTTTTTTATGCCGCAAAGGTTCTGGTTAATTTTTGTCCCCCTTTTGTTGCACAATAGCCCCTCCAGAAGCATCACAGCACAAACTAAAGCAGAATAAACCCCACCATGAATGTCCTGTTTTGATGTCAAGAGCACGTTGCAAATTACACCGATCTAGAGGAGGGGTTCTAGATTGTTGTCGGATTTTCCCAGGTGTTTTCTTCACCCATTTGCAGAGTTATTGATAAATCCGTATGCAGACAACTGTTTTCATAAGTTTGGTCAATGATTCGATTTGTAAAAATGAGAGATGTTTTTAGCCAGTGCATCCAAAGAACTGTATCAAATTAGCGGGTGGCAACAGATGAGGTTTTTACAGCTAGCTGTGATATATTAAGCATGTCCATCTTGTCCTCTTTTTGGAATTCTATACATCTGCCTGGTTATTGTCTAGAGATGAACCTTTGATGTAATTCAGCAAGGTAATATCCAGAAAGTATTTGAAATTACATTGGAATGTCAAAGGATATGGATGGCAACTTTAGGTTGTTTTCCAAACATTTATCTCCTAGAAAGATCTGCCAGAACACCCATTTCTGTTTTTCAGTGGTAAAGCACATGCACTGCATGCAAAAGTAAGGTAAAAAAAGGTAAAGGTAAATGACCCCTGGACGGTTAAGTCCAGTCAAAGGCGACTATGGAGTGTGGCAATCCTCTTGCTTTCAGGCTGAGGGAGCCGGTGTTTGTCCACAGACAGCTTTCCTGGTCATGTGGCCAGCATGACTAAACCGCTTCTGGTGCAACGGAACACCGTGATGGAAACCAGAGTGTGCGGAAACACTGTTTACTTTCCCACCGCAGTGATAACTATTTATCTACTTGCACTGGCGTGCTTTCGAACTGCTAGGTTGGCAGGAGCTGGGACAGAGCAACGGGAGCTCACCCCGTTGCGGGGATTCGAACCGCCAACCTTCTGATCGGCAAGCCCAAGAGGCTCAGTGGTTTAGGCCACAGCGCCACCCACAAAAGTGCCTACCTTCAATCCATGACATTCCCAGAATGGGGCTGGGAAAGACCCCTGTCTGAGACATACTGCCAGTCTGTGCACCAGACACTCTGGAACTAGATAGACCACTGGTCTGACTCTGTATCAAGCAATTCCCTATGTTCCTGTTATTGACTGCCTAGGTCAAGCAATTTGATTGTTGAGAAGCAGGACCCAATCACCCCAAGGTCTTTAGCGATGCAACATACCCAGCATATTGCAAGATCAAACACAGTGCACACTTTTCTGGACAATCGGCTCGCTGTTTCCCAAGGGTGCCCTGGAAACAAATGTAGATCCTGTTGTGCAGCAGAAGACTTCAGCAGTGCAACTTAGAGGCAGATCAACAAAGAATTTTAGATCTCTTCCTTCGGAAAACAAGACTCTCCAAAGCCATAGAGGCCTTGGTCAGTTGGTGTTTTTTACTTGAGGAGAATTTCTGAACTGGGTCCCTGGATAAATCATTCATCTTTGGTATCCAGGGTAACCAAGTATGTGAGGGGTGAGGGGGTTTGAGAGAGAGAGAGAGAGAGAACAAATGGACAAACAATGTGGTCAGCGAACACCAGCTCAGTATTGCTTGAAAACAGCAAAACCCTGAAGTCAAGTAGGGAATAAAACTGCCATTGCCTTGTTCAAAGAGCTCTGCCCCCTCCCCCATAGTAATAAAACAATGTATATCCTTTTATATCCCTTATTGATTTTATTACTCAGTTATAACATCACTGTGTTGCCATACCTGCAGCAATACCTGGGCTTAAATGTCTGCAAAGGAAATCCTGCTATCTGCTCCCTGAGCAATTAAGAACCTTACAAGATCCAGTTTCTTAATCGAGCAGGGATCCTAGTTGTTCATGTTATGTCACTGGGAGAAAGAACAAGAAATAGTAATGCGTGGATTAAAAATGCCTTTAAGTCTACTTTGTCCCACCTAACCCCCCTTTTATTTTTGAAGGATGGGACTTGAATACAAAAGATACCCTTACAAAAACATGTTTGGCTGTTGCCTTGTTGTTGTGTCACTGAGGCAGAACAGGCAAAAGGCAGGGAGTGAAAGCCCTGTGTATTTATAGTGGAGTGTCTGGGGAGAGGAAGAAATGGGAAGAAATGTGGCATATAAATCCCATTACTTCGCTCCTGGAGATGAGCTGCTATGAGTCACTTCTGCTGCAAAATAGGACTGTGACCAGATTAACAATTGGTTTGGGGAAGGTTTTCCTTGCATCTGTCAGGTTACAATTTGCCTGATCAAAGTGGGAATCGGAAGAACTGTTTTTAGCTATCTTTCTGTCTAACTTACCAAAACTGAAAGTATTTATATTTATCATCATCATTATTATTATTATTTACCCTTCCTTTGCTGTAAGATCCCAGGGCAGGTGCCAACAATTAAAACACAATGCTCAACACTGTTAAAAACACAAACACAGAAATTAGGTGGGTCCTAAAAATATAGGGCTGCCCTATGTCCGGATTCTCCTGGGATTTCAAAGGCGGAATTGATGTGCGGGGAGAATTTCCGAAATGTGGCGCTTTGTCTTAGGCAAGTCAAAGTTTGAAAAACAAGCTTAACAATTTCATTATTTCATTATTTATTGTTTTATTTATTTTATTTATTTGGTTTTCAGATTAAAGTTTCACAATTACATATCCAACATACAACATAAAAACAAGATTCCAAAGAATCTCCTGGACTTTTTTCTTGTATTTTTCTTTTTTTTTTCCTTTTTTGTGATGTTGTCTTTTTTGTGTGTGTGTATTTTTTTAAAACAAACAAACAAACAAAGAATCCCCTGGACTTCCCTCCTCCCTTTGGTGGCTCCTATTGTTAATCATTTCCTCCTGCATCTTTTATGATAATCCAAATCTTTTACATCTCCATTATGTCCAAAATTCACCATTTAACTACATTAAAGCTCAACAATTTGGTTTTTACTTTTTGAAATACAGCAGCCCTAAAAAATAAATAAAGAGATGCCAGAATGCTGAGCAAGCAGAATGAAGGAAGCTACTCCTATTTCTTAACCTTTTGCTATTATTGGAATGTGGTGCTGTTCCTTGTTTTGCGGGCAGCTATTCACATCAAACATTTTACTGTTTTGAGAACCAGCAACAGCATCAGAACAGCTGAGGTAGGCTGAGAACTGTTTCCATCCTCTCGTCACCACTCCAGCCCCTTTTGCAGTTTGGAAAGAGCAGGCAGCAGCCAGGAATCACACCTGACACCTGTGACTTAGTGGAAAAGGACCCCCCCCCTTTCCCATAACTATAATTGGGAGCCATTTTCTTGGCAGCCATTTTCAGTATTTGGTTGTAAACTAAGGAAATCAGATGGGAACAGGTAGGCCTGTTTGGAGGAGGCTTTAGTGAGTAGGGAAAACATCATTATTTACTGGTGATGTAATGGTTTTCCTGTAAACTATTTTGTGTGGCTTACCTGAAAAATGGAATAATGTTATTTGTTTGTTTGTTGTGGCAAAAAGGAAACTGAATGAGACCATTGCCTATATGTCTCCATACTGCCTACTGCACCTGATACTGCCACTGGCTCCTCGGATGAAAGTCTCTCGAAACCTTGAGATTCATTTTTAAAGAAAACAAAATGGAGAAGCCAGGGTTGAACCACTGGGCATCTGTATGCCAAGAACGACTGGGGACAGACAAATCTGTTACATTTTTTGTTTTGTCATTTCCCCCTAGTGGTAAAATTCATTTCTCTGCTTCTCCATGGCAATTTGTGACCCCCCCTTTTTTAAATCCACATTAAAATCTGCCAGCAATTTAGTGCATTTTTCCCCTAATAAGCACACTTTTGTATGTAGTTTTGAAAAAAAATACACATTTTTGCAAGCAATCTCTCCTAATTCAATGCTTTTCTGTATGTCATTTTCATGCATATCTTCATTTTTGTGTACACCATTCCCCTAATATATGTGTTTTTGTCACATTGGCTGGGCAACTGCATCGCAAAATTTGGAAAACTGTGAATTTCAAATGATAGCTGTGTTTCCGTTCCTGTATTGGTTTGAGATGTGCAAATTAGGTAGTTTCCCATTAGAATCCACCCGCTGCACACACAGACAGGGAAGAATATTATGTATGCTTTCCCAAAAAACATTTAGAAAATTAAAATATAGTAATTTTATTGCAGCAGTTTGAAACTGTGCAGGCTATAGAGTTGCACTGTGCTTCTATTTAATTAAAAGCACGATGGAACCTTAAGGTCAGAGGAACAAGACTAAGTGGAGCAGCAGGAGCAAAGGACTGGAGCTGTCAGGAATGCAATCTAGAGCTGTGAACATTTCTTCTTGCGATGTTATTTCCCCCCACACAAGAGACAAGAACTCCTGGGGTTCGCTTTCATTTCTTGCCTGCATTTTATGACACTAGACATAAGAGAAGCCAAGAGAAGTTGGTGCTTTAATCTTGCAACTAGCAAGAGGAAAGCTTTTTTATTATTGTTGTTTACTTTAACACACCAAAAAGAAAAAAACAAATATCCATCAACGCAAAACATAGCAAGAGGAAAGCTTGTGTGAATAGTCAGAACTCTCAGAATGATGATCTCACCCACATGAATCGATATAGGCAATTGCACAGGCTTTCTTTCAATATAAGAATTATTCTTACGCACCCCATCAATAAAAATCAAATCATGTCTTCTATCACCTCTTGTGCTTATGAGTAGGTAAACGAGCCTCTCTGAAGGAATAATGCAATTATATGCATCTTTACTAGACAGTCGTAGAAAAAAGAAGTCCTGTAATCATTTGCTCCTCGGTTCTCAATCCCTCTGCTGATTTCATAATCTTTCATTTATTTACAAATATACACGCAGAGTATAGTGGAAGCCTCAGCATTCCTTGTGTGCCACTATGAGAACTCCAACCATCAACTGATTGACGGTTTTTGCGAAGTGCTGTATCCATAGATTTGCAGGTGCTGCCAATCACCTGGTTGGGGGTGCCTGCAAACCCTTTTTGCCTCTTTACCTGCCCTTCGAGGGGTACGGTGGCACTGAGACCTAAATAATTCACCCCCCTGCAGTTAGTTAGCACAGCCTTTGCCAAACTGATGCCCTTCAAATGTTTTGGGTTACAACTCCCATCAGTCCCAACCAGTAGTGGGGGAATACATTTCAGGTTGTACATTGACAATAAAGGTATTATTATTATTATTATTATTATTATTATTATTATTATTATTATTATTAATACACCGGGAGGGTATCCCAAGCTAGTGAAGGCTAACCTAGCATATCCCCAAACTACTCATCAGAATTCTTGTTGCAGGTTAGTCACCTGTAATGTTTTATAGATTTGAACATCCTTTGATCATGCGTCACTGAAGCCTCTTTTATGTCACCAAACCGCTCGCAGGCGAGGCAGATCTTCCGAGGACCCCTTTGCCAATATTTTGTCCATTTGTCAACAAAGGATACTGCTCTTCAAAGGCAGCCATTTTGAGTATCTGTCAGAGAATATGAATTTCAATTCCCATTACGGCAACATTACTGTGGATGGCCCTGGCGTGGTGTCACAAAGAATCAAAGCTTCCAGCGATGGAATTAGCCCTGCTGGATACTATGGCAGCTTTAATCCAATTAGAGGAGCCATGTCGAACGATTTAAGGGGAGGCGGAAATTCGCCTTGCTGGTACAAACGCGTTCTGTCACTTTTGAGAGGCCACCGCAAATGTTTTTCACGCAGAGCTGGTGCCAGCTTCAGAGCGGCGCCAAAGGGAGTCCCAGACAATCTGTCCTGCCAGGCTTCCCCGCACCCTTTAGCTTTAGAAGTAGCAGCTATTATGAATTGTGATATTGCAGGCTTGATTAATGTCGCTGGCAACTTTAATGTCTTCAGGTGCATAATTAGCATGGGTGGTACATGGGACGGCTTCACAGCTGGGCTTTCAATAACTGTTTGATGTCCTAGCGGGAACAGCATGTGTTTCTGTCTTAGGATGCTTCCAGACGGTTGCTATTTTCAGGTAGGATTCAGTCACATGCAGGGCAATTCAGGTTGCACAATTAGAGTTCATTGGGAGCTCCTGCACAACAGATGAATTCTGTATTCTAATGGCAGTGTATTCTATAGTTTAAATGCTTCCCTTTGTGTTTAAATCTTTAACCCACAACTACAGCTGTGCTGCTGCATCTTGTTCCTTCAGACCATGCCTTGGGACTCTATTTCCTTTAGGGAAATCCTTGGCATTTACAGTTGTCCATGTACTTCTAAATTATCTACCTGTGGTATGTGAATTAATGGCAGGACAAAAGTGGATTTTGCATGCCCTGAGGCTTATACTTTCATATTTTTGCATGCCCAGGGGGCTTATACTTCAAGCCTGGGAGGATATAAACATCTATTATGCAATGGTCCAAGGCCCCTTCTGGCCTTGCTACACTTTGAACATATTTCTCATAAACACCAATTTCGTTTGATTATCAGGACATTTGGATGGCATGTATCAACTTTTATGTTTAAAATGAAATGGGTGCACTGACGATCATTGTATTATTAATGTGAGTTTGTTTCCTTTTCTCTTTTTTGTTTTCCTTTCCTCTTTTTTTGTTTTGTTACTCTAGCTATAAAAATAATTATAGTAAACAATATTGCCTCCCTCACCACTCCCAGCTATGATTTCTGACGCCTGTAGGCTAATTGCTGGAGTGTGTTTGAGTGCCAAACTATGCATTATGTTAGAAGTGTATTTAATGTCTCAAGCATTTCCTCCAAAATAACAGGGGGAAATGATGGAGAAGGGGGAGAGTGAGAATCATGTGAGACTTAACCATGCTTGGTCCTGAGAAAATCACACACATTGTAAAATGGCTATTCATCCCAGAAGGGAATCCTGCCAAGCAGTTGGCAGAAATAGCAGTTTCCATCCAAGGGCAAATAATAATTTTGGGGGGCTAATTTTGGTCAGGATTACTTGGGGAGGGGAGAGTTAACCTTCTCTCGCTGTATATTGCAGGCTGGAATGCCAACTCCCTGGTTGCCAGAAAGAAAAGGAAACTGGACAGCTTAGATGTTATCACACATTTAAGGCATCACCTAGTTTTGCCCATAGATTAAAAGTTATCTGTAATTAGAGTTACCACCTCTCATGATGAATCATGCAGAGAGGCAACAGGCAGCCTCCTATGACAGCAGACCTTTCTCCTGCATGTTGGCATCGTTTTTGCTCCAAATACCCCTAGCATAGACAGGGCAGAATAATCCAGCTCAACCAGAAAGAGATTGAGTAGGGAACTGTAGAGATGCAGAAGGCAGCCCCCTGTGTAGGTGGGGATAGTTTGGGCTCACAGGACCTGCTAGCAATTTAACTCAGGTATTCCTTGATCCGCAATAGAACTTCTGTCTCAGCAGTGTAGGAATTACTGCCCTGTTTCCTGTCCTGTGATTTCTTTTTCTTTTTTGGAAAAAATACTATAGAAATTGCTTTAGAATCACATTATGAGCACATGCTGTCTTCTTATGAGACCACGGAATACAGACTGTGTGCAGCTGATGTTTAGGAGGAAAGCTGCAAAAGTGGGAAATATTACACTTTCCCTTTCTGCTAGTGTCTATTTCCCTTCTGTAGAATTATCAGGAGGCTTCCAAGTTGGAACAGTTTGTGACTCGCTTTTTGCTGAAAGAAACTGTGAATCAGCTACAGTCGCTCCACAATTCCCTGGAGTGCGCCATGGAAACCACAGAGGAACAAACCCGTCAAGATAAGTAAGATTTCAACCGCTCCCCCACCTGTGGAAATGCATCAGGAATTGTTCCAGGGGGAGGTTGCAACTGAGTAATGCTATGTGCTCCTATTACCTTGCGATTGTAGAAACAAGTCCTGTGCTGAAAATATATCCCTTGTTTTCCCCCCAGCTAGTTTCCATCTAGGAATGAGAAAACAATTTTTGTTGCAAAATTACCAAAGCTGTGCTTAACTTACTTTTCAAGTGGTCAAGGCGTGTTTGCGAATGAACGTTTCCCTCCCCTCCCTTATTCTACAAATCATCTCAGTAGCAGTCGGCACTCGGCAGCCTTCCTGGGTGCCCTTACATCAGGCTTCCTCAACCTCGGCCCCCAGATGTTTTTGGCCTACAACTCCCATGATCCCTAGCTAGCAGGACCAGTGGTCAGGGATGATGGGAATTGTAGCCTCAAAACATCTGGAGGGCCGAGGTTGAGGAAGCCTGCCTTACATCATTCATAGTCCTGGGGAAGATGTCATGAGGTAATTTCTTCCATGAGGCTTTTTCAGATCAGGAAGTACAGGCAGCCAGGGAGGCTGCAAAGCACTAGAGAAATGTTTTGTGGACGAAAAAACATAATAGGCAAATTTAGACAAATTCATGGAGGAGAGGACTATCAAATGTTAGTAAGCCATGATGGCTATGGCTCTGTCTCCACAGTCAGACGCAGTAATGTTTCTGAATACCAGTTGCTGGAAACCACAGGAGGGGAGAGTGCCCTTGCACTCTAATCTTGCTTACGGGTTTCCCACAGCCCTGTCAGTCTCAATACATTTCCTTCCAGTGAATGGTGATCCCATGGGGTGGTATTCAACTAGGTTTTACTCAAGAGTAGACTCAGTTGACATTGACGGACCTAACCTTATCATGTTTCTTCATTTCCCTGGGTCAACTCTCAGTAAAACTGAGTTGAATTCCACCCAAGCAATGTTTTTTCAAGAGCAATCTTACCTACTGGGGAAGGTATGTGTTTGCAATTCCAGTGGGTCAACTGCCACATCCAGAGCCTTGCAAGCTCACAGCAGCCAGGGAAGGAAGGTAGCCACATTATTCTCCTATAATTTTTCCTCCCATTGCAGCCAATGGGTGAGAACTATCTACCCCAACTCTGGAGATGGAGTTGCTTTAGCATCTTGGGGGGGGGGGACCATGGCTTCCCTGGACATTTCCTTAGCTGTTTGCCATACCTTTAGCCTGCTTTTCAGATAACTGTTGCCTCCCCAAGCAGCTCACATCAGTAAGAGAGAGAAAAACAGGCCCTGCTGTCAGACTTGCAAACTAAAGACAGAACACATAAAGGGAGTTGGGTGGAAAAATTGAGTCCTCCAGGGCCTGAACAAAGTGCTAAACAGTTATAGATAGTTAGGCTGAGCTTCCCTCACTGCTGTTCTTGCTTGAAGAGGCGTTGGTGGCTCTTGTTCCTTTGGCCAGTGGATGGAGCCAATTCCCTTGTGGTTTCTGCAGTCCTGGGGCAAATGACAGCAAAAGCAGACTATATTTTCTGGCAGGGAGGAGGTAGCAAGCTCCCTGCAGCCACTCCTCTGAACAGTGAAGGACATGCCCCATGGGGCAACACCCCATTCCTGGCTTCACTTCTGTTGGAATAGCAATGGTGGGAGAGTTTTCCAGGGCCACAGTGGCAAGCCCTCTAGAGTTGGATCTTCTTTTCTGATGGCAGAGGAAGCTCCATGGAATCGTATTGCCCCTCAGTCACTGAAGCCATATGTCACCTCAGAAAAAAGCAACTTGCATCAGTTCAGAATTTGAGCTTTGGTATGAACCAGATGCACACCTTTACTGTAGGGTTGTTTATTTCATTCTGATAGGTGAACAACCCTCCCTTTCTCCCCAAAGCCATGCTGCTTTCCTGGATCGGCAGCCACCCCAAATCTTCCTTTCCCTAGATTTTGCTCAAGGTTATGTTCTAGGCTCTGTGGTGAATGCCAAATTTGTGAGATCCTCTGCAGTCAGAATGTTTACATTCTGTGACTCGGCAGCTCCTAGTATGTGTGTTTGTATGTGTGAAGAGGACTGGAAACATGCTCAGAATAAAGAGACAGTTTCATTTATCCAATTGATTTATGCATATATAAATATATTTATTTGTAAGACAAAGGCCAGCAAAGCCAGAGGTGCTTGCAGTTAAGCAGCTGGGAAGACGTTCAAGTCGAAGACTCCAAAGGAACAGCAGTTTTTCTCCAGTCAGCCCTCTTTTTAACCAAGGTAACGTTATTTTTGCTTTTCTGTGCTTTACAAGTTGTAACCACCAAGAACAAGTCATATAAAGTAAAATAGCAAGTTTCATTTAAATTAATATGAAAATTTAAAGGTAATTCTGCTAATTCTTCTATTCCACCAAGTGTACAGTTGGGAGGGATAATGCAAAAAAGAAGGCGCCCTGCCAAGTCCAAGTGCTGATACAAGACATTTGGATGATGCATGTATGAGTGATTTGGGTGCTTTAAGGGATACATTTACAAAATGGCCCTAAGTTGTCACTTCAATTGGCCCTGACAAGTCTGGGTGTGAACTCCTGTCATATAGCGGACATGTGCAGTAGTTTGCATATATCACCCTAAACATTTATTTGCCAGTAGGACAAACTGTCTGTAAAAATACAGTGGAAACAGAAAAGCCAGAAGCTATCCAACATCAGAGAAAATATTAAATTGGAATATGGGGAACAGGTAAAATCAAAGCAGTATCAAAAACAGGCCCTTCTTTTTGCATATACAATTAAGCAAGTGGAGAAAATCAAGCAACTTGTAGTCATAATTGAACAGTCTGTCCACCTCACTTAGATCTCTGTCTTTACCTGCAGTTCCCTATTTCTGTAGTGGAGGTGTTACCAACAGGGTTGTTGCAAGGGACAAAGGGCTTGAAAAACTTCCGTGTTTTAAAAGGGCTGTAGAAATCATAAAAATAAGCGCTCCCAAACTGGTTTTCAATGCATCTTTTGAAATGCAAACATATTTGAACACATGCAGAGTGCCTTCCTTTATGATAAACTTCAGTCTTGCCCTGGCACATCTAGGATTTGAGAAAACTGCTCTCGGATACGAGGGAACTCCTCTTAGCTCAAGGTAGGGTATTGAGGCATTTCAAAAAGAGGTGTGCAAGATCAAGGGTCCCTGTTGCTGCTTGACAAAAGGCTGCCTTTGGACACTGATTTACCCCCCTTTTTGTTTATAGAACAAGCTGTGTTCCTTCCTATATATGCTCAGTCAGGACACAGAGCAATTTTTGTAGCTGTCCTTTGCACTCATCTAGTACAACTGTTCTTATCATGAAACAAAAAAAGTCTGCTGTAGTGTGAAAGCTTCCCCTTCCAGAGCCAAAAGCAGCTACCAGGGGAGGGGGTGTTAATTAGGACTGTGGCATAAAGGGTTAAAGCCATTCCCACATAACACAGTCCCAATTTTGACTGGATTCTCCTGTAGTTGCCATTTAAAAACAAACAAAATGCCAATAAACCCCATAAACCAGACAGGTATTTCCTTGTGCCAGGTTTTATCTACCACGAGCAATCTAAGGTCTCTATCTACCAGCCAACAATCTTACAAAGGGAAAAGAGATTTTACACATCACAGTGCCAGCAACATTTTGTCACCAGGAGCTGCCACAGGTGACACTGCTAATTTCAGTCAGACTTGTGTGCATAAGAAGGATCAGGATGGGGCCATTTTTGCATGTTGAAAAAGCCACTGGAAAAAGCCGCTCTAAGTTTGGAGTTATTTGCAGAGCATTCATTTTGAAGATGAATCACAGTCCTCGACGTTTTCTAAGAACTCTTCCCACCCTTCTGGCTACGTGCTTATCGGAAAATACTGCATCTGCTGTGTGAGTCTTACTGTACTTTAAACATAAAGACAGCAAATGCATTTTGTGTAAACCAAAGTATCGGTACTGTAAGAAGCTCGGGCAACCATTTTTAAGCAGCCCATTTCTGCATGCGATCTTGTATATTTTGCACCTTCTGAAGCTTTGCATCTCCACACAGTGTCCAGGAAGAAAAAGGAACTATGTAGTCTGGAATAACTCCTGAAGGATGTCACTTCTCTGACCCCGTAGATTATGTCTTCAGAATTAATTATAAACTGGAGTAACCGTAAACTGCAGGGCAAGAAAGACTTAAGAATTTCTTAGCTGTATTTAGTAAGAAATGTTGAGTCATGTGGAATACTTATTTGTAGGAAAATGCTATCTATTATCCATGTTTGGAAGAGCATCATCCAGGTTGAACATTAACAGTACTTTGAATGGATGAAAACATGCACATCAAAACAAAGAGGTGAATAAAGAAAGCCATAGTTTTCAACAGTGTTTTAAAACTCCATTATTTACATCTCCTAAAGGCTGGCTGGAGGAAGACAACCAGTGGATGACCCAAATAAACAGACTCCAGAAACTGATTGACAGGCTAGAGCAGAAGGTGAGCACAAATTCCTTCATTAATCTGTAAAGAATACCTCTGTATCCTTACTGCATTGCACTCTCCTTCCCTCCCTGATAGTAGCAGAGCAAGTATAACATCCACTAAATGAGCTAAATAACCTACCTGGGTAGCCCTCTTTGCCACTGAAGGGCAAGGGTTGAAGTAGCATGTTGTAGGTCATATCACAAAAAACCCTCAGCTGGTGGGTGCTTGATGATGGGATGGAGGCAGAGAAGTAAGCCTTCTTCCCTACTCTCACCACCATGCAGCAGACACAGTTGGGAGCTCTCAATCATGTCTGGTCAGTTTGTACCGCATCTTTCCCTATCCCAGCCAGCACGGTATAGCAGTGGCAGTATCCATAACTAGTTTCCTATCTACCTCCAAAAATTGTCTTTCCTCGTTGCTGAAACGTGTTACTTGTTACATATATGAAGGTCAGTTTGAATCCATGCTAAGTATATAAAAGCAGTGGCACATCCCAAAGGCAATAGGCAGGCGGTTACAAAATAGAAGTTGTTTCTTAGATCTATTTCCCAAGGCACACAGTTACTTTTCTGCTGTTCTCATATTCCAAAAACAGCTTAGGTATGTTAGACTATAACGAAACTGGCCAATTGGCACGGTTCTGCTGCTTGTAAGCCAAAGTCAGAGGAAGACTGTGTGGATAGTTCATATCTGGTACTTTTGTTTGCATTTCTCCTCCATCCTGTTGGCAAGGATCTAAAGCTTGAGCCACTGGAAGAAGAGGTATCTGAAGAAAACACTAAATCTGTAAGTATCACCCCCCCCCCATTATGAATTGATGAGGATAATAGTTATCTCTGCATGGAGGCATAAAGAAAGTTTTGGATATTCTATTCTGGTTTAATTAACAAGGATTTGCAATCCTATGCATACTAATTTGGAAGTAAGTCCCACTGGCCTTAGTAAGGCTTACTTATGAGTAAGGATGCAAAATTGTCTTACTGAGCATTCCAATAGGACCCTCATAAGTAACACAATTTATATTACATTTAGAGGGAAGATCCAGTTACATCATTGCTTTATTCAGCCTTCTTTTTTTAAAAAAAACCCTTTGCATTATATTGCTCTTATTTTTACATATAAAAATATTTTTACATACCGTATTTTATTGTATGCAATCAACCCAGATGGCAAGATTAAAATGCTCTGATATCAGGAGTGCAATGCATTCACCAATAATATTGTCTTAATATTTTTGTCAGCACATAATGATAGTTCAGCGTCAGATGTCAGTAATAGAAGAAGAACTGGAGCAATTTCGGTTTGCTCTGAAGCAGTATGTGGACACGGCCTCTTCTCAGGACGGATGCCTGCAGTGAGTACATTTGCTGCCCCCAGAGGATGAGAAAATTTAGATGGCTGTAAGTTTCCGCTTAGAATTCCATCAGAAGTCATCAGGATGACAACTAGCGAAGCACCCCTCACATTATGACCCGGCCCCAGCCAAAGTTAGTAGCTCAAAACTCCCATTAATTGCAATGGGACTGAAATATCTGCTCCAAAAAAGAAGCCATACTTAACAGGGTTCTCAAAATGGACCGCAAAACTAATGTTTACAACAAACCAAATAGTTTTATGAGCAACAATGAATTACCCATTAAAGAAAAAAGGTTAACATACAGTACTTGCAAAGTCACCTGTTGAATATAGCAGAGAAATAGTTGCCTTTTTCCTGGCACACTGTATTCCATATGTACATAGTGACACCTGCTGGTCTCTTTCTGATTTGACACAATTTGTGTCTTAATTTGTACAGCTGAAAACAAGCCTAAAGACTTTAGCTTTTTGTGTGACTTATTTTAGATTTAGTGTTTTTATTTCAAATTGTATTTTACCATTTATGTAAACCTTGCAGAGAACTTGGATGGAAGGTTATATACAAGTGTAGTTGTAGGAATATGAATCATTCCAGTACTGAAGATCTGCATATCATTCTAGCTGTGGGACAAACTGCACGACAGGAGGCTTTCCTGTACATATTTCTAGATGGATAACAAAACCAAATACAAATAGCTGCTGCTTGTGGGGTTCCCCTCCAAGATCTAGGTGCCCGAACTGTAATCACTCATTTATAAAATTGAAATCCTACCAATCAGGATTTGTTTGGATTTAGTGTCCCATTCCTCTTTTCTTTCAAAGAAACCTAACAGAATTTCAGTTGAAGGTGAATAAAATGATCTGAAAATAAGGTTTTTTTTATTAAAATAAACCACAGGTTCTCAAGTTTGGGCAATACAGGGAACTCTGGTTCAGTTTAAGATAGGAAACAATTTTCGATCTCCTTGTAGCCACCGAAGAGGTTGGGAGTTTGTAAGTCCAAGGCATGCGGCAGCTTCTTCTCAAAGTGAGAAGCCAGGGTTCTCATTACTTCTTAACCAAACTTATTACTTCTTCATACTGGCTTTGCTATCTACTTATCAAATTAATTCTGTTGTTTTATTAGTGTTTCTATTCAGAGGTTTTCTGGTGAATTTCGCTTCATCGTTTATGAATTCTGGGAGAACAATGCCTGGAACAGGTACACAAAATGCCATGTGTATATCTTATTATGGACAAAATTATAAATAAATAGTTCAAAATATCAGCTATGTAGAACTACTGTTACTAGAAACAAAACCTGATTTTCCAGAATTTATTTATTAGCACCACCTAGTTGGGGGTGGGAAAGGGGGGGGGCACACAAGTAGCATATTGCCTGATTGTTTCCTACGTATATTAATTGGCTGATCAGTTAGAATAGTCCAATTATTATACTTTTCTGCAGCATACCAGGTTTCCATTCCAAACGCATTGATCCTTCAGAACACTTGGATGGAAGTATTCATAAAATAAGCAAAAGCACATTAGGATGACATGAAATAGATTTTAAAAAGATAAATGTACTGATGTATTAAAGCCCTGAAGAGATTTTCTAACAAAACATAGAAATGTTCCATAAAAAAAAACAGATATTCTGGTTCAATTCACACTTTCTAGCGGCCACCAAGCATACATCTCAGGGACACATGGGTCAGTGTTGGGTTTTTGATTGTGTAGGCTGTAAACTGGACTATTATTTATGGTTAACTCAGTAGTACATTTTTATCTAACAATCTCATACTATATAATAAAGGCTTTGCAGATTTGTAAACCAAGAGGGCTTCCTATCCAATTTTATTTTAAATTGTGATTTGATATAGGAAGGAGAAAGAGTAAATGAAGTTATCACTCTTATTTCTATAGCCACCTGCAGATGAACTACAGCAAGACATTTCAAAGAAGTAATGTGGATTGCCTGGAAACTCCAGAACATATTACAACTATGCTAGTGCCTGGTAATTATCCTGTTAATAGTTATGTGTGTGAAAAAGTTCTCTCCCCCTCATTCTGTGCCTTCCCTCAACACCTATTTTCCATTCCAGAAGCAGAGAAGCATCTATTTAGGGATTTCCCACTAATGACATCCTATGCATGTTTACTCAGAAGTAGGACTCACTATATTCAATGGAACTTTCTCCCATGTAAGTGTACATAGGGTTGCATAATTTCCTAGCTGTAAGTACCATTGATCAGAGTGGAACATGCTTCTGAGTAACAGGTTACCTTTTTAATCAGTGAAGTCATATGTATGACTGTAGTAATAATAATAATAATAATAATAATAATAATAATAATAATAATAATAATAATAATAATTTATTATTTATATGCTACCCATCTGACTGGGTTGCCTCAGTCGCTCAAGGAAGTTTCCAACAAATTAAAACATAGACCAAACTTGATAAGCAATATTTTATCTTCATAAATGGCTTGATGGCATAATATAATATATTGAATGATGACAATTCAAATTGTCACTTGAATAAAAGGTAGAATTATGCCTTCTATTCAAGACCTACGTATAATGTGGGAGACCTGTGATCAGGGGTTTCCCATTTTTAATAAATCCACAGAAAACCTTACCAGGAGCCATTGGGTGCAGTTGAAACCAATTCAGAGTATGGCACTGAGTGAGGAGTTTAAGAACAACTGGTTTAAATCTCCCCTAAAAACTGGTATTAGTCCTACAGGAGGAAATATGTATGGGAAAACATATATAGACTACCAGATATAGCTCTGAAATTAGTACCACCAGGAATTTTGGTTGAAGTAAAATCTGTTTAAATGATAGGCCATTTTTCCTGCTCTTGCAATCTTAAAAGATTAACCCCCAAAAAATTAAATGTAAAGTATTAGCTATGTTGAGCAGGATCAAGTCTAACATTACATACACATTGTGGTAGCTGGAATACTGCTTTTCTTATATGCATTTATTTGGGTTACCGAGAATAGCATACATTAGTAGTTATGGGATGTTACGAGGGGGAACAACAATGATAGTGGGTTGTATCCAATGTTAGTCCTAATCAGAGTAGACCCTTTGAAGATAGAGAGTTGCCAATGGCTGTTCACTGTTGGCATTTTTATCTTTAAGTGAAACGAATGCAAAAGCATTAATACTCCAAAGATTATATAATGTCAGTCAAAATGTGATGGCACTATTCTCATTCCATCTTTGGCATTCGGTATCCAACTGGGACCAAAGGTGGTAATTATTTAAGTGCTCTAAATAACAATATGTATTGGATTCCCCTTTACACTGCCTCATGTGTTCCCTTTTGTGATATAATAAGCAAAATTAGAACCCTCCTGGTCTTACGGCTCTGGGGACCTGGAAATTGGGTTTCAATTTAACAGTACGTCTATGTGATCATATGAGGAGATAATAAAATTTCACCTGTTCTCTCCGGGTTCCATGGTAGAGATATCACTGTGTTTCACTGGTTAGCTGATAAAATTTCTACTACTACAGAAAGGTTGCCCTATTCTTTTTTCCTTTCGCCAATCAGAGCTTAGTTAACATGTACCTGATTTAGTGACGGTCCAGGTTTATTTTCATTTTGGTAGTAACTTTAGTTACAGCTTCTTATTCCATATGAAAAGCTCTGATTATTGCTGTGCTTTCATTTGTGCAAACTGTTGAATGGCTAGAATAAACTCATTCATTAAAAACCAAAATAGCTAGTACAATTTAAGAAGTTGCTGAAATACTAGAATTGTCTAATCAGCATGAATACTTCCTTTTCAGCTTCCTGGTGGATCCTCAACAACAACTAGAAGCTTCGCTATAATTCCTATTAATGACATATGTTCTGCATTACTTTAAAAAAAAACTATTATAAAGCCTCTAAAATTAGCAGATAACATTCCTTTCATTTTTAAAAAGGGCCACATTGTAGAAGTTATTTGTTGCTACTTTATGGAATTATATAATGGTATTTATTGATCTTAATTTGTTTCATATGGCTCTGTTTATGTTATTGTGCACAGTGCTTTTATTGTGTGTTTTAACTATCTGTAACTATTTGAGAAATCATTTTTGGACACAAAGCAGGATGTAGATTTAACATATATGCTTACATTGGACATTGCTGCCTTTTGCTTAATAACATGGTGTGCACTGAAGTCAGCCCAACATGGATACTAAGCTATTCTATATAACATACTAAATGGGAAGCAAGACTCCTGGATTGACACAAGTTTTTCATTTATATTAACAGCTCATATTTAGCTGCTGCTGCTACTCTGTTAAGTCAAGCTTACTATTTATTACTGAAAAATGGAAAGCTCCGCTGTAAGCACATGCACAGCCAAAAGATCTTCAAGAAAAACTTTGTCCATGGAAGAAAGTGCTATTACATCTCTACACTCATAACACACACACAAGGATTAGCTCAGTTTTAAAACCTGTTTGCAGCCTTCGGGAAAAATCAGAAACACAGGCCATTTAGCAGTCTTCCTTCCAACAATGATAGGTCAAGTCACAAATGAGAACGAATTTAGCTGTCCACCTTCAGTGCATTTCATTTGTGTAACTTCAACTGACTGGCTGCAAAGTTGAAATCGCTTAAGTTACCTGTAACAATGTTTATGACGAGGATGTCCATTTAAGGAACACAGCCCAGTAAGGAAAGCAGAGAGCTTAAAAGCTCTCTACCTTGTGTTGGAGGCAAAGTCCATTTGCTGCACTGGCTTTGGAGGGGTAGGGATGCTCACATGGGGGCAGTTCAGGAGGTTGTTCTGACTATACACAATTATGGCTTTACACACAATCCTTAGAACAGAACCCTGCACAAGTTGCAAGTAACCATTATTTGTATATCTGTCTGCAATGTCAGCAGCAGGTAAGTTGGCAATCATAAAGTGAGATATGTCTAGCAGAACAAACTACTATTTTTTTTAGTACAAAAAGCAGGATAGGACTTAGCCTTTATATAATTCCACTGTCTGATGCCACAGAGCTATAGCTGCTAGCAACAGCTATCGTTAACCTAGAAAGATATCACTTGGTTATAGAGAGTGGTATCAAGCTTTAGTCCTACTCAACAGACCCACTAAAATCAATGGACTTAAGTTGATTCATTTCAACAGGTCTACTCCCAAGTAGGACTGTTTTGTATACTGATGACTAAAGTTAAGACAATAAGATCAGCGGCTTACAGTCACATAATTACACAGTTTAAAATCCACACCACCCTGAATCAATCTAGTTTATTTAGGAAGAGTTACAGTGATTGATGGAAAAAGATAAGGTGAGAAATGGGGGAAGGGCAGAGAGGGAAAAGGACAGGTCACGATAAAATTATTAAAACATACCGCTACTATTTATAAATACATCAGAAATGTTATAACACTAGAAAAAAAATGGCACAATCCAACCAAAGTCAAGTCCCAATGATTTCAATGGAAGAGATTTAAGTATGTGCTTTTATAAAAGACTAGCCAGTATTTTAGATATATATATAATACACAGCGTACTTAACATTCACTAAGGGTTGATACAGAGGAATGTTTACTATGTGATGGTGGTTTGAAGGCTTACTGTAAGGTGTATGTAGCCATGAGGAGTCAGTAGTTTATAGTAGCCGACCAATGAGAATAGCCTTCCTCACCATTGCACATATCTAATCAGTTGCAGCAAAAGTGATCAAGTGAACTTCAGTCCTTCGGGAATCACAGCTATGGTGTCATAGGCAACATTTCCAAATTTGAAAAGTGACAGTGGTTTTGCCTCATTTTAGCAGTTCTCTCCTTTATAACTACAAAAGCTCAATGAACTATTGGTTTAAGTCATACAAAACTTGAAGTTTTCACATAAGTTTTCTGTTGAAAACAGCTTTACTTCCGAAATGAACTGATGGGTACACCAACTGTAAAAGATAAATTTTGATTACAGTCTATTGGCATTACAGATCCCATTTCCCTATATTTTTAGTGGTGAAAAAGACACATTCCTCATCTTCAGAAAGACCTATTGTTGCTTGCAGTAGGTAGTAAATAGTTTTTCTACAAGACAAAATGTCCCACCACCAAATTTAGTTAATGAAGAATATTCACAATAGATATTTAAGCAAGCTTAAGGGCAATCACAGCTCAGGACTAGACTCTGAGGAAGTATTTTAAAAGCTGGGAGCACACATATATGCGTAAAACTACAGAAGGGAACCTTCAGCTCACACGCCTCCCCATTTAGCCCATGACATGGTTTAGTCAAAACCACCCCCACCTGCCCATCACCAAATGGCATGTAGCATCAGGCTTGAGACAGGTAAACCAACAGTGCCAACTGAAACGGGAGAAACAGAAGCACACTTGTAAAATTTGGTTTCTTTCAATTTTGGAGCCTTTTTTTCCTGATTCCCTGCAGCAACAATACTTTGTATTGCTGTTTGTTTTTAAATTCACCTGCTATCAATTTCTGTGCTCTTATTTAATTGTTCTTTGGCTGTTTTAATATACGGTATTTTGTATATTGCTTGTGACATATGTGCAGAATGTGATGCTATAATAATAGTGCTGAATTCAAAAAGTACCAAATTACCAAAAGGAAAAGAATCAAGCACACACTTGTTGCACTCTGCAAGCCTTGAGTTCAAAGCTGACAACAGAGTATAAGTTGATAGGGCAATTCACCTGTCTAAGTGGTACACAGGTGGGAGAACTCTGGATCTGGCCCACCAACCAGGTCCAGTTCCGCCCCCTTGACATAAAATAATAAATGGATAACAGAACCAGGAAATAAGAGAACACAAGCACTTGGAGTAGTAATAGCAGTTGATAAAAAAATGGGAGTATATCCATTAATTTGAGTCAGTTTCTATACTTGTAATCTTGTAAGGCCCTTCCCATACCCTCCAGATTGCTCTTTAAACCCAGAAACATTTAAATATTTTTATAGCATTCCCCTACAGCAGCTCTCTGAAAAACTCCGAGCCACACCCCACTTTACTGTGTCATACCTATAGTTCTTGTATTCATGTCAGATTATGGGAATGACTTGAGTTACTGGGAAAGTATTGAAACACAAGAACATCTCAACAGATTATACAATATTTACCTTATCATAATTGATGCTCTGAAAAACTAAGAATTCCCAGGTGTGCAACATATTAGTAGGAACTATTCCTTGAGTAATTTGGAAGGAGCTTGCATAAATGGAACTAGGTTGCTCAAGCAAGAACGCTTGTACAAAGGGTATAGCCCACCCCCATTCTCCTGCTGGGCGATAGTGGCTAGGATGGGGTAACTGAGTGAAGGCAGCTTACATCAGAAGAGCTCTATTCAAATACTGTCTAATTACCCCCTTGCTCCACATCTCAGGCATTTTGTGCTGTCCCTGGACACTTGAGAAGCTATTCAGGAGTGTTGGGGGATATAGTGGGAAGAGGGGTAAGATCAGTGCTTTTTTTCTGGGGCAACGCAGGGATACACATACCCCTAAACATTTTGTGAATCTAAGTTTGGACTCATTGAGGGGCAGTATTTCAATACGAGTAGGAAAATGAGAGTACCCCTAAACATTTTTTAAGAAAAAAAGCACTGGGTAAGATAATGACTGCAGCACTAGATACCAACAGCAAGCTTCACCAATTACTTAATCTGTACTCCTTTTAACACAAAACAAGCTACTTAAATACTTTCAAACACTTACTGGTTTTTCAAGTACAATGGGATGATCGGGAAGAAATTCTGGTTTCTTTTGTGCAAGTGAAACCTTTGAAAGCTTCAAGAGGAAATCTCTACTATATGTTATTCTCTCTGTCAATGCAAATTTTAAATGTTAAGTATTGTGCTGAAAAGTACATACATGATTGAAACAGCTCGTGAAAATTATAAATTAAACTATTTTTATAGTATTTATGATTCTTACCTCACTGGCAAGTGAGTATTTGTGAAAGCTGCATTGTAATAGATTGGGATTTCTACAGACTATGGGATACCCATTTATACATAGTTTTAAAGCTGAGAGTTCTATAGCATTAGTAATATTGAGAAGGGACAGGAAATGTCAACCAGTTGAAACCTAGTTTAGCTCATTTACCTCTGATGTACAAAAAGCTGTCTTGCAATGAGATTTGTGTACTGAATGAGCTCTTGAACACAAGTAAATCTCCATTTTACTCAGTCAAATCAATTCCAAAGTTTTATAAACTTTAAATAATAGAACAAGACTAACATTGCAATCTGAGGTAAACTTTGTGTAAATATGCAAAGATGATTGCATGTTTCCTCAATGACTGCCTGAATCCTCTTACTCAATCCTGAGACAATGTAAAAAGGCCCATCAAGACATGTCCCAAATTTAAAAATTGGCTTTTCAATAGTCCATACACCTCCAGTTTATTAGTATAGTTCAGTACTTCTACTCACAATGTTTACCTTTTGTGACTTCAGGTTTATGCTGCTCTGACAGTGTAGGAATCAGACTGTCATTTAAAACCAGCATTCCATTAGACTTGCACATCTAAAAACAAAGAATAAAATACTGATGTTTTACTGCAGTCTAGAATTCATCTTAGCTGTTCTTGCAAATATAGTGATGAATACATAATTCTATTATGATGAATGCTTAATTCTATTAATGGGGGGGATTCAGAGTAGCAGTAGCAGGATTTGTGGTTGCAAAACAAATGAATATTGTAGAACTTAAAGATTAACGAGTTTATTATGGCATAAATTTTCATGGACTGCAGTCCATGTCACCATAAGCATGAAGTGTCACACATATGTATGTAAGTAGCTGCAAAAGGGAAATGAGATGTAGAAAGTAAGACTGTCACACTTTCTCACAGGCCTTGGGTGGTAGACCTGTACTTGTTTACAGACAGCCACCCAACCTAAAACAGCTACTCACCAGCAATATGTCATGTAACATGGACAGAGGAACAAGCCATGTGGCAAAGTCTGTCCACTTGTCCACCCTGCAAAATTATTACTGGAACTAGCGCCAGCATCAAAAGGTTCTTTCACCTTCGCATCTTCCAATGTTCAATCTGCCTGCAATGCATTTCTGCAGCCTCCAGAAAACAGGGGTTCTCAAACCTCCTACTGCTTGGGCTGAAATTTACTGATGCCCACCAGTCACAAAGTGCTGGTGCAGAGACAAAGCCAGAAAAAGAAAAGAAAAAGACAGTTGACATAGATTATGCTGGCTACTAACATTTCCTACTGATTATTTAATCTCTAAAAACGGCTGAACTGCTTATTACAGCCAGCAGTGGCTCAGAGGGTGGGGACAGCAGCAATGTGAATTTTGTGCTCAGTTCTATGTTATTGTTTCCCAAATTATGGACTAATAGGCCAGATTTTAAAATAGAATAATAAACTGATGCAAATTTGACACCAGAAATGGCAAGACTCAAAAACTATTTGCAGAAACCCGACCTACCAGACCCCTGTAACCTGAAGAAAAGAAGTTTCAAGGGAGACTAATGTGAAAATGCTGTATTACAATTTATCAAGATGTTAATTGTCATCACTTGTGGCTTGAATAGGGACAAAGGTACCATCAGCAAACTACATGTGTCAGTTAGCATCCAAAGCAAAGATACCAAAGCCCAATTCAAAGTGCTGGTTTGACCTATAAACCTCTTTACTGCTTGGGTCCCCCAAGCTGTATTTTCAGCACCAATTAAGATATATCATTTTTTCCCCCAAGCTTTTGATAGACTAAGATGATGTCATTTTGTTACTCATGCACTGCCAAAGCTTCCTGGGGCTGTTTGAGGGGGTTGTTTTTCTGTTTTTATTGCATAATGTATTGATATTTATGTTTTAAATGTGATTTAAGTTGCTTGCATACCTAACAAGCAACAAACAGATCTAATAAATACTAATAATAATAATAATAATATCACTGTATTTTGAATGATCAGCAGCTATTTTGTAAGTAGCCATTTTTAATAACATAATAATCACTGTTGGTACTTTCTGTATTCCTCTATACCAGGCTTCCTCAACCTCGGCCCTCCAGATGTTTTGAGACTACAATTCCTATCATCCCTGACCACTGGGATCATGGGAGTTGTAGGCCAAAAACATCTGGAGGGCTGAGGTTGAGGAAGCCTGTCCTATAACCTCAGTTTTACACCCACACTGCAAACAAGGTGTAAAGGTAAAGGGACCCCTGACCATTAGGTCCAGTCGTGACCGACTCTGGGGTTGCGGCGCTCATCTTGCTTTATTGGCCGAGGGAGCTGGCATACAGCTTCTGGGTCATGTGGCCAGCATGACCAAGCCGCTTCTGGCAAACCAGAGCAGTGCACGGAAACGCCGTGTACCTTCCTGCCGGAGCGGTACCTCTTTATCTACTTGCACTCTGACGTGCTTTCGAACTGCTAGGTTGGCAGGAGCAGGGACCGAGCAACAGGAGCTCACCCCATTGCGAGGATTCGAACCGCCAACCTTCTGATCGGCAAGTCCTAGGCTCTGTGGGTTTAACCCACAGAGCCACCCGCATACAAGGTGTAGGTGTGTATAAATGAATCCTGAAAGAGACCAGAGCAAGCTTGTCTGAAGTGCTGTTTGAGGCTTATATAATTAGTGTGTGTGTCTTTGCGTACACATAGCCATTAAACTTCATGCACCCGATAAAGTGGAAGCTAGCCCATGAAAATTCAGACCACAGTAAAATTGCTTGCATTTAAGGTGTTACAAAATATAGCACATTTATTTTGTTAACATTTAAGGCCATCACAAAACCAAAACATACCGCTACCACAAAAAATGTGTCCTTAACTGTTATGTACAGTATCTGCCTGCCTACCAAGACCACAAACGTCAGATTTACACTGCTTCACTATCCCAAACAAACACAAAAATGGTACGTATGCAGTCACTATATGTGATATTCGCACAGATACTTTAACAGGCATGCCACTTAAATGAAAATGAGGAAGTTAGTATTAACATTTTCTATCTTGTAATGGAGTCTTATCTATTGATCCATGAGCCTTTCTATACTTCACTACTGTGTCAATGGTCATGCTTCATCTAAATGGGTTCCTTGACACAATTGCTTAAATATCAGGTCTCAAACTGCTTTATACATACCCAATTAATTTCCAGAGAAATACAAAGTAGACAACCTTCTGCATTTTAGATGCTTAGGTCTGCAACTCCCATCACCCATGACCATTTGTAATATTACCTCCGACTGATGGGAATCCAAAACATCTCTAGAGGGTACCAGGATAGGAAAGGCTGGGGGAGATTTCAAGGATTAGACTACCTAGTGTGTAAATGGAACGATTTACTACTGATTCTGTAGGCACAGCTACCAAAATCATCATCCCCCCACCGTATTACTGTAAAAATAATTATTTCATTCAGCTTTATAATCTTAAGGCACATCATTAGTCTCGTCTCCCAAATTGAAAACTGAAGTTGAGACACAGTTATTATCTAGTTATATCAAAGCTCAATTGGGACATTTGTAGTAGCCCAGAATACAGTGAATACTATTTATTTTGTATACTGGATGAATACTTACCGAACTAATTTCATTATGCAAACGTACAGAAGGGTTGCATGGAAACTTTGTCTGGAAAGTGAAAGTGGTTGCTGATACTGTGGGAAAGGATGTTGTAGAAATAATTTAATATGTTTACTTCTTTGTTAGTAAATTGAGCAACTTTCTTGCTCTAATCCAACTTCAAAAATGAAACACCCTGAATCCCGAGCAACAGTGTAATATTTAGTCCATACAAAACATACATGAAACCATCAATGTACATGATGATTTGTAAATATCTGAAGCTTACAATATAAAATACAGCACAGCTGATCATGTTTCGCCACTAGTAAGGTAACAGAAATTAAGGCAGGAGTAAACAATGGAAGAACTTGAATGCATTTTGGTTACTTGTTAAAACAGAGTACGAAGACTAAAGGGTTATGAAAAATGCTTTACAGAAAAGGTGGGTTTTGAGGAGAAATCTGAAGTAAGGTGACAAAATTAAGGTTGTATCAAGACAAAAGGAGCAACAAGGGAGAAAGGGCAATTGTGAAGGACAGGGAAATATTAATTTATATGAACAGACAGATAAGATGGCAGTGCCATAGTGGACTTAGGCTTTTTTATTTATGAAGAAATTTATATTGTGCTTTCTAAAAATAATAAATTCAAAGTAGTTCTTTAAAATAAAAATTCATATAGGCTTACATAAAATATAAAAGCAAGTCACTAAAATTATTACCACACAACTAAGAACAGGATAAAACAATTTAAGATAAAAACAGGGGAGATAAACTTCTTAACTAAAAGCCAAGCAAAGTTTTTTTTTGGGGGGGGGGGTTGTATTTTGAAAGCTCAGAAGCATGACATGAATGAAACAGTATTTTCTCCAGTCATGTTCCACAGCAACTGGTATTCAGAGGCATATAGTTTCTGATGCTAGAGGCAATATAGCCATGATTACTACTGCGTGTTGATAGCCTTGTCCCGCTTGAATTTATCCAATTCCTGTTAAAAGCGAGAGTAAACTCCCTAGTTTAACTATGCACAATGTGAAGAAGTACTTTTTGTCCCTTCTGAATCTTCCATTCAGCTTTATTGAATGACTGGGTTCTAGTATTGAGAAATGGAGAAAATTTTTTATCCCCATCCACTTTCTCTACATCATGCATAATCTTATACCACATCTCCACTTACTCCTTTTTCCCAAACTAAAAAGCCTCAAATGTTGTTTGCTTTCCTCATAGGGGAGTTTCTCCAGTCCCTTGATAATTTTGGTTGCTCATTTCTGAACCTTTTGCAGCTCTACAATATCCTTGAAGTGTGGACACCAGAAGTGTGCACAATATTCCAAGTGTGGTTGCACCATAATTTGTATAAAGACATAATATTTTCAATTCCTTTATGACCCCCAACATGTCATTCTTTTTTTTTTTCCAAAGCTGCTGTACACTGGTTTGACATTTTCATTGAGCTATCCACCATAGCCAAGATTTCTTTCCTGGTCAGTCACCACCAGTTCAGAACCCCTTGGTGTACATGCAAAGTTAGGATTTTTTTTGCCAGAAAAGGACAGTTGCAGTAGTAAATGCAAGGGGTGACCAGGAAATGAACCAGAGTTTTCACGAACAGAACAGAGAGGAAGGGCTGTATTTCTCTGCAGTGTTATTAAGAGAAAAGCAGCATTACTTGCCAACAGACCAAATGTGGAGAGTAAAGAAATATAATATAACTTTATGTATGTATAACAGAGGATGGTAATGTTGTCAATGAATATGGCAAAAATATAAGCGGGGCGGGTTGGTTATTTTTACAGCATAGTTCTGTAGATGTCTGCTCAGAATTAAGCCCCACTATATCTAATGGAACTTTATCTCAGGGAATATTCAGAAGAACCTTGCTTTGCATGACTTGTAATGGAGGGCTGCGATTAAATGCCAAAACAGCTAGTGCCATCAGCTCTAGATATCAGTCAGAGAATATTTTGTACTATTTGTAATAGTGTCTTGGCATAATGATAATAGATAAATGCAATAAATACATATGGGCACATAAAAACTAGTAATGCTATCTCTTAGGGTTAAACTATTATAAATGCCACTGTTGACAATGGCAGCTTCCCTGAGTTCTCAGCCTTGATGCCCATCTTTCTACTTCTTTACCACATCTAAAAGAATTTAGAAATTCACCCCCCCCTCTCTCTCTCTCTCACACACACACACACACAAACAAACACACAGAGAAACTATTGTTAGGACTGTGGCATAGAAGGAAAGGCTTAAAATTCCCTCCCTTTATTTTGATCTCTCCTCTAATTGCTATTTAATATAGTTTGGTACTCTATTTCCAAGTATGCACTCCAAAATCATCAAGAAGCTTACCATGGGACGAAAGATGGCGTGCAGGTCTTGCTGGCTGGAGGGGCTTACCAATCATTCCTTTTGTTTCCATTATTTTAAACACTTTGAGGAGCCATACTGTAAAAGACAAGGTACATGTACATGCAAATAACTATAGAACATCCAGAAATTAAGAAGCTTAACATGCATTTAGCAGCCTTGCAACTTTAAGGTTGTCCACCTGCTGTAGCACACTCTCTAGCATCGCACACCAAACCCTTAACCCTGTTCCCTATCTTTGAACTTTCTTGTCTCATCCTTAAAAAGAAGCTTAATTCCTAATGTTATGCAATATTTCAGTTACACCCTAAACGTGAACTTAGCAGCTGTATCTTTCAACTAAATATATAACAGGTTTAGCCTCTCTTGTTTAATAAGCAAGAATAAAAGGTAAAGGGAAGCTCCGGCGGGACGGTAAACGCCGTTTCCGTGCGCTGCTCTGGTTCACCAGAGTTAGTTTAGTCAAGCAAGAGTAGTGGCCTATTAATCCTGATTTGATTGGGAATGTTCGCTATGGCTAAAACAGTAAACTATTTCCCAATCTACTATTAGCATATTATTGAACTGTTATGCACTCTTTGAAGTTATGGCTATTTTCTTGAGGGAGGCACTAAAGCGGACAACATCGTAGGAGTCATATTTTTCATGTCATTGTAAATTGATTTACAGTGCAATCCTAAACATGTTTATTCAGAAGTATGCCTGATTTAGTTCAGTGGGACTTGTTCCTAGGTAAACAAGTACAGGACTGCAGTTTTAATGTATTTGTTTTCTACAGTGATTTTTTAAAAATTATTTTATTTTATTTTAATTTATTTGATTAGACATTCATTCAAATATTAATACACATACATTTACAACCATAATATCATCATAATAACAACAAAAAGGAAAAAAGGAAAAGAAGAAAAACGAAAGAAAAAAGTTAAGGTAAGAAATAAGTACATAAAATAGGTGGATGAAAATACACCTTTGTGACTTCCCTCCACCAGCGCTCGTCATTTATTCATTCAAGTTCTTATTTACATTGCAAATCATGTATTTCTTTTAGTATACTATATTATATTATATTATCAAGATGGCTTTACAAGCTTAGTCTAAACATATCAGCATGTTATCTTTAGAGCAGTGTTTACTCATATACTCTTCGAACCATAACCATTGTGACCTTACAGATAGGTAGCCGTGTTGGTCTGCCATAGTCAAAATAAAAAAATTCCTTCCAGTAGCACCTTAAAGACCAACTAAGTTAGTTCTTGGTATGAGCTTTCGTGTGCATTTCGTGTGGTATCTGAAGAAGTGTGCATGCACACGAAAGCTCATACCAAGAACTAACTTAGTTGGTCTTTAAGGTGCTACTGGAAGGAATTTTTTTATTTTTTCATTGTGACCTTAATTTCTGATGTGTTTGATATCTTATTGCCACAGTTAATTTTGCCAGTTCTATAAATTCTGTTAATTTAGATAGCCAATTCTCTTCTGTGGATATATAATTTCCTTCCCAGTTCTTTGCAAGGGGTAACCTGGCTGCTGCAGTTGCATAAAAGATTTTTTCCCTGTCTTGTGGTATCTCATATCCTACTACTCAGTAAGAATGACTCTGTTTTTTCCCCTAAAGATATCCTGAGCATCTTTTTTAGTTCATCGTGGATGCAGCCCCAGAATTTTTTTTACTTTTTTGCAGCCCCACCAAAGGTGCATTATAGTACCCTCTACTTTAATGCATTTCCAAAAAAGATTGGATTTGGTCTTATATATTTTATATATATTTAAGAGTCATATGCCACCTATAGAACATCTTCATGATATTCTCTTTTACAGAATAGCAGGCAGTGAATATTCTATTGAATCTTCTATCAATTTTCAATAACCTTTCCCACTGGTCTAATTGTATTACATGTCCGATATCTTGAACCCATTTGATCTGTGCTTCTTTTATTTGTTTATCTTTTAAGTCCCACTCTAATAATAGATTGTATACTTGAGATAATATTTTTTTTATTATTTCCTAATAATACTTTTTGCAACTTTGATTCTCCCTTCCCAAAGCCTAATTTTTTATCCGAGGAAAAAACATTGGTGATATTGAAGCCAGTCTGTGAGATGGTGCCTTGTTTCTTTGAATGTTTTCAGCTTTGGTTGGCCTTGTTCTTCCTTTACTAATTGGCTGTACGTTGCCCAATTCCCTCTTATACAATATTACTTTTTTGACTGAGAAGGCTTCTAATAGTAATAGCCACCATGGTGTATACAGTTCCAATAAGGGTTGATAAGTTGTCCATACCTTGTACAATGCGCTTCTGAAGATGTGATTTGTGATGCCTTTGTGAACTTTTACTTTGTTGTATCCTAGGTAGGCATGTAGTGATTTTATTGGCCTTGAGAATGCCAATGGATATGTGCAAATTAAATAAACCCTAATCATCAAAGTCAGCTGTTGCTGGATACTATCTTCCATTTTGGTTTTTAGCTAGCCATTTAAAATATTTTGTAAAAGAAGAAACTACTTCCTTTTCACATTTATCAATCTATAAGCTTTAGTTACATGTATTTGAACATGTATTAGCAGTCAGAGTTATCATGAAATAATGATTATTATAACTGAATATGTTAATTACTTTTTCTCCCAACCTAAATAGACCTCAGCTACTTTTGGGTTTGTCTGTTTGAAAGCAAAATTCTAATAATAGCAGCCAGATACTAAAGATTTTTACTGTCATAATGAACCAGGTAGTCATCTCCTCCACTTTTAATAATAATAATTTAATAATAATTTATTATTTGTACCCTGCCTATCTGGCTAGGTTTCCCCAGCCACTCTGGGAGGCTTCCAACAAAGATTAAAAGTACATTAATACAAATACATTTTACAACTTTCTGTGTCTAAAATGTAACATGGGCAGTGATGTTTTCCAGTGCTTTTCTGGAGGAAGTTTCCATTTCATAAATTCATGGAAACCCTTCCAATTCAAGATTTTCCAGACAACCCACATCACTAGGCATGGGAATCATTCTTTGCCTGGGCAGCATGTTTCTTTTCAGGGGTGTTTTTTTAAAAAAATATATAAGTACTGACAAAGAGTGAGGGTGTCAGCTGCAATACCTGTGTGCATTATGAGAAAATAAGGAATTCAGGATTATTGGTTTTGGTATACAAACGTATGTAGCTTTACCTAATCAAATCAGATATGATTAATTTACTCAAATGATTTAACCACATGGCCATCCTATCCGCTTCCTAACCCATCACATCAAAAGAAAGCACACACATATATTAGATACACGGCCCCTACTTCCTGCTGGACCGTTCAGAGAAACCAAATGGTCTTGGGTCCCAGTAAAAACTCCCTGGACAGTATGCTGCTGAACTTTAAAGTGACAGAATTAATTTTCAGCGACCTATTTGCCCGTTAGCTATAACAACACCGTCTGCTATATTCGAAACAATACCAAGAAATATTCTTTTTTTAAAAGGCGCCTTGGCAAAGAAGTGCGAGGGGCGGAGTCCCGCTTTGGTTGCATCCACACACCAGAACTCCAAAATAAATAAATAAATTTAAATTTAAAAAATCCCTGAGATTCAGGAGACCGCTTAAAAGGAAAGAGTCCAAGGGCAACCTCGACGGGGCAGGGGGCCAAATACTGAAATGGAAAACCGATATGGTGAACCCGGGGTGGTGGGGTCGCGTTTTCAGGCCTCCATAAAATTTCGCTCTTCCTTCATCTCGCTGAGGCTCTTAAGAGTTAGTGCTTGTTTCGTTTTGATTTTAAATATTTATACCCCGCCTTTTCCCCCTCAGGGGACTCAAGGCGGCTTACAGGCCTCGCTCTCCCATGACAACGAGCTCCCCTTGCGAGGGACGCTCCCCATTTCCACCTTGGCGAACAAACGACGACGACTCCTCCCTCTCCAAATATCCCCTCCTTACCATTTACCGCGAACTCCGACGAATTAAAGGCTCGGCAGCTTTCGGCGTCCCGGTCCAACCACAACTGACAAGGCCCACCCGTCGCCGCCTTCACACTTTTAGAAGCGCGAAGTGGGCGGGGCCGTCTACGAAAGTGGGTGGAGCCAGGGCCGGAACTCTCTCCCCTGGCTAAGCAACTAACGGTCTCCCCGCGTGCAGCTAAGCATTCCGAAGCTGGCGCGCGCTCTCGCGCCTGCGCTGTGCAGGCGGCGGAGGCCGTTGGCGTCACGTGCTCGGTCGCTCGAGCCACCCGGGGTTGACAGACTTGGCTGGAAGGGAAAGGCGCGCCTTCAATCTCTGGACCTAGGTGGGTTTTTGTTTTTTAAAGGGGAAGGGTCCCCCATTATTTTTTTGGAGCATCCTGGAGTTGGAACTGGTAAGGAGCTGCTCGACATTGGTTGTGGATACCTTGAAGGTTTTGAAGCAGATGTTGGATGCGATGGCCTTCTGTCATGGATGCTTTAGCTGAGATTCCTGCATTGCAGGGGGTTGGACTAGATGACCCATGAGGTCCCTTCTGGCTCTACAGTTCTATGATTCTAGGAAGAGCCTGTCCAGGCCAAGTTCTAACTTGAGCAGTCCCGTCTCGGTTGTTTTGGTTTTGCAGAGTATACCGCTTGTCAAAGCGCATTGCTGCTATGTCCCACATCCTAACAGCGTCATTAATCTGGTTATGTGCCCTCAGTCTTTATTTATTTAGGTACCACTGCGGCAGGAAGGTAAACGGCGTCTCCGTGCACTCTGGTTTCTGTCACAGTGTCCCGTTGAGCCCCTAAAGATAGTGGAGAGAACATTCCACAAATGGGTAAAGGTAAAGGGACCCCTGACCATTAGGTCCAGTTGTGACCGACTCTGGGGTTGCGGCGCTTATCTTGCTTTATTGGCATACAGCTTCCGGGTCATGTGGCCAGCATGACTAAGCTGCTTCTGGCGAACCAGAGCAGCGCACGGAAACGCCATTCACCTTCCCGCCGGAGCGGTACCTATTTATCTACTTGCACTTTGAGATGCTTTCGAACTGCTAGGTTGGCAGGAGCAGAGACCGAGCAACGGGAGCTCACCCCGTCACGGGGATTCGAACCGCCGACCTTCTGATTGGCAAGTCCTAGGCTCTGTGGTTAAACCCACAGCGCCACCCGCGTCCCTTTCCACAAATGGGTAGCCACCACTAAAAAGGTGTGTTCTGGTGTTGCCGCCTTCTGGGTTTCTCCTGGACAAGGCACATGAAGAAGGGCACAGTCCTGAAATCTATTTCAGGAGCTACTGGGGCTGAAGTTGCTTATGAATCAATCCCACTGGGTAGGACTTGGGTGCTGTGCTCAGGTCCCGCCTGTGGTTTCTGTTTGGCCAATGTGAGAATTGAGCAGTATATAAAATTTATGAAATGAGTAAAGTAACAGGGTGCTGAACGAGATAGAGACCATTGCACTGCTTGAGCAGGCTCTTACGTTCTTAGCTAATGTGTAGAACTATGGTACACATCTACTGTATAGAATGGAAAGTGGGTGGAGTCATGTTTCCCATTTTGCTGCTTGAGCTTATGTATGCATAAATCCTGCAGCATTCAATGGATCTTCTGCTCAGGTAAGCGTGCATAGGATTACAACCTAACAATGGAATTTTGTTTAGTTTTGTGGGACTTACTCTCAGGTAAGTGCGTATTGGTTTGGAGCTGCAAGCCTATGCACACTTACATTGTGCCTTAATGACCACAGTGTGATTGCACTCTTGGAGACTAAATGTAGAAAGGATGGGGAATGAAAAGGTTGAAAAAACTGCTTAAAGCAATGAAAATGAAGATACGTTTTTATTAGACATTTAAATTCAGGTCAGGATGAAGCTGCATATGAATTAAACTTACATAGAACAACTTAGACTGGAGTTTTTGACCCCAACTTTTCCAGGTTATGCTTTTCCTTTTAAGTGCTTCAGCAAAATCAGTCCATTGTCTGTTTTGGACATTACTGTGTGCTGGCAGTAACTCCAGGCTCCGCAGCAGGCATCTTTCTCAACACCTGTTGTCACAAATAATTTAAGTGGAAATAAAAGGGATTGAACCTGGAATTTTTTGTATGAAAAGAGTTGCCATCTTCTGTTTTTAGAAATTTTTACATCTTCCGTTGTGTGGCCCTGGTCTCATGCATTGTTGCTTTCGTCCGGGGGAAGAAACGAGAGCTTGGATGGCCATTTGTTGGGAATTGTCTAGCTGTGATTCCTGAATTGCAGGGGATTGGTCTAGATGATCTGTACCTTCTAACTACAATTCTGTAGACTCCTTCACATTCTGCTCAGTGTATATCACTGGCAGCAAGCTACACTCTGACCCTATGCTATTATTCAAGGGCTTTTATGGTCCCTTCAGGGTCCTTAATTCTTAAATCATAAACTGTCTTATATACAGTTAACCTTCAGTGCCCACCAGCCATGAGAGAGAGGCCTTTCATGATGAAAATATCACAGAAACTCTGGTGGTCTACATTTTCTTCATAGTGTAACCTTGCTTATTTCACACATGCACTTGAGAACTTAAAAGATTTTACAAAAAAACCTGAAGTCCATTATGACTTTGGCAATGAGAAAATAGTCTTATCATAAGGTTGAAATACTATAATACAGTGCCAATTTTACAACTGGCTGTTCCATTGCCCTTATAGATTTTTCATTTCAAGCCTCAAGGTTGATAATGTTTCTTCATTTTACGAAGGTCTTGGAGGTATTCCAGATGAAACCTACTTTTAGAATGTCCTTTTCCTTAACATCCTCAAGTTCCTTTCAGTTGTTATTCTGGTCACAATAAACAAATTTTTGGTGATGTTATTTCTTTGTATATTTGGTCAAAACAAAGCATTGTTATTATTTTTAAAATTTGTGTCAAAAAACTTGATGTGTTGATTTTAAATCCTATGACATCTAGACCCACTTAGTTTTTAAAAGCTCAAAAATAGAAATGCAACAGCACTCTCTCCAGGAATAATACATATAAAGCAAAACTTTAAAAAAAATGTCACTGAAAGACCTGGGTAAATGAAAAAGACCTTCAACTGCTCCCAGAAAAATCCTCAGCATGTAGTAGCCATATTTTGTAGTAGCTGAAGTTTCTGTGCAGCCTTCACGGAAAGCAGCATATACAGTGCACTAGAGTAGTGGGCTCTTATAAGAGCGTTGTTTCATCAAGACACACCTATTACCATTTCCTGTATAAATTACACATGTATGAACTAAAATGTTGCCGTGAAAAAGACTTGCTTGTGGTTAAGTGGCAATCATAACCAAACTAACCTAGGAGTAAGCCCCATTGAATTGAATGTGATTTACTTCCGAGGGCCTGCATTGGTGATTAATGGGTTAAACTATCCTGCCTCATGGGATTAGTCACTGTACCCCATGGAAGAAAGATTACCCCCTCTTGTTCTTCACAGTGTCTTTCCTATGAATCCCAAATCACTGGCTACTGGCTTACAAGTTCAATGAATCCACCACAGAGGTTCCCCAATGAGAATCCAAAAATAATAGCTTTGAATAATAATCTTTATTAGTGTATTTTAAAAGGTACATGGTAATCCTGAGCTACTGCTTTTGTACATTTAACATTATACAAAGACTTTCATTTACAGTTTGAAGGATACATTTATTGTGCTCCAAATCCTCACCCAAGCATCACTTTGCCCCCAAACAGGAATATAGATCATTGAAAATATTATGCACAACCCTGGAACATTCACGTTTATCTAACCTCAACTCCCATTATCTAAGGACTACTTTAATCTAAAGGGCTCAGGGTATTCCTTCAGAATTTTAAAAAACACTTTGTGTAAAACTTCAAAGATGGGCAGTGCAATAACTGGTCCCCATAAATTATTTGTGACCTCAAGAAAATCATCTTTAGTTGTTGTATTGTTCAACTAGTTTTCAGTGTTATACTAACCAGCTATACATCTATGGAATGATCAGAGTAACTGTTTACTCTATTTCATTTCCTATTAGTTAGTGTAAAGCTATATTTCCCTTTGCAGTGACTGGAAAATTATTTTCCTATTATGGAAAATAAATCACAATCCAAGCAAACTGAGAGGTAACCCAACATCACCCTATAGTCATCTAAATTTATAAAACAAGTCATATCAAATGCTTCCCTTACTTAGACCCTGTAAAGGAACTCATACAAATTGCTAGCAATTAAGTTCCATTAATCCAATCATGGCTTTGCCTGTAAAAAGATAAAAAATATTAAGTGCCAGGGTCCTTGAAAGAAATAAAGAAAAAATTATCCAAGCTGAATTTTAATTGTGTTTAAATTAACATTTTTCTTAAGATGGACTACCAAAATATTACACCTTGACTTGGAAATTTGAAAGCATACTGTGTTTACAAATGGTGACACCCTAGCAAAAGCTCCATTCTTCAAAATGATGCACACTTAGTAAGATCACTTTGTTCTTAAGTAGAAGTTACAGTAAGCAGTTAAAGCAAAATGCTTATTGCTTAAAATTTTAAAGCAGGCTGCTTTGATACAGTTTGTAAGTGTACATACAAATGTGAAGCAATTGTAGAAACTCAAACACCTTGCTTTTACATACTCATCTCAAATGGCACAGACTGTTTAATATAGTAAAAGAATACTGTAGTTGGAATTAAATTCAACAGTACTTTTAAGACAGATGTATGATAGTGTAAACAAAGCTTTAGTATTCAGAGGTTGGGAATCTAGCAGCAAAACAAATTATTTGCATATAATGTAGTGCAATGAACATTTGTTTTTAAAGGATCCCCAGCCTTATAACTATCTGTAACAGAATGGAAATATTAAAAGGAAAAATATTTAAGTTACTCAGTTCATATTATCAGACCCTCTAGAAATATCCATTTTCTATAAGAAAGCATAAGGAGTCTATGCAAAACTGTGTTCTGGATAACTGACTTTTATGGCTCCCCAGTAGCAGGCTCGAATTAGGCAGACCAAGCCTAAGAGGTAAGCAATAGCCCAAGAAACATAAGTGGCATGAAAGTTTCTGGCAAAATCTTGCGTACCAACCTGTTAAAAATAAAAAGAACACCAATTAATAAGTATCATTTAAATCTTTAAGGTGAAGCATTAACAATTGGTATAAAATTAATACTTAAAGGAAAAAATAACACAACCTTATAGGTTTCTGAAGCAATTGCAATCTGTTCTGAGTTAACTTGTTTGGGACACAGCCTTTTCCTATTAGCACATCAGAAATCTATTGCCATAGAGAGAAGTTATTTTGCATTTCATACTCAGTAAGTTATCAGGAATATTTTTTAGTTTTTACCCAAAAGAACATGCTGTTTTCCAAAAGACACAGAACACCAATTACATTCTAAACAATGGAAGTACTGTATAGGGTATAGGATTAGTCAAACTTACTGAGATGTCCATAATAATTACATCATAAACAATTCTACAAGTTTGCTGGAGGCATACTTGCCATCATATTTAGTGTAACAATAAATGCAACCCTGATCACCACAAATTTTGTATTTTAATTGTGAAATAAAATAATAAATTGGACATTAAAAGTTACCATTTTAAAGCTATATTTTACAACTTACATTTATTGTTTTGGAATATACTTGCTCTTCTTAAAAAGGAAAAACTTGGGGGGGGGTTAAGAATCTAATATTCCAGCTCCCTTTTTTGAGGAACTCTGCTATTCCTGCTACAGTTTTTGCCTCAAAGCCTTGCCTTTAACAGAGCTTTGCAATATAGCAATTACCCCCTCCTGTTGCTGTCTTCAATGGGTTAAATGCCATTCATAAAATATATAGGTAAAAGGTAAAGGACCCCTGGACTGTTGAGTCCAGTCAAAGGCAACTATGGGATTTGGCGCTCATCTCACTTCAGGCTGAGGGAGCATATTTGCATGCATAGTAGACAATGTGGGGAATCACCTCTTGGGTCAATATATGTTTTCTTATGTAACTTTGTTCATTTGGGAACAGTGCACTATAAAGTTACCATAAAACCTTTCGGGGACGTTGCCCTTTCACAGTTAGGTCACAGCTTCCCAGGTGTAAAGAAGTACTTCCATGCACATCTGCAGTCCAATCTTGCATATGCTTGTTTTCTAAGTTCAGACGGACATGCTCCTATGTTAAGTGTGTATAAAACTCCAGCCTACATCAGTGCAGCAAGTTCCTACTACAGTTCCAAGTATCATGGAAGAATTCATGCAACAAGGCACAAATAAGATGAAAATGGACATAACTGTAACTCTATAGCTATTGATCCTTTTCGTGATCAGAATAGAATTTAAGGAAGCCAGGAACCACATTTTTTCTGCATTCAACACACTGGCTGCACTTTCTTTGTTTAGATTGACATCACCAAGGGCATGAGCATCTGTGTGTACAAATCACAGCAGAAGTTATCTAAACCAAAGAAAGGTTATTTTAATCTCCAATGACTACATATGTTGAAAGCTATTCAGTATCTCCCTCCTGGCAACGTGGGCAAGGAAAGGGATACCCATCTGGACAGACTGAGGATAGAGATAGCCCCAAACTACATACAATGGTGATAAAGCCAGGTATTTGAGCATAGATCCACCATCACCACATGTTCCTTGAGCTGTGTGTGGAATGTACAAGACAAAATCCTTGCCCCTGCTATCTTTCCCCCAATTGTGCTTCAATACCCTTTGACACTTTAAATCGGGGTGAGTACCTCAATCTACAGAAATGACACAGAGGGGCAGTGGGCTTTGTTGAGCTGCACAGCTGACATGCAGTAAAGCTACCCATCCCTGCTTTAAACCACAACACCGGATCCAATTTAAATTTGACTGGGGAATACCACTGGGGGAAAACATGGGTCAGCTGTTGCAGTGTGTAGTTTGGGTCACACCAGGGGCCTTTCCCAATGACACAGAAAAGTTTTCCATTTTTATTCTGAGATTATTTTGCAGCATTATGATGCCATGCATGATAATATGAAATGTAGGAATGAGGCTTATAAAATACATTTTGATACACACTAGCTTATGAATTCCTTTAGGACACACAAGCAAAGAGTCCCAATTTTTTGCACCACTACAACAATACCACTAGCTCTGTTCAACTGCAGGATACCATTACTGATTTAATTTAGATTACTCACAGTTAATCCAACTCCAATGAAGATAAATATCATTCCAATTGTAATATATGCACAACACCGTCTTCGTGGAAGTGCACATCCAACAGAAGAACTGCAAACAAACAGTATGCCACAGCGAGAATTAAAAAAAACCAAAAACAGTTTTGACTTTTTATAAAGGATTCATTAAAGGGTATACGTTCTACATCTCCCCTGATGGAAGTTATGAGTTTAAGCTTGTTAGAGTCTAATCTCAATCTGGATTTCAAAGTTACACCACATTCTGGAGCAAGGAAGGCTACAGATGTCCCAATTAAATTCATAGCAGCAGCAACATTGCTTACAAAAAAAATATCTGTAAGCTGTCATGTGATTGTTCAAATGCTCAAACACTCCACTAAAAGGCCAGAATGGGCTCATATGCCTAGCGTGTGACTTACTATTATTTTTTAATATCCCTGGAATGCTTTTTAATTGCCTGGTTTATGCAGCTTTACTACAATAAGTAATTTCAAAGTATTCAAACTAAATGATGAAGTCCCCTGGATACTACTTAATGTGGCTTGTACCTTGGTGCCCGGGGCTTTCCATTGGTCCTTACTTAACTAAGATGAATAAAACTACTGTGATTTGAAGGTGAATTGAAAATTCTGTAGTTTTATTTAGATGAGCTTCATAGGTCACTTTTGTTTTCTGCACACAGCTTATTGTCATGTACAAAACTTTATACATGTCATGTTGTTTGAACTACTTTGCACCTCCAGCGTGGTTAAAATTACGTATCTATACCAAGTACAGAAAGTTCTGCAGCAAGCCCAGTTATCAAGAACTATCTTGAGACTCTTCATTTCCCTCCCTCATTTTTTGTTCCTCCCTCACTTAAATGGCTTCAAAATGTGGAAGGAGGTAGAGCGTTCACCTCGCACAAGATATACCTGAACCAAGGAGTTTCCAAGTCTTTCTGTGCCTTAGTCCTCTTCCCATGTTATCATTTCATGTCACCCTTCAGTCCAAAAACCCCATCAGCTCCCCACCCTCTCCCCTCTCTTACCCTCGTGCGTACACCCACTCGTGCTCAGCCATGTACCCTTTCAACCTGGACTGGGCTCACAGATGCTGTCTGGCCACTACTTCCCTACCCTGTGTTTCATCACTCTTCTGTCAGTATGGCAAGAGGTTTCACACCACCACAAGCCTACCACATCACTAAAGTACCGTAGGAATCTGGGTGCAATTCCTGTTCTGAATTATAGTTAGAAAGTTGTAATATAGCTTCATTTTAAAATGTGCACACAACAATTTAGTCTCTGTAGCATCATGAAAATTAAGCAAAATTTCTTTCAGAGCTTTTCAATTGCAAGAATGATACAGTGCAAACTATTCACTCATTTTAGTAGCACTATTAGATGTCATTGCTACTGTTCCAGGAAGGCTGTTCTCTTACTGATACTGTTTTGTTTTGTTTTTTGTTCTAAGCCTATTATTCATCGTCAAGAAGTGTTCCAGTAAGAACGTCTATCAGGTTAATCTGTAAGCATTATCAAAATGACCATCACAACAATAATCAAAACAGGTAATAAATTGCTTTTTATTATTGTTTCTGCACTAAAATTGCTGCACTAAAGAAAGTAGCATGCATATTTTTCATATCAACAAAGAAAAACTTATTTGCTCTTGATATACTTGCTCCAAAACTGTGATTTAAAAAATACCATTTCATGCTAAATAGGAAATTAATATTTCTTTCAGCAACTGTTTCTCTCTGTATCCAAGCATTTCCAATTCAGTAATAATTTTCAATAGTTTTTGACTAAGGAAAATTAAAAATGACAAGAGAAGGGTGCATTGACATTCATTATCAGCATTTAGACATGTTTTGTTCAATGACTGAGGGATTATATTTCAAATACATATATCCCCCAAAATAACAACATTAGTAGAAGCACTTGTTGAAACTTACATTTTTTTGCAATGTGGGCACTTTGCCAAAGTGTTGAATCTCAGTTCCATCCACTGTAATAAATAAGGAAGGAAGTGCTGAAAAAATGCCAGTATGAAAACTGTTTATTTTGCTTCGTGTTAAATGTCACTGGGAATCACAGCACAATATTTTACTTCTCATGCTTCACTTAGTTTTTATTTCTCATTTCCTTCCGTCACTGGGATGCCCTTTTGCAAGCAGTATCCCCACACTCTGTGGTTTGGGATTTCCTTACAAAACGGTTTCCCATGACTTGCTGCTTACTAGGATGTCTGACGTACTATACGCTCTGTTTATAAATGGCAATAGCACTTTCATGTCACTAATGCAGCTATTACTCTTCCTACGAAACTAGACACATGCACCTCCTAGGATTATATTGTTGGTACTCCTTAGCAGTTCTTCATCCTCCAATTCGTATGTTTATTTAAAAAACCATGTGGCCTCTGGCTAAGATCAGGACCTTTTCACTCAAAACTGCAGTCCCAATGAAAACAAACAACCTACTGAACCTGCTATTAGCACCAGTATAACGATATAAGAACTCTGCTGAATCATACCAAAGGCCCATTTAGTCCAGCATCCTGTTCTCACTGTGGCCAACCAATGGGAAGACCACAAGCTATACCTGAGTGCAACAGCAATATCGCCATCTGATTTCTGGCAACTGGTATACAGAAGCACATTTCCCCAGATCCTGGAGGTAGTATACAACAATAGTCTTTTGCTCCATGAATTTGTCTAATCCCGATTTAAAGCATTTCACATTGTTGGCCATCCTTACTTACACCTTGGGAGAGCAAATGCCATAGCTTAACTATGCAGTGTATAAGAAGCACCTCCTTCTGTCTGTCCTGAATCTTCCAACTTTCAGCTTCACAAATCTGGGCTCAGACAACATGGCAGCCAGAGTCTTAACATGTTTTGCTTGTGGTGTGTTAGCAGCTGGAGCAAGAGAGGAGTGCCACAGGAACTTTTGAGCCGCATACAGCTTATTCACATTAAACCAGTGATGGGCAACCTTCAGTCCATGGGCCGAATAAGGCGTGCCAAGCTGTTTTGGGCAAACGATGCCCAGGATACCTACACTTAATGTCATATGCAGACAATTAATATAAAACAATGGTTGGGTAAGGGACATCGTCATGCAGACTACAGTTCTTGCCCTGCCTCTGCGGCATTTAAGTGCAGGTAATTCCATAATACAAATACCTAAAAACTTTTTGATGGTACATCACACCTAATATTATGTCTTGTGATGCCTAATATTGTGCCATATACATTTATGGTGTTAACTTCCTTTATAGCAACTCTGTTATTTTCATGGTAATGATGGAAATGATTAGTAAGATATCGAAGTGTGAATGCACTAATTCAAACTTGTTAGCCGACAGCTTATGCAGTTAAAGATGGTTAATGGAAAACAGGCTAAATTTAAATTTGGTCTAATAGAAATCAAAACCATCCCACTTCCTTTTTCCTCCAACTTCAAGCATTGATCAAGATCACCCCCTTTTGTCTGCAATGTTTTCCACAGAGAATGGTCTCAAGAGGAAAGGGCAACTGAAGAAAGTTACCAGAAACGAAACATGGCATGATTAAGGAAATTGCTTAATGTATTAGCATCAGAAGAGATCTTAAACCATGTCAAACTATTTGTCCATCTAATAGCCCATTATAGTCTACACTGACTGCCAGTAGCTTATGGAGAGGACTTTTACATTATCTGCAGCCTAATTATTTTAACTGAACATGCCAATGTTGAACATCTCCATCTAGACAGAAAAAAACCATATTCTTAGATGAAAAGCTGACATTTTATTAGGGAACCAACCCTAAGAATAACAGCCAACCCAGACATTGAGACCAGCTCTGGCAACTGGCAGAAGAGAAAACTAAAACATAGGCTGAATATCCTAAGGGAGTTACGAAGCCAATGCTTGACAAAAATGAGTTGGTTCTTTGAGGGCAAATAGTGATGCCTCTCGTATAAGGTATTCGGACTCTACTTACCAGGAATGTATTTCCACAGTGCCCACACACCACTCTAGTGCCTTCTGGCTGAACAGGAATTGCAGGCTGTGCTGGCTGCTCCTCTGGAATCAACATAACTGGACCAAGATTAATGATTCGCCTACTGTATGGAGAAAAGTAAACCCATCATGTCATTGTATACAGCACAGAAAAAAGGGTATTCCCTAGCCATATATCTTCAACAATGAAAGCTTGTTCCGATTTGGCCCACCTAAAATGGGCCTGTTCTAGCATCAAACCCCAAGCAACGTTTTAAGATGCAAAACAGATAAGGCAAAACTGAAAAGGTTACAATACAAACTTTGTTGTAGAGATGCATACTTTATGCATTAGTCCTCAAATATATCACCTTGCTCACTAGGCACTGATATCTAAGTTGAATGCATTGCCTTCAAGCCAGTCTTTCTCAAGCAACCCTACCACCTTGTAACTTGAAAGACCACAAAACTAAAGCAGCAATGTATACACTGTCTAAGCTCCATACCATTACACAGATAAGCCACCATTCTACTCCTTGGCTGAACCCTTTCTCAGGTGCTTGGATGCATTATTTGTAGAGGCAAATGGGTACTTTGGGGCAGTACAGAGCCCCACTGTTTCCCCAAATGTCATCAGTGTGTCAGCATCAATGACTAGTGCAGTCCTTGGCACAGAAAGAGACAGAGGCTCCTACTACTGGAAGTAGGGAGTAAGGTGTTACACAGTTCTGAACTGGGGCTCCTAGCATACATCCTACATTCTGCTGCTCCTATACCAACACAATATAGGACTAGGCATTTCATAAAACAGCAGTGTGCACTAATACATTGGCTTACTGTGTTTCTCCTGGATATATTGAACTACCCTCCTCTTTCCTATACTTCTTCGTTTTGATTTACTGCAATACTAAACACTTGGGACCAAAACTCTACTGAATATATTGAAAATTATTTCTGAACATACATTCATAGACTTGCACCATTACTGCCTATTACAAAGAGAGGTCTTATTACTTCTGTGTTATAAAGAATAAAATTAGTATTAAATCAATCTGACTTTAGGAAGTAATGATACTGTAATAGCTGTGTATCTAGCAGTTTCCCACAGAAGTACCTAGCTGGTCTGCAAAAAACACCCCTGCAGACCATCTCAGCAGGTGCAGCAGTCAGGGCCAATCAGCTGATCAGCACTGACAGCCACCTCCAGGGTGGCAGGGACTGGCTACACTGGGGGAAGGGGCTCCTGGCCAGGCACTCTGGAGTGCAGTGAATCCCAGCAGCAGCTGCAGCCAGTGACAATCAGTGCAACTGGTGCCAATTGCAGACCCTAATTTCACAAGTTTCCTCAGTGAGACAATCCCAGCGGGGCATGCAATTGGTACAAAATAAAAAAATGTGCCAAATGCAAGCCCCACCAGCTAAGAAACCATTGGGTGTGCGGTTTAAATGCACCCAATGGTTCCTTTGCAGCCACTTCTTTACTTGTTCCATTCCTAAAATAAAATATGATGTTTTTGCCTTTTATCTTGTGCAAGAAGCATCCATCTTTCTGTCTTTCCCATGATCTCTAGCACAGTAGAAGCAGAAGTTATTTTTCTTCTTCGTCCTTGGTAAAGATTGATTTAGTTCTGCAGAGGTTAGCAGCCACAAATTTATGTGAAACATTAAACAGAGAAATAGCCAGAGGCAATATTCTTTTTTTATTCTTTATACTATTTATATCACAATAGTCAGACCATTTTGTGTGTGTGAAAAACCAAAAAGAAAAAGCAAATTATAATTTGGTTTGCCCTTACCAGTTGGGTCTTGGACATCCTATCCTCCGTGACGTATCCTTACAGATAAGCAGACAATTACACGGACATCTAACATACTTTTTCCCTGAAGGAGGGTTTTTGATTGGCTACACAAAACAAGAAAAAGCAATTACATATATAATGTACTGACTGTCAAAAGAAAAATATTCTACAGTGATTAAACAGACCAACAGAAAAGTTAAAACTCAAGGTGGAAGACTACATAGATATTCAAGGCACAGCAACTGATTCTAGTATGGTGATATTTCAAATAATTTAAGGCAGGTCTGTGCCAGCACCTATTTGTTAGAGCACTTTTTACATTGCTTTTACTTTCTTTTTGTTCTTCATTCACTCTTTAGTGTTGAGTGCAATCTTGAGACTACGCAAAAACTAAATGTGCAGAAATCATAGATTTTACAAGGCTGAAATAGAGGGGGCCAAAGGGAGGATTCCACCACTTATTGAGCCTTTTCAGTGTTAGGGAGAGGAAAAAACAGAAATGTGATGAATATTAGTCAAGGTGGAAGAGGGTATGGGATATGAACAATCCAGTTTAAAAAGTCAATAGAAAAACTGCAACAGTGGGAGGGAAGTGTTAGGGCAATAGCTAGCATGCAGGACATTACAGTATTCTGCTAAGAAAAGAAAAACAGACTGCATGAAATTTAAAAAAAAAAGTACTTCTATGTTTAAAAAATAAACCACAGGCAGCATGCCACTGGGGATGGACAGAGCACAGGATGATGTTTGGACTCCACAAGCTGTTTATGGTACTATTAGGTGCAAATCACATGAAAACAGTTGTTACACACGCATATATATCCCTACATACCAATACTACTTTAACTACAGGTTAAAGGAAGTGCTGGACAAAACAAAAGCAATAAAATAACCAATAAAAATCTATAGCAAACTTCAGAAACAGTAATAAAGATTTTTGTTGCACTTCCCAGCCACATGAGCATAAATTACACATAAGCATTATGGATTGCATCCAAAGCTGTGCTAAATATCTCCATTACAGGAAGGATTTATGCTTGTTGAACAGAACTTCCCTGCATACATGCCTCCCACTAAATCTGCTCTGGGGTTTTCCCCAACCCTCTGGAGCAGATTTGGGGAGGCTGTGCACAGGATGAGGGGGAGAGGGACTTTTGTTGCACAAGTCTAAATCCTTGCCCCAACAGAACAAGTGCATCGAATACTGCCTTACGTGTCAAAGGGCTGGACCAGCATTAGCCAGTTATGTGTTAGTACAGAAAGTTTATGGACTGGGTGCACTTATTTTAATGTTTTTATATTTCCATTATATCCAGGTTTTTTGTTTTTAAAGATAGAAATGTAAGCAAGTTAATTTTAATTCCCACCATCACACACACACAGTAGAAAAAAAGAGAGGTCCACCATCTATTACCCAGCAGTCCAAAGATCTCACTTCCCTTTCTGTATCTGAAAGTGCATCTTCTAATTGTCACTCTTGTTTGGCTATCTATTTGGACATATGGACTGCTTATATTAATGTGCATGTTTAAGCCAGGATTGATGAATTATTTTTTATTAATATGAGCGAGTGGAAGATGCTCTTTTTTCTTTCTCTTACATTTTAGTGATAATAGTAGGCAGTCAGGATTTTACGCTCTTAAAATGGTGGTTTGGCAAACTATATGATCTACATAAAGCATTGCAGAAGACAGAAACTGACCACACCTGGACTGGACTGCAAATAGAGAAGCTACTCATTCAGGACTTAATTATAGGCCATGGGAACTACTATCTCCATAAATGTAGCATCTATGAATTAGTCACATCAGCATCTGGTTACTGTTTTCTACTCAAAGTGGCTTTCCTTGCATCCAAATGATCCTCATACTGCATGCTAATTCTCAGCTGCTGAGCAGTCACATCGATGTGAGTCTCTTCTATTGTGAAAGGGCATAATAAAACATGTCACGAGAGCGAGAAGCCCACAAAGTCATTTACCGTAGCTTCATTGCAATCTGTGCATTTGACAACATGCTGGTGAAGCTTCCCTTCCAAATTGATTAACGACTGGCACACACGGCAATTTATTACAGGAATGCCACTGGCATCTGGGCTGGCAATGGCGGTATACGGTGGCGGGAGTTCTGCTGCAAGGAAAGGATGAAAAGTAAAATGCATCAGAATAAGCAAACACGTGAAAGGGTTGGAGAATAATCCTAGCAATAAAATGAAAGGCAAAGCATCATAAGAATGTAAGAAGAGCTCTGCTGGATCAGACTATAAGCCCAGCAAGTTCAGCATCTTCTTCCTACACTCAATGTCCAGCTAAATGTCTGTGGGAAGTCTGTAAGCAGGATAGGAGTGCAATAAAATTTTCACCACTTCTTTATAAGCAAGATACAAGCTATCAGCCACTGATAACCTTATTTTCTGCAAATTTGTGTAAACCCCTTTTAAAGGCATTCGTGTTGGTGGCCACGACTACTTATTGTGCTAGTGAGTTCCATAGTTTAACTGTGCTGTGTTAAGTACGTGCTTCCTTTGGTCTGTCCTGTGTGTCCAACATGCAGTTGCACAGGCAACATTAAACTAATAGATAACACCAACCTTGCAGATAACCCACTTGTCCATTATGCCAAACAATACCTTTTAATCAAGGAACAGACAACTGCTGAAATCAAGACATTGTTTCACTTGAGATAAAGTACAACAGGGACTAAAGTAGTCCTCTCAGTTCCCTATCAATCTCGGCAAAAGGAAGTGTAAGGCGAAAGAGAGCAGACTAAGCCAAATTACTCTTAAGGCAGAATGAGCAACATCTCACAGATGATTAATTCATCTCCTATTTAAATTTCAACTCTTCCTCCCAGCTCTCAAATTAAATGGCAGTTCGGAAATAGCCTTGTTGAAGGCATGTCATGGTACCAAAGTGCTCCCTTGCTCTCCCCTAAGCTAAATCTGAGAAGAAGAAATGCAAACATGTTGGTTTTTTTCCTCCTGGCTTGTACCCCAATTGAGAACAAAACAAAGATTTTTTAGGTAAAATAAATATGGCTCTTTTTCCACAAAAATAATCACAGGTAACAAAAAAAAGCTAGTGTATGATCTTCCATTCTGAACTCATACTGTCCCAGGAGGAGTGAACTATGTCCTTTTTCTGATCATTTGAATATGATATCAGAAATAAACTCCTGAGCATTTCTCACTGCATTTCCAACTCCTTGTATCACAAAGGTATATTATTACAGTACCTTAAACCACCCTTTCCCCTCCATTTACTTGAATGGCTGAAGCAGCTTCTTTTTCTCCACCAAGTTGCATACCACATGTGGTTACAAAACTAGGGCGTGAGAATACAGGAGCTGCAAGGACATCCCTTCACTAAGCCGGAAAGCAATATGATGTGACAGAACAGCTCCAGTAACACTGCAAGCATTTCTGCAATACTGTAAACAGTTACAAGCAGGGAGGCAGTTGGACTACTGAAGGGCTAGGGTACAGGAGGCAAACATTAATTCCGTTCTTAATATCAAAAATGGTTAATAATAAAAAAACCTGTGATGCAACATAGCATTGTAGACTCTGATAGGAAATTAGAAAAAGAAGCCTAGATTTTATAATGCTTGCCATCACCACCACCACCCCACCAAATATATAGAACAATACTATGTAAATATTTCACATATGTATCACAATATCAACAAATAAATTTTAAAAAAATAGAAGAACAATGAGTAAAATATAAGTTTACAACTGAGCATGGGGGAAATCAGAGGGCATGCAAGGGTTCCAATACACCAGAGTTTTTCCTTTCTGTAGGGCTACAAGTGAATTGTGTGTTCCTGGAGCTCCAACCTGACCTGCAAAGTCCATCCAGACCCCGCAGATAATCATGGACACAAGAGCAAAGCCTGTTTGGTGAGTCCTCCCAGCAGAGTTTATGTTAAGGTTATGTTTTTATTATGACCTTTTTGTATTGGATCAGATTATTGTACGGTGTGTGATTTTCGTTGTATATTTTGTCGTTGTAAACCGGCTTGTTAATAGTAATAGAGAAAGGCAGTATACAACTTAAAAGTGAAATGAGATTGGGCGGGGGGTGAACTGCCCACAGTACAAAATGTTCCTGTTAGTAGGCTTTGTGTGTGGTTCTGTCCAAGACCCTTGACGTCTCCTTCCTCCCCAGGACTCTGCCAACTGTGCCTTTCATTCACTCCAGTGCCTGCTTTCCAGACATATATTTGCTTCTTCTTATACCAAAAATAGTCTTCCAAGCCTTCCTTGCTAACCCTCCTTACAAGCTTCACTGATTCCCAAACAGCCCTTCCTTCTTACTTTACGCAACAGTTTAAAGCCCCTCATCCCTCTGCCCTATGCAATGTTTTCCCCAAACATAACTGACTTTTCACTTCTCCTACAAAACCTTTGTTCTAACCTCCTTTGCAAAAACAGGTCGTTTACCTTCTGGAGAATTCACTCGCCAGCTTCAAATGCATTTGTGAAGATTTGTCTACGGTGTAAATCACAAGGAACAGAAAGCGGAGCAATTGATTATAATACAGCACCTTGCTAGGAAAGGTCAGTCATACACCCAGAGTTATCAGACCAACCCTTCAGGAAGATGCACAGGTCAACTATAAGCCCTCTATGTCAATTCAAAGTTCTGTATAGTGTCAGGTACACTGCCAATGCTTAATAATTATACGGACTACATATTTACTACAGATTAAGGTCTAAAATGAGGAACAGCATCAATAAGCACAACACAAGGGCTTTCGGAAAGGAGATGTTCTCACAATGAACAGCTTTGATGAGTCTTTGGCAGCTTCTGCTGAAGGTATCATGGGATGTTATAACTGCTTCTCCAGCAAGTGACATGATATCCACATGAATCGAACTATAACTTAACTGGTAGCATCCAACCCCAAGAACAGAAAACTCAAGTTATTTTCATACATCACTTGAAAGATGCACTCTAGTTCTCCCCGTACAGATTGGAGCTAATTGTACCAGCAGATAAAGGTAGGGAAACTTAACCTCTGTGCCCTCCTACCAACGTGTCACAGATAGTCTCAAGCACAACAAAGTTTTGTGGCACCTTAAAAGACTAACATGTTGACATGGCATAAGCTTTTGTGAACTATAGTTTACTTCATCAGGTGCATGCACCACAGCTGACTCTATACATTTCTTCATGCTCTGTTCTGGTTTCAGCACTTGAGTCTTTCCTGCATATGGATATTTTTCATAAGGGACAGGGACTATATTAGCAAAGCCATTGGAACAGCAGGCTAAGTATTGTCTCTGCTCTGATTCAAAGCAGCTCTCCAGGGACTTAGGCAGAGATCTTTCCAATCTCTACTAAAATGCTTTTAAAAATGTAACTGGATAGGTCAGAGATTTAATCTGGGACCGAATTCTACCACTAAGCTACAGCCCCTCCTTCATCAAGAGGACACTACATTTCTCAGAAATCTAAATTCTGCATGCACAGAAAAGTATCTCTTATGTGAGACATCAAAAGTATCCGCCTATACTCAGCGACTGTGTTTACCAACAGCTATTTTTGCAAGTCACCAAAATTGGCATAGAGAGACCCAAAGATGTGCCAGCTGGAGAAAGCTGAAGTATTCTTCACCTTGGCTTGGATTCCCAGGTGCCCTTTTCTACAGAATAGGGCCAATAAAAGTTATCAGAAAAGTATGTTGACCTCTGATAGCATTAAAGCCTAAAGAAATCCACCTGAGCAATTTATGGCATATTGCAGATTGTGTAAAATAGGGGGAAGAGCTACATTCGTCAAAATATGTTCAAAACTTCTCCAGCACTTGATGTCTTGAAGAATCCAAATATAGTCCAAAAAGTTTCCGCCAGGCAGTTCCTAACTTGAGCCAAGGGGCAACAGTGGCAGCTGTTCTCAAAGACATTTCTGCACAAGTCATGGAATCATGGAGCTGGAAGGGAACCTGTGGATCATCTAGTCCACCCCCCTGCCATGCAGGAATATGCAGCTGCCCCATACAGGGGTTGAACTTCCAACCTTGGCATTATCAGCACCATACTCTAACCAACTGAGCTATCCAGGCTGACAGGGAGGAAGGAGTCTTTTTGCTTTCTGGCTCAAGGGGAGAGGCTGTTGCAGGCCCATCAAACTGGGAAACACAGGTGAGTGAAGGCAAACAGACAATGCCTCACCCTCTTTGCCCTGCCATCTTCTCTCACCTGCCTGTGATCATGCTTAAGATCTCTCCTACTTAACCATGACCTACTGTATAACCATAGGACAGACCTTGGCTGCAGATCATGATTAAGAAGAGAGCATCACCATGATCCGCAGTTCGGACAACATGCTAAGCCAGACATGGCATAGCTGCCTCACTGAGCAGAGCTAAAAAGCCCAGAGAGGCCAAAGTAGACAGGTGCAAGTTCCTCTCCAGGAGCCAGCGCATCCATGTGGTCATGGTAAGTATAACATGTGAACCAGGTCTTACATGTTACGATACAAGGAAACCTAGTTTCCTTCAGCAGTAGTGGAGGCAACAGTGGCATTTAGCTTAGTCAAGCAAGGTGCATTGTGAACTGGGCAAAAGGTCAGCACAAGCTTACAAGAACCTTGTAAAACATGCATTTTAGAGGATCTCCAACACCAAGTTAGTAGCACTTCAGGAGTTTATTAGGCCAGACAAGTAAACAGAAGTAGAAGCTAGGTTAGTAAAGGATCCTGCCACTGTTTCAAACACTTCCTGGAACATAAATCAAGATTTGCCAGTAACCTGAGACATAAAGATGGGTCGATGTATTATTCAATAGAGAATATACTGGCAGGCATGAAATGTGCGTAAAACTCTTCCTTTTGTTCCCTGTTTTCTGGTTATTTCCAGTAAGTCTTGTTAGTTTTACAAGCTACAAGCCTTTCCAGCGTCCTTGAAGTAATAAAGTTTGATTCATACCATTGGCACTAACATTGAGAGATTTATAGCTGCTTATCGACGTCAATCAGCCACTCTTTTAAAAGGGGAGGTAGGAGATAATTAGGTCAAGCAAGAAGTAAAGCCAAAACTCTTCTTCTTTTTATCTTAGATCCAATTAAATAATGGGTGCACATTTTCATTCTTGGTCAAATATGAAGCCAAGGATGGAAGATACAAAACACCTATATTCTTCTTTGATTTATGTTCAGAAAAACCCAGTGTTTTCAAGAATAGTATTCCAAAATTCTACCCAGGCAGAAACCACACCAGGGTGTCAATTTCATCAGCAATAACAAGAGTAAGTGGTCCTTGATTAGGTGGAATCACATGAGTGGGATACTATAGATTCCCATTTTGATTAAAGGGGTAAAATGTGGCAGATGTAAATGCCAACAATTAAAATATTAAATTAGCATAAAACATAGCATGGTCTACCTGTTACTATCTGGTGGCCATAGATATCACTAATTCTCCATTATCGCCACCTATTCTCCACTGACTTATGAAGTACACAGGTATGCTCAGCTGCAGTAAGACACATCACTATCAGCAGGATCTCTGCTGAAAGAAAATGCATGTGGACAATCTCATTCTTCTGACAAGGCAGAACTCATTACACTAACAGCGGCATTTTGAAAAGGAGATACCGGAATGAAACAGGTTAGCATCTGTATGCCAGCTCTGACAGGCTTCCATTAAAATAATTAGCAATCTTATTATCAGGACACACAGAGACAAGGCTCCTGCAATCAAGGCCACTAGATGCATTCACTGCTCAGGAGAATTCGAAATGGCTACAGAGAAACCACAGCCTTGACACAAGTGTTGACATCTAGGCGAAGAAAGCATATGCAAGCTTTTCGTTTTTGAAAAATGAGAACACTCCTCAACTGATCCCACAGATTCTGTCTTCAGTATAATTTGTTTTGAAGTGTCTCTTTTGTGTACAGTTAACCATGTGGCACAATTGCTTTGTATTAACTGAGCAAGGCTGCAGAGCCCTATTTAGCAAGAAGTCTTTCAGCTAGTCACTTGGGCTTGCTTTTAAAATTGTACGTAAATCAAGACAAACTTCAGTACCTCGTGCACGAATTACATGAACACCCCTAGCATCCTACACCTAGTCTTCAGCTAGGGAAACCGGAAGCTAGCCCCATTCTATATGATGTTGTAATGGATGGAGCTCTGGGCAGGTAGCGGGGACGGGTTCAAATATGTTGTCAAGTTATAAAGCTCTTTGGACCAGCTACTGACTTGGATCTTAACTTCCCTGAGCAGATTTTCACTCATGCAATGGACACTTCTTACCTCTCCTGTCCCTCTGTGTCCTCCTGTGCACCACAGAAATCCACTCCAGAGGGTTGGGGGACCCTCAGAACAACACAGGACATGGGCAGGGGGCAAGCAGTCCCCCACTTGATTTTAAGTGGCGCCTTTGTATGAGTGCCAAAAGCAGTAAGGCCAGGTGGGATTGCCACTTTTTAGGCCAGTGAAGTGAACACATTTGGAATTTGAGATTGTGCTATGGGCACCACCCTCTCTGGTTGTGTCTTTCCCCCATCTCCTGAATCACACTCCCCTTTCTTGATGGTCAGAAAGCACACACACATGCACACACGCACACTTGTTACTTATCCATGATATCTGGGTAGAAGTCAGGTCCAGTAGTCTTAAAATGGATCTTCTTGAATTGGCATGATTTTACATGGGAAGCCAAAATATGCACCATCAGATAAAGTATTACACTGGTAGGCTGTCCAGTAAAAACCACATAGTTCTTGTCAGCACCACAAATACTTTGGGCACAGATCCTTGTGGATGTCCAACATCTGAGATATCACACATTCCTCATCACTTCTCAGATCCAAAGATTTATCGTCTCGTTGCACAGAAGGAACCTCCACACCATGTGCTCAGACTTCCTCACTTTATTATCAATGGCAGCACCACATGTTCATTCATTATCCATGCAAAGCAAAACTCCACCCCTGTCATTGATATTAATGAGGAAGGCTTTTTCCCTGTAACCCACAAATTCACTAGACCAGCATGGCTGTGTATAAGCTTTTACAGACAAGAGAATCCCTGGAGGATGGTCATCACTGTCTCACAATGACTATATCACATTTCACTATTATCTCTGCACCATGGTCCTTGTTTTGTGCATATGCTCTGACCAATTTCATTGTTTATCATTTCTTATCCTTTATTCACACATTTAAGTTCATTAATTTGGGAATCCATTTCTAAAGTTGGCAATAACTTTTATTATTTAAAATATCTGTTATACTGCTTAGTGTGAAGAAAATCTGAAATAGGTTCACAACATAAAAACGTACATAAAACTCATTTCCTAAAAGGACAACTATTAGAAGATGAAGAGATACAGGACTGTAGAATCTAGTGTTCATGTTCATGCCAAAGCAAAGAGCTGCTTTGTAATTATATGTCAGAAATGTGGAGGTGGAAAAAGATCTCACCCACATGTGAGTAATTAACAAAAGTATCAGCTGGATGCCTAGATTCAAAACATGGGACTTTGCACACTCTAAGAGTGTGAGAGATCCCTCAGCAGTGTTAGAAACACTCTCTGAGTTAACCAGCAGCATAGCATGGGATATAGGTTGTTAAACCCTTTCGCATATCCCTTTTAGTCTGCTTACAATTCTTGCCCCCTCTCTTTACCTATCTAGCAATGATCAGAGTGCACACACTGTTGAGTAAGTTAAAAAGCTTTACTTACTAAATCCAAATGTCTGGTTCATGAGTTATTCCATGAAGAAACAAGGAATACAAAATACTGAATATGGCATCAGACATTTGGTCTGAAATCTGGAGCTAGTTCAGACACCTCCATCCTGAGGTGGCTAGAAGAGAGTGACAGAAAGGAAGAGAAGCAGCTTCACTTCCTCCCTCACAGAGGTAAGGGGATGTGACCTAGCTGAGTCTAGGAACAGACCTCTCTGGTCTTAACCCCTTCATGTACTAACTAGCACTCATGCATAGTTATGTTTGACAGCAATTTCCCACAAGAAATATGTTAGTGTCCAGTGTTTACCAAGACACACTTCTTTGCTCAGGAATGTCCTGTTAACACTGAATGCTACCGTCCTATTTTTATTTAAATGCTAAGTATTAAAAATGTATTCATGTGCTTTCTAGTAAGAAGGAAGCTTATGTGTTTTTTTTTCTTGTCTTGTTGTCTGAAATCACTAAGGGTATTATCTAGCTAACATTTAGCACTTTTCAAGCTGCCCAGATTTCAGCACATGTAGTTTTTCAAGTACTTCACTTTGGCTTGATCACACCACAAGTACTTGCTTGCCAAATATGCAGCCAAATAATGAACTAAGTGTGGCTTTCGTCTTTCCTATCTGTTGAAGATTGTGAGGGTTATTTCTTTAGATAGGTTTTTATATATATACAGCTTGCCATTACAATTAAATCTCAAAGCAGTTTACAGAGATAGAAACAAAACTGCATTAAAACCATCTCACTTTAAAAAAAAAACCAGTGTTATGTGTATCATTAATGGTATAGTGTAGCAGAATCAATGTACTAGTCAGAGAATGCCTGAACAAACAAATGGGTTTTTAATGAAATTTGGGTGCACTCCCAAATCACAGAAAGGAGAGCATTCCAGAAGTTGGCACCGCTATAGGGAGGGTTCACTTTTGTGTTGCTGCCAGATCACATTCTGCAGGTTTACTGCCTCATTTAGTTGGAGTGCTATTATGTTCCACAGGATTTTCTTTGTACTTGACACCGGGGTTCCTAAAAATATTTTGAAGGTCATCATTTTAAATGCATGTTTTAGGTGACTTAAACCTTATTTATTTAAAAAAAAAAACTTTATATATTCTACATCTCTCATTAGGGGAAAAATGCAGTTCTAACCACGTCTACTCAGAAGTAGGTTTACTTCATTGGGGCTTATTCCTAGGTAAATGGCGTTAGGACTGCAGCCTAAATTACATGAAATCTGAATACTGTTTTCTCTTATCAGCACTGCTGGTGAATACTGTATACACCACATTATGTTGCCAAGCCTGAGCAAAGCATCGAGCTTGTATGCTCCCTCCTTCCATGCAGACACAAGGTGGATTTCAGCAGAGTTACTTTCACTTTTGCTAAAATCCCAGTTTAGGGTTATGCTTGAACCAGGGATACTGGTTTAAAACAAACTCTGCCATGTTTCATAACAAGCCAACGTCAAACTATGGCTTGTGATGCTGCCTTATTAAACTAGCCAGTTTGTTTCAAACCAGGTTTGTGACTACCATGCAACGCTAAGGTGGGATTCATTAAAAGGGAAACTAGACTTGGCTGAAGCCCACTTCCCAGCCACAAGGGCAGAGGAGAGGGAACTGTGTGAGCCCAGGCTCATGCAGGCTTGCTCCTGTGGCGCTAATACATGGTTCAGCAGTCATCATCTCTTAACTGAATCTCAGCCCTTCACAAAGGTGCTTTCCTGTGAAAATAAATATTCATGGAAAAATATATATTTGAGGTCAAGCATTTGAAACGAGGCACTAGGAGGTCATATGCTATATCAAGAGGCCATGTCCTATTTCCTTATTATGGGCTTGATTAAAAAAAAGGGCAAGCAAAATGATCAGGGGGCTGAATAATCTCTCCTATGAGGGAATATTATAGAAACATTAAAAAATTATGCCTGACTTCCCTCTCCTCTGCCCTTGTGGCTGGGAAGTGGGCTTCAGCCAAGTCTGCTTTTCCCTTTTAATGAATCCCACCTTAGCGTTGCATGGTTATCACAAACCTGGTTTGAAACAAACTGGCTAGTTTAATAAGGCAGCATCATAAGCCATAGTTTGACGTTGGCTTGTTATGAAACATGGCAGAGTTTGTTTTAAACCAGTATCCCTGGTTCAAGCATAACTCCACTTACCCAGGAGTTAGCCCCACTGAATTCAATAAATCTGGGTAACAACGAGAGCTCCCGCATATAATTTTGGAGTCCTTGGGAGTCTTCTTTTCTGGACTTTTGACTCACTGGCGTCCACTTTGGGCTTTGGAGAGGACTCCTTTTGAGCCTTGAGGACTTTCCAGCTCTCTCCCGCCATTTCAGGTTATAGTTTATTCGTGTGTTTCCCGGCACCTGCACTTAGATAACTGGAAACTACTGGTCCACACTGATTGGCAGTGGCTCTTGAGGGGTTCACTTCTCCAGGCCCTAACTGGAAATGTCAAGGATTGAAACTGAGACCTTCAGTATGCACATTAGGTGCTCTACCACTGAGCTATGTCCCGTTCCAATGTATCACTAGAAAGAACATCCACAGTGCTCACCTACATAATCTGCCATATTTCCCTGTTCTTTACCTACACAAACTCTGCTGTGTGCTCCATTTTCAAATGATATAAATATATTCTCTATATCCATACCACAAAGGATGTTCCTATTTTATCTCCTGACAATAAAAATGCTCTGACCAATAACTACCAGTCTTTGCTTCTGTTAGAAATGTGGGGCTTCATCTGCCTCTTAGTAGATAGGAACACATGAGCAAAACCACATGAGCTGCAATGAGCAAAAGGTTTGGATTGTTGGTTGCTTTGTGTTGATGTGATGTGAATGAGATCAGGGAGGCAGAGTGGAAATTAAATAAGAAAAGGAAAGAGCAATACAAAAAAGAAGTACATTCTCTTAGATCTGTATTTTGCACCCAGGGTTCTACAACCTTCTTCTAGGGATTCTGAGAAGTTCTGCAAGCTTCTGATTAAGGGCCTTCCCTTTCCTCACTTGCCCTCACCTCACTTGCCTCTAGGAGCCGAATTATCCATGAGTAACGTGTGTCCTGGTCGAGTCTCAACTAGTTTGCAGTTTTTTCTTTTCTTTTTTTTACTGAGGGAGCAGAGAAAGGGATTTGGGATTCTGATGGGTATCACAACATGTTACAGCTGTTTCTCCACCAAGATAGGAAAACCATAATCCTAGATGGGGTAATACGGCACAAACCTATGTGCACTTCCTCAGAGACAAGCCCCACTGTGTTCAATAGGGTTACTCGCTAGTTACTAGAGTGTTTTGAGGCCTAAGAAGCAGGTTTCGGATACAGTCTCTGCAGTAAATTAAAATGTTGCAATTGGTTCGATTAGCCCATTCAGGGCAGATCCACACATAATCAAAACACATCCAATGCCCATTTAAAGCACGACTTCCCTTCTAAAATCCTGGGAACTGTAGTTTGTTAAGGGTGCTGAAAATTGTTAGGAGACCCCTGTTCCCTTCACGGAGCTACAATGGCCAGAGTGGGTTAACAATCTTTCCCCCTTCCCAGGGAACTCTGGAAAATGAGAGAAGAATAAGGATCTCCAAAAAAACTTCCAGCACCCTTAACAGTTCCCAGGATTCTTTGGGGAAAGCCAAATGATTTAAACGCATAGTGCAGATGGGAGCCTTAATTTAAAATCAACAACTTGAAGGTGGCAGTTTTTCTTGATTTATGACTGAAGTTTGATTGCAAATCAATCCACCCTGCTGGCTACAGTACCTGAATTTAACTGTGTATTTTGGCTTAACCCCTTAATCTCATTAAGCAGTTGCATGTATTTTCAAACATTATACTCATTCTGCTCCAAGTCTGCCTTACAACTAAATAATAATAATCACAAAGCACCATTCAAACAAGAGCCTACCAAACAACAGAACTTTAGCTGTTGTTACAGAGCTTAAGAGACACATATTAGGGCTGAGGACTCTTTGGCCATCCAGTTGTTGCTGGACTACAGTTCCCATCTGCCCTAGTCAGCTTGGAGAGTGGTAAGGGATGATGGGAGCTATGGTCTAACAATGTCTGGAGGGCCTTAGATTCTCCATCCCTGACATGGCAGTAAATAACAGGCAGAAGCAGAAGCCTGGATCTACTAGGTCCTTAACCCTTGCTGTTGACATATCATCTGGTGAGGCCTAAACGAATCCTACTCCCTGTTCACCACTCTTAAGGATACAGCTAGTCATCAAGTTATGCAAATAAATGTCAGCTGTGATTTAAACTATCTATTCGACTGCATCGCAATCACCAACACACACCATCATAAAAAGTGGAAGGGCAAGGGTGAGATAAAGAGAGAAGGAAGGGGAAATCCTTGCACATCAGAACCTATTTTCAACAGCTGATCTCCACACTGAAACATGCAGAGTGGTGATCAAAATGAGTTTCATGGGCATATGAAGAGTGCAAATGAAAATCAGACAACCCCCATGTACCTAAAGAAGGGAAGCAAGCACTTCCAGGTCAAAGGGCACAGGTGTCAGATTCAGCTTGCTAAATCTCTATCAGAAACCACACACAGCCCACAGCCCAGCTTTGTGGAGCCTTTTTGATACTTGCATAATCTTTAATAAAATGTATTGAGATGCATTATCACGTCTCATCTCTCACATTGTAAGCCAGCCCTCTCCCTACTAACTCCGAAATGGGTGTGTGTTTTTATTTAATCAAGAAAGGCGGAGGCTGGGGAGCAGGCTGGAGAGAGAATATTTACATGTTATATCAAAGATCGAGGGCCCCCGAAGCCTCAAAAGTCGTCTCTGGTGTGCCTGACCTTGTCCTTTAGGGAAGAGCCCCCTGAATCAGCAGAACTGGAGAGGCGGGGAGCAATACGGACTGACTGAATGAAAGGCTCTTGGAAAACCTTCACTCAAGGACGCAAGAGCCATGTGGGCCGCCGATGCCTGCCCTGCCCCCCGCTCCTTCCCCCGCACACCTTAAAAGCAAAAGAGAGGGGGGGAAAGCCCCCCACTCAACTCGCGAAGAGTGCGGAAGCCTGCGTGATCGATTCTTTCCTTGCCATTAACCATGTATCCTCATGGCTGATGGAGGGGAGGGACACACAGAGAAAAGACACATTGCAAACTCATTCCTCCACCACCCCAAGAAAATCCCCGTCTTTCCTTGAATATGCAGGGAAAGAAACGGGGGGGAAACCCCTTCAATGGTACGAAACCCCAGAGGCGGGTCCCGAACCCCCCCCCCAGCAGCGAACCTGATCTGCACCCGCACAAGCCCATCTCTTCCTCTCCCCCCCCCCCGCCCCGGTAACCCAAGTTGGCACCGAGGCGAGAGGGAGTTTGGGGGGCAAACGTGCATGCAAATAATGATACGTATTAATAAATAATAATAATAAAACTCCCTCTCGAGGGTAGAAAAGGGAAGCTGGAGATTGGGGTGCGGGCAGCAAGGTGGGGCGACGCTGCCCCCCCCCCCTCGCCGTTTTTTACCTCTTGGGCTGCTGTCCGGGAAATACGGCGGGGCCGTCGGCGTCACGTTGCCCGAGCTGGGGGCTGACAGCAGCGGCGATCGCTCGTCCACCCCGTCCGCAGCCATGACTACTGCAGCAGCAACAGCAGCAGAGAGAGAGAGAGAGGCTGGCGAGGGAAGAGCCCTCTCCACACACTCGCACAATGTGCGTGTCACAAGGCGGGGGAGGGGAGAGGCAGAGCGGGGGGGGGGGGGACACACACAGAGAGACACACAAGCCCGGCTTCTCGGGGGCGGGAGAAAGCTTAGCCCCGGCTCCTTCCGAGGTGCAAGTTAATCGATGGGTCGCTTGGAGGAGGGGCTCCGAGGATTTGCTCGCTGCGGCCAAATCCCAGGAAAAGTTGCTGCGGGTGGAGGAGAGAGAGACTTGCATTGATACGTGTAGGAGTGCATACGGCGCCTTTGGGGGAATGCAGCGTTTCAGATTCCTCGATTTTCAAACTTTGCATTGAAAGGGTGCCCCCTGGTCATCAGCCGGGCAGCCAACAGATTAATTTAAAGCATATGCAGCATATTATAAATAAATAAAAAAACCCTGGAGTGAGCAAGCACCATCTTAAAGGAGGCATTCCTCCCTTTCCATAATGTATACGGTATATGTAATTTAAAACAGGCATGGCCAAGGTGGTGCCCACCAGATGTTTCGGATTCCCCGTGTCTATGAGTCCCAGCTGCCTGTGGTCCGAGGGGTGATGGGAGTCTGAGGGGCATCACCCTGGGCATCCCCAGCCCCACCCCACCCCGATTTAGGGCCTTCTCAGCCCACCTCCCCTTCAGCTCCGGCAAAAGCTCCCAAATCAGCTTACGAGGGTTTAGTCAAACAGGCCCTGCTCTCAGGCTTGCATTCTGAAAGACATTGCATGAAAACAGAAAGAGGTCGGGAGAAGGGAAAAAGCCTCCTCTGGCGCTTGTTCTTAGTTCAACACCAAAGTCCTTGTAGTGATCAGATGCAATGGAGGGAATATCTCCTCCAAAAGCAGGTGTCCGGGACCAGGCATGACTCTCCAGAAGTTGCTACACTACAACTCCCGCCATCCCTGATGCTGGCTGAAGGGAGTTGGAGTCCGTAACCTATGATGGCTGACAAATTCCCCACCCTTGTCTTTGGATGGTGTGCTACCACACCTGCATCAGAAGCAAAGGAAGTACCGTATTTTTTGCACCATAACACTCTCTTTTTTCCTCCTAGAAAGTAAGGGGAAATGTCTGTGCGTGTTATGGAGGGAATGCCTACGGGTGGCATGCCTACGGATTTTCCTCCTCTAAAAATTACGTGCGTGTTATGGTCGGGTGCGTGTTATAGAGCAAAAAATACGGTATGTTTCTTGCTTTCAGAGTGTTGCTTTTGCCCCATACAAATCTATGGATATTAGGACAATTGAGTAAGCTTAGGATGCTCTCAAGCTAAATCGACAAATGTTTCTTTAATTGTTCTTGCTGCTTTTTAATTTGGTGATGGCCCTAATTGTGTTCTATATTACAATGCAGGGCAGTGGGTCTGAATGATTCCTTAAGGATCTTATCCAAACCTGTGGTTTGTCTAGGGTGGCCACTTATGCACTGCCAAGAAGAGAAGAAATACATCACCAAAAAGAGGGCAAACTGTGGTGCAGCTTGCAAAATTTACATATGCTTATATTATATATAAGTACATATATATTTAGAATACACACACACACACACACACACACACACAGCCATCCTTCGAAATTCATTCTTCTCTGAATTTTGCAATGTGGCGCTGTGGGTTAAACCACAGAGCCTAGGACTTGCCAATCAGAAGGTCGGCAGTTCGAATCCCCATGACTGGGTGAGCTCCCATTGCTCAGTCCCTGCTCCTGCCAACCTAGCAGTTCGAAAGCACGTCAAGGTGCAAGTAGATAAATAGGTACCACTCCGGCGGGAAGGTAAACAGCGTTTCCATGCACTGCTCTGGTTCGCCAGAAGCGGCTTAGTCATGCTGGCCACATGGCCTGGAAGCTGTACGCCGGCTCCCTCGGCCAATAAAGCGAGATGAGTGCCGCAACCCCAGAGTCGGTCATGACTGGACCTAATGGTCAGTGGTCCCTTTACCTTTACCTAATGTGTACAACAATGCAAACAGGGTAAAGTGAACATACAAATGTGTATGTTAGTGAGAATAATGTAACAAAATATATTGTATTGAGGGAAATTGTTTTGCAAAAAGGTGTATATTATATATATGTTTGTGTGGTTGTTGTACTAGTAAAGTACCTGAGTTTATTTTTAAATTATTTAAGATAGTCTTAGGGCCCCTCTCTGGACTGGTGGGTTTCTGGGGGGGGGGCAGGGAGATATACTGCAACATGTCATTGATGCACTAATAAATCCATCAGTGGTGCAACAAAAGTAGGACAAAAAATGAACCGGAACATTTGTGGTCCAAAAATGTGCAGGATTCCACAAGGAAGTTAAAGGAAGTGCACTGATTGGGGAGAAAAAACAGAGCCCCCAAACTGTTGCAGTAATGAACAGTATTGAAAGCAGGATCATGTACATATGTCTCGATACTATTGTAAGCACAAATAATTGTGAATGCCCCCCCCTGCCCACACAAAAAGGGATATCTGAAGGGTCCCAATGATTGTAAAGAAAATCCTGATAATTTTGCATCGCATCCCTAATGAAGCATTTCCTTAATGCAGCCACTGGCATGCATCCATAAACTTCCATAAACACTGCTGCAAGACTAGACTATAGTTGTGGCAAGGGAGTCTGCAGTAGATTAGAGAGAGAGGGGCCTCTCTTGTTGAAGGCACAGGTGGGAAGAGGCTGGCTTGAAATGCTAAAAGGGATGAGGCACTTAACTAGAGGGCAGGGTGAGGGTGAAATTGAGAGGGAAGCAGCTCTCAATTTCAGAACGGAATGAAGTTGCTGGAATCCTGAACTGCAGCACTTGACACTGCAATGTTTTGTTGCAGCTCCCCCTTGTTCTGCTCTCCTAGTCAGGACTTGAAGCAACAGACAGTGGAGAGGGGTTTAGAGGAATCTGGCTATCAGTGGAGAGAAGCTGCAGAAGTTGATTTCCTTGTTGCAATTAACAGATAAGTATTAAGGTGACAGCCATATTTTCAGCGAAGGGTCAGTTATCTCATGATGGAAATTCTTGCTCCTTGTGAAAAGGATTAAAATGACTGGCAGATTTAGGATTTTTGCTAGCAGTGGGATTTTAAAGGATTATTAGCCTTCTTGTAAATTAAAGAACGGAATGCAGCATCGGTCCGTAAATTTCACACCCGTATTTCTTCCATAGCAATAGATAATTGCAATGGCATTGGGCTCTTATTTAAAACCTCATAGCAATGTTCTGCCTGTAATTGTTTGTAGCCAATGATTCTTTTCATGGATAATTGAGAATGAAAAGCCAAGCATATTTTATGTGCATAATGAATAATGATTGCTACCTGTAGGATGTTGCAACCTGCAGAAAGTCTTGTGGTGCCACCTTCCTCCGAAATGCAAGCCTCCTTAATGGGTCCCCAAAACTATGGAACTCTCCCCTTATAGAGGAGCATCAGGCACAGTCTCTCAGACATTGAAAATTCACATCTTCTTCTTAGCCTTTGACAGTTGAGCTATTTTTGTTAGAGCACCTCTCTATATACCATCTGATTTGTTAATAGATATGCATTTTCTTGGATGGTATTTTGGGGTGGGCTGTATTTTTAAGATAATAAATATAAGAAATCATGATATGATATGATATGATATGATATGATATGATATGATATGATATGATATGATATGATATGATATGCAAATAAAATAGGGAATACAGCAGGTCTCCGGATCATCATCCACTATTGAATAGACACCTGCAAAATAAATCATAAAGTGACTCATTAATGACATTTGGATTTTAACCTAGAAATAGGTTGAACAACTTCTGCAGTGAAGGCTCCCTTTAGCCCAAGGCATGGGAACTGGATCTGGACAATGATTTAGAATTTAAAAGGTCCAGCCTTTACCAAAATGAAAGTGTTAAAAATAGAATTAAAATCATCATTAGCCTAACCCACTCATCTGGCACAGCAGCTACACTGGCAAGAGCCATCAACAGCCGATGAACTGTAACACTGATAGGCCACTAGGTAGCCTAATGGCAAAGTCATGATAGTTCTGTGTGTTGCGGCTTGGCATGGCTGGTAATGACTCAAAGGGAATCCTAAAGGGGATTTGCCCACTATACCAGTTGCCCTATAATATTCTATGTGCCCAACATATAGTTTAGTACAGGGGTTCCCAAACTGTGGCTCGTGGACCACCATTCTGTGAAAGGGGGAGGGGGGAGGCGGGACTGGGGACCATGCATTTTTGTAAGCATTACTTGACTGGATGACTTCATGGCACAATTCAAAAAAGTGCAAATTTTGATGTACAGATGTGTTTCAGTTTGCGTATTGTTTCAGAAAGCGCAGCTTAGGTTGGTTCATCTTTAAATGCAAACCGAATCTAAATACTCCTGCATCCCTACCCATCAGTTCTCTGCCTGCAGTTACCCCTTGTGATGGAATATTGCTTTGATCACAACTACTGTGACTCCAAAAACCGCACAGGAAAATGAGCCAGACGATGTACCTTCAAATATAAACTTACAAAAGGTTTCTCCCTGCCTGTCCTGCTGCGCTATACAATGTCACATCTTAGGAGTTCTACTTCCTGCGCTGTCTTGAGCATATGGAAGTGAGCAGATAAAGAATCCCTCAGCAGTAATAATAATAAAACCCCAGACATACAGGAAAAACAGACTTGCAAGATCTGAGAGATCAAAACTGGCTAGAAAACATGTATGCGTATATTTTCAGCCACCAATATTCAGTGCTACATCCTGAGAACTGGGTGCTTTGCGAGAAGAATTTATGCACCTGTTAGCTTGCTCCCTTCTAAGCACATATTTGCAGAGAGACAGAGGCGGGGAGAGATTTGGGAACAAGGTGTCGGTTAGATTGCTCCAGCCTATATTGGTTTGTGGTCAGAGATTTTAAAAGGACCTGGAATATTATGTTTGCCATACGATGTGGATGAGGCAGAACATGCAGGTGACTTGGAATCCTGCTCTGTTAAATTTGGAAAGTTCTCAACTAAGGCACACGAATGCACAGAGCCATTACACAAACACATATGTTAGAGCCTGATAAGGAACTAATCAAAAGCTGTTAATTTTACTAAGCAACCATGTTAAATTCTGCTTTCTTATCAATCCTCCGTGTTGTTGCAGTGTGCAAACGAGAGAAGCAGCAAGGACATGTTCTGCTCTGACAAAGGCAACCTCTGGGTAGCTCTAGATAGCTATTTGGTCCAGTGGTAGGCAACATGGCGCCCTCTAGTTGTTATTGAAGTACAGATCCCATAATTCCCAGCCCCCCCTCCCCCACCTATCAGAAACCGGATCCTAGCCTGCACCCTGCTTTGGGAAATGGGGATGCAGGCTGGGACTTGCGCTGTGACAGGGGCGGAGCTGACAGAGCCGAAGGTGGGCTTCCCTCGGATCCACCCCTTTCCCATTTAAGCAGTGGGGCACTACCTGTTCCTTCCCTCACCAGCACTGCCCACCTCATAGCAATTGTCACAACTAGTAGGGCATTGGGGCAATCATTTGTTTTGGATGGAGGGGAGGTTGTAGTCTCCACCTGCCCCTCCAAACGCTGGGGTATCCCATTAAAGCAGTGGTTCTCAACCTGCGGGTCCCCAGATGTTGTTGGACTACAACTCCCATCATCCCTGAGCTCTGGCCTTGCTAGCTAGGGGTGATGGGAGTTGTAGTTCAACAACATCTGGGCACCCACAGGTTGAGAAAAGCTGCATTAAAGGGATCTGGGGGGAGTGGCCATGTCTGCCTGCGCTGGGGGGAGGGCAGGGCTGAAGGCACTCCCCCAAGCAGCGGTCCCTGCAGAGGTCACCCTATTGGATGTAAGTCTTAGGAACCCCCGCCTGGATTGACCACGCGTCACTTCCGGCGAGTGGGCCAGAAGTATTTAGAATGCCCCATGCCCAAGCCAAACCTCTTTCATCTGTATTCTATAAAGTTGTGGCCTGTTTCGACCCCAAACCAGTCTTATTGGTCTTTTATTTGTATGGGTTGGGGTATGGGGAGCCCAACGCCTTGTCCCGCAAGCTGTAATGCTATCTCCAGCCATGAAAGGGGTGGTGTTGCAGCACAGCACAGATCAGGCTGCAAGCTCCCTCCCACTGAAAGCTGCCCTGGTGGTGCCGGAAGCACAGCACCTGGGTCCCTCTCCCTGAGTCCCCTGGTTCAAGACCCCTGGTGCCCAACACTTGGTTCTGTTCCTCATTGCAATACACTTCAACATTTTTGCTGTCCTCCTGTTTACATCAGCAACAACAGAGCATTTGACCTATCAGCAGATCGCAAAGATGTGTAGAACTTATGCCTGAGCGTTTCTTCTAAATTAATGCAATATTTAACATTGTCAAAAGCTTTGCATTATATGAAAGATTATGGCGTTACAAAGTCGACATGCTGCTGAAACACAATGCCTTTTACTATGGCAGATGAAAGTGACAGCTGTTATTATGGTGACAATGTCTTCACTTACACAAAGGGGAGCCTTCTCCAGTTCTTATCTTGAAACTTGAGCTCTTGCAATGCTGTTTCACTCCCATTATCTATTCCATACGGCGCCTCTGTCGTTTCTTTTATAATCCTTCTGCTATTTTTATTCATTTTATTTTTAGAACAAGGCAAGGAGTCTCAATCCCAAGGCTTAAGAGTGTTCTCATTAGAAATGTGAAGTGTGAAAAACTCGTAGCATAACCTATTTTTTTTCTACTGCCATAGCTTTCCGCATGCCAGTGTATCACAGCTACCCCTAAGCACCTCCCACAAAAAACCAGTTGTCTTCAAACACGAAAGTTGATCTATGTATCCCCTCATCATGCTCAAATTTCTTGCTGTTCCCTATATGATACACTAAGATCATTTGTTTCTTGTGATTTGTGGATCCCCTCATGCCATACTAGGGTCAGCGAAATCTGGTCCATTGCAAGCAACAAGCTACAAAGCCTTAATGTTTCTCAAACTTCATGTCAGGGGAGGGGTGAAATTATAGTTATGGACAGAATGCACAGAGTTAGGGTTTTTTGTGAATGACACTCCCCACCCTCCCGCCCAGTTCTTAGTATACATTGTTAACTGAGAGGATACATTTGATTTGAAGCGTGACTAAAAACAATTGCCATTGTTGAACTGTAGTGTTTTAGTTTGTTGCATTGTTTAAACTCTTTATTTCTCCTAGTCCCTGATTTATGTCAGTGGATGCTGGACCATTAGGGCAACCAGGGCTTAGCGCTACCAGGTGAAATGCTAACCAACTTTTTTTTTTACATTTCCCCCCAAATCTCCAAGCCACGCTCTTTGCTGTACCACACACATCCTTCCATAAACCATTTGAATTTACAGAGGCTCAGGGAGACATTTCTGCCAATCTCCCATTCTCCGCCCAATCAGTTCTCTGCACCATTCAGCCAACCTCAGCCCAAAAGCTCCCATGGCCAGCAGGTTACATGGACTTTGGCCCCAATGCTCTACTTAAATAATAATAATAATAATAATAATAATAATAATAATAATGATGATGATGATGTGCATTGCTTTGTAACGATTTGTTGGGTCTCTGGACCGTAATAAAGATTGATAATGATGATGATGATGATGATGATAATAATATACCCCACCTATCTGGCTGGGTTTCCCCAGCCATTCTTAATATATACCCTAACATGTTCTGTTTTTATTTCCCCGACTTGCCCTGTCCCCATTCTCGCTTTATTGGCCGAGGGAGCCGGTGTACAGCTTCCGTGTGGCCAGCATGACTAAGCCACTTCTGGCGAACCAGAGCAGCGCACAGAAACGCCGTTTACCTTCCTGCCGGAGCGGTACCTATTTATCTACTTGCACTTTGATGTGCTTTCAAACTTCTAGGTTGGCAGGAGCTGGGACTGAGCAACGGGAGCTCACCCCGTCACAGGGATTCGAACCGCCGACCTTCTGATCGGCAAGTCCTAGGCTCTGTGGTTTAACCCACAGTGCCACCCGCGTCCCAATTGCTGTTCCCATTGCTGTTCCTCTAAAACTTTTTGGGGGGCAGACTAGAGTTTCAGAGTCTACCGCAGGGATGTATGGCCCTTCTAGATGTTATTGGACTCCAGCTCGCATCAGCCCCAGCCAGCAACCTCTGGAAGGCCACAAGTGTCCCATCTTTGCCTGCCGCAAGGACCACACCTTTAAGAGTATCAGAAGAATTTAGAGACAAGGCCGAAATTGAAAAGAACCATCAGCGAAGGCCAAGCCAATTAGAGGTGCGATATTGCAAAGGGCCACTGGGTGGCGCGCTTCCTCAATGGAAATGCATTCCCTCCCTCGGTTCTTTCCCATGTTTCTCCCTCCCTCCCCATAGAGATAGGAAAAGGGTAGATACTGTATAGTTTTAGCTTCCGAGTTGACTTTGGACGCCTTTTTCTCCCTACATCTCCCACAAGGCGGAAGTGGCTGATGCCCATAGAAAAGCTTTTGAGGTCGTGATTGGGGCAGCACTTCCAACCACATGAGGGGAAACTCCGATTAATAATAATAATAATAATAATAATAATTTTATTGTTTTTAACCCCGCTCATCTGGCTGGATTTGCCCAGCCACTCCAGCAAAATATAAAAAAATATAATAAAATATCAGACACTAAAAACTTCCACGAACTTCAGATGTCTCCTAAATATTGTGTAATGTTTTTATCCACCTGACGGGAAGTAAATTCTCACTAAGATAAACAAATCAGCAAATGTGTTTCTGCTGCTGCCGCCGCCGCCGTCACAGCTAGAGGCGGAAATCCTGAAAAAGTCATCGCAGCGATCACTCTTCACTTTTCCTAGCTCCACAGTCACACGGCTGCGCAGTCCTCCGCCGCCAGGAGTCTATGGTCTCTCGCGGCGATGGCGCCTGGGGCGCGTGCGCCGAGTCCCTTCCGCTCCTTTCTCCACGCCTGGGGGCGGGGCCTCGCGGCAAGCGGGGCGGGGCCAGCCGTGGCCGAGAGCAGCCCGGGCGAAGGAGTCACGGCGGGCTGCCATGGACGGGCCCGGGGAAGGAGAAGAGCCGGCCGCTGCGGAAGAGGCGGCGGGGGGCGGCGGCCTGGAGCTGCTGGCCCGGCGGCAGCGCAAGGAGAAGCGCGAGCTGCAAGGTGAGGGAGCCGCCTGGGGCAGAGGGACCGAGGGAAGAGCAGGGAAGGCGGGCAGGCAGGCGCTGCTGAGGGAGGGACCCCCATGAAAGGCGCGCTCGGTGGGGGCGGGAGCAGGGTTGCTAGGGAGCCAGGAAACGAGGGTTTGTGGGTGGGCGAGTTTCACTTAACGGGCTGCATATGCAGCGCCTACACTTTGGAACTCCCCGCCACTTGATACCGGGCGGGCGCCGTCTCGGTACCTGCTTTTCGGCGCCTGCTGAAAACTTCCTGGGAGGTTTCTAAGCAGAGGTTGGATGGCCATCCGTAAGGCAAGATGCCCTGAGATTCCTGCATTGCAGGTGGTTAGACTAGATCAGTGGTTCCCAACCTTTTTTGGCCATGCCCCACCTAAGCAGCTCTAAAATCCTGATGACACCCCACCCTCCCGTGACATACAATTCTTATTATTCAAAAAGTGAACTCCTATTCATGTGGAGGAAGCCTAAAAGGCCTTTCACTGTTAATAACTCATTCTCAAATTGACCCCCTTAAAAATCAAATCGACCCCTTGTGGGGAGTGTGCCCCACATTGGGAACCACGGGACTAGATGATCCCTGGGGTGCCCTCCAACTCTGATTCTGTTATTTTTGTTAGGGCAAGCCCACCTGGAAGCTTAGGAACTTGCGGGAACCTTAATCTGCTTTCTTTTTTAAGTTTTGCACATTGCAATTTTTTCTATATTTCATTGTTTTGTCTCCTTGTAAACCGCTTTGCGGTTTTTTAAACATTACAATCAAGCGGTATATAAATTTTATTAAATGAATGAATAGAAGCAGGAGAAAGGCTTGTGGCACCTTCAAGACCTAACAGGGTCAGTGTATCTGGCAAAGTAAATGTATGCAGCTGCCCCATATAACACGGGTTCTCTGGTCCACTCCTAGAACTAGTTTTGACCCTGGAAGGGGGGAAGCTTTGGGTAAGATGCCTTCCTTGGTTGGGTGGGCCTCCTCCCTCTGGAGCTGATGGCTCACCCAGAAGGAAAGGCCAAGGCAAGGGCTAGATCTCGCCCCACCTCCTCACTCTTGCCACTGCTCATGTGGTGAGCGCCGCCAGACAGGAGTTGCTGAGGACCAAGCAGGGTTGCTAGCTGACCCCCCTGCAAGGATGTGGGTATCTGCAGGTGCCCAGTGATGCTGATCTTCTGATAATGTGGCCCTGCAAATATGACACCTTAAATATAAAACAGAAAAAGGATATGAGATGTGTTATAGCACATGGACTTTTGTAGGTTAGATCCTGTTTCCTAGGATGAAATGGGCTCTTGTTCATGAACTTTAATGTGCTAGAAGAGAAGTACCGTATTTTTTGCTCTATAAAACTCACTTTTTCCCTCCTAAAAACTAAGGAGAAATGTGTGTGCGTCTTATGGAGCAAATGCAGGCTGCACAGCTATCCCAGAAGCCAGAACAGCAAGAGGGATTGCTGCTTTTACTGCGCAGCGATCCCTCTTGCTGTTCTGGCTTCTCAGATTCAGAATGTTTTCTTCTTGTTTTCCTCCTCCAAAAACTAGGTACGTCTTGTGGTCTGGTGCGTCTTATAGAGCGAAAAATACGGTATGTTTCATCTTTTAAGGAGGCACAAGCCTCTTGCAGCACAATCCTATTTGTGTCTCCTAAGAAATAAGTCCAATTCGGTTCAGTAGGAGTCCTCACTCCCTGGTAAGTGTTGTATAGGCTTGCAGCCTCAGGTCTGTAGCATAGGTATGTGCTTTCTGAACCTGGTGTCGCCCAGTTTTTATTGTACTCCAACTCCCAGCCTGCATGACCAGCAGACAGGAAATTGTTGTCATCCGTCTGTCTTGGGAGACAACGGAATGCGCCTCCAGGGGTGAAGCCAAACGGCTGCGTCGAAGTGACCTCTCCGGAGCACAAGCCTGGGCAGTGTGTATGGAAAGCTGGATTTGTTATTGGGGGGCAAGTTCAGCTGCTACTGAAGATGTGATATGAGGTGCTGCTGGTGCCTTACATTTGCAAAATCATATTGCAAATCTTGGCATGGCAGTGGCTATGGAATCTGGAGCAAGTCCAGCTTGCAGCACAGGAGACAAGGAGGGAATCATGTTCCCTTGTTCAGACGCTGACCCCATTACTGGATCACATGCTGCTTGTTGACATTGCACCACAGTCCACGAGATGGGGTGCCAGTTTCCAAAGCCCACAAACAGTTTTTTGCTGTGGAGCCTCGATTAGCATTCATGACGCATTAGCAATTCCACAGATGTGTTCAGAGCACTTTCTGCAGTGGACCTCAAAATTGGGGGAGCGGCAGCAGTGCTGGTGCTGCTGAGGTTATGTGAGAAGCCTAAAACCAGGCTGGAAGGAGTCCAGGCTGTGGCTTCTTGTCTCTTCCTGCATTGTCACAGCTCTCTTACTTAGCTTTGTGGTACCGGAAGGAGCATTGTGCATTGTAGGTTTTGTTATGTTTGCTAGGACTATTAGCAATTGTGAATATTCTTTGCTCCAGGGATAGGGAAACTGTGACAATCAAGGTGAAGCTGAACTGCACCTTTCCAGCAGCCCCAGCCAGTATGAAACACCTGCAGGGCCACAGGTTCCCCATCACTGTTTTACTTCACTGGGTAGTCTGAACACATCATCCAGATTAAATACATACCTATATATACACACATATACAGTTGTACGCTGTTGAGGAACGGAATCCGTTCTGGAAGTCCATTCGACTTCTGAAAATGTTTGAAAACCAAGGGGCGGCTTCCGATTGGCTGCAGGAGCTTCCTGCGCTCAATCGGAAACCATAGAAGCCACGCCAGACGTTTGGGTTCCAAAGAACGTTCGCAAACTGGAACACTCACTTCCAGGTTTGTGGCAATCGGGAGCCAAAACGTTCGAGCCGCAAGGCGTTCATCAACCAAGGTACATGTTTCAGTTGTACATGTTTCGGAGCATAGAATTTAACATGTGCATTTGTGTACTTTGAGAATTTTTTTGTAAAAAGCAACTAATAAATAATATTAAGCAAGACCAGATTTTATCTAGTTTGTTTTTTTAAAAAACCGGCCTGTCCTTTCATAGTTCCAAACAGTTCATTGGATTTCATTCCAGCATTCCAGACTGGTTTCACCTTTTGAGTGTGTTCGGAAGGCAGTGGTTTTGCTCCCTATTACGTTTAAGGTTCATGCACAATAAGCATTGTAGTTAATAGTTATGTGACAGAGGCAAGTCCCCCCCCCCCCCCGAAATAGATACTTTCTGCAATATGGGTTTACAGTGCAGTTACATTAGGCAGGCATATATATTGAAAGACGTTAAATGCATTTTTTCCCCTGTTCAAGTGCAAGGACTTCTAGCTGTGCAGCAGAACTTCTCTTGTGTGCCCCTAACTTTGTTCTGCGGGTTCTCCCAACTCTCTGGAGCAGATTTGGGAGGGTGTCAGGCACACACAGGGAGAGAAGAGGGAGTTCTGTTGCACACATGGAATGAGTGCTTTGGATACGGCCTATTATGTCACACCTGCAGTGTAGTAATGTTAAACTTAATGATGGCCAGCTTTCCAATTATGAACAGTGACATGCATAATTGCTAGGCACTCACCAGTTGTCTCACTGATTTGTGCTTCTGCAGCCAAAATCCAAGGAATGAAAAATGCCGTTCCAAAGAATGACAAAAAGAGAAGAAAACAGCTGTCTGATGAAGTTGCCAAACTAGAGGCTGAGCTGGAACAGAAACACAAGGGGGAACTTAAGAAGCTAAAGGAGACACTAACTGAAGAGAATAAAGTACGTGTTGAGGGGCACTCCATTTTCAAAGCTCTGTTGGAATAATATCCACTGAAACTACCTTTGAACATTGCTTATTTCTAACTTGCTAAGGAATTGAGTTTCAATGCTGTGACACCATTTTTGTTTTTTCATTTTGGCCATGATAAATTTTATTTTGCCTTAAATGCACAGTGAGTGAATGATCGCTAAAAACATATCTGATTCTTGGAAGCTGCACTGTATAAAAGTAGATGAGTTGGGTTACTTCTGCGAAGCGCCATCATATGCTCAGTAAATGTTTGTTGGTTATTTGCTGGCAAATGCTGGTGTTGCACATTCTAGTTCCCAAGGCAAATCGATTTTGCTTGCTGGTGTCATCAAATGACAGCGGATGTCTAACTTGCTTTCCATAGTAACTGGGATACCGATTAGCTCTCTTTGTAGGTTGGGGAAGGATGTGGACTGCTATAATTTGACTGATAACAGCAGACAGGGAGAACGTAACCTAGCCAGCAGGCTGGATCCTCACCTCTCTCATCCTTAGCAGGCCAACTTTGACAGTGGACAAGGCTGCCCACCTGTCAATCATCTGGCATCATTATGTCAGGCGGTAACTCCAAATCAGCTGATCAGTGTCAATAGCAAGCCCCACTGGCTGTCAAATAAGTTTGCTGTCAATAAGCCCTACTTACCAAGGAGCATTTGGGAGTGCCCTTTAAGCTCCAGATTGTTCCTCAGCAGCTGTTTCTTTGCCTGCCCTTCCTCTGATGTCACATATGATGTCAGGGGTTCACATGGCATGGGGTAGTAGTACCTTGCATTAGTACCTTGGGATGTTGGAATGGAAGGTGACTATTCTTCCTATACCAGACTTGCACAACACTGAGACTTCATGCAATTTGTACCGGTTTTCTGCATAATCCCTCTTCCTGCAGCTTATCTAGCCTACAGTATGAGACAGGAACCACATATTGTGCAGGCTAACAACTCTTGGTTTGCACCATCCTTAATGTCTTAAGCCTTAGTTTGGAGTCTGAGTGATACTTCTGGTGTGGTACATAACTTGCTTGTTGGGGCCACCAGAGAATGAGTATTAAATAGGTTGGGTGAGAAACTGGTATGAATGGTATGAATTGTTAAGGAACTGAAACTCCAGATGCATGCGCTATAACTTACCCTGAAAATTAGAGCGGCAAGTTCAAGAAACTAGTCACTACACATTTTACACAATTCTCATTTGTCATTTAGGAAGATGCTGCAGTTATAAATATTGCAAGACTGGAGCTTGAGGACATGGAACAGATTCAGCCTCCTAGAATAACAAAAGCACAGAAGAGGCGGGTAAGGTTCTTACGGATGTGAAGATTGTCTTGATTAGACAGTGAGCAACATGCAGACCCAGGTGCTTCTGTGAGAGATCTGGTGTCCCCAGGGTGGCTCTGGGAGCAGTCACCAGCACAGATCAGGTAGAGAGGGGTTAGAGACCCCTTCATCTCATTGCATGTTATCCCGTTAAGTCTCTTCTGGTCCTTCAAGCCTCTTTCATGTATGCCCACAATTGGCTACAGCTAACTAACCCCATCTTTGGAACTGGATTCCAAGAAATGCTCACGGTGACCTTTCTGAAAGGCAAACGATATAACTGAAATCTCTGAATAAGTTTCAGTACTCCCCTTAACTTGTGCAACTTTATTGCTTTGCTTTTTGCACCGTTCTGTTAGTAGAACTGAGATGTGAATCATTGGCAACTGAGACCCCTTTTAATAAGCATATGATATTAGTTCATGATATGGACAAATGTGACGTCCCCGTGCATTTTACTGTTTTCAAACCACAGGATAAAAAAGCAGCCATGGAAAAAGAAAGAGAAGAAAGAATCGCGGAAGCAGAGATAGAAAATTTAACAGGAGCTAGGCACCTGGAAAGTCAAAAACTCGCCCATAATTTAGCCACGAGGCAATTAGAAATTAAGCAGATCCCATCTGATGGCCACTGCATGTACAGAGCTATTGAAGATCAGCTCAAGGAGCAACAAAACTCCTGGACTGTGGCAACGCTTAGAAGTCAAACTGCAGAGTACATGAAAAGTCACGTGGATGACTTCCTACCATTTCTAACTAATCCAAATACAGGAGATCTGTACAGTCATGGTAAGTAAACTGCTTCTGCCACTGTGTGCATATTTCTGTCTTGAGTAGTGTCAGCTGTTACAGAGAAATTTGGTACCAAGTCAGTTTACCACGTATCAGTGGCACAGATTTAATTAAACTGTAAGGACCCCAACAGCTGCAACCAAATCTTACTTATGCTGCTCAGATGTTAGTCTTTCTGTGTTTATTGCATGTTTCCTTTAGGTAAATATGTACTGGACGGCAAACTTGTGTGTGTGCATGTGAGTGGAATGGACCAATTGCAACAAGATGTAAAGACATTGCTTACTATTACTACCTATGGCAGGAGAGGGGAACTTTTCACCCTCCAGTTGTTGATGAACTACAGCTTCCATCAGCCCCAACAAGCATAGCCAATGGCCAGGGATGATGGGGGTTGAAATTCAGCAACTTCTGGAGGGCCAAAGGGTCCCATACCTGACTTGTGGCTCTAAGCACATCAGAGGGGCTGAGACGTTAATAATATCTTAATGACTGTGACCTAAATCCAGTACAGGGTTAAGCTTGCTTAAGCCCATTGAAACCAATGGACTTAAGCATGCTTAAAACTCTGCATTAGATTAAAGCTTTATTTGTTAAAGCTTTCCCCCACTAAACTGTCTCTGTCTAACCAAGGGAAACATCCCAAAGCAGAACCTCTGTGCAATCTAGGAGAAGCACAAACTATTACAGTAAACGTGTTTTTGGCAAATCTGTCCATACTTTTTATAATATTTATTGACTTTGTCATTTCACAGAACACTGCTTGGTCCTTTGCTCGTTTCTTTGCTTTTATCTGACAGGGCGACATCTTTGCCTTCAGCCTGTTTCCTCTTTGCCTTGTGTATTACTATGCAAAGTTATGTTCTTCTGCATACTTTAATTGCCAACGTAAGCTTTCCTTTTTGGGCTTGCTCTGTTTTCCAACATTCAGATTAAAAATGCTGCACTTTCTCCCTCCAGAGGAATTTGAAAAATACTGCCATGATATAGCAAACACAGCTGCCTGGGGTGGCCAGTTGGAAGTAAGTATCATGCCCTGCTCTTTCCTAATATCTTAAATGCCAACGCTTGTTCGTTTTGAGTCTTTAGAATATTCCCAAATCTTCAAGAGAGGCTGGGAATCCCGTGACCCTTCCATTGTTTTTCTCAACTCCTGTCTGTCCCAGTCAGCATGGCCAGCGGTCAGGAAAGATGGGAGTCCAGTAACAGTTTTCCCCACCCTACTTTTACAATAAAGAAATGGCTTCAGGTTTAGGTAATTCTTACTGCAGAGATAATCCAGAGCATTTCTGTTCTGTTTATATGGTAGAAGAACAGTTCTACTTTGTAAAAGGTTTACATTCATACCACATGCTATGCTGATTGTATCTGTCTAGCATACTGAGACCACTGTCAGGTCAATATGAATTAGTAACCTAATTTTATTAAGATAATAAAAAGGGAAAAATCATACTTGCAGTGATGATTTTTTAAATATAAATGTCTAAAACAGTATAGGTTTTGGAGCAAAATTATGTTGTTCAAAGAACTGATCAGAACACTTGCTTTTTAAAAAAACTGCTTACATTTTGTTGTAAGCCGCTTAATGCTGTGTGCTACAAAGATAGCTACAAATCTCATACATTTTTTTTTTTAAAAAAATCTAATTGTGCCTTGCAGCTAAGGGCTCTATCGCACATCTTGCAAACGCCGATTGAAGTTGTACAAATGGATTCACCACCTATAGTTGTCGGTGAGGAATACAGGAGAAAACCACTAATACTTGTGTAAGTAGATACTTTAAACACTGGGGCTCAGAGGAGTTCTGTGTTTGAAGAAGTATATAAGTGACTGAAAACATTGGTTGAATTATGTATTTAAGGGTACCTTGGAGTAAGACCATTGAATTCAGTGAGACATATTATGGGTAAACAGTCATAGTAGCATCATGGGGAAGGGTCAACTAGCCATCTGGAGCAGATTTCAGAGGGGAGAGCGGGGAGAGAGAGACGATAGCTGAAAATGGTTTTCTTCTCTGTTCTGCTGTTGGAAGGCTTACCATCAGCTGAGCAACACCACTGGAAATAAAACCATTGGATGCATCTATGTGTGCATGCATTCTGTTCGTTTGAAAGACATCTTTGTAATTGCTATAACACCTGTTGTTTTTGCTTCTAGGTATATGAGACATGCATATGGATTAGGAGAACATTATAATTCTGTAAAACCTCTAACGGACACACCTACAGAAAACGAAAGCTAGTACAGGATTCAACAGAAGATATGATAAGTGCATCTTTGCACTTTATGCTGCTTATCTTTGGATAGGTTTTAAAATTCTGCTCGAGTTTTTTTACAAGGCAATGAGGGTTTGGGGATATATATCAGATTTGTTGTATGAACTGTTAATTCTAATTTAAATCATGTTTTAAACAAAATATTCCCCAAGGTGTTTGCAATGTAACTAATAAATTGTGTATTACAGATTCTCCCCCACTTGCATTCAATCCTCTCCTTTAGTAGCAAAAACAATGGTATATGCACCACAGCTATACAACCCTTCAACTATTATAAACAGCAGTCATTCAATAATTGCAACTAAAACATGATGGGGATATTTAACAATGTGCAATTGCTAAAATGCTTGGTGATACTATGAGATGGCTGCATGATGCTTCTTTAGGTCAAATATCTTTTAACCATTGTTGTGACTTTAAAAAAACACCTCTTGCTGAAATCTTCAGAGAACCTCCCTGCCCAGCTTAAATGGGGTTGCACATCCAGACATAAATGCCTCAGAGGCTCAGTAACACATTCCTGGTTATAAGAAACAGCCCTATAATATTGAGTCAGACCATTAGTCTACCTAGTTCATTTGTCCACACTGACTGGCAGTGGCCTTTCAGGTTTCAGACAGGACTCTTCCAGCCCTACCTAGAGACTGAATCTCATACCTTTTTCCAGTCAAACAACGTGTTCTACTATCAAGCTATACCCCTTCCTCTTTTACATAGACTTTTTGAAGAACAAGTTTGATTTGTTCTTTAATAGGATGGCTACTACTTTCCGCAGTTGCAGTAAAGGCAATATGGAATAAAAATGAATTTTGTTGCTGGTCCTGGTTTCCAATTCAAACAGAACCCCTACACAATCACCTCTGGAGTGCATGGCATTCTTTCCAAACTTGGTTGTGAAGTGACCCTCCACGTATTATTTAAAACATGCATATGGCTGTCCTGATTCCCAGAGCAGTAGCAGGTCAAATGCTGTCATATTTCAAGAATAGGTAGAACCAAATGCTTGCCATATAGAGATACTAATTCACACAAGCAGTACCTTCATATGAGCTATGTCAGACAGAGAGCCATCACATGCCTAAATCAGCCCTACACTTGTAAGATAGAAAAGCCCAAATCTTTGAAGTAGCATCTTCAATTAAAAACTGCTACTTACAGGGAGCGCTTCAGATGCAGCTGCCAGTTATAAAGCATCCCTGCAAATAATTAAACTTCTATACAGAACAATAAAAGATACTTGAATATTTAAAGCACTTAGCATCACTCAGTTGCATTTTTAATATTTCATATATGTACCGTTAAGAGAAAGTTTTTCTTTGTCTTCAGGGCTGTCACAATAGTAAAGGTAAAGTAAAGGCAAAGGTACCCCTGCCCGTTTGGGCCAGTCTTGCCAGACTCTAGGGTTGTGCGCTCATCTCACTCTATAGGCCGGGAGCCAGCACTGTCCGCAGACACTTCCAGGTCACGTGGCCAGCGTGACAAGCTGCATCTGGCGAGCCAGCACAGCACAGCACACACGGAACGCGGTTTACCTTACCGCTGGTAAGCGGTCCCTATTTATCTACTTGCACCTGGAGGTGCTTTCGAACTGCTAGGTTGGCAGGCAATGGGACCGAACGACGGGAGCGCACCCCGCCACGGGGATTTGAACTGCCGACCATGCGATCAGCAAGCCCTAGGCGCTGAGGTTTTACCCACAGCGCCACCCGCGTCCCTCACAATAGTAGTTGGAATTAAATATAGCTGTTTAAAATACTTGCAAATGAGAAGTTGGAATTTACTGTAGAGAAACATGGATCTGCTGTTGTCTTCCACTAAATCCACATAAGATAGCCTAATGTTTCTCTTGCTTAAGATAAATGAGGCAAAGATCTGGAGGTTTGTGGCAAATCAGCCTCCCAAACCCCGCCGCTTTGCACTTGTTCCCTTGTAACTGCCTTGGTCCTGTGTTATTTCCACACCATTCTTTTGGTCTTTCATAAGTTCTGTGTTGTGTTCGGTCAGGAGTAGGTTCAACTTTGGATATAATTTTTTATAGAAAAGCAGAGTAAGAATTGATTTATACCTTCACTCCTACTAGCAGCATTCTATTGCAGAGTGCCTATTGTTGATAGCAGCCAGAAAGGGTCTTCTACCCCATCAGTAACCATGGCTACTGCAGCAACAGCAAATAGAGGCTGGCAAGGGAAGAGCTCCCCCCAAAACCACACACCCCGCAAAATAGCCTGGGCTATTTCCAAAATATAAGTTAATGAAATGGGGGGGGGGCTGTTAAGGTTTGCTCCCTGCTCTCGACAAATCACAGTAAAAGTTGCTGAGGCTGCTGGTGGAGGGAGATTTTATACATCTGTAAAATGGAATACATGTGCTGTTTTTAGGGATGCACAATTGTATCAGAGTTAAAAGCTTTTAATTGAAAAAGTGCCCTGATGATTATTCAGACAGATTAATAGATTTTTTATTTTAAAAAACCCCGCTGTAGCACCATCTTAAAGCAGGCATCACTTTCCTCATTCATATATATAAATATATACAAAGTCAGTTTTCCTGTGCTTGAGTTCCTGGGACTAAAGATTTATACAGTTTTACTGTAAAAGAAATGCAAAATAAACTTTTGAAAAACATGGAGTTAGAAGAAATAATGTTGTACGTGGAACTATTCCTGTAGTTTTGCATCAGCACGTGCAGAAGGTTCAATCCTCTGCATCTCCAGACAGGTCCGGGAGAAAAACGTGTCTGAAACCAGGGGAAGACCCTGCCAGTCAGTGTAGACTGTAGTGAGCTAGATGGATGAAATGGTCCGACTCAGTAGGCAGCTTCCAATGTTCCTATGTCCCAGCCTCCCCTTCCTGGCCCCCTCCTAGAGATAGATAATTTCTACACTCCTGCATTTGTGTTTTGTTGTTATCCACCTACAAACAATGCTATTTCTTCTTGTCCAGTTCCCACTGCGCCTTTTTATAAAGAGAAGCAGCCAAAATCACGACTAGTCGCCCTTATTTCCTCCCCTCGCTGCCCACGGTTCAACTTATTTACAGGGACAAGGGCATCTGTCTGCGGCTTTCCTAACATTGCCGGACTACAGTTCCCACCATCCACTCCGGTCTCCATACCTTTCCCTTGCGCATGCGCGGTCTCCTTGCAACGTAGACGCCCGTTACCATGGCCGCGAGGCCTCAGGACGACGCGCCGCTTTCGCCGTATCCATGGCGACGGCGAGGCCTTGTTTACGCCCGCGGTTTCTACGGCGCCGCGGAGCTGACCGGGCCGGAGGGAGAGGAAACATGACGGCGGAGCTACTCCGGGCTCTGCGTGGTGGGCCAGGGACTCGCTGTCTGTCGCTGAAGGCGCGGGGGCTACGCCGCCTGCCGCGGGGGTTGGGGAAGATGAAGGGCCTGGAGATACTGAGCTTGCGGGACAACAGCCTGCGCCGGCTGCCTCAGGATATGAAAGCTCTGGGCCGGGTGAGGCGGCCCAGCAGATCCTTTGGTCGAGGATTCTGCGCCATGGGGCTCCGTCCCTGCATCTCTGTAACCACTAGGGTTGCCACCTTTCAGCCCCACGCCCCCAGCCCTGCTCCTGTGCTTTTCTGACAGCGCCTTTCCCGCCGCGTTATTTAGCCTATGAACCTAGCATGAAAATAAAGTGGTAGGACTTTTCTTCCGTCAGCTGCTGATAAAGAGACAGTGCAAGGTGGGGGGCGGGCAGGTGGGGGGCATTTGGCAGGCTGGTCAGGACCTGCTCAAAAGCCATCCCTATAGGTCTAGGTTAAGGTTACCAGATTTTTTTCAGTGAATCAGGGGACAGTTTTCAACTTCAATGGATTCTGTATGGGGACTGATTCATAAATCGGGGGACTGTCCCTGGGAAACGGGGACGTCTGGTAACCTTAGTCTAGGTCCACAGTGGTTCCCAACCCTTTTTTGGCTATGCCCCACCTAAGCATCTCTAAAATCCTGACACCCCCCCCCCCCGGTGACATATAATTCTTCTTATTCAAAAAGTGAACTCCTATTCATGTGGAGGAAGCCTAAAAGGCCATTCACTGTTAATAACTCATTCTTGAATTGCCCCCCTTAAAAATCAAATTGCCCCCCTGTAGACCTTGTTGGGAACCACAAGTCTAGGATAAGCTGCCCAGGGCAATCACTACCTCTGTACTCAAGTGGCTTGGGATCCCCGTTCTGCATTGTGCAGCAAAGATGGGGGGGGGGACCCCTCATCTGCGGCTCTTTGTGATGTCAGGTCAGCTGAAATGGAGCGCTGCTCAAAATCTTCATTGGGGGGACAAAAAGTACAAAGCATCATCCTAGGGTTTCCAGTTGTGTTGTGGGCTTTTAAAACAAGAGGAACATGTGGTTCTTCTGTAAGTGAAATTGGGCTTGTTCCTTCTGAAAAGCCTTTTTTTAAAAAAGAGCATTTGGGAACTGTAGTGCAGCTTTCTTTGACTAATTCTGCGATTTGTCTTTGTAACAAAATTTTATGCTACGATCAAGTTTTAGATTGCTAATGGAAAGGTAAAGATGCTATAGTCTTCATGGTCATAAATAGAGGATGCAAGTGTTCAAAGATAACACTTTCAAGCTCCATTGGTTTCAGTGACAGAGATTTAAGAGCTTTTAAAAAGCTCTACTTTACCATTAGAATCAATGGGGGTTAAGGGTGCACAACATTTAACTGGACAGTGCCCTTAGTTTCTGGGTTATTTATCATATTAAATTAGGAGAGAACTGGGATCAAGTAGAAGGCATTGACTGAACAGCTGGATTGGGGGTGGAGGGAAGGGAATAGTTCTTTACATCTTTCAATCTAAGCCTTTATTTTTTATGGGTCATAAAAGTGGTTATGGAACTTTTTATGACGGACTGAAACTTGGCAGTAGTATAATTCAACCTGGGACTAATATGCACTTTTTAAAACAACATTTTAAAAATGTTCTGGGAAAACTCAAATTACTTCAAAATACTTTCACAAAGCCCCATGACTGTGGCACGAAAGTGTGTATTTTTCCACAATTGTAAAATATTTATACTTCATGCTGAAAGCAGTGTTGTTGAAAGTGCTGGCTATACCACAATACATAATTATTTTGAGTAGCACTGTGCCAGCCTCTCTTCTCGGAATGGGTGCAGTCCTATCATGCTTTCTCCTTTGGCATAATGGCATATGGTGGATTTATATGGAGAAGTATTTGGTTCTCTTTGCTTCTCCTTCCTAACTCATGTTTTGGAAGAGAAAGAGATACTTGTCTCATCATTTCAGGATGCAGTTTCTGATAGGATTCCAGGCCTACTGTTTAAAGAAGGAAAAGTTAAAATTCCTAGTGAGTGTATTCAAACTCTTGGGCACAACTAAAGCAAGTAACTTGGATGGATCAAACCTAGTTCAACCAGCTCTGTATAGCCTAACTAATTAAAATCACAGCATATTACAGACAGAAAGGAGGCTTAGTACAGAAAAGTGCTTACAGAGAAAATGGCAAAACCACATTCTGTAGCATAAGGTACACTGCAAAAGCACAGTGTGATCTGGTGAAATATGCTATTTTAAAAATAATATTGGATTTAGGGTATTTATTTTTTTAGTTTTCAAGTAAGAAAGTAAATTTAAGTAAATGCATTAAGTAAATTTGAAAGCACACAGTGCAAGTAGATAAATAGGTACTGCTCTGGCGGGAAGGTAAATGGCATTTCCGTGTGTTGCTCTGGTTCGCCAGAAGCGGCTTTGTCATGCTGGCCACATGACCCGCAAGCTGTACGCCGGCTCCCTTGGCTAGTAAAGTGAGATGAGTGCCGCAACCCCAGTTGGCCACGACTGGACCTAATGGTCAGGGATCCCTTCACCTTTACCTATTTAAGTAAATGAATACCATCTAGGCTCAGGCCATGCTTTGGGGCTTCCCATATGCATATGGTTGGCAGCTGTGAGAACAGGATGCTGGACTAATTGGGCCATTGGTTGATCCAGCAGACTCTTCATATGTGCCTGGTGTTTTGGTGAAAGAAATGATGCAAGGCTGTTTAATTAAATATTTTATTATAGTTGAAGGTACTAAATTTGGGAAATAATAATTTTGAGGAGGTTCCAGAGCAGCTGAAATACCTCAAGTCTTTGCAGACTCTTCATTTGTTTAGAAACAAGATCACCAGAATATCACCCTTAATATTTGGTAAGCTCATATCACATCCTGCTCAAAATCATTCTATTATGCAATGTATATAATGTGACATATAATATATTCTGTTGTAGAAATTCTGCTCCATAAAAACTTACAGTTGATAAATCATGTTTCTGAATCTATGCTTGTTATCTCATAAACAAGCATCATTGTATTAAATGGGACTTACTTCCAGTTTTTAATTAAAGCGCTTTTACCCAACCCTTCAGCCAATGGAGGACCCACAGATATTCATAATATGACAGCCCCTCCCCTCCTCTCTCCTCTTTTCATGTTGACAATCTGAAAGACAAGGCACAGCAGGAAAAGTCATTTAGAGGGGAAAGGATTGTAGCATCAGTGAATCAAATTGAATAAATTTGTGTATGAGCAAACCCTAATAGTTTTGGAGAAAATACACTCTTTTTAGATGATGTATACACATGTTGCAGAAGATGTTTTCTCTCTTAGAGAAAAACATTTATTCTTTTGAGATAAGGCAAATTTCTAAGATGGTGCCAGTCTTCTATGACATTTTTTAAGGAGTCTACGTTTAAATGTTTTAAATAATCTGTCTTACTAAGCATTGTAGCCCTAAATAGTCTCAGTTCCCCAAATGTACGATGTTTGTAATTAATATATATGTAACTGCATGGGCAATCAGTGAGATTTAGGCTGCTTATGACGTTGTAGCCAAGTTTACAAACCTGCTTTCTGTTCTCATTTTGTTCCCTTGCTGTCACTCTGTCCACACTGCCCTAGGAGTAACTTCCCTTTATTCAGGAGAACTTTCTTGCAAGCAACTATGTATAGAACGGGACTGTTATTGTTCCTGTTCCATACTGTGGATTATCCTATCATTGATTCCCATTTTGGGTTTCCCGTGACTCTGTCCTGTCACCTCTCTGAGCATATACTTTCTTTATCTCCTTTGGCAACACTTCATATTCCCCTTGAAACAGTGTACTGTACTTACCTAGTAACCAAATGATCACCCATGTTACATTGTTGATCAATAAAAACACACACACTGTAATGACAAAAATGGAATGCAATGGCATTAAAATGCATATTCAGGTCTATATAGATAATATATACTTTATCTTAAAACTGTCTTTTTTACAGATGGATTGCAAAATTTAGTACTTCTCAATCTGAACAACAACCAGCTTAGTTATCTTCCTCCAGAGATACAAAGGTAACTACTATAATTTTGAAGTTTTACCTAAGCTGCCTATAACATTATTTATTAGTATGAGACATAGCATTTGCCCATGTTTATCTGGGCAGAAGGTGTGATATATTCCTTAATACTGAATGGCAAAAACAATAAAATATAGCAAGTTATATGCCTTATTTTGGTTCCACACTTCACACTTTTTGGACAATAGCAGCAGAAAAAATAAAATAACACCAGTGCCCTCCCCAGTCATCCATTCTTCTTTTCTTTTGTTTCAGACTCACTAGCTGTACTAAAAATTGTTTCTGTTCTGTCCACGTTAGGATTGCAAAAGGGCTCCTATAGAAATCTTAAGCTAGATATTTAAACATAATGTTTTGTGGTATTGTACGCTTCGTAGGGTTTAGGTTCCATCCATGTCAGCAGCCATTCCTTTATTATTATATACTTATTTATACCCCACTTGTTTCCTTGATGGGAATCAAGGTAGCTTACAAATAAAAACAAGAATCACTAAAAATATAGAGAAAAACAACAATAATTAAAAACAATTAAACATTTAAATAGAAATAAAACCATAAACAGTACATATATAATTTTTTTTTATAAAACATACAAATAATTACAATAAAAACAGCACAGCACCAGCCCTTTTATTCAAAGCAGTCAATTCCCAAAAGCCTGTTCAAAGAAGGTCTTCACAATGCCAGGCCTACTTGCTCCTTTGATGATAAACAGTTACTTATTGGGCTGCTACATCTTCAGTTGATGGTGCTTAGTTACAGGGTTAACTCTTACCTATGAGAAACATAACTCTGACCTATGAATTAAAAACTACCACATTAATTTTGAGTTCTAGTGCTTTTTCTATACTTTTATTGGCAGTAAGGTGATTGAGGTACATTCACTTGATAGACTAATTAACAACTTTTAATCCTGTTTTGTATTAAAATCTGTCTAGATGCAGATGTGTAGACCAACATTCACTGGTAAACAGACAAAAGAAAAATAGAGTTGGAGGCTTGGAATTCTTTGTTCCTTTCATAGGCTTGAACATCTTGAATGCTTGAGTTTAGACAATAACCAACTGCAAAAAATTCCCAAAGAATTCTGTTATCTCCGAAAGTTGTGTGAACTCCATTTGTTCAACAATTCCATCACTGCGCTCCCTGAAGAGATTAAATACCTGAGAAAACTCAAGATCTTGATTTTGGCAAGAAATCAAATAGAAGAACTTCCTGATGTGAGTAGTGGTGTGCTTTGAAAACTGTGTTTTCTTGAGAGCAATACAAAAGTCATATGCAGTTTGTACAGGGATTAATTTTTTTAAATCATCATGTGTTGTGCAGACTGTTTATAGCCTGTTAGCACATCATGGTAAGCCATAGTTAATTGTTTACTGTGTTTGCTCTTCTCTGCTCACACTGGGAAGAAGCAAGCCACAATCCCTGACTTAGCATTACATCTGAACCAGTGATCATACTTTATTTCACTCCCAGCAAACAACAGTCAGTAAACCAAGAACTACCCTACCCATGCCTATAACTACTACTACTATTACTACTACTGCTACTACTCTGAGTAGAATTTAGTTAGCTACAACCTAGAATCTGTTATGTTTTGCTAAACTAAGAAGGTGGAGGGAATTCATATAAGCACATTATTGATATTCACCATATGGGAAATGCTCAGCCCTGAAAATACCCTAACATTACAATTAATGAAGAATTACCATGGGTGGATTAAAGGAAAATAGCTTTTGCTTTGGATGGAACCTCATCTTGCCTTTCTGCTTTGCTGCCTGCTATGCCCAGAATTGCTTCCCAAAATACCACTGTGACATTGTGTTTCTCTTCCTTTAAATCCCTCCTTTTCTTTGAAGCCTTTAGCAGAACCACCTCGTTACCATTCACTAATGAAACTAAGGGCTTGTCTACACTTCCTCTTGTCCCGCTGCTTTCCCCTTGGGGAAAACTGCTCTTTAGCGCTCAGTCAGAGCAAATGGCAATTTGGGTTTTCCCTGGTTTGCTATTTCTTCCAGTCTAAGCGGGTTTTCTCTTGGAAAGGAGTGGGGCAAGGGGAAAACCACCTGGACCCATGCCTAGTAAGCACGAGTCAAGCGGAAAACTGCTTGGACCCATGCTTTCCAGTCATGGCATTAGCGGAGGTGTGAATAAGCCCTCTGCCTAAGTAAGTGCAAATAACCTAAATACATATTTTTTTCCTATCTGTCTCACTTCTATCATCTATGTCGTCTTTTGTTACCTTCTGTATCAATTTTCAATTTGTAAATATATCCCCAGAGAGGTAAATATTCTAAATAGAGTACTTTGTTTTAATACCAACTAAAATCTAGTCCCTCTTAGAATACATTTTCAGCTTTCCCTGTATGATTTTTATTCTCCCACTTCTGACAACTGTTAATTTTTCTCCTTTCACCTCTGATGTCCGAGTCAATATAATTTACTTTAATGTTGCTAAGGCTCCTTTATCATTTTTCACTAGGGACTTTGCAAATTGAAGAGGCTTAGAGTTCTAGATGTAGCAGGAAACAATATCCAGATCTTCCCAACAGCAGTAAGTAGGACTATTAATAGATCTCTTCAATGGAATAATCTGTACATTATGAAAATTAGTAAAATGGAATATGGATACACCATAAAAAGTGATTGAGCAAAGGATGGCAATTCTAGTAACTGGAGCAGCAGGCAGGAAAGTTGCCCAATGTGAAGGGCAGTATGCCTACAGCTCTCTGGACCCCAACCCCACCCAATACAGTCATACCTCGGGTTACAGCCACTTCAGGTTGTGTTTTTTCGGGTTACGCACCCGCCGAAACCCGGAAGTACTGGAATGGGTTAAATCATGCTTTGCACATGCGCAGAAGTCCCGAATCGCAACCTGTAAATGCGCAGATGCGCCGCTGCGGGTTGCGAACACTGAAGGTTGCGAACGTGCATCCCACACAGATCACGTTCGCAACCCGAGCATCCACTGTATATAAAGAAATGCTTATTGCATGCTGCAATAATATCAGCAAACACCTGAGGGCAGCACTACATAATGTCACACTGCTCAACTCAGTTTTTTACTAATACAGAAAAGCCAACTGGAAAAGTTCACCCGTAGAAAATAATTTTCTTGAACGTTTGAATGTTCAGTCTTTGCATATGGTTTCACAATATTCCAGTTTATCTGACCAACAGCCTTTAACCACAGAGTGATTTCCTACTGCAGGTACATTACATGGCAAACTGTTTTTCTTTTTCTTTTTCGCAACTACAACTGTGTTTGCTGCTGAAGCATGGACAGCATCCCCTTGTGCTCATGTGTGTTTCAAATATTTGTGTACCTGAATATATCATGGCATTGTTGCAGAAAGCACTCGTTTGATACCAGCATTAAATGTATTTGATGTGTAATGCAAAGAGCTGCCATTAGACATTAATGACTCAGGTTCCCTACCAAAAATGACCCTAATATGAGGTAGTGTGTGGTAGTTGCCTAAGGCAAGAGATAATAGGTTCCATTAAATTTTAGTAGAGTGGAAGGTAGAGGTCTGGCCTATAGGGCACAATCCAGGAAAGGGCTTTCTAAGCAACATCAAGATGAACAGGAATGTGAAATCTGCAACATCCATTCTTTTCAGCTAGGCTTGTACAGGAGAACCTTCTGTTATTTAGTGTGAAGAAGCGGGCACCATTTGTGTTTCCTGCTTTGGTCCAGGCCTGTTTCTTTACGTTAGCAATCTCTACCCTGTTGTGTGAAGCAGTGAATTTAACATATTCTGTACTATACAGTGGTACCCCGCAAGACGAATGCCTCGCAAGACGGAAAACCCGCAAGACGAAAGGGTTTTCTGTTTTGGAGGCGCTTCGCAAGATGAATTTCCCTATGGGCTTGCTTCGCAAGACGAAAGCCCATAGGGAAATCTCCGGGGACCTGTTTTAAATTGCTGGCGGTTGGGAGCAAAGACTTTCGCCCACAGCCGGCTTTCAGAAGAGGTCCTGGACCTCTTCTGAAGGCCGGCGGGGGGCAAAAGTCTTTGCTCCCCCCGCCTGCCTTCCCGGGACAGCAGAGAAGTCTCCGCTGCCCCGGGCGATCTTAAAATGCTGGCAGGCGGGAGCGAAGCGTTCGCTGCCGACCCCCAGCATTTTAAAATCTCCCCGGGACAGCGGAGGCTTCGCTCCCGCCCGCCCGCCAGCATTTTAAAATCACCCCGGGACAGCAGGGGCTTTTAAAATGCTGGCGGTCGGCAGCAAAGCCCTCCTGTCCCCGAGCTTGCGGGGCGGGAGGTGGGAAGAAGGGCTTTTCTTCCCACCACCAGCCTTCAGAACAGCCTTCTGAAGGCTGGCGGTGGGAAGAAAAGCCCTTGTCCCCCCCCCCCAGCCTTCAGAAGAGGTTGGGGGACAGACTGTCCCCGGACCTGGTCTGAAGGCGGTTTCCCTAGGAACGCATTAATTGATTTTCAATGCATTCCTATGGGAAACCGTGCTTCGCAAGACGAAAAACTCGCAAGAAGAAAAAACTTGCGGAACGAATTAATTTCGTCTTGCGAGGCACCACTGTATGTACTATTCCCGGTGGAAATAGAAGAGTAGCATGGTGCAAGTCATGTGCAGTTTCAGGGGTGTCGAGGCAAACTGAGTCATTCATAGTGGAACTATTACAAACGATACTGCTAGCAAAATAGAAAATGCATCTTTAACTAGCAACAAACAACTACTGAAGAAGACCAGAAGCCATCTGTAAGCATAAGAAAGCCTGTATTTAGGAATTCAGTTTCTGAAACTTGTTTGAAGAGATACCCATCTAAGAATTCAAGTAATCAACTTCAAATTCAAGATATAGCATTTAAATATAAAGTTTGATTAGGTATGATTTGTTAGCAGTACTTTTCTAAAGGGTTCTTTTTGTGGTATTTGCTTTATCTACTTCTTTTGATGAGTTTATCATTCATAATGGAAGCCACTATCCTTCCACTTGTTAGAAGTGGCTTTCTAGTCTTCCACCTGACATCTGTGATGGACACAATAAATTCATCTCTTCCATTTGAGAGCACAGTAGAAAATGCTTTACTGAGGAACTAGTGTTCTCATATGCATACATTATACTTTTACATGTGCAAAGGCCCTTTTCTAGATTATTTTGGCTGTACTTTAAAAATTTTCAGAAGGAAAATATTCAAAAAATTATGAAACTCCAAACAAGCATGTTATCAAACCAAATAGATTTTGGAACTAGAACGCCTTCTTGCACCTATCATTTTACATGTACTAGAATTATGTAAATTAAAAGAAACGAAAGGTTGCAAGTATTCTGTAATGTAAACAGTGCGTATATTGGCATGAAAATATGGCTCTTTTGAGCTATAAAACTCACATAATGGGGGTGGGGGGAATGTAAAGTTTGTCTGTGAGCCAATTTGCATTTGGGCAGAAATAAAGGATTCATTTTTTAAAAGGGTATTTGCAGCCAAACAGACCTAGATTTAGAAAAGAATTGAGTATTTCTCCCAATGGAAAAAGAATTGGCACTATCCACACACAGCTGAGTACATCTAGCTTTTGAAAGGTGGTCTTGAGACTCTAACTTTACATGTGTGCATTAAGATGCAGTTAGCCCCTAAGCCATTTTAAGAGGCAGAGTTAAGCACCTCAATATTCTAGCATTTAAATAAGGGATTTGAAAGTGTTGAACATGTCAGTTTTATGGATATTTGCTCTGAAGTAACATTTTTTTAGTTCAATGCAACTTCCTTCTCCCAAGTAAGTATGCGTAGAAAAATTCCTTAGAACCATGTCAATACTGTTTAATTGTGTTACTTTAAAAAATATTTAGAGAGTTCTTATCACACAACTGCCCAGATTATAATTATTGAAGAATTGCGCTTGTTGCAACAGTTAACTGCCATTTATGCTTTGCTGAAAATGCAAACAAATACCTAGCCTTCTATATCCTGCTGAGCCTTTTAAACAATTGTTGGTATAATCGACCTAAATTTAAGCACTTTTAAGTCCCACTGTTTTCAGTGTTAGCACATTTAAAAACTTTTCCATTGAAATCAATGGGCTTTAAGAGTTTTAACTTTGGCTGGATTAATAAATATCTGCTAAATTCATTGTCATGAACAGCTAGTAGTCATTTTTTATGTGGAACCTGTGCTAGCTATAGAACTCAAGAGTTCCAAACTTACTGATCTGTTCTTCACTATATTTTATGAGAATGAAATCATCTTTTGACGTTTCTTGTAAAGGAGATTTTGGATTACACCTCAGAGATTCTGTCATAGTTATAATTTGAAAAAAAAGCTGTAAGAAAGTGATATATTTTTATGGTGATTGCTACAAACTATGTGACCCAGAATGTAATTGCCTATTCACTCATCTTGCCCTGGAGGTATGAACTTTTTAATGTCACAAAATCTCAAGCTTTCATTTGTGGAAAGACAATAAAAGGTTTTACAGATATACCAGCTGCACAGAATCCTCTCTCTGTGTTTATACATTTAATACAGGTGTTCTCAGTAAGTCAGGGTCTTCTAGCTTTGCTTACATTTAGTAGTTGCTTATATAATATCAGCAGAATTGCTATCTATCGATTTACCTATCTTGGTATGCTCTGTCTAATAAAACATTAGAGTTAGATAAGCTTAGGTTGTTTCATAAAACCACATAGTATCAAATTAAGCTAAATGCAATATTATTAAGCAAATTTCTATTATGTGCTTCCTCTCAAAGGAGCCCACTTAATATTTGCTTATGTAGCATAAGAACTTGTGATTTTAAATTTTTTTTACTGATTTGTCATTGGAAAGTATTCATAGACCAGAATGTGTATAAGAGGAATAGTAATCATTACAGAAGGAACAAAGAATCAGTACCATTTATTTCAAAATGGTTTGTAAATTACTTAGAGAAATTTCATCAAACCTTCTTTTGTGGTAAGGTGAGGGTCAAGCTAGGTGCAGAACAACACAATGCTAAGTAGGCTCAGGTGGGATGCAAGCTGAGGTGAGGCAAGGCTCAGTCTGAAAGCAGAGGAAGGCAAGGTGAAGTTCAGGCTGGATGTGAATCTCAGACTGTGTTATAGGATACCGCTTCAGCAACAAAACCAACTGTGGTAGCAGCTAGATCCCAGTTGTTAGCCCTGTTGGTACAGCAGAGCTTTCCAAACTTTCCAAACTTTCCCCTGTTTGTGACACACTTTTTAGACATGCATCATTTTGTGACACAGTAATTCAGGTTTACTAGCAAACCAGAGGTTAAACTAACCCCTTTCCAGCCCTGGGAGGAGCATGGGGAGCAGTCACATGACACACCTACACACTGCAGCTGACACTAACATGTCATGACACACAGTTTGGAAAGCTCTGCTGTAGAGGAAGGTACTTCTTCTGTTGAAGGGTACCACCTGCTATAGTAATGTCCTGCTGCAATTAAGCAAAGGAGCCTCTGGTCTCTCTGGGACCTTCAACAATGGAGTCCTCTGTGGACAGCAGTGCTTAATTTTTGGACTGGAGGGGCACCAGCTGCAGAACCCTCTGGTGCTTACTATTTTTTTTTAAAAAAAGATGCAAGATTAATCAATAAATTGAACATGAAATAGTTTGGCCCTTACAGGGACTTTCTTCCAAGTCAGTATGCCTATTTTTGCAGCTGCAATCAAAGTCTAATACTAAAGCAGCCAGCAGTATCAACATGCCAAGCTGGAGATCTCATGGGATAGATGCTCCTGTCTGACCTCTCTTTAGAATAAGGGTGGCTAACCCATGACCTGAATTTGATCTGCCAAGCTACAGGAAGTTGCCTGCAACTTTTATCTGATCAGGAGATAAGACACCCTGCCTTCTCATTGGAAATGACATTTGGTAAACATTTTGTTGAAAGTATTGATGTTTCCTGTATTTCTTGTGTTATTTAAACAGATGGAAGATCTTGAACTGGAGGAACTTTATTGTGAAAGTAATCCATTGCTTCAGAAACATCCAGTTAGTGCCATACAAGAGGAGGACATTTTGACTCTTAAGGTTACTGGAGAAAACTTTTCAAAATTGTAGATAACAATGGACTAACTTAAGTCCATAGATTTTAGTGGGTCATCTCTGGGTATGACTTAATTGAATACTACCCTATAGCTTAAAAATGACTTTTTTCAGATTTCAGAGTAATCCAAATCCTTCATTCAAACCATTCTAAATAACCATTCTGTATTCCAAGAGATAGTTTTACTTACTAAAAATGATCCTTAGTCTGGTGGATAGAATTTGAAATTAAGTTAATTAAAGTTTCAGGATTTTGATAAATTGTAGTGATTTATTGGAAAATAATAATAGATGCTATGGTGGAAGCCAACCACTTTCCAACAGTATTTAAGTACAGAGAAAAAAAAGTTAATAGTAGCTGTTTCTACCCGTTCCTTTTAAAGAGCACAAACACTGAATGAACACTGTTTCTGCCCCATCCTTTTAAAGAGCAAAATGTTAGTGAAACCTATGCAACTCTCCAAAGATTGAAAAATGCTGAAATACATGGGGAAGATATTTAAAATCACATACAAGAGCACAGTTCTATATAACAGCCACAAAAAAAGCACTGAAAGGCACAGGACTGTAACAACAGTATATTAATGAGAAGAAGTTTTCAATAAGGTAGACAAAGTGTATCTTTCATGAAGACTTACAAAGAACCATATAGTACAAAAGTAATTCTTATTGCATTGAAGGATGCTCTAAGCAGCTGAAAGCAGACCAGCTTCTTGATAAGGTCTGGTTTTGACTCTTCCCCAGATGATAGCACCTCAAAAACATTTCAAGGCCCTGAGTGTGGCGAGTATTGGGACAATGTCTTAGCTTAATGCCTAGCCATGTGTCTTGGAGCTCTGCTGTGAACTTCTGAACTAACCTGTAGTCTGATAGGTGTTTGGGCGTTGTAGTGAATTTTGGAATAAAGCCTGAGAATTTGAGCACCACATCCACAAGTGGGTCTGTGAAAAAATGTTTCTGTGAAAGGCTGCAAATGTACTTGATGGCTATGTATATTGTGTATTGTGTGGCTTCAGCAAACTGTATCTCAATTGCTATAAATACACTAGCTTTTCTCTTACAGTGAGCCATTTTATATTCCCATAGGATTCTATGGCTACTCTTTTTGGTTCTGTTTGAGTTAATGATTTTGCAATGAGTAATAAGTTAAAAGCCAACTTGGTTTTTTAAAGACCTTAACACAAATCTAATTTTTAAAGAAAAAACACAAATTATTTCCAAATTCTACAAAATTAACCTCCTTGGGGTGGGACCTGCATATATCTTTTTGGAAAGAGCTCAGCGAATCATTCATAATTACAAAATAAGTATTTTTGCTGGGGAAAAAAGCAGAATGGAGCAATCAGAGCATTTTCAGGACATCTTTGACAAAAAAGATTAGCTATTTCAGTATTAATTTGAGGTTAGAATTGAATTCTCGCTCAAATTGTAAAATAACAGATTCATTTGGAAGCTTTAAAATTGATTGCATTTTGTAAATAGTTATACAAATAGCACTGAATTCTTTAACTGGCTGTCTGTGGGTAGAAAAGTCTAGCATGCTTCATGAAATCAATAAACACTCTGTCAGGAAAAAGGAACATGTTCAGATAGGAATACAGGGAGTTACCATCTAGTATTGTCCACACTGGCTGGCAACAGCTCCCTCCTCCAAGTTCCATCAACAGACACTGATTGAAAAACGTCCTTCCTGGAGCTAGATTTGAGTGTGGCACCTGATTTATCCTTTACAATAAATTAACAGTGCCTCATGGTTACCGCACGTCTGGAGACAGAGAGAACAACTCTTTTACTCCTATCAGGCAGAGCCTTTTGCAAACAGAGCTATGCAACTTGGGGTAAAAGGCTACAAGGCCCATCTGGATAAGAGATTATTAAAATATGGAGCCATATGCTCACAGAGTCTCCTGCTAAGTGTCCAGGGTTAAAAGCATTCACTTTGAGGTTCTCTTGCAAGTCTTTTGAATAATATAAGCTATTCTGTCTTTTTAATCATACAGGAACTAACAGCAAGATTTATTCTTGATCAACTGGAAAAGAAAAACTTTAATTTACACAGAGCGCTAAAGCAGAACTTAAATGCGCAGAAGATGCTTGCCCATAAACAAGTATGTGCTCAGTGCAGACGTGGCTTTCTGGGCATGTGGCTAGAATGTGTACAGTTCGTGGATATAAGACAGGTAATTTTTCCTGAATCATGTATTATTTAAAGCTGGATTCATTGCATATCCAGACTTTTGCTCGGTTCTGCTGCGGCATGTTTCCCACGAGCACCTTCAAAATCTATTGTTTCCTTTCTGCGCGTGTGCATTAAAAAATATTGGGTCCCAGTTATAAGGAGAATACTTCTGGTTCAGCATTTGGTTTCCATCAGTGGCCAGCCATCTCCTATCTAAACTATCTCAGCTTTCTCTGTTTTTTAATACCACTTCTGCTGTTATTTATTAATTCGCTTATCTGTAATCTCGTGTTTTCTTTGATTGCATTCCATTTGTTTATGTAATTCGCATCCCGCACCCCCGTCCTTCAGAGACACATTTCAGCCTCACAAGCTCATGACAGTGGCCCCTGAACCTGATCTGGCAATTAGGTGAGGCCTAGGCAGGGTCAGTGGCTTAAATGTGCCACACAGAACTTGAGGGTTTAAATGTGCCACACAGAACTTGAGGGTTACTTTTCTCATACAGCATCCTTCTACTACATCTCAAGCCAAGATTTGTAAGTCCAGGTGTTATACCAAAGCAGCTGCAAATAATCAGTTCTTGGTTTGGAGGCTATTCAGAAACCCTGGTTTGTCGAGTGTTGTTGTTTTAGATAGCATAAAAACCACAGGTCTGAACCATCTGTGGCTGTTAGCATGGGGTATACAACTCAGTACCTCCTATTGTGCACATGCAAGTGTCAGTAGAAAGATGTCGCCTTATATGGGAACCATAACTTGATAGTGCCCGCTGGCAGTTCCACTACCATGGTGAAAGGGTCACTAGGGAGAGGACACACAGATTACGCCCCCCCCCCCACCAAAGACTGCTAGGATTAATCTCTGGACTAAAGGAGGACATAAGATCATGGAAGCTCAGACAGAATCTCTACATAAAATATTATGTTTCATAATAGAATCAATATTTCTCCTGGGTAAGGTCTCTGAAAGGACACTGCATGATGCCCTTTCTTGAGGCTTGTGCTGAAGTGGCAAATCTGACACTGTTTCCTAACACCTCATCAACAGGGTATAACATCTTGATTTTCAGTTTCACCGTCCTGCTCCTCCAATTACTAATTTTGAATGCCATCCAGTAAATTAGCTTTCCCTTGACTCCTGCTGGCCCATTTCCCCACCAGATTACATAGCGCTGGATTGTTCTTCTCACAGATGTAAAAATTCTGCTGCCTTTCTATTTAGAGATAAATGTGCGAGGGCAACTATAGCTCTGACACAAATGTTATTAATTTTAAACATCATTTCAGCCAGCTCTTTGTTGTTCATTTTGTCTGAGCAAATCTGAATGTAAGGGTTGACTGTGTTGTGTCAGAGAGGTTCATGAGGACGCCTACATCGCTACAATTTATAAAAATGAATATGCTCTGTAAAATACACCAACAGTTATGCTGTTATATTTTCCCCTTTCTTTTTAAAAGCGAATGAAGACTAGCAGGAACTTGGAGCTCTTACCTGTCAAGGCACTTCTGTGCTCATACAAATGCTTTAATCACAGCGGCCACGAACTCTTTGGGATTGCTGTACCCTAGAGCAAGCAATAAACCCAGGATCTCACCCAGCTGGCAAGTTGCAACTATTTGTGACACTCTTAAGAACGGAAACAGAACACAGCATTTTGTGCTATATCCATATTCAATGTGAAATACACAGTTGTGCTGGAACAATGGTGGCAGAGAAGTGATTTAGTGGTGGGCAGGAATTATTTCCTACAGCTGTACAGTTGGTGTGTTTTGGCAGCCTTGACTCTCCTTCTGAAAATGGATGAAGTTAATGGCATTGTTTAACAGTGAGGTAAAAGTTTTATAATGTAAACTCTAACTAGCCTAGGTTACTGTGGTTTCTTTTGGCTTCTCTGTTATGATCCATGCACCTTAATCTGAAATTCTGATAAGTGTTTCTCCCCCCCTGAAGATTTAGGGTCAGACCTTAAAACTGCAAAAGAACACTTTTAACGTGTGTCCAGTGATTACGTAGTGCTTGATTTCCATTATAAATCCTGTTTTCTAGAAGTTTATAACTTGGCTTTAACATTTGGCATGCATAATTTTCAACACAGAAGAAAATGTGTTGGAGCGTTTTTAAAAAGAAAGGGAATTGGTACATATTAAGAAGGATTTCTTTGCTCATAGGAACTTTGATTATAAGAAAGCTGTGTATCCTGGCAACCTTTGGAAAAAAGAACATTCCATGGAGAAGCAAGCAGTTTGATAGGACGTTCACATGCTTGCTTGCTTTTCCACTCTTATTTCTTTGCATGTTTTATCTTCAGTGTTTCCAGTGCTATTTTACTAGAAAACTCGCCTTGTTCTCTTATAATGGCAAAGGCGCCCACCTGAGAGGTGCCGGAACTGAAAAAAGTATTTCTATGCTGCAATTCCTCCTGATTTGCAATTTGCATTCTCATCTCATGTAATTAATTGCAGTGCTACAGAAAACAGGGCTGATTCTTAAACCTGATCCTAAATTTAAGCATGTGGATTGACTTTACTGTTTACATACAGAGATCATTCGTGTTCTGATCTAAACAAAGAAAGATGTATTTAAATTTGAAATAGTAAGTAGAACCATGTACTTCCCTAAATTGCAGATATTTTGTATACGACTGCCCCCCCCCTTTTTAAAGAGAAAGCATTCTATGTAACGCAGTGACTTGGAAATCAAGCGAAACTCGAGTTCCTAGAATGAAACTAGTGACCACATTCAAGACAGCATTCAGCATTTCAAGTGTAAGCCCCAGCTTAGCACACCGCTCATTTTCAAGAAAGCTGTAAAAATGTGTTTTCTGTCTTGAAGATTGAGACATCAGAATGAAAGCTGATGTCAGCATCTAGAATACCGTTCAGTTTTTCAAGTACAGGCCCCAGCTTGCACCCCCCCCTCCCTTGACAAAGGTCAAGGGTGTGCAAAATAGATTAGAATCAGCAGGGCTTTTTTCAGATGGAACTTGCCAGTTCCAGCACCTCTCAGGTGGGCAACATTGCCATTATAAGAGAGGTTCTCTTTTTCTAGAAAAATAGCACTGAAACAGATGTCTGAAGTGGAGACTCTCAAACACAGTTCTTCACTAGTGCATAATGATTTCAAAATGTAATTGCATTTGTCAAGTGATAGTTACATAGAAACAGCACTTCTTAGGCAGTATGTTTTAGCTTACAATATGGGGAAGAATAAAGACCCTGTTTAAAATATTTATTGGTACACGGTATTATCTGAAAACGCATCTGATACTTGCTTTTTCTGAACAAAGTTATAGTGAGCAAAAGGATTCAAAAAAGGTCTATTGATTCAACTGTCAAATAAATAGTACACTTTAGTAAAAGCAATGTGACCAAAAAGGCATTTGACGTTTTATTCAAGTGGAAAAACTCTTCAGATTTATCCTAAGGATGAATGAATGGTTGAAATCAGTGGTGCTTTAGTTGCAATACATTTATCTCATTGATTGCCGCATCACTTGAGTACAGGTATCAGATTCAGAGTTAGTTAGCTTGAAAAGGTATGTGAAGGAACCCCAGCCCTAGAAGCAAGTGTCTACATTTTGCAACTTGCCATAATATTTTGTTCCACAAAGAAGATGTCTGTGCCAAATACTTTTCCGGCTTATCCTTGCTGAGATACCATGAAAGCTCATGACATCCTTTTCAGTTACATAAGGAGCGGTGCTTGTGTTTTTTTAATCCACCCTTTTGCAACAGACCAGAAACAACTTGAGAAGAACTTTCACATTTGTTTACATTTACTTGAGTTCTTCAGTGGCTCTCTTACGTAATCATTCTTAACGGAAACTAAATTAGTGTAGCATAAAATGCAACAAATGTATCATCCAAGCATTTATAAAGAAAATGAAATACCATTATGAGATATCACTAGAAAATGACTCTTTTCTTGTCCAGGCTTAATTCTTTCATGGGTCAATTTTATTTTTATGAAAAATTAAATATTTGGCAGCTTGACTCTGTGTATTCAGAGTTACAGAACATACTGGATTGCTTTCATTCCTAATGCAATGAGAGAAACAACAACTGCAGTGGCAGTGAGAGTGCTGTTTTCAAAGTACTGAACATGTGTTGTTGAAGTAAAGGTGCCTTCCCCCTAAAGGACTGGAAGACTTGGAAGAAATAATTCATAAGCAGCTGTCATTGGTATGGCCTAGTATAATTATCTGAGATACAACACAATAATTTTGTATTTGCTTAAGGTATGGTGGAATCCTCTATGCAAAAGTTGTGTTTGGTCGTAATATAAGGTTTATAAGATACACACAAACTGCTTTCAGTGGTTTGCCATAAAGAACTTCCTCAGATAACTGTGTTAATAGGAAAGATTTGTAGACATTATTTGGACTACCTAAGGTATTTTGCAGCACAATCCTAAATGTCCCTACTCAGAACTAAGTTTCTGTGAATTCAGTGGCACTTACAGATAAGTAAGAATAGGACTGCAGCTCTACTGACATAAATGTTCATCTTTTGGACATCCCAGCATGGGCTTCTCTCAGACCTTTTACTTGTTGAGCATGAAGGATGAAGACAGTTTCTGAGCATATCTGAATCCATTTAGAAGCTTCTGTACAAGCAGACTTGTGACAAGCAAACTTCCTGATTACACAGAGGCTTCTAAGTGCGTTCAGTCGAATGCATAAGAATCTGAGGGTCCTGCACATGCCTGCATTAAACAAAATAAGCACATGTTTAGGGCATAAAGAGAAGGGGGACACACAGGAATTTTCAATTGTTGGATTCACCATGGGACATATGGTGCAGCTGAACAAAAATAACCATTATTTATACAAATATACAAAAATAAACATTATTTTCCATCTTACTGAAGGTTTTGTTTCATTTCAAAAAATAAAGTTTCATTTTACACTTTATTACTGTTTATATTCCAAATTAGATATATATGGGGGCACCAAAATCTTTTAAGTGCTTAGGGCCTCTGAAGGTCTTAATCCAGCCCTGATGCCCCCTACACATTTTTAACTTTTTCATGTTCAGGCAAATGTCTGAGGGGGATTATTGTAGTAAAATATCAACATAAAAGAGATCCCCAAAGGCTATGGTTGTAAGTGCCACATTGACCATTCCACATTGCGGCTGCTGCATAAAGAGATTAAAGTGTTTTCTATAGACATTTGCAATACTAATTGTAGAACTATTCTCTGATTAGCCACCAGTTCACCATTCAAGAGATTTTTCTGTCTCAAGTGACACACTAACCATGATTACTGGTCGGTATTGCTGAGGGCTCATCCACTTCCATTTGCCCCATCATTTTCTTCTGGGGAAACCTGTGGTTTAGTGCTGAATTGGAACAAACGACAATCGGATTTTCAGCGGATTGCCGTTGGTTCCGATTTAGTGCTAAATAGCGGGTTTTCCAGGGTGAAGTGGAAGGGCAAAGGCAAAATCTCTCAGACAAGCAAAAGACAAAGGAGAAACACTCAGCCCCGTTCGAAACCACACAACGGGGTGAGCTCCTGTTGCTCTGTCCCAGCTCCTGCCTACCTAGCAGTTCGAAAGCACGCCAGTTCAAGTAGATAAATAGGTACCGCTGTGGTGGGAAGGTAAATGGCGTTTCCGTGCACTCTGGTTTCCATCACGATGTTCCGTTGCGCCAGAAGTGGTTTAGTCATGCTGGCCACATGACCTGGAAAGCTGTCTGTGGACAAACACCGCCTCCCTCGGCCTGAAAGCGAGATGACAGCGTGCCCCATAGTCACTTTTTACTAGACTTAACCGTCCAGGGGTCCTTTACCCCCCTTTTTTTTACCTAGACGAGTCCTGACATGCTTTTCACGACTCAGACAATGCCTATGACTGATTCGGCTAATGAAAAAGTAAATACGCATTTGACTGTATTTATGTGTGTTGTGGCCAGGATCCAAAGAGCCACTTAAGACACACTCATGAGCTTAGGTGTACTTAGAGGGAATTGCTCCCTCCCCCTTGCTGTTTTCCTTTGAAAACACATTCAAATGTGGCTTGTCGTGGACATAGCAGGATGGTGTCCGAGAAGAAGATGACTCTTCCACCAGGTATTGAACAGGTTTTGCATATCAGCTTTATATTTGGAGCTACAGTAATCAAAACGTGCTTTGTAATCCTGTTACCTTTAGTTCTTGTCTTTATTGACTTGTTATTCCCGCATACAGCTGGGCTTTTGCAACTTTCTAACTCCAGAGATCATTTTCCACATTGTTGCGCTTGCCAAAGCAATGTGCCCTGAGCGTATGGCATAGTAATCTGATGTGCTGCAGAGAATTCTGGGATATGGCTTCAGGTGCAATCTCAGTTCCCACAGATTGTTGGCCAAGTCTTATGAACTGAACATGCAAGCTTGGTTAGACCACACTTGTGCTATCTACTTCATTTTTTACTGCAACCCCACCACCACCCAAGCCAGGTGTGAAATAATGGCTTGGGAGCAGAGCCAAATTCAAAATGGTGACAGACTATCTTCATCTGCGTGTACAAATGTGTATCTACATCAGGGGTCAGCAAACTTTTTCAGCAGGGGGCTGGTCCACTATCCCTCAGACCTTGTAGGGGGCCGGACTATATTTTGGAAAGAAAAAAAGAATGAATTTCTATGTCCCACAAATAACCCAAAGATGCATTTTAAATAAAAGGACACATTCTACTCATGTAAAAACATGCTGATTCCTGGACCGTCTGTGGGCTGGATTTAGAAGGTGATTGGGCCAGATCCAGCCCCTGGGCCTTAGTTTTCCTACCCGTAATCTACATTGTAATGGATCAGTAATTCTGGTAGCTTTTTTTGCGGGGAGGGGCATTTTGTTGTTGCTGTTGTTAAACAGAGTCAGAAAGCTTTGCCAGTACACGGTAAACCGCCAAAGGATCCTCTACCTGTAGGTATGCATGTATTTTTATCTGCAGTTAGATTAAATTGTGTTTATTGCTGTATAGAGGGCTGGACATTTAACTGGATTTATTTATTTAATGATAATTGATTCATGTATGGTGGCTGGATAGAGTGTTGATTTTTTTTCTTTTGGTCAATTGTGTTATTTAAAATTGTAGAATATATACTTCTTAGTTGATAAGCATTTATAATATATTACTTCCTGTTGTTTGGCTGTTTTCTGTTAAATTTCCTTTGTATTTTTGTAGCCAGTTTTAAGTATACTGTAATGTTTGTTTGGATGCTGAAGATCTTCCAATTGTTAATTTTGTTTATAGAAGGTAGAAATTCTCTGGCATTTTTTTGTAGTTGTTTTTTTCAGAAGGTTTTAAGCTACTTTGTTAGAGCTTTGTTTAAATATACGTGGCATATAAATTGTCCAAATAAAGAAACTAAATAGATCTCCATGTATGTTCTGCCCAACCCTGGCCTAGAATACCACACAGGTATTCTGTCATACTACTAATAAACTGGACTGTCTTCTATAGAGGATTGTTGCCTATGGAGGGACCACTGATCAATTGCAAGCACACATTTTGCAAGCACATGATGCCCCGACAGCTAATAGTTAAAAGGGCAGAGAGCAGATCTTCCTCCAGTCAACGTTGGCAATATTTTGCTAGGCAAACAAATAGTGTGCTTCTCATGTACAACAATATACAAAATAGGTTGTTACTAAGGTGCTATATAACAACCTATTTTGTATATTGTCATACGTGAGAAGGTGTATATGTGTATATAGTGCTATACAGGGGATGCGGGTGGCGCTGTGGGTTAAACCACAGAGCCTAGGATGTGCCGATCAGAAGGTCAGTGGTTCGAATCCCCACGACGGGGTGAGCTCCCATTGCTTGGTCCTTGCTGCTGCCAACCTAGCAGTTCGAAAGCACGTCAAAGTGCAAGTAGATAAATAGGTACCCCTCCAGCGGGAAGGTAAGCGGCATTACTGTGCGCTGGTTCGCCAGAAGCGGCTTAGTCATGCTGGTCACATGACCCGGAAGCTGTACGCCAGCTCCCTCAGCCAATAAAGCGCGATGAGCGCCGCAACCCCAGAGTCGTCCGCAACTGGACCTAATGGTCAGGGGTCCCTTTACCTTAAGGTGCTATATCTCTTATCTCCCTACTGATTGATATGACTAATCTTCTAGAACTTCTTAGAAAGATAGTCTAACCAGAATTTTAAGGAAACGGAGTCCCTTGTATTTTTATTTTGATAAGATAAATGGCCATCAAAACTGTCACATAAGAGAGAACAACACATTTTAGGCAAGGCAGTAAATCAGGCATAGGCAAACTCAGTCCTCCAGATGTTTTGGCGCTACAATTCCCATCATCCCTGACCACTGGTCCTGTTAGTTAGGGATGATGGGAGTTGTAGTCCCAAAACATCTGGAGGCCAAGTTTGCCTATACCCGCAGTAAATGGTGTCAAAGCTAGATTTGCTGCTCAAAGATGGCCTGAAGATGCTCCACTCACACCCATTTATAGGTATTGATAAATGAACTGCCAGCAAATTATTCCTGTTAATCTATTCTGTAGGATGGCTGTTTGGTGCCTCTCTTGCAGGATGTGTGGAATGCGGAGGTGGAAGCAGAGACAAGGGACTAAGTAGCTCAGGAGGCTTTACACAGGGAGACTCAGACCAAAGCATGAATGATTAAATGTTTGGCTGTTTGCAAAAAGTAGTGTTAGTAAATAAATTATTTCGTTGTATTAAAGCAAGTAACAATGTTTTGCTATGTTTACTAAGTAGTGGCTTAAGATACTAATAAGCTTTCTTAGTTCATGGCTGCTTTATGATAGCATGCCAGCAGAGTTGATGTAAGGGGTAAAACTAATTTATCATTAGTATATTACATATTGCTGGATTTTAGAATAGTTAAACACACATATACACACACACACCATAAAAACACTGATACAGCAAGTTAGTACCTAACATTATTGCCATAAAATGTATGAACTAGAATTTATTTAAGTAAACCCAAATTTAATTCTTCAAAGCAGATTTTGATCATGTCTGGAATTCAAAAAGTTGACTCTGGATCCTGGAAATGTGTGGAATTTTGGATTTATATGACCTTTTAAGTTCTGTCCCCCAGTTCTTATGTGCTTCTTCTGATCAGCAAAAGTGGAGGCAAATGAAGTATGGAGGCCCTTTTATAAAAGGAAGAAAAATAAAGTGAAATCAACAGGTAGAGGTAGAAGACAGACAAGCTGATCTGTGGGTACAGTACCTTCCTATTAGCATTGCAAACCAGAGTTTTCTGAGAGGTACAGGTTGATGGATGCAGGGACATTTGTTAAAAACAATCAGGACTGTGAGAACCGAGTGGCAATGAAGAAGAAAATGCGCAAGATGCAGTGGTAATGGGGCCATAAATTCCCTCGTTTCCTAAATGTGTAAAACTCACAATCTTAGAGTTATCTGCACATGTATTTATTTATTTAGGAAATTTATATACTGCTTTATAGACTAAGGGAATCTCTTAAGTGGTTTACAAAATTTGTAAAAATGACCACAAATAAATGAAAAATACAATATGAAACCCACATTTTAAAGAAGCACAGAAGAGTTAGATAAGATCCTTTTAAGCATCAGTATAAACTAAAACAGTTAACATGGGGACTATCATGATCCTGACAGCCCAAAATACAGAAATGCAGCAAAGACAACGAAATTTTGCAACTTGATTTGCAGATCTGAAAAGGTTGATCTAGCCACATTTTTTTTTGTTCTGCCTTTCTTTCAAATAGTTCACGGTGATGTAAGCAGTACTTTCCTCTTCAGAACAATCCTGGAAGGTTGGTTAGGCTGAGAGAAAGTGACTGGCTGAAATATATCCAAGTGAATCAGGCCTCTGGCCTACAGAAAGCACAGGAGAACTTGATGTGATAACGCTGGGAATAAGGAACAGTGTCTAAAATAAATGTGTCATTTATGTCTAATTAATAAATGCATACAGGCCCTGCTGCCATTCATTTCCGCCGGTAAGCGCAAATCAAGACAGCCAAAAACATAAGGCACTTATAAAGAAGGAAACAACCCCAGAGTATGGCCTGGAGGCAAATGAGGCCAGCAGCTTGCAGAAGCTAATAATGTCTGGGTCTGCCTGGATGTGCGATTGCCTGGAAGCCACATGTATGCAATCTTGGGTCCCATGACCAAAGAACGGAGGGATAGGAGTGCAAAAAAGAAAGATAAAATAAGTTTTCTTAGGGAAACAATTGTCAGTCTTTAGCCAAGCTCAGGGAAAGGTCACAGTTCTGGTGGCCCAGTTCTGATGCAGGGAGATTGAGGCCCAAAGAGCAAGAAGCAGGCTGCAAAGTTTTAAAAGGGCCCGTGTTTAGGATAAAGGGTAAGTAGACAAGCATCTGGGAAGACTGGAGTGAGCTGGCTGCCAAGGTGAGCGTCATTCCCTGATGTCCTATTACTCCTACTGAGGCACCGACTTAGATTTTATAGGGCCTGGTGGGTTCTGATTGGCTTCTGTGGGTCAGCTGACAGTATCCAGGCCACTAGAGGAGCTTGGAAGGCAACCTTGGTCCACGGAGTTTAGTTGTCTGGCCTGCTGAGAATTCAGGATGCTGTTTGTGGAGGAAGGTAAGATTGGGGGGGGAGACCGTCTGCTAGAGGCCTGGGTTTCACACACACACACACACACACACACACACACACACACACACGCCTTGCCTCAACCAAGCATCCTATTTAAAAAAAAATGAACAAGGCCTTTGTTTTCAGTTTTTCAAAACAAGGGAATGAGAGGGAGGGCAGGCCTTTGCTACCAATTTATACTGGGCCACTCTGGTTCTTCCACAGTCACCTCCTTGAGGTGCTACTTTTCTCTTTGTAGGGAGTTTGCACTCAAGGAGGACCGTTCAAAAATGCAGGCCCCTACTTGTGGCTTGAATTAGCAGTACCATGTTGTGCCCCCCCCCTCCCAGTGTGATTATTTTGAATATAGAGATTGGGACTTAGTGGGTGATTGGGGGGGGGGGGAGAGAAAGAGGTACCAAGGACTCAGCTGCAGATAAAATGTTCTGAATGTGTTGTAAAAAGTGCAATATACACTTGTGACACTAGACGGCAACTGTGAGCTATAGCAAATTCAATGCATTTTTCAAAAGGGTTTTTAATTTTTTTGTTTAAAAAAGCATTTTCGCAGCGTTTTTAACACGTGTGTAGGTGTTGCACCCAAGTAAGCTGATATTTCAAACGCCATCCACAGGTAGTCCCAGAATCCACAATACAGTGGTACCTCAGGTTACATACGCTTCAGGTTACATACGCTTCAGGTTACAGACTCCGCTAACCCAGAAATAGTACCTCGGGTTAAGAACTTTGCTTCAGGATAAGAACAGAAATTGTGCTCTAGCGGCTCGGCAGCAGCAGGAGGCCCCATTAGCTAAAGTGGTGCTTCAGGTTAAGAACAGTTTCAGGTTAAGAACGGACCTCCGGAACGAATTAAGTACTTAACCCGAGGTGCCACTGTAAATAACTCTGGGAGCTTTGCATATTCCCCCAGCTGTACAGATTGAACTGACTTGTTTTCTCACTTTATTCTATATGTGTCAGAAAAGCATAGGTCAGGGAAACAGGACCTTGGCAGGGACACACACACATACCCGTGTTAATGGCCTATCACCGATGTGATCGCCTCACCTGGAAAGTAGCTTGGCTATATTTTAATACTACTTGCTGGATCCAGGGATTAGAGAGGTCTCTGCATATGGCCTACTGCCCTGCAACTCACAAGAAGATACTCACTTGCACATCTGCACTTACCTACATGCATAGAAGCTGTTATGAGGGGGGGGGGGGGATGAACCTCTCGCACCTACACCACCCTTGGCTTGGCCAAACATTCTGATGTGCAGCATCATTCACATACTTGTGCAAGCAGCTGCACTTGTGTGCACACAACTCGCATTCAATCAATATAACTTATCTAGGTCAATATTTTTCATTTATAGCTTATTTAATACAGTAAGCCTGCAACTTATGCACATTTATGTACATTTAACATTTAAGTGCATGGCAAAAAAATGAATAAAATAAAAAGGTGGTGAAAAGGGGGCAGGATTCTGGGGGAAATGACTTTGGCAACCCCCCCCCCATTGTTGAACACAATGAGTTTTGACTATACGTGATTTTGGCTTTAGATTCGACCCCCAGAATGTAACCCCCACATAGGTTGTGGGCTTATTGTAATACTAAAGGGTGTCAGAACTTCAAATTTCTTGCTTACGCCCTCCAAGGACCTCTTGCATAATCTCCCATTTTCTTGGAGTCACTTAAAGTTTCTCTTGACTGGCTGTGTAACAAAAGCATGAGTAATCAACCTCTCCGATTTATCCATGAAACTCCAGTATCAATCTGTGATGGTACATTGTGTAGTTGGACGATGATGTCAAGGTTGGAGAATCTTACTGATTGAGAAAGCAGGATGCTACACGTTGTGATCCAAGGACAAATGACTAGCAGTTTACCTATAGAAGCCACTGGATGTCACTGTTGCTTTGTATGCCTCTTGTGAAATGAAGTTAGCTTAGTACCGGAATGAAGAAAACATTTCTTTTAGCTAGAAGTTCAAGTCAAAGGTGAACCACACACTCATATCTTTGCATATTATGTGGGAGTTTGCTCCATTTAGTTTCCACTGTTTTCAGCTTGGGTTACAAGCCACGCAGTTTTGTGTTAGATTCAGAATTCTGGAGAGAGTTTTATTAGAGCTATTACGCTTCCTCCGAGCTATATACAAAATATTGCTTTGTTATCAGAAACAAGTTTCCCTGATTAGTTGAACAAATAATTTTGAGAGATTGCTATGCACAGATTGTGTGTCCTTGTGATAAAATGTAATGCATTCACCGAACACGCTAGGTACGGTTTCATGCCATATGCAGATAGCCAGTGCTTGCACTGTGACTTGGTTGTCTGTGAAAAGAGCACATGACAATGGTGTGTGCATTTAGTGGAAGTGTTTGGTAAGTTTTTGTGATTAAAGGTGGGATGTGGAAGTTTGCATAGTTTTGTTTTCAGTCTTGAAGCCTTTTGTTGGTATTTTGGTAAGGTCATCTGTGAGATATAACACAAAGTAATGGCACAGAAGTGCAAGTTGCTTGGCCTGTGTTACAGAGAACTGTCTTTGCAAAGATGCAGAGAGGCATCCTGTTTTATTAAATTCCATTGTGTCACCTCTGTTGCTTGGAACCCATAGAAATGAAACGTTTTCCTGTTCGTATGGCACAGAGTACTTTCTTCTTTCTATGAATAATTATGTGCCAGTGAGGGAAGTGCCATATGGGATAGGTTATGCAGTGTTAATAACTACAGAAGAGTGGCCCTTATTCCTGGTAAATGGTATGCCCTGAATATACAGTATGCAATAAAGGCCATAAACAGAGTCCTGAGTGACAATAGTATGTAATTTGTAGACCGACAGAACAAACTCACCAAGAACTTGGCCGTCTTCAACTTTAGATGAACCAGGATCTGTAACTTGTACAAAAGGTTCTTTTGTGGGTGAGTGGAGGAGGAAGGGAGGTAGAGAAGTAGAGCACAGTGTCGCTACGGATTGTTAAACCAAAATGGTCCACAACTTGAGCTGCCATTAATCAGTTAACTCCACTCATCTCTTGTTTCAATAAGAAAAAAATTGCTAGAACTTTTAATATATTTTAAAACATATTTGCATTTCCTCCACGATAACTCGTGTGAAACAGACATTGGGACAAGCCTACGGTAGGAGCAATAGATTTGTCATGATTTGCAGTAATACAGTAGGCTTATCCTAGCAGCTAGGTTCTAGGAAGTGACTGTGGCGTAGCAAATTAGCACATCATGCTAATTTGGAAGCACTGCCCAGTTCTAAGAAATGCAGTTAGGAGTGATGTCTTCATTTCATACTGTGCCGAGTGAGCGTCTTAAAACAGGCCACAGAATGTTGATGAAACCAAGGTGGGGCTTGAGTTCTACGAACGCTGAATTGTCTACCAGTTTCGGCTGAGAGGAAGGGTGAAGCTGGATTTATGATAAACTGTTGAAGAGGCCAAGCCGAGGAAGGAAACGAACTTATCTTTTGAGTCCCTCAGTGACTGTTGTTGGGACCTGTGCTTTTTTTACTTGTTCATATGATGTAGAGTTATGGGTGAGCAGTAGGTAACCAGGTTTGCTGGTGACACTCAGTTGTTCAATGTGGTTAAAGAGATTGTGATGACCTACAAAGTGATTTTTCTCAACTGGGTGAATTGGCAGTAAAATGGAAAATGCAATTCAAATTAAGCAAGTGTGAAATGAGATGCATTAGGGCCAGTGGCGTAGCGTGGGGGGTGCCAGGGGTGCCGACCGCACCGGGCGCAACATCTGGGGGGGGGCGCGAGTCCAGAGGGAAGGGACAAGTTCCTTCCTCCGCCGGGCTCCCCGCCGCCACTGCCAGCCTTGCGCCCTAGCGCGCGCGCCCCCCGCCGTCGCTGTGGCTGCGCTCCGCTCACTGCTCGCAGGAGGAGCAGCCGCCGCAGCAGCGCCGACGCCGCCACCGACGCCTGGCCGGGCACGGGCAGCCTCTGCACCCTGCCGCCGCCGCCATCCCCTCGGCCCAGCCACAGGCGGCGGCTGCTTCTGCCTCCATCCTCCTCCGGGCAAGCAGCGTTGTTTGCGCGGCAACTCGCAGGTTAGGGGTTGGGGGGGCGCAAATTACTTGCCTTGCCCCGGGTTAGGGGGCGCAAATTACTTGCGTTGCCCCGGGTGCTGACAACTCACGCTACGCCGCTGATTAGGGCAACAGAAAAATATATATCGTAATTTCACAAATACACTAATGAGATCTGAACTGGCAGTGACTGACCAGGAATGGGGTCATAGTGGATACCCAGATGGCCCCAGAGGCAGCAGTGAAAAAGTCAAATTAAATGTTAGGGATCATATGGGAAAGGGATTGAAAAACCCCCTGCAAATATACCAGTATACAAATGGTGAGATCAGATCTGGAATATTATGTAAAGTTCTGGTAGCCTCATCTTAAAAAAAGGGAGGGCATTTGCAGAGCTGGAAAAGGTTCAGAAAAGGACAACCAAAATTGGAGGGGATGGAGTAATTCTCTGAGGAAAGGAAGGGTCACAACATTTGGGGCTTTTTAGTTTAGGAAAAGAGCACAGAAGGGGGAACATGTTAGAGGTTTATAAAGTAATGCATGTTGTGGAGAAAGTGAAATGCTTTTCTTCCTCTCTCTAATACTGCAATTTGGGGCCTTCTGAAGAACCTGAATGTTTGAAGATTCAGGACGGGGAATGTGGGGAGTACTTCTTCAGACAGCGAATAGCTCAACAATGGGATTTGTTCCTCAAGATGTAGTAATGGCTGCTAGCTTGGATGGTTTTAAAAGAGGATTAGACAAATTCATGGAGGATAGAGGTATCATTCTGTGCTGGCTATGTTGGCTGTGCTTTCCTTCACTGTCAGAGACAGTGTGCCATTGTATATTAGTTTCTGGGAATTGCAAATGAGGAGAGCGCTGTTGAGCTCAGGCCCTTCAACCACATACAGTGAAATTTTGAATTCTTACAAGCCAAAGGTAATTCTATGGATCATTTGGTTGATTCCTATCAAAATTGCTAATGGTTGAAGAAAGATTGGAAACCATGACAAACAATAAGGTGTCGAAGGCACGCTGTAGCCTTAGTGGCTTTGACAGGTGATTGTTAACAAAATCGTTTTTCATTGGGTCCTTATATAAGAGGGCAATCTCTTCTTTAAATCTTGCTGAAAAGGGCCAGTCAATCATATCAAAGGCTTTTTCCACATCCAACCCTTAATGATTTTTCTGACTGTTGTAGCAATGGTAATGGTAATGTACTGTGCTACATGCTTTATAATTTTTAATTGTATTTTATAGCTGCTTTTATTTATTACGTTATGCATTAGCATTCCATGTGAACTGAACCTGCATGTTACTAGGAGAAGAATCAAGCCAGTTCTCCCCATCTTCCCTTTCCTTCCCCCACCAACTGACACTTAATATTCCTTGGCTCCTGGAGGCCACATTGGGCTCTGTTTGTGCATTATTATTATTATTGTTAGCTTCTAATGCATACATTTCTGCAGACCTGGGGTGTTTTCCAGAAAGGGAGCTGCATCCATGTGGCTAACGAGAGCCTTTGTGACATTAGAGAAGATCCTGCATCAAGAGAAAGATCAATAGACTTTGCAAAGGTGACGACTTTCATGACCCATTACACAACTGCCTTTCTAGTTATAATAGATTTTAGAGAAACCTCGAGTCCTGAAAAGATGCTCATGAAGCCCCTTTAACTCCAGTGACAAGCACATAAGCTCCTGTGCATTTGGGATTTTGATTGGTAATCATTCCAACGTTCTTTTGAAAAGCCAGCAGAATTCATGTATTAGTAGTCATGAAAAATTGCCACCTTCCTGTTTGCTTTTGGGCTGGGAGATGTATTTTTGTTCTTGACTCCATTGGGCCTTTTCTTTTCTTTCAGCATCTCCTTCTGCTCTTGTAGCACTTAAGTCATCAGCAGTGGATGCTGCAGAATCTTTAATGCTTTGGTGCCCCCTGTTGCTAGCTCTTCTGTAGAGATACTCAATAAAATTATCCATAAAATGATTGCAGGGACTTTTAAAGATCCATCAACTAAAACATAGCCACAAAACATTTCCTGCTGCAGCGCATTGTAAAGCTTGCTTCATATGGGAATTAATTTCCATTGATGTTAACCATCTTTTTATGATCAGCCTGGATTGCAAAAGTTAACTAGCATGGGTTGCAGTGCTTAATTTCTTCAGAGAGCTTCCCCCCTTAAGCTTAGAAGCATCCCCATCTAACTTGCTAACTCTGCCTCCCTCACCTTAAGAAGAGTGAGGATGCACTAGGTGGCTTAGGAGGGAAATAAACTCACCTTGCACCAGCTCAGAGACACTCTTTATTATAAAGTTCTGGGACTGACATTCAGAACATTTTCTAAGCGTTGGTTCAGCTACAGAACCTAAGTCCTTGTTTTCTCACAAACATTCATGTATGCTTTTAGTTATGGTGGGGATTCAAACCATTTCACACATGATTTCTGATCCTTTGATTGCTCAGTGCTTGAGCCTTTTACAAATGTTCAGTATGAATAGAACCAAGGTCCATATAGTTAAAGTTATGGTTTTCCCAGCAGTGATTTGTTGTTGGCCATCACTGCCTCCTATGGAAGAGAGTTCCATAGTTTATGTGCTGTGTAGAAATACTTCTTAAAAAAAATCTATACTGAATCTTCCAGTATTCAGCTTCATTGGATGTCCATCAGTCCTAGTGTTACGAGAGAGGAGAAAAACCTTTATCTACTTTCTCCCTGCCATTCATAATCTATCAAGTTAGATTATGCCTTTTTTCTAGACTCAAAATCCCAATATGCTGCAACCTCACCCAGTTTTACAATATCTCTTTTAAGGTGACGTGACCAGAACGGTACACAGGATTCAAATGTGGTCACACCATAATTTGTATAACTGAGACCTATATCTGAGACCTATAAAGACCTATTTGAGGACTCAAACAACCACCAGAAAAAAGGCTTCAATTTTTTTAAAGTACTATAAAGAATACACACCACCATTCAGCCACCTCTTAATTATCCTAAACTAAGAAAGTGATACCCTGTATTAAGATATAATGGAGGAAAGCTAATTCCTTTTACCTCCACAACAAAAAGCCCCTGGACCTATTTATCTGCAATTTGGCAGCCTCTATCCACTCTGGAGTGTTTCCTGTGCCTGTAAATTTCATCCACTTTGGCAAAAAAAAAACAAAACCATAGCCATTTTTAGATTTTGCATTATACTTAGTGGGGAAACACAGTGCTTTGCTTTATACAGAGTGGCTCAGAACTCGAAACACAGTTCAAAGTGGAGAGAAAGCACAAAGTGATGCAGACACAGATTGTTGTTGTTTTTTAATGCATAGGGTCTGTGTATACCACTGGTATATATCCTTAATTGTGAATAGCCAATAAAAATTGTATATGGCGGATGAAGCGGTGGGATCCATCTCTCTAGTGGGCATCTCTCTCCCTTCATTGAAGCCTTTTTCTTGTTGCAGTGCATAAGTTGATGTTCGGGTTTCAAAATTAGAAACCCCATGTTACAAAGAGATGAATGGCTCTGTTATGCAGCGGAGATTAGCCTGAATGTTACTCATTACCCTCTGGGGCTGAGGCAGGGGGGGAATTCATAATGCTTTATATGCACTGTGGATTACTTGACTAGCACCTTGTTGCCTAATGGTTTCCATGACTCATAAATGCAGAATATATACTTATAACAGAAAAAATGCATTATCTCCCCGTTTCTTTGATGCCATTATAAAATGTGTGATATTTAAATACCTAGGCATTTATAACAGAGTCATATATTCAGTAGGGTAGCATCTGAGCACCTGGAAAAAGAAATATGAGTACAGGAACAATAAGAAATCACTAGGCATTACAAATATTTAGAGACTAGTCTCCATAGAGAGCATATTAGCTGTATAAACTGCCAACAGCAGCAATAGGAGAGAGCAGATTAAACAGCTGTAAAATGTGGATGGTGAGCACAAACTGCATATTAGGAATTGAATAGGTACCTAGCTGTACTTATCAGAACTAGATAAACCACCATACCATCTACTGAAGCGCTGCAATTAGCTACATTATGGTGGCATGTAGATCCCATTTTTTTCCATTGTGATGAGAACAGTCTTGTTGGGTGTCTTTCAATCTCCCTGTAACTCATACCAGGCTTATGAACTTACTGGGGAAATGGGGCATGCACTGCCCATGTTTCCAGTTGGAGGGCAAGCACCTGGTCAGCACCTTGGTTCTTTGAGGATGCTCTGCAACTTTTGTTTTACACAGCACACTGGGAGCTTACATTACACAGCAGCAAAGAGGGTTTGCTGCCTGTGGTACATCGAAGAGGGAGAAGAAGGCAGTCAGCATGGTGCTCTGAAGACTGCGTTTGTGTGATGCTTGTGTGTTCACATTACCACTTTGCCACATCCACACATTATGTTTCTAGGTGCCTATGTGTCACACCTCAGAAATGTCATGTGTGTAGAAGCCCTTAGAAGGCATGCATAGCTGAGTGGCAGAGCACGTGCTTTGACTGCAGAAGGTCCCAGGTTCAGTCCTTGGCATCTGCATTAAAGAGGTTCATAGCAGGTATTTTGTCTGAGACCTGGAGAGCCACTGCCAGCCATAGGCAGTACTGGGGCCAAATAGACGGCAGCTCCAATGTTCCCATGATGGCCAGTTTCTGAAGCAGCCTCCCTAGCTATTCCTTTAACAGCAATTTAATCTGCAGCAATTGCAGGTGAGGATCACATTTAGCTCCTAGTCACAAAATGTAGACCATACTGGCTATAAAAAGCTTCACCTGATCATTTCTGCATATCAAAACCCTTCTTAAAGGGGAAGGAACAGGCTAAATCAGGGAGGTTGTGCATAGCCAATTGGTAAGCTTGCCAGCTTACCTGAAAAGGTCTCCCTGTTTGTTTTCGGCTGGTATCAACTGTGCCAAGACCGTGTGGGCAGTCTAATCCACGAGCTGCTGTTCCAAAGAGAATGTTTTAATTAAAGTGTCATGTTGCAAGAGGTCTAGCTAAATTCACTGAGCGCGTTTGCCAGCACCAGGGATTCGGAGCAACTTTTTAATGCACTGATGAGTTTTTCCTCTGGCTAGAAAGGGAGGGAGAGAAGTTCTGTGTAGTGTTTCCCTCGCAAAAAAAGACAAATTGCTGCTTCTCTCTCTTTTTTTAAATGGTTGGCAAGGAGACTCCTGTCTGCCTGGGCACTTCCTGCTTTCATTAGCATAGCCCAACCCACATCGAACAAACGCCCAGCACTACCTCATTTTAATGCTGGACCCAGGCCAAACGTACAAGCACTACACTGAATATAAGGAGGAGAACGACTGCAAAGAGAACCATAAACTGTCATAAGGCTAGACCGCATCTCTGGCTAGGGCAGAAAAAATATTGTGCTGAACATGAACTGCCTTTTAGATAGTTTGCATGGTTGAAAGCAAAACATACTCAGCAAGGTTCTGACACTGGAAGAAAGGAGGGGAGGGAGATAAAAGAACGGGTGTTTCTTTCACAGATCTGAAAGTATAACCTGACAGAAGAATAAGCGAATTTCATACCAACTGGGTGCAGTTCAACAGAGGCAGTCTTTTCTCCCCCCCCTTTCTATTATTATTTTCTTCTGCTACAGAAGAAGGAACATTGTGAAGGAAAGGGGTAGTGGGAACACAGCATGGCAGGGGCCAAGCGAAAAAGGAAAAATGCCATCTGGAGAAAGATCCATGCACTTCGCTACGAAGACTTCAAACTGTGGTGTGTAAGGAGGCTCCCTGTTCTGGAGTGGGCGCCAAACTACAACTGGAAAGCAGACCTGCTTCCTGACACAATTTCTGGGATGATGCTGGCTGTTCAGCAGGTGACTCAAGGTACTGTGCTGGAAACGGGCTCCGATAGCTGTTTAGCGTACAGGTTGAACTGCTCAAGTCTGTGCTTGCCTCCTACCAGAACTCATTTTCCCCATCCCCTTTCCTTATCCTTGACCCATTCGGTGTAACTTAACAGCAGAAGCCTGCGTGTGTTTACGTGGAAGTAAATTCCGCTGTGTTCGAGGGGGCTTGCTCGCAGATTAAATGTGCCTTAACCTTGCTGAAATAAATGGGCATTTCTCACCTTTAACATGCAAGCACACAACAATAGTAATATATGTTTGGCATATATTTGGCATATATGTTTGGCATATATATGTTTGGCACAACAATAGTAATATATGTTTGGCAGCATTTGTGTGTGCATGTACATACGGCATATCAGTTGGGTGCCATCCGACGGCATATATAAGAGCGATTCTTGCTTGTCTCCTTTAAAAAATAATTATACCTGTGCAGAGAGGTTTACTGCTACTCACAGCAGAACCCTTTAATTATGAAGTGAAATTCACAGTACAGATCTATGCACGCTGATGCAGATGTACATCCCACTCTGTTCAGTGGGATGTACAGTAGGATTGTAGCATTAACCCTTTACTAATCTATCTGCTTTTACCTTCCTTTGTTGGTTGTTGCTGTGCTTTATTGCACAATGTTTGCAATGAGAACAACACACTTATACTGACCTACCTTACAGGGTTCTTGTGAGGATTACTGCTTACCAAGATAATGGTTGTGAAGTATTTTGAATGCCATAAACTGATACGTAAATGCTAAGTATTATTATAATTATTCTATGAAAATATAGCAATTCACCTTGAAAGTAGCATCTTTCTCTTCCCCTGCTCATACGAGAGAAACAGACAGACAAACATTAGCATTACCCCCTAGTGTTACCTGCTACTTCCTTGACAGCAACAGCCAACAAGCCACAAAGAGTTTAGCACATAAAATAGTTCGTTACATGTTTATCACAGTAGCCAAAATTGTGGCCTTTTGCAGGCATGTTTGTCTTCTGAGATGTACTGTAAATTGCCATTGAAAGCTGTAATAAAAATCAGGGGGGAGCTCCAATTTAGTTTGGTTGCCATAGGTGCAAAGAAATCTCCCCCTGGCTGATCCCTGGGGGAAAAAACAGATGTGAAAAGTACAAAATTACTTAAATAGTTTTTGGAGAAATTAAGGTTTCTGTCATGTTATATATGACATTTCAGAGAAATTCCCCATTCAGTGTATTGTGAAAACAGCTGAAAGATCATTCAGAGGCAAACATTTTGTGATAGCTGTTCTTTTACAGATTCCCTAACAGCTAGCCTTAGTCCTCATTCATGCATTGAAAATTATAAGTGCTCCTTTAATTGAATTATTCTGCAGCTGGAACCAACCGGTTTGTGTAAGTATTTATGCTTTTGGAGTAATTAGGAACATCTGCGCTGGCATGATTTAACTTTAAAGACCTTAATACTGTAGTACTGTAAAGGATCTTGTTTCACTGGTACACTCATAGACAACAATTGCAATTAAAACACAGCTAACAATGGTATGTTTGAAGCCAACCAAAATACTGAATTAAGAGGGAGGCAAGAGTAGGCAGTACTTTTCTCCAGCCTTCTTTTTTGGATTTCCACAAAAGAGTTCTCGGACTTTATTGGCTACAGCTTAGAATACACAGGTGATGCTAAAGAAAACTACCATTTCCATTACATAAGAAGCTGCCTTTACATCAGGTGAGACCATTGATCCAATGAGCCCAATATTTTCCCGTCAGCAGTGGCTCCCTAAGGACTGAGGCAGAGGACTTTCCCCCATCACCTGCCACCCTGTCCATCATATCTAATATAGTGGAGATGCCAGAGATCTTCTGCGTGTAAAATAGGTGCTCTGCCATGAAGCTATGGCCTTGATTATATTAATAAAACAAATATAAGAACATAAGAAAAACCCACTAGATTATACCGAAGGTCTGTCCTGTGGATTATTCTCTTTCCACCGGAGGCCATCAGATGCTCACGAAGAGTTTACAAGCAGGGGATGAAGGTAACGGCATTCTCTAGTCTTTGAATCTCAGCACCTGTGAATGCAAAGGTATTCTATTTTGGAGCATAGTGATTCTTCCTGGCTGTTATTGCTAATGTAAGGTTACCAGATTTTTTTCAATGAACCCAGGGACACTTTTCAACTTCAATTGATTTTGTATGTGGACTGATTTGTAAGTCCGGGGACTATCCCTGGGAAACGGGGAGGTCTGGTAACCTTATGCTAATGGTACTGATAGATCTCATTGAATTTGGCTAACTTCTTTTAAAGCTGCCTAAGCTAATGGTTGTCAGCATAGTATTTCATTTAGTCTTCTATAAACTTAGTACAGCAGCATTCTCTAGCTCAGGACGTTGTTGGACTCCAACTGTCACCAGCCTCAGCCAGCATGGCCAGTGGTCAAGGAGGATGGGAGTGTGTGTGTGTGTGTGTGCGCGCGCGCGTATCTATATATTTATATATATATTCATTCTCACCCAGTCTATTCTTGGCGCCACTTCTGCTTGTGGCATGGGGGCAATTGCAGTGTGGCTGGTTCCTGTGCCAATCAGAATGTCAGAAGCCCAAGGTCATGTAGCAAAATCCCATGTTGTTGTAGTTTACAGGATAACATAGCATTGGGGTACCCAATTCTAGCTTTTCCTATGTGGCTAGGAGCTTCCAATGATATCATCATGATGTAGAAAGGAACCGCAGGAAATCATGAGGATCATACAAGAGGGCGAGGCTTTAATATAAAGCAGATTCCAATTAAGCTTCCATTTAAAGGAGATTCTACAATTCCCTAGGCAACTTATTCCATTGGTAACTGTTCTCTGAGAAGGAAACACTCTTTGGTATCTGCAGCCTACATCTGCTTTGATATTTGCTTGAATCCACAGCATAAATGGCTGTCTGAGCCATGGAATTATTCTGTTAACCAAACAGGTTTTGCCCAAGCGTTTCCTTCCACCTTTTGACTTCGGATCATTACCTTTAAGGAATGTTCAGATGCCATTCTGTCAAGCTGTACTGTTCATTCTGTCCTGGCCCAGGATGATTTTGTTCTTTAAAAACTTGTGCAATATCTAAATGCTAATGAGAGATTTGATACAAAAAATTGAGAAGGGGGACAGAAACAGATAGCATGGATGTTAATCCCATAGCAGACACACACAAAGAAGGGGAGTCAAACTGGAGTCTAAACTCTTCATTCAGAAGATGTCCAAGGGCTACACTCAGTTTTCAGTATTTGATTTGGGGTGTGGGAGGCAATAAAAGGATCAGTAGTTGATTACTAAGTACCGTATTTTTCGTCCCATAGGACACTCCGTCCCATAGGATGCACCTAGTTTTTTTGGGGGGAAATAAAGGAAATTTTTTTCCCCTTTATTTCCCCCCCCCAAAAGCAGGTCGGGGAAACAGAACCAGGTCGAGGAACAGTGGGATGGCGGCGCTGCGCCTCCCTGCTGTCCCCCGAGCTTGTGGGGCTGGCCGATGTCTGCCCCACGCGAGGGGCGCTCTGCATCAGGGTGCCCCCCCCGCGTGTCGGCAGGCTGCTATCCGCAGCGTGGGGAGCCTTGCCGGGAACTCCTGCAAGGCTCCCCACGCTGTGGATGTCTGCCTGGCGCGGGGGGCGCTCTGCTTCAGGGTGCCCCGCCCGCCGGGCGGCAGGCTGCTATCCGCAGCCTAGACATCCCTGCCGGACCTCCCGTAGGGCTGCCTAGGCTGCGGATGTGTTCCTGAAGCCTGGAGAGCGAGAGGGGTCTGTGCGCACCGACCCCTCTCGCTCTCCAAGCTTCAGCAAAAGCCTGCATTCGCCCCATAGGACGCACCCAGATTTCCCCTTCATTTTTGGAGGGGAAAAAGTGCGTCCTATAGGGCGAAAAATACGGTACACTCGTTACCATTCAATCCCAATGTGCAAAAAAACTTTCATCAACACTGCTGCTGCTCCTAATCACCAGTTTCCACCCAGACTTTAAGACCTCCTTGCAATTCTAAGTCCCCTATCATTTAGAGTGCTTCCATCCTGCAGTTTATTATGGAGTCTGCACTGTTTTGCATGCAAGTTTTGCTCAGCATCCATAGAATGTTGTCTTCATCAAAACGCTGCCCTGTGTTATTTTCCTATTTAACCATGATTTACGTGGAAAATCTGATAAGAAAGCAAAACCTATGAAAATGGTCTGGATTCAATGAGGAGATGTTGTAGGATATCATTTTGATGAGGATGGCATTGTATGAAAATGGCAAAAAAATATAATGTTTGAGCAGCACCAAAACTGCCATGTGGAAGTGCCATTAAGTCCACGTACCACTGCTTGTCCTCCAAAATCCTCTTATACTCCAAAGCAGCTATCTTCACCAATCATGGCACCTAAACATCTCCTCCACTGGCTACAGACAACCGCTTCCTATCTCTTCTGGCTTTGTGTCAGCATATAGCCAATAGTGCACTCTCTATCCTTTTTGATGCTTGTGCTGCTAATATAAAAGGATGGCAGAGAGTTCAATGGTTAAGATTGTAGTAATGGGCGCTATTGGTAGGCTAATCCTTTTGCTTCCTAACTATTCAGATGGGTCAGAGCTAAGAGTGCCATAGTCTGCCATAGAAACTTTGAAGGCAGGAGGTTTACAATCCAGCCCGGAGGTGTGAAACCTCAGGCCAGGGGTCAAATGCAGTCCTCCAGGCTCCCACTCTGGCCTTTGGAAATTTATCCAGCTCACACCCTTCACAGGTTCTGTTTCACACCCCAGATATTTTTGCGTGGCTAGAATATGTTCTTGAGCCCTGCTAATGCCTCTTGCTTGTCTGAATGGAGAATAGAGAGGAGTGTCAGGATGTAGAAATGTCAGAAGTGAGCAAGCAGTACATTGCACTGTTCAAGTTGGAATTAACTCTTTATTAGCAAAAACCTGATCCACACAGGAGTGTCAAGCCTAATGAACAGAGCAACTCATCACTGGTTGGCCTTGTCCCCATGAAGCAGTTCCTGAGCAGCCCAGTGAAATGTGTGGGGTATAAGTAGTTAATATTATTATTATTATTATTATTATTAATAATAATAATAATAATAATAATAATAATAATAATAATAATAATAATAATGGTATCCGCCTCCTCACAGCTGCCTAAGTCCCCTCCTCTCTGGGGTTTCCCCCCAAGCAATCAGAGACTGCGTCTGGATGTCACCAATCCCTCCTCCACCCCTTTCAAGCCCTTCCTGGTCCTGGAAGAACAGAGAGGAAGGGAGCTTGTCACAGCAGGAGGGGGAGACACCTTTGACTCTTCACCAACCTGACTCATCTCTGCCTCTTGGCCTCTCTCCTCCTCTGCTTCAGCTTCAGCTTCTGCCTCTGATTCCAGACTTCTCTCTGCCCCAGACTCTCACAGCTCATTGAGCCCTGTTACCCCTTCAGCTTCTGACACCTCCTCTTCCCTGTTCTGCCTCTCACCACTCATTGTCATCCCACCACCACTCCCTGGGCTCTGAGCCTTCTTCTCTTGGGGGTTCCCCAGCCGGTTCCTTCCAACTTTCCTCTGCATCCAACCAGTCCATGTCAAGAAACTAGTCTACTGTACAAAGGCAAAATTTACATTTGTTGCTCTGGCCCCTTGCTCTGGCCCATGACTGGCACATGGCCCTTGGAAGATGGACCAGAAACAAATGTGGTCCTTGGACTGAAAAGGTTCCCCACCCCTACTCTTTCTGATGCTCATATGGCTCATGCCTCTCAATCTACTCGTACGCCTTGCCTGTACAAAAGGGTTCATTGAATTTAGAACCAATTCAGAGAGCCACATTGTTAAAGTGATCACATGGTAGTGCATTTATGGGTCCAGCTGTGGCAGAACCACTTGAGGATTGGTCAGAATGTGGGGGGATTCAATCACTGATGTGGATGAATAAGTGACACCTTACTTGTATTGAATTTAAATTTATTAGCCATTACCCACCCTCATTCCTGCTTCATTGGGGTCGTACGTGAACATCTGAAATGGTGCAATTCTCCAAGGATTGTCATATTTATTTAGTGCATGCTTAGATTGGATCTGGAGAGACTTTTTCCTAACACAATTTCTCATCCATTTCAATCCCCCTACTCCAGTGCCCTAAACTTTATTTTAAGAAACATAGAAATCCATCCCTCAATTGGTTTCATAAGCACTGTAAGAGGAATAATAATTGCAAGACTAATCTGTTGTTTGTATTTGAACTGATGGATGATGCAACACTGATGCGTGTTTTCTTTTTGTATTTCCTGAAGAGAACAGAGCTCTGTTACCTGACATATATTAGCTTAGATAGCTTAAAAACAACAACGGATTAGACAGATTCATGGAAGATAAATCCACCATAGGCTATTTACTCATGATAGCTATGTGGACCTTCCATTTGGATGAAATGGATCATGTAGACCCATATTAATCTGTTTTCAGGCCTGGTTATATTATGGAAACAGCTTTTATAGCTCAGTGGGGCAGACAGGGGAAATTTAATCCCATTGCTTTCCCTGGACCTCTTAGCAGCATTTGAGACCTTCTATGCTTTTTCATGGCCTGGTCTTTGTAGCACCAGTTTGTTTCTGGATGAGGGTTTATTGGAATAGAGTGGGGGGCTTTACCACTGCTGTGGTTGAATAATTGGATAAATTTGCTCAGGGGATGGGAGAATAAGATAAAAGGAAGATGGAAGGTCAAATGAAAGTAGAGAGGGAAAGTAGCAAGCAAAGATTCCTAGCAGTGGAAGGAAACATATGAGGAATCTAGTGAGTCCATTGCTGGATTAGAGAGCTTGGAAATATGATAAGTCTCTATTAGGTTCTAATGGCTGGTCCTTAGAGTCAGAGAAGGAAAACCAAGGAGCTCAGACAGTATGGCTAGCTCTTAATAGCCTGGATGGTGTTGAGAAGGTCTCACCACTGGCCATGGAACTACGAGAGAATGTATGAGGAAGAACTGCTAGGCAGCTCAGTGTTCTGAAATAGCTTTGAATATACATTGGAAGGACTCATTTCATGATTTTCATCCTATTTGGCAAAGGGAGACATCTCTTTTGCTTATATGGTTGCACATCCTTCAAAAGATTCATATCCTTTGCCTCGGCATCACCGATCAATCTGCGATTACAGGCTTATTAATTAATTACAAATTAATAGTTCAAATTTCTCCAAGGATCTAGCCAGATGTTCTGGCTTGAGGACAGAGATTTTATAGTGTCCCACGCTTCCCAAGTTTTATTCTACTTATATCACTACCACCGTCTCCAAGACTTTGGCCACAAGTGCCAGGTAGAGAAGTTGCTTTTAATCCTTGGTTTCCCATGAGGCTGACGATTTATGTAGTTTTTACTAACTCATTTGCCTCACATAAAAATGGCCCTTTAACTTGAACTGTGCAGTTATAATTAAACAGAAGAACAAGAGGGATCATTGCTCTTAAAACAAAGCTAGCTTGCAAAGGATTAGAGCCATGGGTTGTGGGACAAAGCCCATGTATTACCTAAGGTAGTTCTAAATTTTGTACTTGGCTTGTGGGTTTCTCAGAAAGCCAAGAAACTTAAGACTTCATGAGCTGGCAAAAAACCTAAAAATTGGCAGTCTTTCTTAGGCTGCTGGTGTACATGCTTGAAACTTGTACTTAAAAACCAGAAAGACGGATCATGTGTCTCAATGAGTCTTCCATCCAGCAACTTCTGAAACTCCAGAAGGCTAAGGGCATCAGTTAAACTCAAAAGATGAAGAGGAACATTCTTGGTAGATGCAAGCACTCCTGTTAAATATGCTGGCTTCTTTGTCGCATGGTACGTCACCCAGAATGCTTACATTTCTCTGAAATTGGTTATATTTATATGCTTAACAGCATAATCCTATGCATGCCTACCAAGAATGAATTACCCCCAGGTGAGTTCAGTTGGACTTTCTCATAGGTAAATATGTGTATAGGATTGCAGCCTAAGTGTGTTCTTCAACCCAGTTTGAACCACTGAAAAGGATTGTTCTCATGTTGCCACCCTCTGGACCTCCATGGAGGGGGCTCAAGAAGAAGGTCAAGATGATGATTGCTGGCTCCACATCGGTTTATGTGGGAAGAAGTGGTCCCTGAAGTATTGGGGCCCTGAACAGCATAACGCTTTATAGATCAAAGCCAGTACTTTGAACTGAGCCTGGAAACTAATTTGTAGCTTCATGCCAGAATTGGTTTTGTACATTCGGACCTTCCTGCACTGGTCAGCAATCTGGCTACTGAATTCTGCACCAGTTACAATTTGGACGTTTGGGTCAGTGATTTTGTGGCCAGATACCAAAACTGCTAAAGTTATCTTTCCTTTTCTTTGTGCATGCCTATTTATTATAAGCACTCCCATTTCATTCATTCGTTTCATTTATAACCTGTCTTTCCTTCAGGGATTTCTAAGTTCTCTTTATGATCCCTCCCCTCTACACAGCAACAGCCCTGTGAGGTAGATTAGGCTGAGACATAGTGACTAATCTGGCTCAATGGTCATTCATTGAGTTCTTTGTGGCTGAGAGGGGATTCAAACTTGGGTCTCTCAGCTCTCATTCATCACTTGAACTGCCATGCCACACTGGCCCTCATCTACACAAGGGGTGGACTCTTATTTAAAGCAGCCCTTCCACTCCTGTCAGTGTTCATCTTTAAGAACAACAATGTTCTTATTGTTCAATAAAAAAAAAGTTGTTTATTTAAAAAGGTAAAATAAATCAGCTTGGCTTTGAATAGGATTTCCTGCTTTAAGTACGATATACAATATACAATATCTTTATTGTCATTGTCCCATGCAGAACAATGAAATCGAAAATACGAATTCTCACACACAGAGTAAAAACACGCACAGATAAGAAGGCTAACTATGTAGTCCTTCATGCTTAGCAATGATCGTGCCTGGTGTTATGGGATTGTTGGACAGAGCCAAGAATAAAAATTCTTCCTGTGACTGGACACAATGCTCTCTGACTACATTCTTTCCTAGGCTTTGCAGGTGTTTTACATAAGGCTTCATTCACCTGAAACATCCTGAGGCTGCCAACTATGATGCTATTATATAACTCTGATAGGTCCACATTTGGAATATTATATCCCATTTGGTGACCCATTTCTGGTTCCATTGAAAAGAGGTGGGAGACGTATAATAAATATAAATCAATTCTCAACAAGGGCTCTTAGACAAAACTACTCAAGAGAATGGCTTGATGGACAGTGGTGCTAATGAGACAAAGAGGCAAGAACTGAGGATTAATATTTTCATACTTCATTCAGTGCTCAAATGCCTTGACCTTTGTAGTGGGTTTGGAGGGCTATAATTCATACATTTAAAAATACGTTTAAAAGTAATCACTTTGATCATGCATCTTTGTCTCACAGTTTAGACTATGGCAGGTTTTGTGGCTAGACACTAAAGAACACTGAAACTTAGTTTTAGGTACCGAACGTTTACAAAGACTGCCTAATCTAATCTGTTTTCCATCACCACCTTTTCTCCGCCCCCCCCCCCACTGTTGCATACATTTGCCATATTATGTAATTTGTCCACTCATGCATTCTAAATCTGGCAAAATGATTATGGTAACTTGACTTTGGTCTTCACACTGAAGAATAGTTAGCACCTTAACAGAGCTCTGCTCTTCCACTCAGAGCTCATGTTACAGCTCAGGGTTCATTATTACTCTGTAAAGCACTATGGACATTAGAATGCATGATCCAGCCAAAGTAATGCATTTTCAAGTCCCATTTACTTCAAGATGAGCGTATGCGTGCATCTCACCAATGGAAGCCAATGGGATTTCAAAGTTTTTAGCTTTGACTGGATTGTGACCTTAATATGTAGGCTGTTACTTCTTGTTAATGATTTATTTGTTTCCCCTCATGTTGTATTGACTTTAGGAAAGATTGTGGCAAGAAAATTATCTTACGTTCCTCTTGATCCTATTTAAAAGTCAGGTGTGAATAAGACCTGTGTTTTTGAGATTTGTAGATCTGTCCAGTAGGAACAATCTGAAAATTCTCTATGGGAGAAACAGCAGCTAAGTGATAGCACACATGCAGAAGGTCCCAGGCTCTTGCTTTACCATCTCTAGATTTGTTTGTTTGTTTAAAAAAGAACCAGGTAGTTGGTGATGTGAAATATCGGAGACTTCCAGATTCTGCAGCTGGAATTGACAGTAGTTAACTAAATTTTAAATGCAGTACACCCATTAAAAGGACTGTAACTCCCTATTTGAACCTGCCTAGGTTTTGAGATCTTCAGGGAAGGACCTTCTCTCAGTCTCACCACTCTTAAGGAAATGTTTGGCAAGGAGAACCTGTGAGATTACCTCCTTGGTGGCTACCCCCAAGTTCTGGAACTTACTCCCATGGGAGACTAGGCGGACCGCCCCTCTGCTTTCCTTTCACCAGCAGGCAAAAGCTTTTATTGTTTGGATAGGTCTTTGGTCACTAACTGGCAGTTGTGATGATGAAGGATTTAAACCAGAGACTTCCTCCTAGTACAGTGGCTAAGATAAAATTCCCATAGGGAAGGGACTGTGGCTCAGCGGTAGAGAGTCTGCTTTGTGTGCAGATGGTTGCACACCATCTCTGGTTCAATCTCTGGCATCTCCATCTATAAAATGATCAGGTTGAAGAAGATGGGAAAGTCCTCCATTGCAGAGCTGATGCTTGTTAGAAAGCACACACACAGCTTTATTGCGGTCCATAGACCAAAAGTACACGGTACAATATTATATATCAACAACTATTCAGGTGTAAGATCGGCCTTGCTAGCCAACAGAGGAGCTTTAGCTTGTACATACTGAATTTTGGCAATGTAATGGTATCAATCTTATCCTCAGGGAGACCCTTGATATGAGAAGAGTCAGCCATTCCAGGGAGCTCTGCTAATGTTGAATTGATTAGGTGCTGTCTAACCTGTTGATACAAACTACAGTGTAACAAAATGTGCTTCATAGATTCAACATCCTGGGAACATGGGCATAGCCTATCTTAGTATGATTAGAAATCCGTGGGCCAGGAGGGCAAGTAGCCTGACTCAGCATAGGGCAGCTTCCTGTGTTCTTATGTATCATGCTACCCCACCTCTAAAAATGGTCAAAGAATGAGATTCTGATTACAGATTGATATTAAGAACATAAGAAGAGCCTGACGGATCAGGCTAATGGCCCACCTACTCCAGCATTCTGTTGTCGCAGTGGCCAAGCGGATACCTGTAAGAAGGCCACAAGCAGGTCTGAGCACAACAGCATTTTTCCAGCTCATGATTTCCAGAAACTGGTATTCAGAGGCATAGGTAGAATGTTGTCATCATGGCTAATAGCCACTGATTGCTCCATTAACCTTTCTAATCCCTTTTTAAAATCCTTCAGAACGTAACCTCATTTATTTCATAATTCCCATCTACCTTCTCTACAGGGCTTGCCTTTGCTGTTCTCTCTTCAGTGCATCCTGTGTTTGGCTTATACGGATCTCTCTTCCCTGTTATTATTTATGCCATATTTGGAATGGGACGCCACGTTGCCACAGGTAAGTGCTTCTGGATCCTCGAGGACCAGTTCCGAGAACTTAACAGGTCTGTTGGCTGACTCTCTTAATGTTGCCTTCGAGGTTAGTGTTTTGTATAGCTCGCCGTGTACGATGAATAAAAATTAAACAGGGTGTTCTTCCATGGAAGGGCAGAATGCAGAATTAGCTTCCATTTGGCTTCTCTGAAAATCAAAGAGTCCCCGAGGATCAATGCACAAAGCTTTGCAACTTTTCGGACTTCATTCATTTGTAGGAACCCCATGTAAGTTCCGTGGAAGTAAATGGAATCTGGGTAACAGCAGCGCTTGATGGGTTGTGCTCTCTGTGACACTCAAATTCGGCAATAGTTTTGTGGACTTCAGTAGTTGGACTATTCTGAACTCTTGCAGCAGCTTGGAGGAGATAGAAATCACCCTCCAGAAATGAATTTTGTATTTTTTTGGTGCATTTCTTTTACAACTACCTTTTTTTCCTGTGTAATAAAACTATTTGGGGGTGGGGGAAGCATGATGAAGATCAATCTGGAACTGTATCTGCATCATTAATATTGCACCAACACTGTCTCCATAAGGACTCTCCACTTTGAGATCTGGCTGGTGCCTGCTAAAGGTCTGTGTCTTTCAGAAGGCCTTTGGATGCTAAGGTTTGGCCTTTGGCCTTTGAATGGATGGTGTAGTTTTAGTTAACTGTGTTGTATTGTATTGTTTTGTTTTGTTTGTATTCTCTTGTTTGTTTTATTGTTTCATTGCTATAATCTGCCCTGGGGTCTTTTGATGAAGTGCTGGCTCTTAAGTTTCAAAAATAAACAAAATAAATACACTATACCATTATATATAATGCTCTATAAAATTTACTCTAAGATGAAACTTTCACCTGGGAGAGCTCAGCCAAAGATAATTTATTTGCTTATTTCCAGAAACAAAAAACAAGAGCTGCACAGTGTTCGCTTGCTTTGAAACCAGAAGAGATTGTTGTTATCGTTTGGCTGACTCATATCAAGATAATCTCTCCCCCCCGCCCCCGTGTGTGTCCCCTGCCCGGCTCTCGCTCTCTCACACACATACACATACACATACACATGCACATAATGGTCTTTTTATGTATGGATGTAAACACATAAATCCATATTATGTACAACAGAAGAATAGTTAAGCAAGGAAGGGCAATCCTGCATCAGACATTTTGCCATTCTTCTAGGCAGCTGCACTATATCATCCAAATCATTCATCCCTTACAAAGGACGCTGGAGCCCAACTCTCATACTAAGCAATTCCTGGCCGGGTTTTAGTCAGGATGGCGTCAGTGCGCATTCTACTGCCTCACCTCAAGCACTTGATTCACTCCATCTACCTTGACACCAAATGTTCTTTTCAATTCTGACAGTGCTTTAAAAATAACAAGAGCTTACTGACAACAGCATCAATGTCTGTTAGCCAGGATAGCTATATTTCCTCCAGTATCTAAGGCTAAATGCTTTGAATGTGCAGGAAAACATTGATTCAAAGAGAGGAAAGTAGACTACTGTGCTTACTGATGAATTTTCAAAAAATTTTTTTGCTCTATTGTTCTTATTTAATTAGATGGTGAACAAAATTAAAAATCTTCACTCTGTAAGCACCAGAGTCTACTCTCCTCTTTGTTTGACAGCACGTATAGGTACAAGTTTGGGGGGACCATGATTATGCCCCAGGGGGCTGAGCCCTTTTGGGGGTAAGGCTGGGCCCCCACCCCACAAATCACGGAGGCAAAGTGCGGAGCCGACTATGGCACAACTCCAGTAGCTGGCTCCTTCCCCTCCTCCTCCTCCTCCTGCTGCAGAGGTGATTGGATCTAGAAAGTCCAGCTCCATCATCTCTGACTATTGACCATTCTGGCTAGGGCTGATGGGAATCTGGGAACCCACCAGTTGCCCAGCCCAGTCTTAGGTAATTTTCAAGCTCATATGGGCATCCCAGTGAAGCTTACTCAGAACCAAAGAAGGGGTCCGTCTAAGATATTAATTTGAGAACTGATCTCTCAGAATGAGAAGCAGGGTTTTTACAGAGAACATCTGGTCCCGGTTGCAGAAAACAATGGAGCTGGGTACGGGGGTCATGGCCTCCCTTTAGTTAATACGGGTTGGAAAGGATGGAGGAAGGGAAAGAGCTATGGGAGCCTTTCAGATATTGGGGAGGGGAAATTCTGAATTGCGTGGAACCACACACAAAGCTATCCCCTCGGGGTTTGAAAAGCCCAAGTATATGCACATTCCCTTTGGTTGTTATTATGCTTTCTAAGGAGCAATCATTGTCTTTTGAGTAATTGTGTGGTTTTTGGGAAATGGTCTGTGTGCCAAAATGTGCATTCAGTGCTACATTTAACAGCTCTGTAGCAGCCATGTGGTCTGCTGGGAAAGCAGCATTCCGTCCAAAGTACATAGAATTTGCATCAGGACGTATGCAAAGCCTATTGTCAAAGGCCCCTTGCAACTCACTGGCAAGTTGGATTTGCATCTTGTGGCAAGTTCCTTGGAAGCGATCATAACTCTTGAGTCAGCAAAGTAGACATTACGTAGTTACTTCATTTAAAGTGTAGTAATTGCCCAACAGGGACAAGCTGGACTATTGGTTTCTTCAAGCAAAGCATTTAGGACATCTGGTAATTTGAATAAATGTTGGATGCAGTTTGATATATTTAAAGGGTTTGGGATATCTGAGCAGCGTAATTGATGCACGTTCTGTGCTATTCATGTTGCTTTTAGATGAAACAAGATTTCCAGAATAAAGGCGTAGAGTGTTTGGTTAGAAAATTTTGATCAGTGGAGAAATTTGGCGTTCATTTTTTAAAAAATGCTTTGTAGTTATTGTAAAGTATCTTCTTTCTATGATCAGTAATTGTAATCTTTTATAGATCTGGGTGAACTTATAGTTTTGAAACAATTCTATAATGCCTCCAATAATGCTATTAACGCGCCCCCCCCCGAATATTTCTTATAACATTTAACCTTAAAGAGAAGTATAAATGTTAAAGTACGCCTTAGGATCCAAGACATACAATTTATATTTCCCCTAACTGTACAAGTTACTCCTTTGCTGCAGATCTCTCCATTGAGTTGGTGGCTATCACAACATCCATTAACAACATTTCATATATATTTCACTCAAGCATTTATGTAAGGATCCCATGTACATGTAGCAGGATGACTCACATATATACACACAAAACAAGAGTTGAATAAACCACCTTTGTTTATCATTTCAGTAACACACAAATGTAACTTTGATTGCTGCATGATGTTTGTGGTTGCTGTGGGAAGGGCCGAAGGAATGGACACAGAAGCCTGGTATTGGGTCAAATTAGGCCACAGCTTTATTGATTACAGGAAAGAGTATGTTTGGCTAAGGCATTGGGCATGTATCCAGCATCAGGCAGCTCACATGCTGCCTGATAAGAACTCAGTGGGGTCGACCCTGTGCTGGGGAGTCATCCCCCAACATGGATCGAGTGCCACAACCCTGCACAGCCTGCCATTGGGAGAGGTGTATTGGACCATCAGTCCCTATGTGGACTCCTGGACAGTCTCATCCCTCCTGGACCCCTTTAACAGGGTATCCACACCACTCAGCATCCAGCCCAATGCCTTATCCACCAAAGCTGTGACAGTTGCTATGAGGTAGGTGAAAACTGGCAAGCCAGCTTGCAGGAGAAAATTCCTTCCTGGTTCTGAATATAGCAAAGTCCATACTCTAACTTGCCCGCTCCCCCACTAGGTGGGCCCCCAACAGACTGCATGGGTGGAAAATCCCACGGCGGTCAGCAAAGAGGGTGGCCTGCGCTTGGCAGCCCTCTTAAATACACCAGGAGCAGGCAGGGCACAGCCCCCATGCCTCTGCCTCAATTGGCCTTGCGGGTAAGGCTCACCCTAACTGGAAGGTCCAGCATGACCAGAGGTGGGTGGCACCAGGTAGCCATCCCCCGCCCCGAATACACAGGAAGATGGTGGCCTCCCAGGACTAGCCGCTCTGCCCCAGATGAGCGAATAATAGAGAAATACATTTTCCTCGTAAGAGGTGATGCCTAAAATTGGTGTGTGCAGAAAACAACACATGGAGAACAGACATGTAGTTGGACTATCTGAATACAGAGCTGGCAAGGCAACTTTCAGCACATTTTAAGCACAATCATTTGGACACAACACTCATAGGTTTGGATCCCAACTACGTTGTTCACAATTTAATCCTATTGAAAATCAATAATACTTAAGTTCGTCACGTGGGCATAGCCACAATTTTTGTTAGGGGGGCAGGCATTGGGAGTGGGGCAGAACCGCCCCCCTTGGCTACGTCCATGTGTTGTTTTCTGCACACACCAATTTTAGGCATCACCTCTTACTATTGTTTTACTTGATCTAGGGTGGGCAACTGCCCCCCGCCCCCCTTGGCTACGTCCATAGTTTGTCATGACTAACTGGACTCATTGGTTTCTGCTTGAAATGTGACTTAGTCTGCACCCAGTCAACAGATTTCAATAGCACTTCCTTCGTTTTAAGCACAATGCAAAACAAACTGGAACTGTACCGATCAGAAACTAAACTCTCTCTCTTTTGCAGGAACCTTTGCGTTGACCTCCTTGATATCTGCTAATGCTGTCGAGCGTCTTGTTCCTCCCATGAGCAGCAACTTCACAGCAAACAATAACTCAACGGTTTTAGGATTATCTGAGTTTGAGATGCAGAGGATTGGAGTTGCTGCAGCAGTTTCATTATTAGGAGGACTCATTCAGGTAGGTATCCCTTAATAGCCAATACATATAGAAAATCAGATTAGCAGTAAACCCTAATGCATCCAGAGCCACTAGAAGAAGCAAAACTGGATTGTGATGGAGCCATAGCATGGAGTCCTCCCATGTGCTCTGGAGTTTGATGTGGCCTAAGTAGCATGGAAGACACCTCACTGCTGTAGTGTTGATGCCACAAAAGCAAGATCAGAGGGAGCTGCCAGTTGTACACGATCTTTAAAAATGAAATATACATTTCATTACAGGTTGAGGTTTATGCAAAACATGATCAGTATTTCAGCTAAGCTTCTGCTTACTGAATATATGGGAAAATGTTCCCTTTTATCCACCAGGGTTCCTGTCTGCTCCAAGAAATTAAAACTGGGAGCTAATTCTGCCAAATCAAGATGGGAGTCTGCTGAAAAATGAGTGGCTTACCATGTGTTTAGGCCTACTTTCATGGGCCTGTGGATGGGTCAAATCACGTGTTATAGTCACTTCCATCAGGGGTGGCTAACGTGGCCCTCCAGATGTTCCTGGACTATAGTTCCCACCATCTCAGATTATTGGCCATGCTGGCTGGGGCTGATGGGAGTTGGAGTCCAGCAAACGTCTGGAGGACCACAGGCTCCCCATCCTACATGATGAATCCTTGCAAAGAAGCCATTTGGGGGACAAAGGCGCACATGGCATAATAACATTGGAACTAGTCTTCAAGTGACCATTTTGCAGAATCCCTTCTCTTGCGTCTCCCAGCATCTAGTCATATGGCAAGAAGTTCCACTGTGACTGTTTTCAGCTTGCAAATGAAGTTGATCTGGGCCAGAGAGGAAGCTGGAGTTTCATGTAGCACAGGCAAATGTTTCCTTATCCTTAAGAAAGCTGCTGGCAGGTTTGGTGCAAAGTTACATGACATCGCTTGCTCTGGCTTCAACATACCCGTCTAAGTTTACCTGCTGCTTTTCAGGTTAAACCAAGAAAGCTGGTTCCACCACTCTTTTAAATCTGATTATTAATGCACTTTAAGCGGAGTCCCAGGTATGTTCATGTTGGCACTCTCAGTTTACATAGCACAGCTGATATGCCCAGCAGGCTGCATGCAAACTGAGAGCATGTCCTGGAACACCAGTGGCAACTAATTTTTAAAAGGGCCAAACTGAAGGTCCAGTGGCAATGGATAGGTGGAACCACCCTGTTCTGATTTGCAGAATTTTGGCAGAAAGCAGACTTTATTTTATTAATTTATCTATTGGAAACCTTTATCTCCTGCTTTTTCAGCTTGTAAGATCTTCAAAAGGACTTACAGTCTATAATAGCCATGGGGACTTGTGGCACTTTAAAGTGTAACACATTTATTAAGGTGTAAGCTTTTGTGGACTTAATAAGATGCAAGACATTACTCTCACTGGGCAGCTATACATCTATTGGTAATAAGGGATAATAAAGAAAGGCCAAATGATTGGAGGCTGGTAGTGCAATACAGAAGAAAAGAACTTGAGGTAGCTGGGATTGGAGCAAACCTCATGCTACTGTAATACAAGTGAATAATAATAATAAGGAAAGATAAAATGTGATATCTTAATTTTTTCCCTATTATGCATGTACTCTTTATAAAGTATTTGTTTATGAGACGTACCTTTAACTGTTCAAAATTTATAAGGAGCCCATAGATGGAATGATTGTATATGGTATTTTGTGCATAGGAATTACGTAAAACGATTTTTAAAAAAAGAAGAGGAGGGAACTGTAAACAAAATTCTTTACTGCGATCACATTTCAGTTAATGACTGCTTCTGTATTAGTGGGTAGATATCTAAGTGCTGCATGCAATTCCATATAATAATAATCAGCATAATAATTTGCTTTTTTTGTCTGTGGAAACATCCAAATTGAGGTGTTTGGTTTTTTTAAATAGGTATTTCTTTTGCTGTTTCAATGCCCAGTGGATACACTTATTTTGATTTATGTTTTTAAATGACACCGGGCAAAACTCCCAAAGACAGATTTCCTTCTTGCCGTTTGGAATATGGCTGCTACTCGTAAAATAACCTCTCTAGCTTTTGCTTTGGCCAAAGTTTATGCGTGCTTTGTCAAGTGCTATCTTTTGGAGCATGTGCCAGACCAGTGTTCATTTTCATTGTAGACTGTTGTTGTTATGGCAGATGGCTGAATCCACAAAACTGAAATTGAACTGAAATATGGCCTCTACTGAGAATCAGCAATTAACTAGAGTATTCACAATTCCTTACCATCAGTCAGTTATTGCACTCAGGTACATTCCTGTAAATGTACCCTTATTATATGATGCTTATGTTACTGCATGCTTTGGGGCGTTTCTGTGGTGAGGTGCATGCCCTAGTTTTCTTGTCATTGTGGAAAGTGGATATTGGTGTACCCCAGACATTTAAGACCATAGTGTAGCCTCCTTCAACTTGGTTGTTGTTGTTTAGTCGTTTAGTTGTGTCCGACTCTTCGTGACCCCATGGACCAGAGCACTCCAGGCACTCCTGTCTTCCACTGCCTTCCCCAGTTTGGTCAAACTCATGCTGGTAGTCAAAATAAAAAAAAATTCTTCCAGTAGTACCTTAAAGACCAACTAAGTTAGTTCTTGGTATGAGCTTTCGTGTGCATGCACACTTCTACAAATACACACTGGTAGCTTCAACTTGGTGCCCCCCCCCAATGTTGGCCTACCACTAAAAACTATTTAAAACATATTAAAACAAATTACGGTCACTAGAAATATATATTTCAGGTGTCCAAGACCAGGGTGAAGATACGCATATGACAAAAGCTGTATAAAGAAGATGCCAGGCACAGCTGTGTAAGGAGGGAGTTTCACAACTTAAGGGTGAAACTTAAGAGAGTGCCCTTTCCTGGGCCACTACCCTCTGAATTTCTGAGGAGAGTGGAACTACCAATATGGCTCCAGCTGCTGCCCTTAACAATCAATTTTTTTTATTTTAACAATCAAAGATCATCTGTAGGGAACAATGTAGGGAATTTTTTTATTTTAACAATCAAAGATCATCTGTAGGGAACAATGTGGGCTTTCAGTTATTTGAGACCTACGTCCCAATTGCACATGTGTCTGTTTTATTACATGTACACAGGAGAGAATTCATGATTCCTGGCATTTGCATGCGTGACAAAATAGAGTCATGGGCATTCATCCCATGCTTGATGAACTGCATGTTGGATTCTTGCAATTGATGTCCAAACGTTGTATTATGTGGTTGTGAGGACCCATGGCATATTCATTTGCCCCTGAGTTATGTTACAATCATGTAACTTTTTTTTAAAAAAAAATACTTTTCTAGGCTGGCTTTTGTAAACAGTCATATGCTTGACAGATCTTGTTATTAGTTGCCAATGGACACTATCAGAAAGAAAACATCTTTTGTTCTCATTTAGCATGGCAACAAAAGCTAATCAGGCTATTCTATTGTAATCACTATTTATCTAATGGAGAGGTAAGGAATGCTTTTGAACCAACACACAATAGCTACTGAACTGTGGAAAATCTTGTGTCTTTCCTCTTCAAAGCTTTGTTTTTTTCGGTTTTTCAGCAGAGGCAGGATTTCATTTTTTAATATTCTTTTGTCATATTTTCTCCCCCTTCCCCCCAACCTCTTTTTTTCTCCACCAGCTCTAGGCAATCCACATTAAATAACAGCAAATCAAATGGAGGTGACAACCTGACCCTAACCTTCCCCTACCCAGCAGAATGTTCTATTATGAATTGGCTATATCAGGCATAGGCAAACTCAGCCCTCCAGATGTTTTGGGACAGTGGTCAGGGATGATGGGAGTTGTAGTCCCAAAACATCTGGAGGGCCGAATTTGCCTATGCCTGGGCTATATCTTTAGCATGTTTAGTTTTGTGTGATTTGTACCTTAAGTTGCTAGCGCACTCCATGCTTCAGTTCCTTGTGTTGTCTTCATTAGTTAGTGCTCCACTTTAGGCTTCTTTCCACAAAAGATAGTAAATAGGTAAATACAGTAGTACCTTGGGTTACATACGTTTCAGGTTACATACGCTTCAGGTTACAGACTCCACTAACCCAGAAATAGTACCTCGGGTTAAGAACTTTGCTTCAGGATAAGAACAAAAATCGTGCTCTGGCAGCGTGGCAGCAGCAGGAGGCCCCACTAGCTAAAGTGGTGCTTCAGGTTAAGAACAGTTTCAGGTTAAGAACGGACCTCTGGAACGAATTAAGTACTTAACCTGAGGTACCACTGTAACCTTTTCTATGTTTAATTGCTAGCCTCCAACTCTGGACATTGTTCTGCCTTTCCACTACTTTGCTTTTTCCTTTAAGACCTCCACCCCCAACAAAATAATGAATTTGCCTACCAATTCTTGTTTGTTTGTTTGTTTGTTTGTTTGTTTGTTTTTAATCTGACATTGGAAAACTTCCTCTCCAAGGGCCAAACTATTTGGAATGCAGGAGATAAATGAAACCCTTGCAAAGTTCTTGTCTGACTTGCTTGGCAAAACATACAGGTATCATAAATGTCCCTAGTTTGGCAAATGGCACAAGAAAACACCCACACACTAGTACTACATTCCTACTCTATTTCCAGAGGGATGGCCATGCTTGCCTGATGCAGCAAAATCAGACAAGTGTCTTGTGACTCCTTAAAGACTATGAAACATTATTATGGTATAAACATTAACTAGTAAAATTGATTCCTTCCGACTGATCCAATTGCATTCCTTTAAATATATTTAAAGGAACTTGCTGCTGGAAAGAGAGTTCTCATAATACAGACTGATGCAATTCTGTGCATCATTTAACACAGCCCAAATTGTCTCCAGCCAGATAACAGTAGTGTCCAAGATGTGACTTCTATCTTATCTCCTGACCCTCATTAAGTAGTGCCAATTTAAGAGCATATCTCAGGCCATTCAAAGACCAATGTTATTGAACAGGCTTGTCAAAGTGAGTGACGCCCTAGTAGAATATAGCATATTTTCGAATAATTAGCCCTGCCCTTTCCTTTTCAAGATGGCTCTTGGCCAGATATTCATCTTAACAAATCATTTCTATTTCTCACTGCTGATGTTGGAAGGACATTGTGCGTTTCCCATGTCCATTTGTCCTTGGACTTGTTCCTTTTTATTTCACAATCTCTCCCTTTTTGTGGCTGTAGCCGGGCTAAAGTGGTTTCACCTTTGGCTACATATTGCTGTGAGATGCCTGCAGTTCAACAGAGTTAACCATGCTTAATTTCAAGGCAACTATTGTGTTGGATTGTGGCCAGTGGCTCCACTCTAGAGGGCTGATGAATATAATTACACTTTTGCGCGCACCCATTTATCATGTTATGGGATGTATCCCTCATTGCACTCTCCTTCGATAAGTGTGTCTCTATACAATCCTGGCTAGGTTGTGGTCTTGCTGATTGCCCCACATATTCAGGGAATCCATTGTGTGGAAGGTTGCTACCTAGCATTGCTACAATGGTATGTTAAAATCAACTGCAATAAAGTCCAACTGTATCTAGTTATATGCATCTCCTTGATAAATAATGGCATGCTTGTAAAGACAGAGGACTGTCACCTTCGGATCTCAAAATGCAGAATGAAATGTGCGTGTCTTTATGTCCCTCTGTCTTCTTGGTCAAAGAGGGTCTATTTGTATACACATTTCATCCTGCATTTTGAGATCTACCTGCACTGTTTTCCCATTTGGAATATTCCTTCCGCTATTAGCTGGATTAGAGGATGGTTTCCAGTGTAGAAACTGTTTCTTGTGTAAACCGCTTCCATAGCTCCCCCATAGAGAATTACATGAGCCCACATGTCAGTCTCTGGAAGAAATATATGGGTTGCCTTTTTACATGTTACACACAGAAAATGAAAGCAGAAGTGTATTAATCTATGTATTTGAAGCATTCAAATCAGCCCTAGTTTTAACATTTAAACTTTGATTATTTTTACAGTGATGAAAGTTATAGGCTGGGACTTGTAGTCAGTACAGGACACTGAAAATAGACACAAGTTTTGTTCCAGTCACTAGAATAGTGAAACTGTAACTGAAATAAGTAAAAGTAGGTCAGGAGCAACACTTTGTTGACGGTGCTGAATGACTTGGGATACAAAATGTTATCTAGATTGCAACGCAACAAGTAATTAACTGCAGAGCAAATTTAAGAACACAGATAGAAATGTTTTTTAAAAGTCTTTGTCACAGTTAAAGAACGGCAAAATAATGCACGTTCAGCACAGTCAATGTAAGGCAAAAAGACTGGGCTAGTAAAAGCAAGTTTGTCTTTATTCAGCATACATTCTCTGAAGCTATTTGCAGCAGGATATGTTGTTCAGGCTAATAGTTCAATAAAATTGAAAATCCAATTAGCCGTTATACTCTAAATAATAGACGTTGGAAGTGTTTATTCTTCAGGATATCCTGACTGTGATCAGAAAACAGCATCAATGTCCCTACCATAAATTGCATAAATTGCACAAATTGTATCATCCTGGTGATGGTTTCAGTTAGGAATGCCTTTGAGAGTTGGTTTCTTGCCTTGGCCATTGAAGTAAACCAGTGACTGTGGCAAAGATATTTGTATGATTCAATGTCACAGTGTTCTTGAACTTCATTGTATTTTTTGGGAGTGCCAGCGGATTCATGTTTGCTCTCTGGTGCTGTCAGTACTAAGGAAATAGAAAACTGGAGATGCCCAGTGGGTCAAGTTGAATCATAAAAACCAGATGGTGGCTAGAAAACCGGTTCATGGTTTCCACAACAACACTCCACATCTCCTAGGAGGGCTTCTCTAGTTGGAGTTGCCATTCCCTCAGGAAAAGAGATGGCTGTTTCTTGTTTCTTTGTAGACATGGTCAAAAAACAAACAAAGGAAAGGGTGGTTTTCATCTGTTTAGCCATTTTTCTTTTCTCAGGTAACACACTTTTATATGAATAGATGTCTTTCGCTCTTTTTTTAAAAAAAATAATTTTTATTAACAGGCCAATCACATCACATTATCACATTGATTCCAAATTATACAGCCAAATTTCAAATTTTGTTGGGGGTACCCATACATCAAGCTCAGCTCGAGTCCAAAACAGCATCACTTATCTTACTGCATTAATTAGACAGTTCTCTCCAGTTTGATCCGGAAAGTCCTTTGTTACTTCTTTTCTCTTCTTGTTGTTATCATAAATTCCTTTCTTTGCGATCTCTGATGATTTTCACAAGCAGGTTAACAGCTGGCATTCTATGTGGATTTTGTACTTTTCCAAAAATCATATCGATCTGGGACAGCCTCTGTACAACGCTTCCATAAACAAAATTAATCTCCGACCTGTCCTTTATTTTTCTCAGGCTTACCGAATAACAAATGAGTCTGGGGGTTCTGTCAGGTCAAACTTACATTCCAGCATTTCTTCTCTTTCAAACAATCCTGATTCTCCTCCCCCAGTCCTTCTTCCTCGGCAAACCTGTCATGGCGAGACGCCATTTTTTAACTGCGTCATAAAAAATTTCTTCTTTTCTCACCGTTCTGCAGTCTTCTTTCCTTATACTCCGTCCCACATAGTTCTTAAAATCCTGCCTGTGATTCATAGAAACGCGACGATCTTGTTTCTATCAGGGGTGAAGGGTTATTAATGTCACATCATGCAAAGAAAAAAAGAGTTTTTTCCTCCACCCCCCCTTCGTTCCAAACATACAGTCTCCTTATAGTGATTCATCAGAAGATTTACTTATCCATCCGTCACTCCTGGTCGCAGAGATCCATTAATCAGCAGTCTTATCTTCGAGCTTTACTTGATGTATGTGCTTTCAGCTTCGTTTCCAATCGTATGTTTCCAATTATAATTCCAAGCTGAAGCAACCAGCATGCGCTAATTGGAATCGGCGTCAGGAAGATCTGACTTCACCGAGGGCCTGTGCCAAGTGTTCGGCACCCCCATCACTCGTTTCAGGGGGTGCATTGTGAACACCACTGGCAGGACAGTTCTCCTCCACATCCTGGAGGAGTTCAGGAAGGCTGCATACTTCCCATAGCAGCCCCTTAGTACCTCGTATGGGTCAGAGAGATGTTATTGTCGGCCATCTTCCAACGCGCCACCTGGTGGCCCCCCCGATGTCTTTCGCTCAAAGTTCCACTCAAAAACCTTGAGCCACTGACTGCATACTGCTGAGGCCTTCTGAAAAACCTGAGTTTTGCCCTCTGGTTCCATTATGGACCTGGTCTGAGCTCAACCCCCTGTCAAGGTAGCAACTTAACTTTATTTCACAAGGCCATTTTGGGAACATGGGTGTCAGTATCCTGCTTAGTTTCACACCATATGAGGTTGTTCCTTAGCAATGCCTACAGCCTAGTTATGACAAAACAGTAGACGAGACAGTAACCATGTTTCATTGCACCTGACTGCTTGTGAGGGTTTTCATTATGGAATACTCCCTGTGGGAACTGGCATGGTTACATACAGAGAACAGGCATATCAGGAATGAGGCTTGGCTAGAACCCATATCCCTGATTTAGTTTCCTTTGTGCAGGGAGTTATATATCTGAAGGAGTATCCAGGATTCTGGAAGTTATTTGAAAGTGTCAACAAACAGATAGATATAGGTGATCTAGTTGACATTGTATGCATTGATTTTCTGAAAAGTTTTACAAAGTTTCTCAGCAAAGACACCTGAGAAACATTAGCAGCTATGGAATAAGAGGAGAGTCACAGATTAAGAAGTGAGCAGGAGACAGTTTGCAATGCACACTTCTTAAACCAACACAAACCAAGACACAGCTAGTCTTTGAATTTTGTGATACAGTTCTCAAACCAAATAATGGGTACAAAACTGCATGTAATAGGGGAAACAGAAGACTGTCCTCCGATAGCCATCAAAGATTTTGGTGTCAGTACAAAGCTGAGGACATAACAACTTCATTTTGCTTGTTTAGTTCTGTCTGCTTAGGCCAGGCAGTGTACATCTCAAAGGAATAGAAACGTGGTTGAGAGGCATAGCTCCTTCCACTTAAACCTGTGGGGCCTAAAATCCTGGCCATTTGTGACTTTAAATCTGTCAGACACTGTACAGAGAACGGTCTGAATGGAATGCTTTTTAAAAAGTAGCTTCAGCCAGACTTTCGTGGCTTAACCCCCCCCCCCAAGCCCTGCAGAGCTTATTGTGCCTATATATTGGAGTAACTGAAAAACAACAACATTCGAGCCAATGCTTCAGAAAAGTCACCGTACTAAATACACATTGGCAGAGCCAGCTGTTATTATAGCTAATCTCAACCCAGAGCCTGGTAAACCAGTGATAGGAGAGAGATAACATATAATGAATATATAAAAGTGGACATGTGTTGAAAGTTTATTCATGGTATGCAATGCATAATTTAAAAAAAACACTTCACTGTTTGATTAGCTTGTGGCGCTATCTTGTCCCTTTTATGTTAAAAGGGTGGGCGTATCTTTTCCTTACATTAGCCTTGGTACCCATATTCACATGTAATCGCTGTTAATATATCTTTGGTTTCTCAGGTAGCAATGTTTGTGCTGCACTTGGGCAGTGCCACCTTCTTGCTCACAGAGCCGGTGATAAGCGCAATGACGACGGGAGCAGCTACGCACGTCGTGACTTCACAAGTCAAGTACCTCTTGGGAATGAAAATGCCGTATATATCGGGACCCCTGGGATTCTTTTATGTAAGTTCATTCTTGAAAATTGGCTCTGCCGTGTTGCTCACAGTTTGCATTTTCGCTCGATATGCAGGCCCAGGCCTAGGCACTGCGGTGTCCTGGTGGGGTTTGGGTCTATGTATATCTAAATCCAACTTGTTCTGGATGCAGGTCATTACCGTCAAAGGAACAGCAGGTACACAGTCTGGGGATCCTTATAAATCTGCTTTGCTATCATAGGCCCGAATGTCGCCTGTGGCACAAAGTGCCTTTCACCTGCTGAGACCCTTCCCGGATACAGTTAGCCTGTCCATGGTTATCCTTGTTCTGATAACCTCCAGGCTAGACTGCTGCAATGCATTATATGTGGGGCTGCCTTTGGAGACTGCACGTAATGTACCTGCAGAGCTGCCAGAGACATCTTGCCAGTGCTTAAGGAGCTCCACTGGTTCCCAGTCCGTTTCCAAGCACAATTCAAAGTGCTGGTGCTTAGGTTACCTTTGAAACCTCAATGTGACTTGGGAGTTGAGTACCTAAGGCTACATCTACTCTCCATCAATCCATTTATGGCCTACTGGCATCTGAGATGAAGCCAGTAGTGATGAGAAAGAGGGCTTTTTGTTGTTGTGCTGCCTTGTTTGTGGAATTCATCCTCCTCAGGGATGCATGCCTGGTCCATATACTCATGCATTTTAGTGCTAAGCAAAGGTCTTTTTACTTTCCCAAGCTTTTAACATCTTCTGACATAGGCTGTGTACACAATCCCATTGCATCCAGTGCATTCCCACCACTGGCTTGGGAAGTGGTGTACACATGATGTTAGCCACAGTTCATATCTGTCCTGAATTTATCCCGTTCTTCCTTAGCAAATACCCCATTTTGACGTGTTTTGGTTCCAATCAGCTTCAATCTGAACTGACAAAATGAAGGACTTGTCTGCATTTAATGATACCCAGTGCTAGAATTGTTTAATGCTGTTTTTTTAAACTGCCTTTTAAAGTTAGTTTTTTATTGCTGTGTCTCAGTCTATAAATAAATGCATGCAATTTCCACATTTTAATCCTCAAAACAATATTGTGCGGTATGTTAGACTGAAATGCAGTTACTTTCCTACAATCTGTCATAGTCCAACTGCAACTCTGGCTCTGGAAACTCCATTGTTCTTCACTTTTCAGAACCAATCCAGTAGTATCTCCCTCTCTTTCTTGTCCTTTCCCATCTTTACTACCTGTGACTGACTGGGGTGGTGGGGCAAGTATATTGTGGTTATTCAGCAATTAATTCCCAACCTCCTTACACAACCAGTAATATGACTAATGTGAAGTGCTGTTGTGGTGCACTTGATGTACTTTGACTGGTCCAGGGACAGAGAATCTGGAGAACAAGCTGTTCCCATATTAAACTACCCTCTAGTTATGATTTTCATCTACGGCCCTTCTCTGGGTGCTTCAGCTTTTGGAAGTTAGGTGGGTAGCCACTTGAAAGAGAGCCTTTCTTGTGGTGGCTATTATATTGTCGAATTTTTCGGGCATCAGCATCGATAGCTTGGCTTCTAAAAGATAAAAGCCTTGTTTATCTAATAGATAAGTTTGTCCAGTTTGCCTGGGCTTTTGACAGTAAGTTAAATTCTGTGGCCTATGGCAGGGTAAAAACATCTTAGCATAAAAATGTTGAGTTCAATGGCACTTATACCTAAGTAAGAATATACCGTATAGAATTGCAGCTTTAAAATGGTCTTCATTGGTACTCCAAAACAGATACATAGAAAGCATGATCTCAAGACCCAGTAATGTTTTACTAATATATTGCTCTCTCTTAATATTATTAATTGCATATTAACTTACTTCAGTGTACTGTAAAATATAACCTTTATCATCTGAAAACCATTCCTTCCATATAAATTTCAAGGAAATAGGCAATGCCATCTGGTGGTTGATACTGATATTTAAATGCAGCAGCCAAGGGACCCTAGATTGCATGATATGCTAAAAATGATAGGTATGTATTGCCCCACTTTCATTCATTTCTCTAACCCAGACTTGCCTGTATTCTAACATTTCTAGTGAGTGCCATTCACTCTTAATATTTTCAGCCTCCTTGTTTTATGTTATCTGCTAATTTTCTATATTATAGAAAACTGAGAATCTATAGCAATCAACCCAGACTCTCTATTTGACAGCAGCTCCTCTCTTCTTTTCCTTCTTCTTCAAACTTCTAGCTATTTGCTAGAATGGTTGCAGATAGATAGTGATTTTTCCACATTCATCTAATGGTTTTCATATACTTTACATTCGAGGAGTCATTTCCACATTAACGTATCCACCAGGCAACACGGGACCAAGAATGTGACCAATAGCACACCCAACATTGCAGGAGAAAATGAGTAGTGATGGACAAGCTATAATTTGGAGAAGCCTGGCACCATTACTGATGTTCTTGCTGAGGAACCCCAGCAAGTTTGTCAGAATGCAATTTGCAAACTGCTGCATCCTAGTTCAGTCAATGCACCTTGCATTTTCCCTCCAAACATAACATTTAAAAACCACACTGACATATTACGGAGCATTATATTTGACATCTTTGTTTAAAATGGTTGTTTAATTTTTATTAGAGAAGATCCGTCCCTCTTAAAGGGGCTGTTTAAAAATTAGACAAAAAATCCATGTGCATGCCTCCACACATGGGTTGCTTTGGAGAGGGGCCAGTGTCACCATGCAATAACTTTGATAATTTGTGTTGCCATGGTAGTAGTTTTATATGAAAAAAATAGAATTAAGTAATTGTGCGCTGCTCAGCAGGCACAACTGCACCGCAAAAGGCAAATTTGGCAGCTACTGCATTGGTCTGTTTTGTTTTTTTCTTTTAAAACGTTTACCTTTGTAAGTTTAGCCTGTTGCCTAATTCTTCCTGGTTTTATATTCTTTTTCACAACCTCAACTTACTCAATTCTCTCTCTTTTTGGCTTGGACACCCAGGGCAGGGGTAAGCGGAGCAATGCAGGAGTCCAGTCTGCTAATAAAGTGGGGTAGGAGAGTCATAAGGAAACAAGCCAATGAAACATTTTCTTTTATAGAATGAGATCATAATTCAGTATGAGCAAATGAGAGAACCAACCTACTTTGAGGGTCCCATGAGATACATAATTATCACAAAAGCGTTATAGCTCACAATTTATATGAAGCCAGAGTTTTGTCCAATCAAGGTTTCCCTAAATATAAGACTTGTTATAAATGCTCAGTGTGGTTGCCACCTCTTCTGTGGTTGCTCCCACATGGGTAGAGAGCCACGCAAAAAGTTATGCTCCTGCGGCTCCTCTAATCACACATTTCGCCTGCTGTACAAGTAATGCCTCTCCCAGGGCATCGTATGCCACATTCACTGATGGATGAAACTTGGAGAACATAAGAAGCTGCCACATGGCAGGTTAGTATTATCTGTGCTGCTTGACAGCAGCTCTCCGGGAATTTCAGACAGAAATATTTCCTAGTCTTCCCTGTAGTTGCCAGGAATTAAAACAAAGACCTTCCTCAAGCAACGCATGTGCTCTTCCACTGAAGTATGACCCTCTCACTAGTTAAGGTACTTCATAAGTTAGCAGAAAGGAGCAGTATGTAGGCTGGGAGAACCCACACAACACCAGCAGACGAAGGCAATTTTCTGTCTGAGGACAAGACCAGCTGCAATTCATGCACAAGGGCCAACTTGACTAGCAGTTGACACTTACTTCGATATTGAGAATACAACAGTTTTCTTCCAAGCATCTAAGGGCAATAAAGGGTTCTTCAACAGAGGGGAACACGTGGGCGCCTTCGGAAGAGCAGCTGGGGGCTACCACTATTGCCCTGTCCCCACAAATCTGCCACCCTCACTCATCCTGATGGTATGGCTTGTTAGAATTCCTGCTCCATGATTGCAGTCATGGGATTGTTATCTGTCACATGATGATGTATGTTTTGACTCCACAGAGTGGGAAGTGACGGAGACAGGATGTTTGTGTTACTGTGTTTCGTGAAGTGGGACTATTGTCCTTTGTTTTCTCTCTCTTTGCTGTCTGATTCTAGAGAGGGAGGGAGCCATGTTGCAGTGCTCCGTGTGTGTTTATATGTAAATAAAGTAGATTAGCCAAAATGCTGAGTTGCTGAGGTCTGTTACGCAAACTGTGAACACTCTGCGGATCCCTAAGTGTGCCGACGCCTCTTGGCATCGGTTGCTGTGATGTTCGGGCTGAAGGAAGCTTTTGAAGCTCCCGAACGAATGACCAGGAGAGAGAGAACATGCCAGTCGGGCATGTGTCTGTGTGTCTGCCAGGGTCCTACTTGAGAGTAGGACAAGCTCCTGACATGGCTATCTCCTCTCCACTAACTCTGCCTTCAGTATTGGGGTTGTTTTTTAAAAAGTTTTTTTTGGCATTATTAACAGTGTCAATTATTACTTGGAATTTTGTAGTAGATGTGTGATCTCAGATAGGGAATTCCTGCTGGGCTACTGCTTAGCTCCCCATTATGAGATGGGCCTGAAGTGATAACTATGTGAGGATGGAAGGGAAAGGGGGGGGGAGTTCTGTATCTTTCACGGTGGTGTAGAATTGGAATTTTGGCAGCTATAGCATTTTTCACCCTAGCACAATCAATTGTGCCTGGTAAAATACTTGCTCTTTTGTACAACTATTACTTTTCAGGGACTCCCCCCCCCCAACTCCCTTGTACACCTTGCAATAAGGAAACAAACAGTCTGAAGATCCCAAATTCATTAGTTGACTTGGTATATGACAGCCTCTTAGATTGCTTCCTCTACCATCCATGTACATAGAGAGGGATCTTGGTGCTGCAGAGTTACATGATGGCCAGTTTCTTCTTCCATCTCCCATCCCCATTCCTCCCCGCCCCCGTTCATGCCCCCCCCCATCTCATTTAGCTCACTTCCTCCACTCCATTAAAGTTTGGAGATTGTATTCCTTGATGAAGTTCAGCATATTCCCACAATGGCTTTGTGTGCTGAGTGCCCATGTATATATAGGGCTCTGTTATTCCTTGTGGCGATCCCTTCATGTGTTGGTGTTTCACCCACACATGGAAGGATCATGCCACATGTATTTTTCAAACTGGCTACCTCAAACTGTACTCAGCTCCCTGCATACCCTTGAAGAATGCAGCAAATAGAGTATTAAAAATAAACCCTCCAGCTTCCAAACCTACTTTTCAGAACAAGGGGTGGCAAGATGCCACCTGAGGGTTGGAATGCCATGTGGTAAGTTTTCTGAAAGAGAGAGAAAATAAGAAAGCAAAACTAAATGTTCTTGTTTAGAATCTGGGTCTCTTAATTTTTATGAACAAGTTTCCTAACCAAATGGTCCAGGTATTAGATTTGAATTGTTTTTGTAAAGCAACTTTATTCCCAATTCGTGTTGCGTTTGGCAGCCAATTGTTGGAGAGAAGCACTTTTCAGCAGTTTAATAGAGACTTCTTGCCTGTAAAATTGGATTGATCCTAGAGTATTTTGACTAATTTGTGTATTTTAATAGCTTTGCCTGTTTGGAACTCTAGCCTTAATGGTTTACCTTTACAGTTATACTTGCTGACATATTAACTTACTGATGTATCAGCACGCCTGTCCTTTGCACCATTGCATTATATAGCTGCAATCTGGCAATCCAATGTACTTTCTCAAGTTTATATGTCAGTAGTGATGGGAGACCCATTTTCTGCCTGAGAGTGTTCTTTCTGTGCCATCCCTGTCTTATCACCAAAGAGGATGCAGCTTGTGAAGAGTTCCATGACATCAGAAAACCTCATGGGTGCCATGGAGTCACTGGATGAAGGTGCATGTCTTTTGGGAAAACTTTAATCAGAAAATTGTATTCACGTTTTCCAAGAAATCTTGGTAAATTGAGGTTCTTTAAATGTATGTTCTATCTCAAAAGTGCATCAGAGGTTTTTGGCAGCCTTTCACTTAGCTGTGCATATAACGACCAGGCAATGAACTTGTGTCGCCCAATTTTTTTTTATACACCTGTAAATGAAAGTTGTTTAAGGGTTCATGAGAATTGGCCATTTGGCTACTGTGATACTCTTGAAACCTTAAAATAAAATGATTCAAACGCACTCTTATGTGAGAACTGTTTGGAAACTGAAATTGATTTAAGAATGTGAGACTTGGCCTCTCCCAACCCTACTTTGCCCTTATAATCTCTTCATCCAACCCCAGTAAACCCTAATGGAGAGGTCCCATGGGGAGAAGTTGATGGGGCTCACTCCAAGGGCAGATTCCACCCCACGTGCACTCCTCACCTCAATCCCCAAATTTCCCCCTGTAGCCTCTTTACATCCCCCAGAGGGACTGAGTGCAGCAGCTCTGATCCACGAGATCCCAGAGGAGGGTAGTGTGCTTCAAGGGAGGCTGGGGATGGAGAAGAGTGCTTGGGAGGGGAGCAGTCTACTTCAGCTTGGATCAAATCCGAATTAGGGAAGAGTTTTTGAGGTTGGTTTTATTGAGCCCCTGAAATTTCTTTCAGAGCCTGCACCTTTAATGCATGGTATGCTAGATTAAGTGATTGAGTTGGTAATTCCTAGTGTTCATTGTCTGATAAACATCTACTGAAATGCAAGACTATTACTATTATAGCAGTGCATATTATATCCATTCTTTCCTATCTATCTAATCCCATTGGTCCTTCTAGAGATATGGAATGTAACATTTATCAGTTCCATAGAGTTCTGAGTACAGTTCGGGAGAACTTCTTGGACTGGGCCTTGGTAGTAGATTTGCCACAGCCAGTTAAGCCAGTAATAAACTGGCAGTGAAGTGAAAAGTATATCTCAGAAAAAGTACCATGTAGCATGAATATTTGGTGGTACAAATACTGTTCCACCATGCTGACCCAACATCTAGAGGACACAAGTTTCTACTAGGCCCAGAGATGTACCTGAGCTCCCTTTCACCCTTGGCAAAGAGATATGGCTAGCCAGAGCAACAGGAGAGCATCCCAGGGAGCCTGCCGATGGGCAGGTGAGCTTCAAGCCACCTGGAACCATAGTGGAGAGGTACAATTTTTGTGTCTCCCTTGGCCTTTGCCCTTGGCAGGGGCCAATCCCTGGGTACGCCCCTGACTAGGCCCTTCAGACAAGTAGTTTGGTCTCCATGTGTGTTGCTGTGGGAAAACAAGTAGCACACCACAGCAAAATGGGTCATGGTAATCCATGGCTAACAAAAGCAATGGCAAACTGGGTAGTGATGATCCACAAAAATGACTGTCTGCGAGTTCCCGAATCAATTCCTGTTATTTCAGAATGCCTTCATAAAGCCTTAACAGCATAGTGTATCAGAATGTGTTGGCAAAGGCAGCCTATATTCAACAAAAGACAGATGTTTGAAATAAAACTTGCAAGTCTTTGTGTATGTCATATTTAAATAGTTGATGGTGGGATTTAGTCCAGCTCTTCATTTTGCTTGCTGGCTGCTCTTTGGATCTGGCTTTGGGTAGCTTCTGAGCCTGTGCTGATGACTGTGCTGACATTCGGACATGGCATTCCAAGTTTCTGTCTTTTGTCCTAGTCAGTCTCGGCTCCTGGTGGGGCACTGAGCCAAAGCCACATGCTGTCTTCAACACACATTTCTGGATAGGCATGGCTTTCTAGTTGCCAAATCCCAAGCCCTCTAGTATAACATCTTCATTGTTTGATTATATAAGGACAGCATGTGGGTCAAGGTTGTGGTTTCATTGCCCATCCTTCCAAACGTCTGACTCATGTACAAAATGTGTGTGTGTCTCCCCCCCCCCCCCCGATCTTAGACCAAGCATGGAAAAGCTGCATCCCTGTTTTGGTGACAAATGTCCGCCAGTGAAATAATCTAGACTAGGTCATGATGACCTTAGTTGTGGCATTGTGGCTTTCCAGGACAGTGGGATCATAGCTTGCTCTGTAACTTTTTGCATGTACATAGTCAACATTTTTTGTTACCATTCTGTGTAAGAAAACAGCAGATATAAATGTCCTGATGGTGACTTTTGAGTTCAGAAAAGAACTAGTTTATATTCTCCTGGAATATAAATGAAATATATATAATGGAAGCAGCTCTTGCGTTTGCTGAAAGGCATGTCTAGATACAATCCACTGTATTCAGTAATAAGTTCCAAAACTGTGGACCTGCTTCTTTGAGCACTTACACCCTTGATATTCAACTGACCTTCTGATTTTCTTTCCACTATAGATTTATGCCTACATCTTTGAAAACATCAAGTCCATTCAGTTGGAAGCTTTGCTGCTCTCTGTGCTGAGCATTGTGATTCTCGTTCTTGTTAAAGAACTGAACGAAAAGTTTAAAGGGAAAATCAAGGTGGTTCTTCCTATTGATTTGGTTTTGGTAAGTATAAACACAAGCACTGTTTTGCACTTCTCAATCTGCTGCAGCCGGTGGTGCTCATTGTTAATGCAATGCAGGGAAAATATTTATGGTTTTGCCATTTAGATAATGGTGTGACCAGTTTAGATAAATTCAAGTGTACTGTTTCTCGGAAAAGTTTGATAAAAGTATAATATTAAATAAATACCGCACAAAGGAAAATGGCAACTGACTGGCTTCAGTTGTGAGGTTTAAAAACATTGTTTGGGCTCGTTAATTGTAGTCATGCAACCTTCTGGTGTCTCAGCTATGATGTTTAGTTTTTGTAATGCCCAGCTGTTTTTCAAAATGGTGTAGTAATGAGGTATATTGGCCTACTGTCTTTATAGTAAAGAATTCTGGGATTGTTCTTTGTAACTGCATACTGTGGCTCTGATGCAAAGAAGCCTTACAGGTGTGAGAGCTTGATTCAAGATCTCAACCCCCCCAAACCCCTCCATTAATCTCAATGGATGAGGCCTCATTAGCATACCTTAATGTGAGCTGATTGGGTATTTCTGTATTAATAGGGTCTGCTTATAGATACATAAATGCCTTGTGTGCATAGGAGTACACATTTAGGACTCTGAATCTGGATGTGTACATGTGCCAGATGAAAACTCTTTGTTTGTCTTTGTTTGTGATATATGTTTATAAAAATTTGTGAAACCCTAATAAAAATTTATATTAAAAAAAATGAAAACATATAGGGCAGGGGTGAGGAACCCCCGGCCTGGGGGCCAAGTTGGGCACTCCAGGCCTCTCTATCTGCCCTTGGAGCTCTCCCCAGGCCACACCTTACTGGCCCTGCTTTGCACCCCAAATGCCGTTGCCCGACTGAAATGTGTCCTTGGATGCTGATAATCTTCTTACTTATCTGGATGGAGGATAGAGAGGTATGTTTGAAGGGTGCTCCTCACCTTCATTTCAATATACCTGAGATGTGTGGGAACACACGCTCTCTTAATGTAGGGAAATTGCATCCCCTTCCTTTTCAATACACTCCATGCTTCTCAACTGTTAATTCAATGTAATAACCGTAGATAAATTGAGGGTGTGTAGAAGAGCCAATATTCGCATAGCTTCTGTATAGCTATATGCTATCATGTAAACCCAACTATACGTGAACATAGGCAATCCCCATCTGAGAAGAAGCTGACCCAATGGTCTCATCTCTGTAACTTAACAATACAGTGGTGCCTCGCAAGACGAAATTAATCCGTTCCGCGAGTCTCTTCGTCTAGCGGTTTTTTCGTCTTGCGAAGCAACCCTATTAGCGGCGTAGCGGATTAGAGCTATTAGCGGTTTAGCGGCTATTAAAGTCTTAGCGGCTATTAAAGGATTAGCGGATTATCGGCTAAAAGGCTATTAGCGGCTTAGCAGCTTAGAAAAAGGGCGAAAAAGCGAGAAAAAAGTCGGAACACTTGCAAGACGTTTTCGTCTTGCAAAGCAAGCCCATAGGGAAAATCGTCTTGCGAAGCAGCTCAAAAACGGAAAACCCTTTCGTCTAGCGGGTTTTCCGTCTTGCGAGGCATTCGTCTCGCGGGGCACCACTGTATTGCTTCTATTCCATTGGTTCCACTCATATTGTTCTCTGAAGAAGTGAGCCCAGTGCCAAAAGAAACATAAAGATTTCTTTGAAAAGTGTGAAATGTTTATTGCCTTCCTCCTCTAAGTCTTTGTTGTTGCTTGACCAATAGATAGTTGCTACCTCTGCTGCCTGCTACTATGCTGATATGAAGCACAGCTATGGCATGGAAGTTGTGGGACATATTCCAGAAGGGTAACGTGTTCTTTATATGCTTGTATGTATTGATACATAAATATGTATATTCAGTATGTTTTGCATTTTAGCATTTTAAAATCATTATTTGCATACCCTCATCCCGTGCAATAAAATGGTCAGCAGCTGAAAAATGAAAATGAAACCATGAATTCTGCCTTAATAAGGATGATAAGAACAGAGTTGATTTTCAGAAGGCTGATTTATTGAATAGGGAACCTATATAGAACCAGACATCAGATACTGGGGATCTGTGGGTCGTATCCAACGAAGCACCAAGTTAAAATCGTTTAGCACTATATTCTTGTTCTGCTGGTGAAATGTTTTGCACCAGCGGAATGTAGCTGCATAAGATAATGCACAAGCAGGTTGCTGGTAACTTTTTTGCACAACAGGTTATGGAATCTGTTGCGCAACAAGCTTCTGCTAGCGCAACTGTTATATTGGAGTCCTGTGTTGCACAACATTAAACTCATCCACTTGCTAGCAGACTGAGAACACTGTGTAGGTAATGTAGGTCCAGTTCTTCTGATGAATATGAATGCTGCTTTATTTTGTAGAATAAGAACCACAAGTCCTTTGTTGTCTGATTTTGTCCCCTATTTCTTTCTAAAGCTGCTACTGAAGACTAAACTGACACATCTATTTTTATGCTGACTGGTTTTTACAAACCGAATGTCCAGCCTCTTTTTATGCCTGGGCTTGTGGAACTACATGTAGTCATTTTTCAGATGATCGAAATCTGGAAATACTAAACTTGTGGATTTAAAGAGGGGAAGGGTGTCTGTGGTCCTAGCATCAACCTCCGTAAGCAGCCACTCCTTTGAAATCAGAGGGTTAAGTATTCAAGTTGTATGAACTTAAGCTCACACCATGTGATTTGGGAATCCTACCAAGGAGGCAACCTATACACATACAATTTGCATATGCATATCTGTTCACAAACAAATTGGCCATGTGTGGAGATCCAGAATAGTGGCCATGATGCCTCCTCCTGCTCACATGTTTGAGATTTTTGCTAACCCTCTGAATAAGGGCTACAGCTGGTTCACATCAGTGCTTGTTTTCCAAGGGTACTCAAGGGCACGCAGCACTGGCACCATTTTTTCTAGAATAAAAGCACTGGTTAAAAGTGTGACACTTACTGAAACAACTTCATGGTGAGTACAGGCACCATTTTCCCCCTGGAAGAAATGCACTGGTTGTATTTATGTGAAATGTAGAGATATTGAGAAGAAGCTTTGATAAGCTATCTGAGGCAAAGACCTCCAATATGTATCATTTCAGTATATCAGTGCAGCTTTATTAAATAACAGAAGGCCAGACAGCACATTTTGGTATTTGGTAGGCTTTGTAGCACTGAAGAATGCAAATGCTTCCTAAAAATGACCCTTCTCAAACTAAACTTAAAATTGAAAAGCTGGAATAGACTGTGATTTTGTGGCTATAAAATGAGGAAATTCCATCAGAACTGAGATTTCTGTGCCTACCCTGAATTAATAGGAACTTTTCAGTTCATAGTTTTGATTTGATACTGGCACATTTGCCTTCTAATGCATAACACCCTCCACCACATAGGATTGTCCTTACTTTTACAGCATACCACTGCCAAGGTCTCCACCCATGAATATCCTCCCTGAAGTCATCACAGAGGCATTTGGAGTGGCATTGGTTGGTTATGTAGCTTCACTAGCTCTCGCCCAGGCCTCTGCTAAGAAGTTCAACTACTCTGTGGATGATAACCAGGTAAACGTTTGTACACAGTTTTCGGCTGATGAAACTTTGGTGAACATGCTCCAAGCAGAAACCTACCAGGATCATGACATGCTTACTGTGGTCTTACAATTAGTCTTAAGGGTGCAATTTTACTGCCATGATGCTGCATGATGTTGGTTGAAATTATCCAAAAGCAAGTGAGAGTCCTTTGATTAATTTGCAAAAAGAATTCGGTATGATTGAGAAAGTTGGTTCAAACTATGACATTTCCCCCCCAAACTAGGTTCTTGGGTTATGCTAGGCATGCCAGGAAGCCTATAAACCCTGCTGCAGTGATGGCCTCATTTCCACACAGCTAGTGACTTTACACCTTACCATGTCCCTTCCATCTCTACCCGCTCTGGATAAACTGTTGTGCTTCCTGTAGGCCACGGAGATAGGCCAATGTCCATTCTCAAGATCTTTAGCTCCAAAGTCATGCAAATTCACAATATTATATTAAAGGGCTGTTGATCACTCTTGCATTTATTTGGTACCCCAAGGTAACCTCTAAACTACCAGCGAAGAAACCATAAGCGTATGCAGGCAATGGGAGGGAGGGGAAGGATTTGTAAAATTATTACATGGCATTGTTTATTGATTTAGAATGTTTTCCAGCTTTTGGCAAAATGTTCTCAAAGCCATTTGCATAGCGAAAAGTAGCTTGCAAACAGGTTTAAGCAAATTCGCTTACAATCTGAGCACGTGTGGGCTTTTCCATGTAGATCTTCCACCGCTGAACAAGAGAACAGACTTCCTCACTTTACACTGGATAGTTACACAGGTTCTGGTTTTGGAAAGCAACCCCCACCTCGAATTTGTCAGATGCTCCTATGACCCTAAGATTAAGAGTCTCATGCTCTACCCACTGAGCCCACAAGACCAAATTTGGATGTGGGTGAGATAATATCCAGGCCCGGGGGATAGGGCTGCTTCTGCAGTTCTTTTGTCTTAGTAGTAGTGGATAGAAGACAGTGGATAGAGAGCATTTCTTTTTTCTCCTTCTTTTGCAACGCTTGAGCTTGGGTAGGTCACCCACTGAGACTGAGGGGCAGTGAGCTTAGAACAGGCAAAACAACTTATTCACACAATTCATGATTAACTTGCATAAATCACAGTAGCAGCTGGCAGGGTGTCAGGGCTCATCTGACCTCCCATCACCACTATTGCTGTGGCTTGCCAGGAGAGAGACAGAGGCTGTGAGGCTGTGAGGCTGGTGCAGTGCAAGTCAACCGGTGAGGCCAATCTGGCTTTCCCACTGCTATGTTTGCACTACACCAACCTAGCAGCTGCTGTCCCTTCCTGGTAGCCCACAGTAATTGTAGGAATGAGATGCTAGTTAAGCATGGCCCCAGTGAAGGCCACTGGTTTACACAGCTTTAAAAGGGGATTATACAAAGAAATTCATGAAGGGCAGGCCTGTCATTGGCTATTAGCCAACACAGCTATATGGAACCTCCAATATAGCTGGTGGAATACCACTTGCCAAGGGCTGTTGCCTTTAATCCCTGCTGGTGGGCTTCACAGAAGCATATGGTGGGCCACTGTTGGGATACAGGATGCTTGTTGAGATTATCCAATCTAGCAGGACTCTACTTTGGTTCTTATGCTCTTTCCCCCCACAACTTTCCAGGAGCTCTTGGCTCACGGCCTCAGCAACGTGATCCCATCCTTTTTCTTCTGCATACCCAGCGCAGCAGCCATGGGCCGTACTGCTCTCCTATTCAGCACTGGAGCAAAAACACAGGTAACTATTTGGCAGAATTGAAATATTGGCCGTTGTACTTGCATCTCCTGCACTGCAGTGTAATTAATGCTGAAAATGAGGTGTGAGATCCTTCGTAACCATTCAAGGCAATGTTGTAGGCACAGGTGCCTGCTACATTGGCAGAAGAAAAGGGAAAGGAAGCGAGCTTAACTCTCCTAAGATGCTTTAGAAAAGTAATACCGACCAAGCAAATACAGGGGCAATGATCCCGGAATGAAAATATATTAAGAGCTGCCTACACTGAACTGATGCAATGGACTGTCTAGGTCAATAGGGCTATCTAGCCTTCCTTTACCTGATGGCCTCCAGATATATTGTACTGCAACTCCTATCTCTTATCATTGGCTGTGCTGGTGTGGGCTGATGGGAGTTTATGGGATACCAAGCTGGGGAAGGCTGCCCTATCCTAACCAGCAGCAGGTCTCCTGGCAAAAAGTCTCTCCCAGCTCTTCTGCCTTTGACCCTCTTAGTGAAGATGCCAGCAGATGAATCTGGGATCTTCACCTTACCTTTAGCACATGTTCTTTTCTATAGGTCTACATTTCCCAATGAAAAAAAGAGTAATGTTTAAACTATCTTACAATACCTAAATATAACCTTAAGGTTAACAGTCAGAGTGTTGGTTTCACCTTAAGAAAATCAGACTAATAACTGCTGGGCAGTAAGAGCCTGCCTCCAATTGTATTGATTGTCTCTGCCTACAGTCCACAAGAAGTCTTGTGGTGCTTTGAAACCCTAACCATTTTTATTATGGAATAAGCTTTTGTGGACTTGAGTCCGTTTCATCAGATGCATGGTGTAATCTTCAGTTGCAGGTGTGTGATACATAGGGGATAATGGGATTTGTAAGGAGTGACATCAGACGAAAATGAAATGCAAAAAGCAGCCATTCAGTTAGAACATGTGTGGAATAAGTGCTGTGATCCCTTCAAACAGCAGTAAAAGGTGATAAAGCAGTCTGCCGACACTACCAAACTGGACGTTTCTGAAATGAGGTTGTCATGTTTTGTGGGGGAAGGGAAATAGTACTTGCCCTTTCCTGAGACACTGTCTGTGCTCATTTGGAAAGTATCTCTAGACCCAAGCAGCTCATGTCTTCCTTCTCTTGATGAAGGCCAAAGAAAACCAAACCAAAACTCTTACCCATTTGTACCAACCAGCGAATGCTTTGATATGTAAGGGCGTATGATCAACCGCTGGAGCTACCCATAGAAAATATCAACGGAGACAAAAGCAAATGACAATAGTGATTTTAGAGGCTAGACACAGACACTATACACACACACAAAAGTCCCTGACAAACCAAACAGTCCTTTGTTTTGGGAAACAAAACTGATCTGTTACATGCCTATCTCAAGCCAAGTCTAGTCATCAGACTGACATAAAATAAGCAAAGCAAAGCAACAAATACAGGCAAAAAAAGTTCCCACCCAGTAAGAATCACAGGTCCAATCAGGAGAGTAATACGTACAAAATAGAGAATATTTAAAAATCATGCAGGTCGTGGTATGGCTAAGAAACAGATCCAATCACTCCCTACAAATTGGTCTCCACTCAAACATATCCTCCAGCAATTCACCATTAGACTGGAACAACGTCTTATGAGAGATGTGTGGCTATTGCTGAAAGTAGCTTCTCTGCACCTCTTCTCCTTCTCTTCCTCCCGTTGTGCAGTAAAACAGAATGAATGACACAATGGTACCGTGTTTCAAGTTTTTCTGCACCTGTGCTGCTTTATTAGTGCAGAAACTAGAGGTGTGGTGTCACACATTCCCATTTATATGCAAGAAAAGGAAGAGATTGAGGTGGAGAGTTGGGAGCACTGCTATTTTTAGTGTCAGTCCTGCATCTTTCGTAATGTGTAATTGCAGTATTAGATCCTTGAGGACAAAATAAAGGCTTCTTAGAGATCCCTCCATGTAGAATGGGGGGAAAAACTGCACGGGCAACTTTCTTAATGAAATGCAAAAGATTCAGAAAGAGACAGCAATCCATTCTTACTTGCTTATTCTCCACTGCTGGATGCTGGAGCCTTGTGTTCAAATTCCCAGTGACTGGGTGACCTTCTGCCAGTTGCTCTCAGCCAAACTGGTTTCATAGGATTGTTGTGAAGAGAAGCCAGCCATGTATGCCACTCTGAGATCCTTAAAGGAAAGTTAATAATAATAATAATAATTATTATTTATATCCCACCCTCCCCAGCCGAAGCCGGGCTCAACACAACACAACACTCTAAAATCATTCCTTATAAAATTAATTCAAATTAATAAATCCCCAAGTTGGGATAAATAAAGCAATCAGGTTTGAGAAGAACTTGGGAGGAGACAAGTGATGGAACAGAGTGCCTAAACATTTCCCCAGCTACCAATTCCTTGCCACAATTCCCCCCTAGGAGAAGCTGCCAACCAACAGTTATGCGGATGACATGTAGTCCCATCCTAAATCTCATTGAAATCAGTGTGACTTGGGTGTGGATGAACTTCTTCGGATTGCAACCATTGTGTAATGAAAACAGGCACAAAAGTACATTTTCCAGAAGCTCAGTGGTTTCTGCCTGCATATTTGAGATCAAACAGTAACCTCCCCCCCTTTTGTATATTGTGTATATTGGTATTTGATACATGTATTTGTTCTTTAGGTGGGCTAAGGGTAACCACAACAGGTCAAATCTTAAATTATACTCAGATGCTTCCAATCTGCAGACCATGTGAGAGCCAAAATCCCCTTTCCTGGCTCCTAGAATTTTTATGTGTCTGCAGTGTTTTGTTATGCTCAGCAACTTCGGCAAACCAAGCACTTTCATTTCATTTTAGACATGCTTTAGAATTTGAATAATGTGATTATTTATGCTTCTCCTTTCCAATTGTTTTTAGGTGGCTTGCCTAATATCTTGCATATTGGTGCTTGTGGTCATCTATGCAGTAGGACCAATGCTATACTGGCTGCCCATGGTACAGTTCTTTTTTTAATTACTATTATTTGCGATCATATGATTTTCATAGACTAAACTATTCTTTCTGAAAATGACTGCACCGCCTTTCATTATGATTCCATGATTATTAATGCTCTCATAGAAGGGAGAGAACACACCAGTTTCATGTGCCAAGAACAAATAGGGAGTGGGGAGTCTTTCTTTCTGTTTTGCTTGGATATGAACTGGGTTGCCTGTTTTCGATGGAACTTATTGCAGAAGTTTTGAATCTTTGCACCTAGTGTATAATTTTGCACTAGGTCATAGGACTGGAGCCAGGGCTTCTAGCACCAGCGCTAGGCGATAATTTACCCTCTTCTTCCCATGAGTAAGGGGGAAAACCCTTATTCTCCATGCAAGGAAAGAGGTCTTTCTACTGTCTGAAGAAATGAAAGTGTCATATTCACTCACAGCCTGTTCTTGTCCCTGGTTATTGTTTTTTGGATTTTAAAAATGCCTGGTATTTCAAAGGCTCTTTGAATTTATCCTTCTAGTTGCCATCCAAATGTATTGTGCATTGCAATTTCAGAATCCGCAAAAGGCACGTGTAAGATATTTTGTCTTTGGCATTATTTATATCTGGAGGTGTTGATAACTGTAGTGAAGAGGTGTCTCCGCAGGCAGCTGGATCGAGGCAGGTCGGGGCTGCTGATTCTTCTAGACCTGTCAGCAGCCTTCGACATGGTCGATCACGAACTCCTGGACCACTGCCTTGCCGACGTGGGGATCCAGGGCACAGTCCTTCAGTGGCTGCGTTCGTTTCTCTCTGGTCGGGGACAGAGGGTGGCGCTTGGGGGGGAATTGTCATCGTGCCACTCCTTGGTGTGTGGAGTGCCCCAGGGTGCGATACTCTCCCCAATGCTTTTTAACATCTTTATGCGCCCTCTCGCCCAGCTTGTCCGGAGTTTTGGGCTGGGCTTCCATCAGTATTCTGATGACACCCAACTCTATCTGTTGATGGATGGCCATCCTGACTCGGCCCCAGACACACTGATCAGATGCTTGGAAGCTGTGGCTGGATGGTTACGTGGGAGCCGGTTGAAGTTAAATCCTTCGAAGACAGAGGTCCTCTGGCTGGGACGGGACGATATGGGATTGAGGGGGCAACTCCCATCTCTTGCGGGGGTGCAATTAGTGCCAGCACCATCCGTTAAGAGTTTGGGTGTAATCTTTGATACCTCCCTCTCCATGGAGGCGCAGATTGCAGCTATAACAAAGGCGGCATTTTTTCATCTCCACCAAGCTAAGCAGTTGGCTCCTTACCTCTCTCGCCCTGACCTAGCCACTGTAATCCACACGACGGTCACCTCCAGACTGGATTATTGTAACTCGCTCTACGTGGGGCTGCCCTTGAGACTGACCCAGAAACTCCAGCGGGTGCAGAATGCCGCGGCGAGACTCCTTACGGGGTCTTCGCTGCGAGATCACATTCATCCGGTGCTATACCAGCTGCACTGGCTCCCGGTGGAGTACAGGATCAGGTTTAAGGTGCTGGTTTTAACCTTCAAAGCCCTATACGGCCAAGGACCCTTGTACCTATGGGACCGCCTCTCCTGGTATGCCCCACAGAAGAACTTACGGTCTTCAAATAAAAACATCTTGAAGGTCCCAGGCCACAGGGAGGTTAGGCTGGCCTCAACTCGAGCCAGGGCTTTTTTGGCTGCGGCTCCAACCTGGTGGAACGCTCTGTCACAAGAGACAAGGGCCCTGCAGGACTTGACATCTTTCTGCAGGGCCTGCAAGACAGAGCTGTTCCACCAGGCCTTTGGTCAGGGCGCAGCCTGACTCCCTCCTTTGGCAATCTTTACAGAACTTTAGTTTATGGTTGCCATCAATTTTGATTTTAATTAATTTTTATAATGTTTTTATAATGTTGCACAATTTTAGTGTTGTTAGCTGCCCTGAGCCCGGCTTCGGCTGGGGAGGGCGGGATATAAATAAAATTTATTATTATTATTATTATTCAGGCTTCCTGGGAATTTGCCAATTAACTTGCCATAATCTATTTCCCTGCATGCTGAATTCACTTTCTGACAAAGGATTCTTTCATTGCAGTGCGTTCTAGCAAGTATCATTGTGGTGGGGCTGAAGGGGATGCTGGTGCAGTTCCGTGACTTAAAAAAGTATTGGAATGTGGATAAAATAGACTGGGTAAGTGAAATTGAATCTAAGGATTCCCCTCCTCCAGGCCTTTTAATGCATGGGATAAAATGTCCTAAATGCCCCCACTACCAAGTCTTCCCTTTTGTTGCTGTCCGTCAGCCAACTGTGTAGGAATTTACTGAGAGGAAGGTCCATTCTTTTACATATGAATTAAAGTTTTGCCACCGTTTCTTTCCCTTACCCTTTTCCCCCTGCTAACAAAGCACCTTTCTCCTCTGTCATGTGCTCTCAGGAATCCACCTTCTCATTTGATGTTCTAGCACCAGGAAAGGTCCTAGAACAAATAATTAAGTGGGGTGATGGTTTAACGTGTTATTTGACAAGCTGATGATGTGTTGATTTCTATTAGTTGCCTTACTTGTCTTTATAAAAATACTTTGCCAAAGTACTCTTTGTATATTCTGTAATGTCTTTACTGAACTTTGTTCCTGTCTATGATTTTCCTTTAAAAGCTGGAAGATATAAAGAAAACCTGCGTCACTCTGTGTCAGGGTGGCATATTGACGTCCTTATTAACAAGAGTTCTGACAGAGAGCCATAACAAACCTCTGAAAGGGTAACTGACAGGTGGGGATGTGGTTGTCTTGGCCAGCCTTTCCCAGGCATTAGTGCCTTGTATTATGATTGAAGTGAAGATGTCCCATTGCCAAAGGAGGAGCCTTCTTGAAATAAATATTGGTTTTATACTTACAATTGCATTCTAGGTTGGATGTTTAAAACTCCATAGGACTCTCAGTGGAACATCAATAGAACAAGAATGAATTCAGGAAATAGAAACAGTTACATATGATTCTTTGTCACATGCCAAATCTTATTATGTAGAAGCAAATACGTCAGTTCTAAGGAGCTTGCCATTTAGCCCTTGTGTGTTGAGAAACCTCTACTTGCCTGTAATAGTTGCTATGGTGTCTGGAGAGCCTTATTACAGCCACTGCTATTGCCACCTCTACTTGCTTGCTTTTCTTCTACAGCAACAGAGAGACACTGCTGTGAGGGATAGCAGGTCTTGTTTTGCCCATTGGGACTGCCTCCCCCTGGGAAAACCCATTCTTTACTGCTGAATTGGAGCAAACCTCAGTTGGATTTCCCATGGATTGACGTTCGCTCCGATTCTGGGGTAAAGAGTGGGTTTTCCAAGGGAAAGTGGCAGGGCAAATGGAAAACCACTCAGACCCATGCCCAGAGAGCACGGGACAAGCAGAAAACTGCTCAGATCCTTGCTTTCTCAGCATGGGATAAGAGGAAGTGTGGACCCTAAGAAGGCAGGCAGGTGGGAAGCTCTTTGGCTGGCTGTAGCAGCTATCAAGCCCGTAGTTGCTGCATCCAGATGGGCACTTCGACGCAAGTGAGATCATTGGCCTCTTAGGATTAGGGGTTTAGTTTGAGAACAGTGCTCTCCCAGAAATGTTTTGGAATTCAACACTCATTGTTGAGAGAAGATCTTCTTTGTCTGGGTGGTAAAATTCTCCTTGGATCCAAAGTATTCCTCTCACCTCCTACCTTTGTTTCCTGCTCTTCAAGATTTGTATAAAGCATTATCCTGCCCTTTTCTTTCTTTCCCCCTTGCCTTCTCCTTGGAATTCAGAGTCATCATTTTCAAAAGCAAGTGCTGAGCTAGCAGTTTTCCCAGGCTGTGTGCTTCAATGCTATTACAAAGAAACCATTTCATTCCAGACGAGATTGTAATTTCAGTTTGGCTAATTTGTTCTAAGGGATGTGAATTGTGGTATGATTTATGTAGCAACACAACCACTATGGAAGGAACTTGAAATAATCAAATTGCTTCAGCCAGGTACCAATTAGTCATCAGGGGATAATTTTCCATCATTTTGGCTTTCTTTACAACCAACATGACAGAGATGAAAAAGACCTTTTCATCAGTCTTCTTACAAAGCAGCTCCCCAGTCCTGAATCCCCCCCCCACTTCTGTTTTCTTCCCTGTACATACATATGCATTTTGCTGGTTTGGGTTTAATGTTTTACTCGTTGTTCTCTTCTCAATTTTCACTATAAATCTTACTTTTTTTGGAGGAGCAAAACTTCAGCTTTGGACCATGCTGAAGAGAACGACATTCAGTAAAATTAAGAAGCAACCAGATCTTTTTACACAAATGCAAAGATGAACAGATTTTAATTTCAAATTTTGTAAAGGGAACCTTTTGCAATCATTCTCCCCCTTGCCCCCTCCACACTTCACTATTCTGGTTCAAACCAGTAGAAGTCAATGAGATATCAGAATGTTATGAGATTTCAGTGCTAGCACTGAAGCCGAATATAAAATTACTATTTTTTGGATTAGGTTTTTAAGTTTGTATATGTGTATAGACTTGAGCGTGATTGCTCTGCTACCGATTGTAGATATTTGCAGAAATCCTTTGTGAGGTGGTAGTTACAGCATGGGATAGAGTTTCAACCATGAAACTTTCTGGGTGATCTCAGATCAGTCACTATCTCTTAGCATAACCTACATCAAAGGCTTTTTTTGTAAGAATAAAATGGGGAACCTCTGTGATCCTTGTAGGCATGTTAAGAAAGAAACGTGATCAATAAAATATAACACTTCTCTTTAAAAGTGTGTGT